>NC_081411.1:764015276-764665276 GCF_030272615.1 Cryptomeria japonica
ACTGAAGCGACCATTAACAATCTTGCACAAACTGTCTCTTCTTTACAGCAACAAATTGCCTCTATGAATCAATCTAAGTTTAGTGTGCCCACATTTGATGTTGCGAGCCCACTTTCTCTTGACATTGTTTGAGCTATCCCCCCTAAACATGTTGAAATTCCACATTTGGAGCTTTATAATGGTAAGGGTGATCCTCTAACACATGTTAAGACCTTTCAAACAATATGTACCGATTTTGCTTATGACCAAAGGTTGCTTGCAAAACTGTTTACTAGAACATTAAGAGATAAAGCCCTACAATGGTATTGCTCGTTGCCTTCTTATTCTATTACTTCTTTCGAACAACTTGCAAATGCTTTCATTCAACAATTTCAAAACAATATAAGTCCTAAAGTTACTTTGATTGATTTAATGCATTGCAAACAAGGTGTTAAAGAAAAAGTGACTGATTTCATTGGTAGATATAAGCATTTGTATGCTCAAATTTCTTTTCCAGTGCCTGACAATGATATTCAAAGAATCTTTATTTCTAATTTACAAAAAGATGTTAGAGAAAAACTCCTGTTTTCTGAGTTTACTTCTTTCCAATAGTTGTGCGCAACTCTTCACCATTATCAACTGACTGTGAGTCAAATGGAACAAGCAAATCCTATGGCTCCAAGTGATAAGGGTGATAGTAGTCAACAACCATTTGGGAAGTTTAAACTGAACAGAGAGTCCATTAAATTCAATGAAAACATCATCAACAACAATGTGAATGCAGCATCAGGTGTGCCTCCTATTTCTAAGTTTTTCAAGAAAGAAAGAAAGTTTACTCCTTTGAATGAATCATTGCATAGTATTAAGAATAAGTTATTGGAACAAAAGGTGCTTACTCTTCCTCCTATAAGGCAAATAGATCCTACAAAGATTAATTCACCCTATTTTGATAACAAATCTTTTTGTCAATTTCATCGTCATCCTGGGCATGATACTGAAAAATGTTTTGCTTTAAAGGGTAAAATTCAAGATTCGATTGATAATAATACTATCTCTATTTCTGGTGTGAATGATAAAGGCAACACATCTGTAGCTCCTCCTAACCAAAATCTTAAGATTTTTACTAATCCATTGCCTTCTCATACCTCTAATGCGATTGATACTACTGATTCCTCTGTCTCACCTGATGATCTTGTGTCTATGACTCCTAATGTGATTAACTTTGTGGAGCAGCAGAAAATCCCTAAAGAACCTTCCATCACATTTGATTCCAGTGAAACTATCAGGGCACCTGATGGTCCTTTATATATAGTTGCAAAAGTCAAGAATACACCTTGCTGTGGAGTGCTTATTGATCCTTCTTGTATGGTTAATGTCATTACTGAAGAATTTCTTTTTACTTTGCAATTGAATCAAGTAATCTATGATGAAACAAATGTGGTTGTGAAACTATTTGATGCATTTTCTTCTCCTACAATTGGTTCTATTACATTACCTATCGAGGTCCATAACAAATGCCTTGATGTGGACTTTGCTATTATTCCATCATTTGAACAATTTCGTGTGAAGCTAGGCTATCCTTGGCTATCTTCCATGAAAGCTATTGCTTCTCCTATTCACAAGTGTTTGAAATTTCCCCATAATGGTGAAGTTGTTACTATCAATCATAGTCTCTTTAAACCAGCTGAAAGAACTTCTAGCATTCCTATTGATTACTTTTGGCCTAAACAATTCCAATCTCTTCCTCCGCGAAGTGATAATCTTTTTAAATCTTATCAAAAGTGGAAAAAAGATATGGTCCTATCTCTAAGTGAACCTAGAACACCCAAACTTGACATTCCTATCATTCTTGAGAAGGAAGTTCTTCCTTTGAAAGATAAAACTAATGTCTTTCCTCAAGAAGATTCCCAACCCATTCCTATGAATGTGACTATGCCTATATCTAATAAACTTCCTAACAGTAGAACTATACCTCCTCGTCATGATGGACTTGGTCTCCTTCCTAAACCGAATATTCCTCCCTTATATGGAGCAGTTCCTCCTCCTTCCTCTTATGGAGAGAAGAGACCTTCCTCTTCTCCTATTGTTCAACCTAAGAGACCACAACCTAAACACCCAAGTGAAAAGGATGAGAACATTCCTCCTCCTCAATCTTCTCAACTTCCTACTAAGACTAGATGAAATCGTTCTGCACGTGAACGCCGATGAAAGCGTCATCTTAGAGCTCATGCAGCTGCTTCTCAAACTTTGCAATCCCCAAAAACACCTTCAGCCAATATTATTCCATTTTCTCCTCAGCCGACGATTGAGCCGAAATCTCCTAAATATAAGATGCATGATGTTCTTGATCCTGTGCGAGTTAAAGATCCTATTTTTATAAATCTTGATGATGATATAGATGAAAATGTTATTCATGATGAAAATGTTACCCCTCTTTCTTCTGATAGTGAACATGAATATGTTGATGTTGATAACCATTTATCTAACGAATTTTCTAAAGCACTTATCCTAGCTCCTAGACAAGAACGACGTGGCTCGGAACATGAACATAGCCCTTGTTTGGATCTTGTGATAGCTCCATCTGCTATGTTGGATGTTCCTCCTCTAGCATGTTTCCTACCTTCCCGAAATATTGATCAGCAAGATCGGGGGGTAGATGACGTGCTAGACTAGTTCATTAGCATAGCAGATTCTCTCCTCCTCTCTTTTGTTACTTCTTCTATGTGTTACTCTCATTCTTCTATTTGTTGTCCTTAGTGTTGTCTACTTGAGGACATTGCAAAGCATTGAGATCTCTTTTGGTCTGTCTCATGTTGACTCAAAAGACACATCTGTTCCCTTCTTCTAGGTGACCTTCCTTGATTGGGGAATGAAGAACAATTATGCATACATACATATGATATACATGAATTATCATACAGCATACTGACCCCGAGGAAAGCAAAGTCACCTTGTGCTTTGTGTTTTGTGTCTATTATCCTTGGGCTTATCTCACACTTGGGGGCTAAATCCTTGTGATAACGTGCTCCTTTCTCATTTCTTATATGTATCACTACCTTAAAGCAATCACCCCCAGTGAGGCGTGTGCGATCGCTTTAACGTAGGGGGGCATACATCCCGTTCATATCTTTTCAAGATACTTGAAAATTTCTTGACAAATTTAGCTTTTCCTTGAAAATTTTTGATATCTTTCTTGCATGACTCATAGTGAGGGAACCTTACTACTGATAGTCATGGTTCTCCCTCGTGATCTTCCCTTTTACTTTGTCAATCGAAGTCGTAAGATCCTTAGTCCATTGGGGGCTTGGTGTATCTTGCCTCCTTGACGTGGTGAAAGTTTTTCAATGTTGTTTTCCTTGTACTTTACTGGAAGTATGAGCGTACGCTTATACTCCCGCTAAAGTGGGGGCTAAATGTAGCGTCCTAAAATTGCGACACTTGCAATTTTGACTGCATTTGGGTCTTCACGATGGCGATGCAACACGGAACCTGAATGGAGACCCCGAAACTTGTTCATGACACCAAAAACTACATTTCTCAGCACCCTGTCCTGATCCTCCTTGCACCCTGCTGTCCCAGGAGGTGGGACCATGGCGCCCAATGCGCTGGTCCTTCAGGAATAGGGTGCCCAGCGCCCTGGTCCTTGGCCCTATTTTTGGGCCCGGTCTCTTATGGGGCTTCGGGTCTTTATGTTTGCAAATTGGAAAATAACATTTCCTGGTCGGCCTAAGGTCGGGAAAATCAGTCTATCAGCCCTAATTGACAAGTATATAAACTACATTTCCTCTCCCATTTTGGTAGATGGAAAAAAGGCGGAAACAATATTCAAACATTCAAGCATTCAAGCATTCAAGCATTCCTTCAAGCAATTGATCATTCTATGTCTCCATTCAAGGCTAAGTGTTGTATTCAAGACAAGGATTCAACCATTGAAGAGGAGATCACATACAACACATTACATACTACATACATTACACCTTCGCATGTAAGGATACAAACATTCTTACAACAAGGTATCAGTACTTGTTTACATTACAAACAATTACATTTACAGCATTCTCATTTCTTGGTTAATTCCAAAACTGGGGTTTGACCTAAAGGCAAACCCCTCATCCCTAACCCCCCAATCGTCCTCTCTTTTCTGTGTGTAGGTTGCAGGTACGCAGCTGTAATTGAAGATCTGGAATCCTTGTGCAGAGACGAACAGATCCACCTTCGTTTCGCGGATTTTTCGGAGGACCGTGTGCACGCCGGGCGCCATCGTCCAGTCAACTTTCGCTCAAATTTGCAGAACAACACCGTCTCGACATTTTACTGCTAATTCCAGGTCCGCAACTTCATCCCATATCCCTATCTCTATTTATAAGCGAATCTTTCCTACTTTATATGCATTCCTAGTTCAATCTTTCTACATTCTTTACAAAAGAGGGTATCCTTGATGTCACAACCCTTGAAACTCATTTAGAATCCAATCTTGCATTGCGTGGGATTGGATCTTGTGGGTTTCAACCCCTCTTTTGAATGTAAAGTCTCCCCTAAGTGAAAACCATCAAACCCTAGTGACTCTCCCTTCTCTCTCCTTGGAGTTGGGGAGGGGAGAACGACTAGGGTTCAATTTTTCCGCTTTACAGTTGCCAAATCATCAACACACATCAACGCCACCTCATCTGCTCCGTACAGACATGTCATCTATTTCATACGGTACAAACATCCAATCAGTAGGGAGGTGAAGTTTTTGCGATGGCTAGACGACCCTCAAATTTAATATCGTGAATTGCAGTTCAACTTCAAATGGCCATATCTTTCTCATTTTTGCTCCTTTTTGGGTACAATTTTTTTTTAAATGGGCTAGAATTTCATGTAATATCTTGTGGTGGCATTATTTTCTGATTTTTATGCACAGAGTTTTCAGAAATCTTAGTTTTTGGTGACTATACCTGTCCAATCCTCATTTCTGCAACTTCCGGGACTCTGGTTGGGCTCATACGAACTCCTTTTCAGGTGCCATTTTTTTGAAAGTGCATAATTTTTTGTCTACTCTCATAATATTCTATCAGTTTGCAATGATTTTGGGTAGAAATTATACTTTCAACATATAGTATTTTTTGGCCAATTGGGCACTTGTATTGCATTAATCTATCTTGTTGGTCTTCTGCATTGTAGTTCTCATCCTATTGGGGCAGTTGTAAAACAAAATCAAAAGTCCACCTTGCCATTGTTTGCAAGTGGCCTATTATACATGCACTACATATAAAGTGCCAAATCATCATTTTGGGGGGTTACTTTAATTGATTGAATTTGGGGGGGTGTCTCTTCTGCTTTTGTGCTCTTGTGTTCCTTCCTTTTTGTTGCTATGGGTTCTTCTATGTTTCCTCTCTTAACTCCTCATAATTATGCTACTTGGAAAATTGATGCATGGAGTAAACTTATGGAAAAGGGACTAACTCATTATATTGATGGATTTATTATTGCTCCTGCTAATCCTAAGGCTGATCCTGTTGGTCATTTGGATTGACTCACTAAAAAATATCATGGAAATTAGTACCTTAAGAAACTATGTATCAAAGGATTTCATCTTTCATATTGAGAAATGTACTCTAATTAAGGATACTTGGCAAAAGTTTCAAGACTTGTATAGTCAAGTTGATGAGAT
Source organism: Cryptomeria japonica (assembly GCF_030272615.1). NCBI lineage: Eukaryota > Viridiplantae > Streptophyta > Pinopsida > Cupressales > Cupressaceae > Cryptomeria > Cryptomeria japonica. Next base: position 764,020,909 of record NC_081411.1, read on the forward strand.
TAGGGGATATCAAATTGGTAGTGATCTCACCATGTTAGATCCCAAGAACTTTGATACTATAAAAGATTATGTCACTAAGGCAAAAGAGTTAAGGGCACAACTCAAGGATTGTGGCATTGATAAGAAGGATACTCAATTGATCTTCAATTTGTTGGGCAAGCTTTCACAAGAATATGCAGCATTTGTTTCTAGTTTCCAAACCCATAGGATGACAATGGGTTCAAGCTACACAATGCCTACATTTGATGCTTTCGTCAAAATGTTGATGATGGAACAAATTAAGTTGATAAGCATGGGCATTCTTAAGGCTTCTAAGTCTCAAGCATTAGTGGAAAATCAAGGGAACAAAGGAAATTAAGGAAAGGACAACTCAAACAAGAAGAAATGGCAATCAAAGCCTAAGGACAAAGCACCACCTTCTCCACAACAAGGAGATTCATCCTCTTCCAAGAAGGACAATTCTCCAAAGAGGGAGAGACCTACTTGTGCCTATTGTAAAAATTTTGGTCATGAGGAGCATCGTCGCCATTCTAAGAAGATTGATGAGCTCACACATATCCTCAAAAAACACAACATTGATTTGCCTAATGCCTACAAGAAGGATGATTCATCAACTTCCACTTCCTCTCATTCAAAAGGGAAAGGGAAAGCATTCACGACTTCTACAAGTGGGAAGAATCACTCTTTTGGGATAAGAAAAGGAAAAGCTCTTTGTGCTAATACAAGTCATGATTCAGGGAGATGGTTTCTAGATTCAGGGGCTTCTCATCATATGGCATCTTCAAAGTCTATGTTTTTTACATTTGAGCCTTGCACCATGCCACAGATTTTGATGGGCAATCATACATACATGGATATGATTGGGAAAGGAACTATTGTCATTGGGGATAACTCCTTCAATGATATGTTGTGTGTACCCCATTTGACAAACAATCTCCTTTCCATCTATCAAATCACACATGGGGCAACTAAGAGAATTGTGGAGTTCACAACTGAGTCAGTTTTCACTAGAGACTTGGAGACTAAAGCTATCATTGTGACTGGGGTGGTTGATCATGCATCTTGGTTATATTCCTTTTTAGATTTTGTTGATGAGGATGATTTCACATATGATGATTCTACACATGATAATCACACTTCTTGTGATGATTCAAATTTTGAGGAGAAATTTGGGTACTTGAACTTGGGGATTATCACATGTGACCCCATTCTTGAGCCTTGTGTTTCATCTCCTCCTCTTGATATCACATCACCTATTTCACTTGATGATGTAGATAGTGCGACAATTTTGCCTTCTTGTAATTCAGTGCAACAGGATATTCATTGTCTTCGAACTTTAGTTTCATAGGATGACTACTTGACAGATATTGCAGGTTTGTTTGTGGAATCCTACATTGCAGATTTGGGAAACATCATTGATGATAATCATCTTCTCTTTGATGAAGATGATCCTTCTTCGATTGTTGTGAGGGAACACTCTGACACTCTTGTTCATTCTCTAAATGATCATTCTTTTGAGGTTGACATGATTGTGGATTCTTATGTACATGAGTTGGAGGAGGTCTCTTTGCCTTTAGAGGAGACATGTGAGTCTTTGGGACATGTTCTACAATCATCTCCACAAGATCTTGGAGTGCCTTTTTTAGCAGTGTGGAGCAGTTCACCACCTTTAGAGGGGGTATCTTTCAACAACAACATGGGGACACTTGAGCAGTTTTCAGAGACTTCATTCATCATGAGTTTTTTTCATACATCTTCCCTTCATGATTGGGGAGACTTCATGGATACACCTTTGGTTTTTTTTATTTCTAAGGGGAGGAATGTTGTTCGACGTTCATGGAGCAGTTTCTTCATTCATTCTCGAGCTTCTATCATTGGTGTAGATTCTACATTGAGGGGGGGATACCTAGCTTCTCTTCTTCTCTCATATGGGGGGGACTTTTTCCTCACATGGGGTTTTGTTCTTCACATAATTCTATGAGAGTTCTCTTGTATAGCTTTCATCTCTCTTTTGGGGGAGGGTTTTTTCCCATTGGGTTTTTTTCTCTTTCCCCGCTTTGTGAGAGATTTCATTGCATTGGTTTGTATGCATTTGCATTTGTACATGGGTACCTAATATGGCCTAGTAGTTGGGACCCATCTTGCATTGCTTAGTTGCATTGTAGACTTAAGTGCATTCCCCTAAGATGCACTTAAGTGGGGGGGGGGGGGTGGTGTAAATAATTATTCATGTTGAATGTTATTACACCTTACTTAAGTTTACTTAGGAAATGCATTTCATAGTAGTTTGGGTATGAGACACATGGGTGTTTGTACCACATTGGGATAGTGTGTGTAGGAGAATTTCTACCTTTTATGGTATTGATCTTGTTACTACTCTATCATATCCACTTATTGTGGAGTGAGAATTCCACCTTCAGTGGGTGATCCACCTCATGTGGAATATTTTATTGTTTCTCCTACTTACCACACCTATTTCCTACCTACCCTTGTTCATTATTGAGCCGCATGTCATGTTTGTGTGCTCACATATACATATAGACTTGCCTATATATGCAGGCTCATATTCATTGTAACAACAACTATTTATCTTTTGATCATATCTATTGATGAGAATACAATTTATTCTTGTCCTATATTTTGTCTGTATTTTGTACTTTTCATTGAGCTCTTGATCTTGGCAAAATCTCACATGAGGCTTTGCACTGGGTGTTTGACTGTTAGGATTTGGAGAACCACAATAGTCACACTAGTTGGGATGAGATGTATGAAGTGGGTTTGGTTAGATCAACTCGAGTGGCTATTTTTGGAGGGGTGATCAGTGGTTAGATCTATCTAGATTGTATGACTCATGGTATGTCTATTGGTTGGGGTTGAGATATGGACAAGATGCTCTCACATGGGACTTGGTTCACTTGGGGGACATATATGTTAGCTCACCTATATCATGGTCTACATCAGTTTGTTTAACTGGGTGGCTGCAGGATATTTGCAAGTGTGACTCTTCTTCAGATATGGGCTTACGAGCATATTGTTGTGACTAGGAAAATTTTCTACAGAGGATGTGGGGTAGGACAACCCTATGTACATATGTACAGCATGATTGTTTCCTAACATTGCCTTGGGAAGATGGCCTACTAGAGGCACATGATTGATGGCATTGATACTATTATCTAGCAACCCTATCTTGAATGTGAACCATTGAAGGAGGATGAGACAAATCTCCCTTATTGTTACCATACTAGATGCCTCATTGTCAGGATTGCGTATATTATTGAAGACATTTTCCAGCTAGGGTGTGTACATAGTTTAGTCGAGTACAATCCCAACCATTAGGTTATGTTGGGAATTCAGGTCTCTCAACCTTAGCAATTCCAAAATTATGTATTTATTATTATTTCACATTTTCACATGGTTATTTGGCATTTATGTAATTAAAAAAATCACTAATACATTTGGAGTAGATTTTCGACTGAGGTTTCCAATGGAGAAGGTATAATGTGGCCAAATTTGATTTTTTTTTGAAAAAATGCCCGCATTCGTCATAATTCCAACGGAAATTACCCATTTGGTTTCGACAAAGAAGGCATTAGCAATGAGAATTTTCTTTTTTTCAAAAAAGTGCTCGAGTTCATCGTAATTCCGATGACAACGACCATTACAAAATAAAAAAAGAGGTCGAGAATTCATTTGTGAATTGCAATCCCGCGTAGGCATCCGTGGCGACTTCAACCCCCAAGAACATCAAACCCCCGTCGAAGGCAATCCCATGCAGGAGGTAGATTCAAATTGCCCTAGTTTTTAATTTCATGTTGCAAAAAATATACATGTGGTGGTTAATTGTCCTAGTTTAATCTTGTAAAACCATAGAATTGTGATTGAGGAGTGAGCATTTAATTTTGTATCAGCAATCCCTTCCTCCTGTATACGCACGTGTTGATTGTTCACATGAGATCACATCTCTTTGCGGCATCGTATCAAACAATTCACGAGCCTTGTCCATGTTTCCACATTTTGCATTCATGTCAAGCAGGGCATTTGCAAGTACAACACCTAACAAAATTCCTCTATCCGTTATGCTTTGATGGATGTCCATACCCTGTTCCAAAGCTCCCATTTTTGCACAGGTAGGGAGGATGCTGGCAAAGGTTGTGGAATTTGGCTTTATGCCTTCCAATTTCATTTGCTTGAAAGTGTCTAAAGCCTTTTCGACAAATCCATTTTGTGCATATCCAGCAAATGTTGCAGTCCACGAGACAAAATTTCTTTCAGGCATTCTATCAAATAGTTCACGTGCCTTGTCTATGCTTCCACATTTTGCATACATGTCTACCAAGGCAGCTACAACTACAACATCTGACGAAATTTCTCTATCCTTTATGCTTCAATGAATGTCCATACCCTGTTCCAAATCTCCCATTTTGGCACAGGTAGGGAGGATAGTAGCAATGGTCGTGGAATTTGGCTTTACACCTACCAATTGCATTTGCTTGAAAGTTTCTAAAGCCTTCTCAACAAATCCATTTTGTGTAGTTGCAACTACATCTGACAAAATTCCTCTATCTTTTATGCTTTGATGGATGTCCATACCCTATTCCAAAGCTCCCATTTTGGCACAGGCTGGGAGTAGGCTAGCAAACGTAACTAAAGAAATGCAATGATCAGCTCCAAAGACATCAAACCACTACTAACAAAACCGAGAGTCTAAAATATGATAGGGAATAGTGTGAGCTGTCCTGAAATAAAATATTTTATTTTCAATTTCAACTAGAACATAATTACTCAGCCATTTAATGTTATTAATAAGTGTTTAATCTATGAAAGAGATAAATGGTTGGCCACAAGTACATGAGTTACTAAATGCACACAAATAATTGAATTTGATATTCAAAACTATCTACAATGAATTCAATTCTTTTCCATTAGTCATGTATGTTTGCAATAAGCATCTTTCTTTGTTTTTCTTAATCTTTATTCATAGTTATGTGCATATTTCACATTCTATAATTAGGATATCAATTGCTATGGTTGAACACTAGCATGATCTTTGTGTTGTGGTATAGATGCATGGAAACATAATTATGGGATCGTTATATTATAGAGATCATAAATCTAGATATCGCATATTATTTATAGCTCTTCTTGGATTGAGTCTAAAGTTGACATACAATCATAAAGCCATTATTAGCAGATCTATCCATTTCTAGTAAAGACAATTGAGAAAGTCATTTTGATATTGAGAGTTTCTTATCTGTTTACCTATTGATTATTATTAAGCCATAATATTTAGGTCTATTTATCTCTCTTGCAAAACCTCTGTAAGTGTCCTAGATTGTCCCTACTACTCACTCTTCAATTTGGAAAAATGGAGTTCTAAAGATTTGTTGCACAAGATGGTGTTGAACGTATCAACAAGGCTGGCATGGAAGGCATGTTCAAGCTTCCACTTGTACAAATTACAACAAATGATTTGTTGATAGAAGAAATTCTTGAAATAGGGATACAATCAAAAGACAAGTAAGTACATACAAACCTCCTCAGTTGAAAGTAAAATCTATGTATAAAAAGAGTACATTGAATCCCAATCCATAACACAATAGAGATACTGATGGAGACTTAATTGGATGTAGCATGCCACACCAAAGTTGTTAGAGTATTCTAAGCTAGTACATAATGTTTTGTAAAGCCACATTAGTATTTTACCTAGATCATTATCTACCAAAACTAACTATAGTAATCCTTTTGAGGATTAATTTCATGGTGCTAGATCTTCATTTAGTTCCACTTCTTGTTGGAGATAAGAACAGTTATTTCTTGAGGTAGATGAATATCCCATCAACAAAGGACAAGACCCTTTCTAGAATATAACAAATTCTACTCCAACAAAAGATCATGGGGGTTTCACTAGAGATATTGAATAAGAGATAGACTTCTACTGCTGCATTAAAAGCATTGGCATGTTCTTCATTTATTGATGTAAACTCTCTATGACGCCACCAAAACCAACAAAGGTGTACAGATTTGTTTGCAATGCATGGATTTTTAGGATTGTCCTTTGAGAAAATAGATTTAAAGTATGGAAGCAGGATCTGCCAGCTCCTGAGGGAAAGACCATGTCAGACAATAATTTCAATTTTCTTGCCTGTGAAGAAAGACCATGTCAGACAATATCAACGAACAATAAAATAAGGAGATAATTGCTAGATTGTGGTCTAACTTGAAAATAAAAGGTGATGGAAAATGTTATTGTCCGTGCAAAATTTGTAAGGGGTTAAAGACTAGAAGACTTCTAATCAAAATAGTGAAGAAACATTGTAGGCTGCATGGTCACAGTGAAGGTGGACATGATTATCATCCATTGGTAAGTTTTTCATTATATCGTTTTGACAATTTATATACATAATAAATCACATGATGATGAGATCATGATCATAGTTTATTTATGTATATCAATTTTATATAGGTCGAGCACCCTGGAGCACATGGTATGGATCAACACAACCCTGAGAATATGGTTTTTGAAGTGGACGAACATGGAGGTGTGAATATCGAAGCTGAAGATAATGATCCCATGGAAGATGACAATCATGAGCCAGAAATCACAATTGTAGATGATGGTACAAATACATTGATCCATGACTCATTTAGTACTCACACAACTGATCATGATGATGAAGATGACCTTGATGTTGTTCATGATGTCCCTCTACTTGAGAAGGCATCTGAGGCCCTTTATGAAGGCTCGTAAGCAACTCTTCTCTCTACTGTATTGTTGTTGGTGAACTTGAAGGTTATGAATGGTTTATCCAACATAACAATGTCACGTATGTTAAGGCATGCCATATATGTCATAATAAACTGTGAATCATGTTGTACCATTAATATTCTTTATTATAACAGATTATATTTTGTTGCTGTAGATTGATAGGTGAGTTTTTATTACCACCATCAAATATTCTACCTCGCTCATACCGAGAATTATTTGCCGTTATGAAAGATATTGGAATGGAGTATCAAGCAATAGATGTTTTTTCCCAATGATCATATTATATATCACAAACAACATGAATTTTGAACTAAATGTTCTAAATGTCATATCAGTAGATATCGAACAGATCAAATAACAAAAAGGGTTCCTCGCAAGGTTCTTCACTATATTCCCATTATTCCACGTATGCAACGATTATTCAAGTGCCCTAGCTTGGGACAATTTATGGATTACCATGCACACAATAGAAGTCAAGATGACATTATTCGAATGCCTGTGGATGGTTCAACATTTATGGACATAGAGGAAAAGTGGCCACACTTTAAAGAAGAACCTCGTAATCTCAGGCTTTCATTGGCAGCGGACAGTGTCAATCCATTTGGAGAGATGAGATCTGTTTACTCAGTGTGGCCTGTTTTTGTTATCAACAATAACATTCATCCATGGATGTCAATAAAGAGGGAGCACATAATATTGGCAATGATTGTTCCAGGTATTTTATCATTTAAATATAGTTGTCTAAATTTAATTATAAATATTGCTGTAAAATGGTCATAATAATTATGTAATGTTTTTGTTCATTCGATTAGGTAAGTACCAAGTTAAAGATATGAATGTATATATCGAGCCTCTTATCGACAAGTTGCTGGAGTTATGGAATGGTGTCACTATGAATGACTTCTCTAGACCAATAGGACAAAGACAATTTGAATTCCATGCGATGCTTCTATGGACAATACACGATGCCCCGGGGCTAACACATTTTTGTGGTATGTTATAGTGTTTAAGTTGTGCATGAACATTATAATTCAAAAAATTATCATATTTAATCCAATTATACATTATCTTGTAGGTCTTCAAACAAAGGGAAAATTTGCATGTCTTGTTTGTGGTCCAAAGATGAAATCTCGTCATTCAAAAAGTTTAGGAAAGCAGGTGTTTGATGAGTATAGGCACTTTCTCCACAAAAATCATAAGTATCGAAATATTGAATAACATCTTTTCAATGGGAAAGAAGAGAATACATCAAAGCCACGAAGAATGACACCTCACCTGTGGAAGTTGGAATATAATAGAATTAATCGTCAAGGTAATGTCATTCCATCTATTGGTTTGTCATAAAACATCTTTTCTATTTTGTTTTGTTTACTGATGATGTGATTGATGATCATGAAGGTCGTGAAGGCATAAATGACCACCTTCCTAAGGGAATAAAAAGTTATCCCTGACAATTTAGTAGGTTGCCCTACTACGAGCAGTTACAAATTGTTCATTTGTTTGATAGTATGCATATTGGAAAGAATATAACGGAGACATTATGGAAAATATAGGATGGAAGGCGTGACAAAGAAAAAATTGTCAAAATATGTAGTGACATTCAGGATTCCAATCATGCAATGATAAATGTCATTCAATCAAATAGCCATGGAGTCTAGATTAATATAAGTGAGCTTCCTTGGTTATTAACGGACCAACAAAGCAATGCTATAAAAGAAGTCATACGAAAAATTCGATTTCCCACAAGATTTGCTGTGAACATAAACAATCTCATATCAAAGAAAAGTGAATTTGGGCCAGGGATGAAAACGCATGATTGACATACCTTCATTAAGGTAATTCATGTTTTTGTGTTTTTAGTATGTATTTAAGTACTGAGTGTACGTGTACTTTTCATTATGTTACAAAAAAATGAAAAGATAATTTTATAATTGTTGTTGTATGTTCTACCTCTATCTCTCCCAGATGACTTTGACAATAATGTCAAGCAAGTCATATATGATCTTAGAAAATACATAAGGTAAGTAGTGATATTTGTTTAGTTCGTTGTATAGATATTATATTTGCGATTTGTTTTACTTCTTATGTAATATATTTTTTTGCGTCTTGAATACCTTGTAGGTGGTTGTCATGTAAAGAAATCCATAAAGATGATATAAAATATTGGAAGAGAAAAATTCCTCATTTAATGTGTGAAATGCAAAGTGTCTACCTCCAGCTTTTTTCAATGCACAAGAACACTACATCATACACCAAGTTGAGGAGATTGAATTGTGTGGACTTGTACACACTAGGTCAATGTGGATGGTTGAGAGGTACTTGAAATTTTTGAAGGCTTTGGTTTGACAAAGAGCACATCCTGAGGGTTCTATGGTGGAGGGATATATGGTATACTAGACTATGGTGTACATTTCTGAATATCTTCCTAAGTTTGCAGCAAAGATCCACGTGGATTGCATTTGGGATCCCAACACCATTAACAAATTCAAAGGGGAGTACTTGACGAGGAAAGGTAGATTGAGGAAAGTGAGAGGTAATTATAAGATGTCATTGTAGTTAATTAATTCTTAATCTTCAAAATAAATCGATTGTAAGACATCTATTTATTTTTTGTACAGTTGGTCGAGAGTGGGATGCACTAAATTTGTATATTGCAAACAATCTTGATTGGATGATAGTATGGATTGAACGTTGTCAACATTCTGGATGCATGTTAACATGGGAAGGTGTGGCTTCATTGGTTAAAGAAGCACATCATAATGGAGATTCCAATGTTATGCAAAGGGAAATTGATTTAGCATATGGTTTAAGAGATAAATAGGTACATATAAATTTATTAATCACCCATATGTTTATCAACTCACAATGCAATAAATTTTACATGTTTGACATATCGCAGGTCAAACACCACAACACTATGTGCTGCAATGGTCATAAATTTCGCATAAAAAAGTTGGATGACACAAAGAAAACTTGCGATTCTGGCATCGCTGCAGTCTTTGAGGTAACAAATATTTCATCGAGAAATGACATTCATCCTCAACAGTCTCAAAATCGATATTATGGCATTTTGGATGATATACTTGAGTGTGACTTTAATTCCTTCAAATTAGTTTTGTTTGTCGACAAATGGTACAAGCTATGATTGAATAAAATGATCCTGGTAGAACTGTTATTGAACATGATAATGGTTTTATAATGCTAAATACAAGGTCATTTGAACCAGTTGGGGATGAGCCCTATGTTCTTCCAAGCCAATGTGAGCAAGTATTTTACTTAGAGGTTCCACATAAACAGGGTTGGTCATTTGTTGTTAGACATGATCCAAGAGGAAGGCCGATAAAGTATAATGTGATGGAAGAAGAAGATACCGAAGAAGTAGAAGATGAAGTGGATGATGATCATGATCGACAGTTTCACAATGACGATGAAGAAGAACAAGAAGAAGAAGAAGAAGAAGATGATGATGACGATGATGTTGATGATGATGACAGTGATGGTGATGATGGTGATGATGATGGCGAAGACATTGATGATGATGACGATGACAACGACGATGATGACGACGACGACGATGATGACGATGATGATGATGATGATGATGATGATGATGATGATGATGATGATGATGATGATGATGATGGCGATGATGACCTTGATGTTCATGATGATGAGGAATGAAATGTATGAGGAATGTGAGTAGTATATTATCTATTGAATATTGACTTCTTGATAGAATTTTTTTTACATAATTAATTTATTCTGTTTTGAATTCTAATGCCATTACATAATTAATTCATGATGCACGTTTTAATATGGAGATGGAGATAGGGGGTGTGACTATTTATGTGACAATTTTTAAACTGTATTTATTTATGGAAATTGGATTGTTTATTAGTTATGTGACTATTTATGCGACCATTTAGTTGAGGATCCTGCATAGTCTATATAAAGTAAAGGTAAGGAATTACAAAATTTACAATGATTTTGATGGCAACATCTTTTTATTATTTAATACTCTTTTTGTCTACAAAGTTCATGTTGTTCATGTTGTGTATGATGTAATTTCACTAACGTTTTAAATATTTTTTCTTTGGCATAGGCTGACATGGATCCATCACATATCACAGACAGAGATGTACCTTGCGACTCTTCTACCGAGTAGGTAAACCTCATTGTAATTGTACAAATTAGGTAGAAGCAAACTGTTACATTATTATGTTCTTTTTTTTAGTGAATTATACTAATTTTGTAATTTTTAATGATATTCTTGACATAGACGGATGTTCGGGGAAAGGGAAAGGGAGTTGTAGTACCTGAGAACCTTTCCATGGATGTGGAATCATTAGGGTTAAGAAATGATGACCTTGAAGATCCCACAGACCTTGTGAAATTCTTTAAAATGCCTCTTATAAAAATTAGAAAAGAGATTGTTGCTTTGGCAGCCATGCATCCTACCACTGATGAGATACGACAGAGGGTGGAATTATTGTATAAGACAGCAAAAAACTTGCAAGTAAGTAGTAATGAAAGCTTTAATTATAACAAAAGTTCAATAATGGTTTATATTTTATTCTCTTTTTATGTCATTAACTAAAATATGTACGTATTATTTTTACAACAATTTATCCACCCTCATGAAAGTCGTTCCTACGATCAAGGTGTTGCAGGATCAGGTGATGATGATTTTCTTGTATTATCACTTGCTTGGCTTATCACTCTGAGTACCCAAAACACATCATACTTGATACTGTCAATTGTCAAAATAAAGGTTCATCCTTGTTTACAATTCTTACACTTTTCATATATTTAATGTTTGATATATTTAATGTATTATTCTTTGGGTGCTGTCAATGTTACTGTGCAAATGCCGACACCGCCTCATCAGAGGTCACCCTCACCTGTATTGCCGACTGTAATGTCGGCAACACGTAGCATGCAGACATCCTCTAGTGCACGTCATATTGGCCCGCCCACTGTTGGTAGATCCCTCTTTTTCTCTATCTTCTATCATGTGTTTATTTCCCTTCAAGCGCTCTTTTTGAATTCTAATGCCATTTCATAGTGGATTCATTTTTTGCAGGAGGAGATGCACATGAGGATGTGCCAGAGGTGACTACTACTGATAACATAGCATCATTTCCTAGATCTTCTTGTATTGCTAGTATGGGAACATTGCAGGCCACATTCATGGTGAGCGACGAAGAAATGTTTCCCTTAAAGATACAAAAGGTTCCAGGTACTTTAAAATTATTATTATATATACTCTAATTGTAATTTACTTTATGATCACTCGTATTGGACTAATATTGATCCCATGAATTTTTTGCAGGCAATGATATTTTCTATAAACATCTTAGTGACATTGCATTGCAGATATTTGGGCCCACCATATGTAAAAGGTGGTACATCATATGTGAACTAACCCTTATCCACTTTTGATTTCATATCATTGCTAGAATACTTTTCCTTTGATCCATTTCTTCAAGTGTAATAAATGTAGCTTCAGTTCATTTCTGAATCGAATAGGTTTGTTTTTGCTTTAAAAGGTGGAATGACCAAGAAAAAAGGTTAAAACATGAATTGACAAACCAAATGGTTGAGTGGTTTGGAAATGACACCTTTGACAAAACCAAGCTCCTTGAAAAAGCTGGCACATATCTAAAGTATGTGAGGGACCAATACAAGACCCATTTGGAGAGGAACCTAAAGTACGAGCGTCCCCCCATGATTCCAGAGAGGGAGTGGAAGGACCTAATTTTGGATGCCAAGGAGAGAATTGAAAGGAAAAAAGGAAATACACTAGTAGAGGCCAGAAGAAGGTACAAGATACTATTAAGAATGTAATTATGTACTAATTAATTACTCTTTATATTTATATAATCTAACATATTTCAAACTTTTTATAGATTGAGTGACACGTCAAAGGCAACCAAGGCAAGGCAAGAAAAGCATGGGTAACACAAACTCAGCTCTGGTGCTTACATGAAACTTGCTGCACGAATTGTAAGTATCTCATGTAAACTCCCATATTGTCTCAAAATATTAATAAATTGCAAACATTTTTTTTTTATCAAACAATGCAAGCAAAATTCATGGTACCAAGCAAAAATGTAGGGCTCTGAATTCAATAGAGCACCCACAGAAGATGACAAGAGAATTGCCTACAGCAAGGCTATTCAGCCATGGCTGATCGGCTACGATAATTGAGTGGGCATACACAACATTTGAGTGCATCTGTCACATAGGTAAATATGGTAAATGGAAGTTGTTTCAAATTGAATACTTTACCAATAATCTAATTGATGTTGAGTTCCAACATAAAGTGACTATATTTGTTTTAAATAAGCAAGCAATGATAACAATGTGCATGTCATTGGAATGCAGCCTGCTAATTGTGAAACACCACCTGCACATGAAGGTCCGGATATGCATCCCAGTAGTGGAGGTATTCATTTGCTATTCAAATTTATTTATTTAGCTATTAATACAATTAAACATCTTAATTTGTAATTAGAGTAGTAATTAATGTAACCTTTCTTGTTAATATTTTAGAGCATGTAGTCGGTGGTGAGCAAGTGAAGCATGATCTGGGTACACAACCTCAAGAACGTGATGTTCCCCACTCAGGTGAAGAGGATCGTGGTGTTCAGCATGTTGACGTTGAGGCTACACAAAATGATGTGGCCCCATCAGGTAAGGAGCACAACAATTATGTTCTCTAAATTAATGAAATACTTGTAACAATAATTTTTTTTTTTTTTGAATTTAACCCATTTCTTTGTTATTGCAGAGGACCCCCCTTCGCTTCAGTGTCCTTGTCCTCAGTATAGGACTAGGCATACATTGAGATCACGAGCAGTTGGCAGAACATCTGCAGAGGGGGGAAATGATGAAGACACCGATGTTCCACTTAGTCTTTTCATAGATTCAAAGAAAAAACAAAGAAAGAAATGATTGTAATCTAACTTATTTGATAATGACTGTTTTTTATGTGTTAGTGAATGTAATTATGTGCTAATTAATGGTTATGGATGATATGTGTTAATTAACATTGATGAATGTTGCGTGTTAATTAATGTTAATCAATGTTATGTGTTAATGAACTTTATGTGATATTAATGAATGAATGCTACATTTTATTAATGGTAGAAAGAATTAATGAATGAATGTTATAAGATGTTAACGGGGAATTTAGAGTGATGTTAGTGGGGGGGGGAGGGGCCAAATGAGCTTCCACCTTCACGTGGTTGGCCTTGTTAAGTAGAGAATATTAAAATATTCTCGAAACCAAGCAAAGCTCAACAAGGTAACACACTTTTCAATATTTCATTATGTTGCACAGTTAATCTTATTGAATAATGTATATTGAATCTTAATTGCAGGGTCCAACAGAGCTAACACGAACAAAAACACCACGAGTTGCTGGGTATAATGAACTCCTATATTGTCTTGTCTTTACACGAACAATATGAGTTGCTTCTAGTGTTGATATCCAAGGTGGGATTGCGAAAGTTATGAATATGCCTCATCCTTGTAAGTTTTTTTTATCACAACTCCTAATTCTTGAGACTAAAGTTTTTGTTCTTGATGTTTTTCACTAGTTGTCATAACCTCTGACTTTGATGCTTGTGCCTTAATAGAACTAGATGTTTCTTGTATGCATACTTGGTCAAGGACTGCATTATGATGCTATAGGGCTACCAACTAAGATTATTTATTGTATTGAGTTGCACATTTGACATGAGTTTCCCTATGACTGCTATGCACATTTATGTATATACACTATTTCTAGTCTATATATTGATATTAATTTTGAGAAAATATTAAAAAACTCAGAGTATTCTCCATAAGACTAGAAAAAAGCTCAGATAAATTTCTGCAGCGTTTTCTTACAATTACTTGTGATCATTTTTTTAGGAGTCCTGGTATCCATTTATAATAGTATGGATGCATACAAGCTTTGGACCCTTCAAAAGAAAGTTTATTACAAACAACTGGTCATTTTTCAAGAAGCAGTTATAAGTCCTTTTCAACATCTGCGGCTTCCTCTACTTGTTGTTTTGTTGCAACCACTTGTAACTGCTCCTGAGCATCTTCTTTTTGTCCCATATACTTATCTTTCCATTCCTCATACACATCATCACTAGGCCAAGTAAAACTAGCAATCTTCTGTTTCATATCTTCTAGCTGCTTCCAAGTGACTCGTACATGCCCAATCTCGGTTTCTATGAAACCATAATGAGATTTCACTTTTTCAATTTCCTCAATTGTTTGGACAAATAAGGATGTGTCATCAATACTAATAATTTGATTGATCCTTAGGGACAAATTGTTGTCCACCTCCTTTAACCAAGTCTTCTCTTCCTTTAGCTGGACAGGACCAATGGAACCTCTTGGAAACATTTCAAATTTATGATTTGAATATTCTTTCCTATAAAGTTGGGCTTTTCTTTTTATACCTTCTCCTTCCACTGAAAGAATATTCATCTCTTTTATAAACTCACATGTGGACCTTAGATTGTCATTCACTTCTGCATCTACATGGGAAGAACACATGAGCTCTAACTCTTTACCTCTAGGCACCCACTTATTCAGGATTGGTTCCAAAGTGGCTTCTTCTTCTCTCAATTTGATCAAAATCTCAAGAATCCTCTTCATATTTATGTATACATTGGAAGTTTTGACTGAGTCAACAAAATTCAAGATGGTGGCTTTCACCTTCTCCTCATATTTGTTTGCATACAATGTCTGAGCTTGTTTCAATTTTTCCAACTCATGTTGGACATTTTCAGGTATTTGGGAACTAGAAGGCATAGGAGAAGGGGGATATTTAATGATGGGACTAGTAGGAGAGGGTCTTGCTGGAGAGGAGGCTATCATGAGTGTAGAAGATTCACCGGGATGATATCGACCTACCAATTGACTCTGGAGTCTACCAATTATGTTGTCTCTGTTGGCTATTCCTTCTTTAGCTTCATTGTAAGCTTTTAAAATAGTCTCCAACTTCAATTGGAGATTAGCCTTTTCTTGTGCCTCTTTCTCTGCCACCACAACACTGAATTTTGCAGTCTCTAGGACTGTGTTTGCAGCTTCCACTACCCTTGTGTCTTGGACTCTTTTAACTATCATGCCTCCTAAGAGGCTAGAATCTAATGCATCCTTCCTTCTTTTGTTTTCATCCTTCTTTAAAGACCACATGACAAGAGCAGCATTATCTTTGTTGAATGTCACTCCTTCCATAGGCTTTGTTTCTTTCCTCACTGCATCAAGCACTAAGGCATAAGCTATATCCCATTCAGGGAGAATCAACACACCAACCTTTGCTACCATTTCTCTTCCTTTCTCAGGGGTGATTGCTTTGAACTCCTCCATCATATCTTTCTTAACCTCTTCTTCTACCTGAGTTGTAATTTTAAGAGGTTGTTCACTTTTCCTCTATTCACATCTAGTCTTGAATTGATCAATATTTTGCTTCCATAGAAACTGTATAAAAGCTCTTGATGTGACAAAATTACTGTCAGCTAGTAATTCTTCACTAGCTTGCTTAATAGTAAGCTCCATTTCTTGGCCCTTTAACTCACCATTAGTCAAATCCATTTCAGCATTAGGTGGCTCTTCGGGCATCCCCTCTTGGGTCTCCTCATAGGTATAGGCAATCTCACCAAGACTCCCTAACTGCAATAATTGTTCAACCACAGCTTGTTCATCTCCAATGTGGATAGGAGACTGAGATGGAGAATATTGAGGCTCATCAGTTTCAATTTCCTTTCCTACTCTCTGCTTCTTAGGGGAATCCTGGATGTCAATGACATCTTCAATTTTCCTCTTCCCTTTTGAAGTGGAAGGCTCACCTATCACTGGCATTATCACATTGTACTTTGACCTTTTGTGCATTACATAGTCACCACGTGGGATATCTCTAGCAAAGGCAGGCTTAGCCAATACCATCTTAGCTTTATTAGGCTCATTTTGCATTATGGCCTCCCTCTTTTCTTTTAAGGTATGCATGAGATCTTCGAAATAAAGAATTGAGAATTTTATTTTCTCCTCAAATGGATTGAAGTTAGAAAGGGGGTCATAGCCAGTGTCAAATTGATGGATAAAATCAAGGACTTTCTTATATGCCACCCACTTCTCCTTTCTCAGTTCTTCCTCATCTAAGCTGAATTCATTTCTAATCAGATCTTCTAGGAACTGAAATTGATGTGGCCTACCTCTGCACACTGCTCTTTTTCTGAACATGCCATTGAAAAAATCCTCACGGTCTGCACATCTTGACACTGCAGTAGACAACCTATATGGCTTAAAGAATTCTTCAAAAAATCTCCATCCACCCTTAGTGATCACAAAATGGTGAGCCATGGTAATAGTTGGGAAAATAGTCCCTTTACCTCTATTGGTTAGCTCTGCTTCTTGTTCCCCCCTAATTTGTCTCAGGACTTCTGCAATCCCTTTCTTCAATGGGACCTGATAGGGTAGTAAAAAGGGGGTACCTCTAAATCCAAATACTCTAAAAACAATAGACACAGGGTACAAATATATGTCTCCCCAATTGTGAATAATCTTGATATCCTCTACAAACTCCTTTGGTCTGAGAAACTCCAAAAGAGCCTTAGGAATTCTAGGGTTTTCTCTGCATAGAAGAATCCTAATTTTAGAAGAAAAGCATCTATCAAACTTTAAATAACTTGCATCTTCTCTATCCCAAGATAGAACAGTACTCCACAATTGCACTGGCATCTCCTCTTTATCCTTGACCTTAATCAGGTCCATCTCCTTTCCAAAATAATCAGCCCCTTTGAACAAAAACATATGCATTAACATGGAGTACCATCCAAATGGCCTATCCACCTTACCATTTTTTATTCCTACTAACCCTTTATGAATTGCATCAGCAAGGTATGAGGCATAATCAAATGTTATTGCTAGGGAGGGGTTTAGAATTTGTGCAATCATTAACATATAATGGGTTGGCATATTCTTTTCAGCATCCTCTCCAAAAATCTAGGATAATGCCCAATACATACCCTTAGCTCTCAGAGTGAATAGGTTGAGAGAGAATGGTTCCATTGTGCTAGGGCCTACAACTGTTAACCCCCCTATCTTTACAAAGAATTCTTTCAATGGACCACTTCTAAGATGATCCCTTTGTGTGTTGTTAACTTGGGCTAATGACTCAAAGTCAATAGGTTCTAACAAATTGGAGGACTCACTGATTTTAAACACTTTCCTGAATTCATCTTCATTTATCTCAATCAAGACTGATCCCTTTATGTTCCTGATGCATCTTGCCACAGAGTCATAATTTTGTGCAATCAGGGCTAACATATCTACATCCATAAAAACACCTGGGACTACAAGCTTTCCTACATCCTGCTCCCATATGTCATTCAAAGGAGTTGGGGAATTCCTCTGCCCAAAACCGACTTTGAAGAGTCCTAAGCCTAACAATCCTATTTCAGGGTCCCTCAACCAATTACCCTTATCATAAAGGCCATCTCCAATTTTTAGACGAGGGTTCTTAGGTACTAGCTCTTTGGCCTTAGCCCCAGCATTGGTGGACATGGTCAATTGCTCTAAAAAATCATCACAGATATTTCGGTCCTGGTAATTCACTTTCGCTATAAATTCTCTTCTGGGTGCCATTCTGGTCAAACAATTATACCACTAGAAGCTAGCACAGACCTCTAATGAAGTAATTCACACAACAGTATTTGAGAACAAACCAAGAGTTATCAAGAAAAGAACAAGAAACTTGATTATTCACCTAAATAAAATCACTCTACAACAATTTGCTCTGCAACAATTCGTTCTGCAACAAACTTCGATGAAACAATACTTAGCAATCAAGTTGATGTGAACTGAAAAGGGCAAGTTGGCATTTAAGTTTATAGAAATTAACTCTGCATACTTCGGCTTTCTTTTTAGAATTAAATTCGCCAAATTGAATTCAGAACTAGCTCCAACGGGTCATAATTTCTCTAAGTCTTTCCTCTGTTTCTCTCTTTTGCTACTTCGTAGAACATAATAACCCGTGCTCTTTTCTTTCATGAAACAATGCTGGCCGTTGGATCTGGAGAACTTACATCGCCTTTATCTCCATTTAATCTCTTTTCTTTAGTGTCGGGCCCTACCTCCTTTTTGCCACTTTGCAGAGTTTAACTGTCATGCACTTTTCCTTTGCGAGGCCGCGCCAAGCATTAGATCAAACTCAAATCACCCAACCTTTAACTCCAACCGGGACTGTCAATCCTTTTAACTAACCGCACCTCATCTTGATGGCTAACGACTTTCACCATTTTGCTGAGGTTAAGCTATGGGCATCTTCGGGTCATGAAACAATGAGAAGCGTTGGATCAATCTTGAGATGAATGCCTTTTAAGTGGGCCCTTTATCTGAGAATTACTTACCCCACTTGTTATCCGGTTAATAAACGCCACATGGCTATTGGCCATTAGCCCTGGAAACTCCTTTTGGTTCCATCCTTAATCCACCACGTGTTCCCTTTTACTATTCCCACATAACTGTCGGTTACACCTAGGCGGGCCCTCAACCACTTTTTTAAACCACATGTCACGTCACTCCTCTGTGTGATTTCCACATGTCTTTCACGACTTCATGAACATTATTCTTCGTTTGGCTTGCAACCATGAAACCACGAGAACCGTTAGATCAAAATAGGCCTGATCTGCTTTTAACTTCATACCATGCCTGTCCCTTGGGCCCATTTGCCTTTTCGCTACTTCGCAATGACTAACTTGCTAGCATCTTATCTTCGCAAATTTATGTGAGCCGTTAGATCTCAAGAAGACAACCTTTCTTGGACCCACTGCATACCACCGAGCGCCTTGTCACCACCATTTCATTACCAACTGGGGTTACCACATTTACTACCACTCTTAGTGGGACCCTCCACCTTTTCACTATTTCGTTGAAGGTATAGCTCGTGCATCTCCCGACCACGAAACAATGAGAAGCCATTGATCTTTTTCCAAGCTCTACAAAAATCTCTACAAAAAATGGCAGCTGTTATGCCACCTCACTCCTCTGTGTGATTTCCACCCATCTTTCGTGACTTCGCGAACATTATTCTTCGTTTGGCTTGCAGCCACGAAACCACGAGAACCGTTAGATTAAAACAAACCTGATCTGCTTTTAACTTCATGTGATGCCTATCCCTTGGGCCCATTGGCCTTTTCGCTACTTTGCAATGACTAACTTGCTAGCATCTTATCTTCGCGAATTCGCGTAAGCCATTAGATCTCAAGAACTTGCTCGTTGTTTACTCTTTTTATGACAACCTTGCTCGGACCCACTGCATATCACCAACTAAGTGCCTTGTCACCACCATTTCATTGCCAACCAGGGTTACCACATTTACTACCACTTTTAGCGGGACCCTCCACCTTTTTGCTATTTTGTTGAAGGTATAGCTCGTGCATCTCCCGACCACGAAACAATGAGAATCCATTGATCTTTTTCCAAGCTCTACAAAAATCTCTACAAAAAATAGCAATTGTTATGCCACCTCACTCCTTTGTGTGATTTCCACCTATCTTTCGCAACTTCGCGAACATTATTCTTCATTTGGCTTGCAGCCACGAAACCATGAGAACCGTTAGATCAAAATAGACCTGATCTGCTTTTAACTTCATGCGATGCTTGTCCCTTGGGCCCATCGACCTTTTCGCTACTTTGCAATGACTAACTTGCTAGCATCTTATCTTCACGAATTCATGCAAGCCATTAGATCTCAAGAACTTGCTCATTGTTTACTCTTTTTATGACAACCTTGCTCGGACCCACTACATACCACCAACTGAGTGCCTTGTCACCACCATGTCATCACCAACTGGGGTTACCACATTTACTACCACTCTTAGTGGGACCCTCCACCTTTTCGCTATTTTGCTAAAGGTATAGCTCATGCATCTCCCGACCATGAAACAACGAGAAGCCATTGATCTTTTTCCAACCCAATCATTCTTTAACCAAAGAAGACTGCTTATCTCTGGGACCCGCCAAACCCTTTTGCCACTTCGCGAAGGTTAAAACACGTTCAGCTTGATCTCATGAAACCACGCTGTCTGTCCGATCAGATGAAACTTGATTGGTGTTTAGCTTTGGTCCAAACCTATATGTCGGGTCCACCTTTGCCTTTCGCTACTTCACGGAAACTAAGTTTCGAGCACTTTTTGGTCACAAATCAAGGTGGGCCGTTAGATCAACAAAAAATCGCATGATACTTATAAGGCCTGACGAAAACTAGAAAAGGCAGATTAAAAGTGAACAAGAATAAAATATTTAAAGGGACCGCCTAGGTAAATGACAAGGGGAGAACACTTTTATGATTAATGGACCCATTGCTTAAGTGAATAGTACAGTAATGCCAAATTAGAAACCAAAAGAGCTTTTCTCAGGTATTATTTTTTTTTATAAAAATGGTCATCGTCGGAATTACGAGGAATACCAAGCTTTCGACCGATGACTTCTTTGACCATTGACAAAGTCCATTGGATTGTCGAATTTCCGACGGGCATGGCATTGTCGACCAATCCGACACCGAGTTTTCGATGGTGGATTTTGTCGACACTTTGACGAAAATTTGTCGAAAATCCGACAAATGGCCGTCGGAAATCAACTCCGAATGTACTAGTGATTATTCTCTAACATAAGGGGTGTAAATTTTATTAGTTGACAATTATCCCACATGTCAATGTCTTAAAAATCAACTTTTTAGTTGTCAAAAGGTGCCCATCAAGTGGTATAACATGTAAGGCCTATTTTTAGGGATGTTATGATGGATTCTAGGATAATTGTAAGGGCTAAAAGTGGGGTGAATCATTTTGGATGTGGGAATAAGTTATTATGAAACACGTAAGAGCATCCTTACATTCATTATTAATAGTCTATAATGCATGTAAGAGTATCTCCTATATTTGGGGGATTCTTATGACAACCTATAAGAAGGTGTAATGTCAAGTAAGAGGCTATGTTTGGCATGTGGTAGTGGAATGAAATTTTACCATGGTTTTTTGGAACCATTTTTTAACCCATGGTAATGTTTTATTATGGTAAATTGAGCCCCCAAGGGTCTATATATTGAGTGGTTGAGTTGGAGACAAGTAAATTGTTTTTCATGTACACAGATGCTATCGAATTGATGCAAGATTGAGGAGATGCTTTTGTATTGTAATATCTTTGAAAAGTAATACAAATTTTTACTCTTTTCTTGTTGGAGTTTTTTCTCAAAAGGGTTTCTCCACATAACCACAGTGTTATGTGTTTATTGTTTTGTTATCTTTTGATGTTATAGCTGATTTATTTCATATGATAAACAATGTTAGATCTAATTTACAGTTTTATTTGAAGCTTCTATTATTTTTGTCCAGCTCTTCTTTTCTAGCATGTTATGTAGAGTTTGCACAGACCATACAGGACATTCCACAATGGGTATTGTGTTTGTTATATGATGTTGTTGTGGGAGAGTTCTATGCATTAACACAGGTGGTTTGGGACTTAAGATTAGATGTCATAGATGCGGGGATGACTCTACTATGAGGCTTACTTTTAGGCACACCCATTTCCATGGTTGAATGGACCTCATGAGTTGATGCCCTGACTTGATGATGAAATAGATGGAGAGTGACCAACCTACCGACAAGGAGGAGAGGGAGAGGTAGTGGCTCAGAGGGCGATGATGAGGGAGATGGGGGGGTGGACATCCACCTAGGCCACCAAGGAGGATAGGAGGTAGGTTACAAGTTCCTGGAGCATAGACACCACTAGTACAGGTACAAGGACAAGGTGGATAGATCTAGGTACTGGATGCCCCTTGCCAAGAAGAGGGAGAGGAGGGACAAGTAGCTGGACAAGGATGGGATTGGGAGGGCATGTATGAGTAGCCCAGTGAGGAGATGGTTAGGATGAGCTAGGTGATACGAGGCCATGAGAGCCTGATAGTGGATATTTCAGGAACAGATATATGTCTAGGTTGTATAGATCACATTACTTTAGGAGAAGGTCTAGACTGTGATAACATAGAGAGATGTAGCAATAGAGTGGCATGGGAGGGAAGCGGCTACCATTGAGAGAACCCAAGTGACAGGTCAAGGTGATGTTGCCTATAGTACGAACTATATATACAGAGCAACACAAGAGATTTCATACTAGCGGAACCTATATGAGTCCATCGTGCTAGTGAATTAGAGAGCAGGTAGTTTTGCAGTTATGTCCAAGGCTAGGAGTCGAGGATGGTGATAGAGATTAAATAATGTAGGGGTGATGGGGCCTCTTAGATTAGGGACATGTATGGGGTCAGTTGGCGCAGGTCCTTTAGGAGCTCCAAGACCACATAGACCATCAAGTTCGGAGGATGACAATTCATCATGGCCCCTTCTAGATTCATTTTATATTAGTGATATCATTTTTTTATGATGATCTAGGTCCACCTATGGGTGATATTGTAGCCATTTTGAGATTTTGACATTATTGTATGATGATGTAGGTTCACCTACGGGTGATATTGTAGCCATTTTGAGATTTTGGCATTATTGTAGGTCCACTTATTATTTTTTGATATATATATGAGATAAGACCTATTCCTAGCGGCTATATGCTCACATGATGACACATGATGATTATGATGTTTATTTATGATTCTTATTCTATGCATGTTATGAATCTATATGATGATTTTCAATTCTATCATGATGATGCAACTATTTTATATGATATTTTATATGACCTTGTATGATCCTATGGTGCAGATATGATGTATGCTTATAGATGCATGATGCAATTATGATATATGTGATGATGTTTATGTAATGTATTTCACTTATGATGATTTATATGATCCTAATATGATTTTAATGCATGTTAAATAAATGTTGATTATGATGTTATATGGTGGATGTGTGTGTTTATGTTGCTTATGCACTAATGCAATGAATATGGGATGCATGCATATGATAATGATATTATGATGATATGCATGACTAACTGATGGTATGATGAAAGAATAAGGATCGAGTCAACTACTGAGAGGGGGGGGGGGTGAATCAGTAGATAGAAAACTGATATAAACTTTTACCAATCTCAAAATCAACCTCTCAATGCAAACTCAGAACTGACAAAAATGCAATATCACTTTCAAGTTAAACCGGTTGATTGTTATAACAAACTAACAGTAAAACAACTTGAAACTCACAAACATCCAAATACTTTACTGACATAAGTAAAACCTCATTTCATATTGTTGTCGGTTAACATAACATATCAAAGTGGATTTAGTAGTTAAGTAATTCAACCATTGTAAACATAACCACAAAAACATTCACAATTTGACACAATATTTTTGACGTGGAAACCCAAATGGGAAAAACCATGGCGGGGATGAATACCCACAAGTATTTTTAACTCTTTTGAATTTTTCCCTGTTAGGAGCCAAGCCTGTTAAAGCTTTACAATAAGTCCTGTTAAGAACAAATCTTGTTCTGGACCACCTGGTTAATTGATTGATTATAATGCCCTATTAGAAGCAATACCTCGTGAGGAGTAACCTCAGTAGAGGATTTGAAATCCAATCTAATGGACCACCTAGTTAGAGGATTTGAATAACACTAATCTTGTTAGAGCTTACTTGGTTAGGGGATTTTACTGTTGTAATTGTTAGAAAACAATAGGGGTTTATTGATTTATTTGAATAGCACTACACTTGCTTGTTTAGATACATCATCTGGTTCAGCAACCACACTCTCACTCTCAACAATAAATTTCCAACTCTACAACAAAACAACTCATCGACATTATAAATAAATCAATAGGTCAGTAACACAACACAAACCTAATTCTCTCATAGAGATTACAAACAAGTCAGTTCAAGTATGACCGTTGGATTACATAATAATCTTTGCACATAATTCAAGATATCCTCGACCACTCCTTGATCACCGCTTCATCGAACACTGTAACTCATCATGCGGTTTGAATTACATGCAATATACTTACTCATTCCCAAGATAAAAATCGTTATCTCAATGTGCCAAAAACCATTTGAAACTCTTCTCATACAACATGCATACGTGTCATAATTATTACTGCTCATCATCAGATCATAAACCAATACAACCAATTCACCAAACTTCATTGGTTAGGATTTATCATATCAACAGGTAGGATTTACCGGTTGATCTCACTTCTTCTCTAGTAAAACCGATTTCCTCCACAAATTCACTTACCAGTTGCAGTTCCCTTCTTTAGCTCTTCCTACCAGTTACAAAACAATATTATAACAACATTATTACCGGTTAATTGACATCAATGACAACATAACATTTCATTAATGCAATCTTCATGCGAATGTCAACACTAACTATGTGGTTATGTAAGATGTATACATGATTTTACTTTTAGTGTGTCATTATACTTAGTTAGATGATGTGTGGCTATATAGGACAAAGTGATATGATAGGATCAGACAACATAAGGTAGAAGATATGGAGGTGAAATGAGCTCCTTGTGCATTTATCATCATTGAACTTATTATGGAAAATGTTCTGTGACCCTATAGATATAGGTTTGACCTAGATAGCCATTGTATCATTTGCATGGAGATCAGACAGTTGTAAACAAGGAATGCCCATGTTTGTACTAGACCCATAGTGTCCTCATATCCTTGGACAAGTTGTAGTATTACTATATTGACAATCCACAAATAGCAAAATAGGATATCATGCCCCATCCTGACCACTTTAGTCCATAGACATCCTTAAGTAGCATAGGAAACATGACACCACAAAAGATCAAATCAAAATAAAATCAAAGACTCGACACCAACACAAACTAAAATCCTCAAGTTATAAGTGTATCTTATCACATATGTTAACATGTTTGATCTGGTCACAATGTTGTCATCCTCATAAAGGATAGATAATGCTGAAAACCCTTGTTGTATTCATAGTCTGCCAAAAGACTGATTTGTTGAAAGCCCACTACTTCTTGTGTCTTCTAAAACCAACTTACTCCATGAAACTGATACTTTATTGTGGAGAAGAATGAAAAACTGTATTGTGGATTGGCAATGCAAGTGATCTTTTATTACAGATTATGCACCAAAAAAAGGAAGGAATAAAAAGACGATACTCCTCACAACATACAATGCCAAGGATTTGTTAGGAATCCCACAAATACTGAGAGGGGGGGGGGGGTGAATCAGTAATTAACCGGTGAGTAGAATTTCTTGAATTAAAACATGCAGAACATATTATAATAGTGTACCGGTATGCAAGAAATAATGCAATAAACAGAATTAAGAACATCCACATGAAAAACACACCATAACACAAGGTTTTAATGAGGAAACCAAAAAAAGGAAGGAATAAAAAGATGATACTCCTCACAACATACGATGCCAAGGATCCACTTCCATTACTAGGTTTAGGATATGCCCCCAATTGTAGATGTAGACACCTAAAACTTGCACAACTAATTAAATGAATTTTATTCATCTATTAATTAGAATAAGGTTTAATTTATATCCCTATTTTTTCAATAAGCCTATTAATCAAATTAAAGATTTGATTAAAATCCTTTTCTTCTAGCCTAACCTATTAATTAAACTAAGGTTTGATTAAGTCCCCTTTAGCCATTTAATTTAATAAATCTTATTTATAAAATTAAAACCCCCTTTTTCCCCTTTAATTTAATTTACATTTTATTAAAATCCCTTTGCATTTAAATAAATCATTATTTATTTGTGAATAGTCCCCCCACTTGCTAAATCCTACAAATGAAAGTTGCACCCCCTTTTGGCTAAAATAAATCTTTTAATTTATCTAAAAATGCCTATTTCCCTCCACTTGCATTCTCCTACATGTTAATATTTTTCTAGAACCCCTCTAATCCCTCATTAACTAGCCTAATTCCTCTAATCATGTCACATCCCTAAATTTGGGGGAGTCACTTCTCCAAATTTGGGGGAAGTCTTCAAAATGTGTTGAAGACTTTACCTTCTTCAACAAGTTAACTTGTTGAGTCTTCCAAACTTGTAAGGCTCTTACAAAAGCCTTGAAGGTTATCTACCTTCCAACAAGTTAACTTCCAATGTCTTCAAAGGCATTTAATTCCTCTTACAAGACATCACCCTATCCCATGATGGTTGTCCCTTTGGCCATCCTTCAACTTTGTACAAGAGTTTACCTCTTGGAAAATAGCATGCTCCCTTGGATAATAGCATTATCCAATGATGTCATCCCTTGAGGTTATCCCTAATGCTTACTTAGCATCTAATGCTCGCTAAGTATCCTCTCAAGCCATCTCCAGGTGACATTTGTAATCTTGGGATTCAATTGAATCCCTCTCATGGATTGATAACTTTCAATCCTAGCCCTTGTTAAGATTGCTCAATCTTGGCCATCCATTTCTCTATTTTCTCTATAAATAGAGCCCATTTCTTCAATCTTAGAATCCATCATCTTGTGCATCAAACTTATAGTTATTTTGCAGGTTATCAAGGAGCTCAATTTGTCATCTTCAAGCACTTAGATCATCTTAGTTGCATTCTAGTTTAGCTTTCATCATGTTGATAGTATCATGCTAATCCCATTTTCATGCTAGCTTACTTTATAACCATTGTATATCAATTTCATAGCAATCTCCATGTTAGTTTAATTAGCACACCTAAGCTTTGAATTTGGAATCAATCTTAGTCTCATATCTTGCATTCCATCTTCAATTTCATCTTTTCATATCATTTGATCATCTAGCTAGGATCTTAGTTGCATTCATTTTGATCTTGGCATATCCTTCAATCTAGTTCTTTAGGTTGACATCTAAAAGATCAAGTTCTCTTCCAAGTGACAACCACCTTGAATCTTGAATATCCTTGGAGATAGAGGAACATGAGATTTGCTTGGGGTTCTTGATTTTTAAGCTAACTTAGTTTAGTTTATATTTTGATTTCTAACCCTAATTGATGTAGGAGCATCCCAGATTCATATCAATCTTGCATCAACCAAAACCATTTTCTTTTGTTTTTCTTTCTATTTGCAGTTTCAGTCTTCCTTTCTATGTTTCCTAGTTTTGGATCACCTGATCCCGTGGAGTTGGATTCTACTGAAGAATTGATCTTCTTTCTTGTTTCTAGACCACATCACATTTGGATCATTTTTCAGCAAGATATCGCTATCGGTTTCCATGATAGTTTCATGTTACCGGTTGGCAGTTCTTGTTACCAGTTGCCTGGACCTATGTTGGTGATCTACCAGAACCCCTTCTGAAGCTTGCAGATCCTTGGACATTGATTTTGATGTTCTTTGGCATGTTGCCGACCTTTTCCAGTGATCTACATTTCATCCTTTGGATTTTCCGGAGGAATCTCTTGGCGGAGGCCAACCTTGTTATTTTACACATTAGGTCTTGTTCTTCAGGTTTTGATCCCTTTTGGGCCAACTGGATCCTTTAAATCGATATATATATATACATATATATACATATACATATATATATATATATATACATATATATATATATATACATATATATATATATATATACATACACACACACACACACACACACACACACACACACACACACACACACACACACACACACACACACACACACACACACACACACACACACACACACATATATATATATAATTGTGCATTAGAATGCAATCATGGAGAGAGTCGAGTAGCTAGACTGTGCATGGAAGATAGATCTTACGATTCAAGGTCTCGGTTGTGACCTATTTTATATGCTCTACTAGGCCTGTGGACCGGTATGTTGTAACTTGGTTGTTATCGGTTGGATGTAGTCAATTTTTATGAAATAAAACAATCTATTTTGCATTGCCTCCATCATTTTTGTGTTTTTGTTGTGTTTACTCTTGTTGACTGGTCCAGATTAATCTCTTTGAGGTCTCTCCTCACCGGTGACTGCTTCAAGTGGTCTCAGAGAGAAGTTTCATTCCAGAGGTTGTGTGTCCTAAAATTTTTATTGTAGGGTGCTGGATTGTCGATCCGACCTGCACCTACAAAGGACTAGCATGAACGATGGTGTGAAGAGGAGCTAGGAATGGTGGAGCACGTGGGAATGCAGACCCTACTCTAATGGAGATGTTGCGAGGTATAGTAGCCCAGTTGGAAGCCATGGAGACAACCCAAAGAAGAGGTTAACATATCAAAGATGTGAGTGAAGATGAAGGAGAAGAAGCCCCGACAAAACAAGCAAACCTATTGG
The DNA here is from genome assembly GCF_030272615.1 of Cryptomeria japonica. NCBI lineage: Eukaryota > Viridiplantae > Streptophyta > Pinopsida > Cupressales > Cupressaceae > Cryptomeria > Cryptomeria japonica. The sequence goes on from NC_081411.1 coordinate 764,049,929, forward strand.
CAGTTGATCCGGATGAGAAAAGGTTTTTAAGGGTTTTGAGTAGGGTTAATACTAAACCTCATTTTACCCCACCATAATATGATGAGAAGTTAGATTCGGATGAATTGATGGATTGGATCTCAGAGATGGAGAAGTATTTTGATTTTGAAAACACTGCAAAAGATAGGAAGGTGAAATATGCATGTACCTGGTTGAAAGGTCATGCATCTCTTTGGTGGGAGCATTTTTAAGTTTATAGATAGAGAAGAGGTAAAGAGAAGCTTAAGACATGAGATTGGATGATTCCTAAGTTGAAATCAAAGTTTATGCTAGCTGATTACCAAGTGAATTTATTCCAGAAGTTACAGAATTTGAGACAGAACGAATCTAGTATGAAGGAGTACATTGAAGTAGTTTACAAGTTGAACATCAGATCCAGACATGTTGATGATGAAGTTGAACCAGATGCAAGATATTTTAATGGATTGTGGATGTCTATACAAGATGAAATCAGTTTGATCAAATTGGAGAGTATAGAAGAGGCTTACTAGTATGTTCTAAAGGAAGAAGAAAAGACAAACAAAAAACATGAGCAGAGGTAGAGAGGTAGAGGTGGAAGGTTTACCGGAGGAAGATTTCAAGGAGGAAGAGGATATACTAGAGGTAGAGGAACCAATACAGATCAAAAAAAGGACATGGAAGTAAACAAAGAAGGTAATTCATACCACAAGGATGATAGAAATTTCTACAGGAGGAGAGAATCGGATGGTTACCAGAATGAGAATTTTGGAAGACAAGACAAGAGAACATTTAGAGGAACTTGCTTTAAGTGTGGAGGAGAAGGACATCATGCATTTGAGTGTCAGTAGACATAAAATATCGAAAGAGAAAAAATGGTGGAAGAAAACACCACCAAATCAGACAATAAACCAAAAGATGGAGAACTAATGGTGATGAGGGGAGCTTTGTGTCATACTAGAGGTGATGAAGATCCCTTGCAGAGGAAGAATTTTCTCAAGACCAGATGTAAGGTATCTTGTAAGTGTCGTAAAGTTTTTATTGATAGTGGTAGTTCAGATAATCTTGTTTCAGAAGGGATGGTTAATAAGCTAAAATTGAAGAGATTGAAACACCCTAAGCCTTATCAGATAGCATAGATTCAGGATGAACATAAGTTGTTAGTAAGTGAACAATGTTTGGTAAAATTGAATATTGAGAATTATCATGATGAAGTCTTGTGTGATATTATGCTTATAGATATTTTTCACCTTTTGTTGGTAGAACTTGGCAATTTGATAGACAGGTAGTACATGATGGGAGGAAGAACACATACACTAATGTGGCCAATGGGATGAAGAAAACCTTGTTACCCTTGGAGGAACCTTTGAAGAATGAAGTCTGTACAAATGCTAGAATCTATTTGGTAGATGGACAGAAATTCATGGATGGATTGAGACATCAGAATGTGTGTTTTGCCTTAATTCCTAAGAAGACTGAGAAATCAGAACCAAAAGGAGAACACCTGGAAGAGATAAAATATTTGTTGACAGAATATGAGAACAACATTTCAGATAATGAACCAAGTGGATTGCCACCTGTGAGAAGTATTAGCCATTGCATAGACTTGGTTCCCGGAGCTAGTTTGCCTAAAAAAGCTACACATCGGTTGACACCGATAGAGAATGAAGAACTGAATAGACAAGTGCATGAGTTGTTGAAGAAAGGTTTGATCAGGGAGAGTTTGAGCCCTTGTGCAGTACTAGCAGTATTAGCACCTAAGAAGAATTGGGAGTGGAGAATGTGTGTTGATTCTAGAACAATAAGTAAGATCATAGTGAAATACCAATTTCCTTTGTCTAGGATGGATGACATAATGGATTATTTGAGTGGAGAAAAATATTTTACAAAGATAGATTTGAAGAGTGGATATCATCAGATCAGGATCAGAGAAGGTGATGAGTCATTTAAGACAAATGAAGGACTGCATGAATGGTGGGTGATGCCTTTTGGATTGACTAATGCACCAAGTACTTTCATGAGGTTGATGAATGAGGTATTGAATAAATTCTTGGGTAAGTTTATTATTGTGTATTTGGATGACATTCTGATTTTTTAGTAGGACAAAAGAGGAGAATTTGTTGCAGTTTGGACAAGTTTTGCAGAGGTTGAGAGAAGAGAAGTTGTTGATCAATATCAAGAAGTGTACTTTCATGAAGGATGAGTTAGTCTATTTGGGATTTGTGATATCTGAGGATGGTTTGAAGATGGACCCTAAGAAAGTGAAAGCAATTGTTGAATTGCCTACACCAAAAAGAATTGGAGAGGTAAGATCATTTCATGGATTGGCTAGTTTTTACCAGAAGTTTATCAGAAATTTTAATTCAGTTTGTAATCCTATGATTGAGACCATGAGACGAGATCAGAAGGAATTCAAGCGGACCATCAGAGGAAACAAAATTTTTGAACTATTGAATCAGAAATTGACCGAGCAGCCGCTGTTAGCTTTATCGGATTTCAATAAAGTATTTCAAGTAGATTGTGATGCAAGTGGAACAACAATAGGAGCAATCTTGAGTTGGGAAGGGAGAGCAGTAGCTTATTTAAGTGAGAAATTGAATGATGCCCAGAGGATATATTTCATGTATGATCAGAAGTTTTATGCCAAAGTTCAAGCCTTGAAGAAGTGGAGACATTACTTGTTGCCTAAGGAGTTTGTATTGTATACAGATCATGAAGCTTTGTAGTATTTGAATAGTCAGAGTAAGTTGAATTAGAGACATATGAGATTGGTATAATTCTCATAGAGTTACACCTTTGTGTTCAAGCATAGAAGTCAGAAATCTAACAAAGTTGCTAATGCATTGAGTCAGAGAAGGAACCTTCTAATAGATATGACAATGATAGTATTAGGATTTGAAGATTTGAAGACATTGTATGATGGTGACTCAAATTTTGCAGAAACTTGGAAAGTATGTAGAGAACCGGTTATGGTAGATAGAAGCAAGTGGTTGGATTACTTCATTCAGGATGGGATGTTATTTAGAGGAGTTTAGTTGTGCATACCTAAGAGTTATATGAGGGAGAATCTGATAAAGGAGAAACACAGTGGAGGACTAGATGGATATTTTATCATTGACAAAATAGTAGCATTGGTGAGTGACCAGTACTTTTGGCCCTAGATTCATAAGGATGTTAAGAGATATGTGCAGAGTTGTAGAGTTTGTCAAGTTGCAAAGGGTAGTAGTCAGAAAGTGGGATTGTATAAACCTTTAAGAGTACCGGTAAGACCTTGGGAGGATATAAGCATGGATTTTGTACTTGGATTGCCTAAGATACTAAGATGGAATGATTCTATATTTGTGGTAGTGGATTGATTCTCAAAGATGTCTCACTTCATACCTTGTAAGAAGACATCAGATGCATTGCATGTAGCAGACCTATTTTTCAAGGAAGTGGTAAGGTTGCATGGATTACCTAAGAGCATAGTTTTAGAAAGAGACACTAAGTTTGTTGGCTATTTTTGGAGAACACTTTGGAAGAAGATGAAGACAGATTTGAAGTTTAGTTCTACTTTTCATCCATAGATTGATGGACAGACAAAAGTTGTTAACTGGAGTTTGGGAAACTTGTTGAGATGTTTAGTGGGAGATAAAACCGGAAGTTGGGATTTGATCCTTGCACAAGTAGAGTTTGCCTATAACAATTCAGTGAATAGAAGTACCAGAAGAAAACCTTTTGAGATTGTTACCAGAGTGAATCCTAGAGGTATATTAGAATTGAGAGACATTAGCAGTGAAGATCAAAGAAGTTCGGAAGGAGAAGACTTTGTGGATCACATGGAAGCATTGAATATTTAGGTTGAGCAACATTTGGAAGACATGAACATCAAATAAATGGAGAAGGAAAATGAGAATAGGAGACATAAGTAATTTGAAAAGAGAGATTCCTGGTTGGAGCTTATAACAATTTGTAGATGAAGAAGTTTGGACCTTGCAGGATTTTGAGGAAGTTCAATTCTGGAAATGCATATGAAGTAGAATTACCAGATAGTATGAGTAGTTGACCTGTTTTTAACATTGTAGATCTTCACAAGTATCATGAACTAGAATTCAGTGAGGATAATATTGTAGACTTGGAGAAACAGTTGCCCTGGAAGGAACTGGATCAGATTGAAGAGATTTTGGACAATAGGATTGGGCGTAGTACCCGAAGAAGCCAGTATAAGGAATATCTTGTGAAGTGGAACGACATACCAATTGAAGATTCATCTTGGATTTCTTAGGAAAAGGTATACTGCCTTGGTTTCCCTCTTACCCCAGCAAAGTGAGAGGCTCAATTTTTCAATAACCTAAGATGTCTGATGCAGGAGCATCCTCAGTTCATAGCAATCTTGTATCAACCAAAAATGTTTTCTTTTGTTTTTCTTTCTTTTTGCAGTTTTAGTTTTCCTTTCTATGTGTCCTGGTTTTGGCTCACCGGATCATGTGGAGTTGGATTCTACTTGAAGACTTGATCATCTTTCTTGTTTCCAGACCGCATCACATTTGGATCATTTTCCAACAAGATATCGCTATCGGTTTTCTTGATTGTTTCCTGTTACAAGTTGGCAGTTCTTGTTACCGATTTCCTGGACCTATGTTGGTGATCTATGGGAACCCCTTTCAAAGCTTGTGGAGCCTTGGGAGTTGATTATGATGTTCCTTGGCATGTGGATGACCTTTTCCCACAATCTACATTTCATCATTTGGATTTTTTGGAGGAAACTCTTGGCGGAGGCTGACCTTGTTATTTTACACATTAGGTCTTGTTCTTCGGGTTTTGATCCCTTTTGGGCCGACTAGATCCTTTGGATCGATATATATAGTTGTAATTGTGAATTAGAATGTAATAATGGAGAGAATCAAGTAGCTAGATTGTACATAGAAGATAGATCTCACAATTCAACATCCCAATTGTGACCTATTATGTATGTTCTACCAAGCCTGTGAACTAGTATGTTGTAACCCGGTTGGATGTAACAATTTTCATGAAATAAAACAATCTGTTCTGCATTGCCTCCACCGTATATTTTTGTTTCCATTGTGTTTACTCTTGCTAACCAGTCGAGATTGATCTCTTTGAGGTCCATCCTCACCATTGACTACTTCACTAATGTTTCATGTGTGTGTTTGATGTTGTTTGGTTCTCTTTTGCAGATTCCACACTTTTTTGAGCACATAATAGATAGGACCTAATTTATTATGTGTGAAAGGAAAGGGTGGAAATGATTTATTATGGATGAAAAACCAATCTTAGGTAGATTGATAACAAGCCACGATGGGGATGGACATGTTTATTATGAAATAATAGGTTTTGAGTGTGTGTAAAGTGAAAGGGTGAAACTGTCATGAAGCAGGAAGGACCAAAAGTACCTACACATGGTGCCAGTAACCTAGTTTTCACCATGGTACTTGCCCAGGGCACCCTTGAAGTGGTTTTCACTGTTGGACGAATTTATTTCCCTTTACTATTTCCAATTTTTCATTTTTTTGTGTCACAAGGCACTTGTTTGCCAGGTTTTCACCAGATAGGTGATTTTTTTTTTTAAAAAAAATTTTGACATTTTTTTTTTTTTGAATAGGATTCTTTGAAAATCTATGTGTAAAATTGGTGAAAGTGCATGTTGTTGATAGTATTGTCTAACAGTTCTCTTCCAGGCATTGATAGTTGATATGCACTTGAGCCATAAACTATTGTGATGACGTAAGGACCAAGCCAGTTCGATTCAAATTTTCCTCTTTTCTCTTTATCCTACCAATTTTGGGGGTTTTCCCTAAGGACCAAGTCACTTACCTCAAATGTGCAAGGCTTTACCTTGTGATTGTAACTATGACTCATGCATTGTCTATATGCTTTCAGGTTATTGAATGCAATTTTTTGATGCTCATCTAGTAATTCCAAATCTTGAAAGTGAGAGACCCTATAGTCTTTGTCACTAATTAGATCATGTAAGGAAACTCGTAAAGATGGTAACTCAACCTCAATGGGAAATATGGTTTCAACACCATAGATAAGTGAATAAGGGGTAGCTCCAGTAGGTGTGCAAACACTTGTGTGATAGGCCCATAGTGCGAGATTAATTTGGATGTGCTAGTTGCGACCAGTGTCATTAACTATCTTTTTAAGGATTCTGAGAATAGTTTTGTTCAATGCCTCAGCTTAGCCGTTGCCTTGGGGCTAATATGGAGTGGAAAAGTGATGGTGGATACGGAAGTGGTCACAAATAACACAAACATTCTAATTTTTGAAAGGACACCCATTATCTATAATAATGAAAATAGGAACATTGTATATGCAAATGATGTAATTGAGAATGAAAGTTGAAATTTTCTTACCGGTGATTTGGATGAGAGGGGCGACCTTAATCCAATTTGTGAAATACTCAATATTTGTGATAATTAATTTAAGGTTATTAGATGATGGAGACTGAATCTTGCCCATTATATTGGGTCCCCATTGACAAAGGGGCATGGAGTAGCGATCGCTTGAAGTTCATTTGCTAGTGCATGAATTAGGTCTCCATGAATCTAGCATTTCTTACATTATTTTGCAAATTGATATATATCCTCTTCCATTGTAGGCTAGTAGTAACAAGTCCTCGTAAGTTTCTTGACTAATATTGGACTTCTAGAGTGAGTTCCACATATACCTTTGTGGACTTCACACAATGCAAATGGAGCTTCCTCACTCTCTAAACATCTAAGAAGAGTACCATCGAGACCCCATCAATACAGTGTGTTAGCTATAATAACATAGTGGGAGGTTTGACAGATGAAGGTATGACGTTGGTTATTGGAAAGGTCAGGTGGAAGGGTGTTATCACAAAGGTAAGTGAAAATTTCATCGTACCAAGGGGAATCGAGACAAATAACGTATATTAATTCGTATGGAGTGATCTTGTATGTAGGGACCAAAATATTATCCACCAATAACTCATTGCAGGTCATATTTTGTGGCATGTCAATCAAGGAGGCAATGGTAGTTGTAGCATCTTTAGATCAAATATTTTCTCTCGATATCTACTCAAAGGCTATCTTTGTGAAATATTTCTTGAAGTCATTGACCATTTTCTTGTAAGGCATTAGTTTTTCATTTTTGGTTTGATAATCATCATTATTCTAATGAATCACAAGTTGAGAGTCCCCAAAAACATGAAGCTCTTGGATCTTCCACTGAATTGCAATTTATACACCTATTGTTAATGCCTCGTATTCTGCAATATTTTTTCGTGCAAGGGAAGGATAGATGACATTATTTAAGAATAGAAACCCCTTGAGGTATGATGAAGTATACCTACTCTTGTTCCATGTTGTGTAAAGGATCCATCAAAATATAGTTGCCATAATCTTGACTTCGTCACTATGAAGATGGATTCATCTAGAAATTTTGATATAAAAGAGAATCATCAATCATTGGTGCATCTGCGAGTTGGTCTACAATGACTTATCTTTTCATAGCATTTTTATCAACATAATCAGTGTCAAATTCACTTAACATCATTACCCACTTAGCCATCCTACCTATGAGAGTTGCTTTATTGATTAGGTATTTCAATGGATCAATTCTTGCTATGAGCTTTGTTTTATGAGTTAGGATGTAATGACATAATTTATGTGAAGCAAAAAACTACGACCATACATGCACACTCAATTGGAGTGTAATTAAGCTCATATCCACCAATGTACAACTGATGTAGGAGATGGATCATTCTTATCCTTTATGGTCTTCTTGTGCCAAAAGTGCCCCCAATGCTATCATTTTTGTTGATATGTAGAGTAATAATGGTTTTCCTTGAATTGGTGGCATAAACACTGGTGGATTCAAGAGATAGTCCTTAAGAAATTGAAAATCTTGTTCGCATTTGTCATCCCAGTTAAACTTGATATTTTTGTGAAGAAAATATTGAAATGGATGACACTTGTCTGCGACCTGCGCTATGAATCTACAAATTGATTGGAGCTTTCATTGCAATTATCTGAGTTGATTGACATTCTTAAGAGGAGGCATCACTAAAATTTCTCTAACTTTTGTTTTATCCACCTCAATACCTCATTGTAAAACTATCCCAAGAGTTTCTCAGAGGTTACTCCAAAGAAACATTTCTTGGGATTCAATTTGACTATATTTTCCAAGCGATCAAAAACCACTGCTAGGACATCCAAATATTCTTCCCTTAAAACTGATTTTCTTAAAATATCATCAACATAGTCCCCCATGGTAACATGCATGATTTCATGAAAGATAGTTGGCATGGCTCTCTAATATGTGGCACTTGCATTTTTTAACTCGAAAGGCATGATGTTCCAACAAAAGGTACCCCATGGTCATGTAAATGTTATCTTGTGTTGATCTTTAGGATCTATCTTAATCCAATTATCTGGATAATTCATCCATAAGTGATAACATTGCATGGCCTGCTATGAGATTGATGATCAAATAAATATTTGGTAAAGGGAATTCATCCTTGGGATAAGCCTTATTTATGTCTCTAAAATTGGTACATGTCCTTATGTTTCCATCTAATTTTATAATAGGTACGAGATTGGAAATCCATTCAGGATAGTTAATTGGTCTAATGAAGCCCACATCCAACAACTTTTCAAGCTCAACTTTCACTAATAATTCCACTTGTGGATACATCTTTCATAATTTATGTTTAATTGGTTAGCTGCCTAAGTAACTATCAAATGATGCATAACCAAGTTAGGATCTAGCCCATGCATATTTGCATACGACCATGTGAAGTTTATCTATCTTTCCATGAAGAACTTTGTGAACTTTGGCCTCTTGATTTCTGTCAATAATTGGGCAAAGAAGATGTAATGTGGTACCTCTTCTGCCCCAATATTGGTTTTTATGGTCTCTTCAATCAACATAGATGATTTCTCCTAATATAATGTCATGGGGAGGGTGCCAAAGCTTCCATCCTCTAGCAACTCAAACAGGTTTATATAATCAAAGTTGTGTCCTTTCGATTTATTTTTTGGGGGTTAGAAAGCATCATAGTGTGGTTCTCACTAAAAGACCCATTATTTATTTTTTATTTTAATATTTTTGTGACAAGAAGCTTTGGCACCCTCTCCAAAGTATGCCACGTTGTTGAGTTTAATGGTGTATCCTTCTTTTTGGTCCCCAAGAGGAAGATCATCTCTTATGTCAAGGTTATCAATGAAAGCCTCATCATTTTGGAATGTGTTAAGTTGTGAAGGTCCTTGTTGGTACTAGTTAATGAGTTGAGGATGAATGAGGGGAAGGCCATCGATATGTTCAAATTTAGAAGGTGTAAGGTTAAAGACACAAGAGTCATCGGTACTCTCCCCATTAGTCTCGATCATAAGAGAATCTAAATCGACAGAACTAGAAGGATACTTAGCAACAAGAGTTCTCATTGTTTGCAATTTTTGCTAAAAGCCTCAAGATGTAGAGGGTTTGAGATACCAAAAATTCTTTATCCATGCTTCACCACTATTTGTCTTATCTTGGGATGTTGTTTGACCAACTTTGAATAGTTCTCTAAATTTTTCTTCCTCAGTGGGTTCACCAAGTTATCTTAAAGTTTCTACAAATTGATAATCATTGGATGATTTGTCAGAAATACATTCCCATCCATTTGAATTTGTAGAATAATGTCTTTCCTTATGTTGGTCATTGGTGGAAACAAGATAAGTGATTTGCAATGTTGCTTGAGAATCAAGACCACGTAACCTCAATGGTGTGAAACCAAGTCCCTTAGTTCTTTTCTTCTTTAGTACTAATTTAGGTTCTAATGGTTTCACAATACCTTTCTTTTGTAGGCCAAGAGGACCTTTTCTGTCATACCCCATCTTTTGTAAAAACTTGAATCATTTTCCATAGTTTTCAACCTGTATTTTTATATGGTCTTGATTAGGTTGTTCTTTTGGTTCTTTATAAATCATCTTATAGATATCTTCTTCTTCCATTTCACCTCATCTTTTTAAAGTGGTGGGATCCCATTTTATGATGATTATTGATATCTGCTTTGAAGGATGTGGTTTACCATAAGTCTTGTGAGAATCAATTAATTGAATTAGATACATAGTTTGATTTAGATTGTATTCTCCCATGCCTTTGTCTTTGAATGTCCCTTTGATTTCTTCTTGCTTTGAAGTGGAATATTTTAATGATTATGGATCAATATATGTTGAAGATGGACTAGCTTCTCTATTTATTGGGATTATTGTTTTAGTTCTAGGTCGAAGATTATTGCAATAATGCATGGATTTGGATCACCTTTAATTATGACTTTAGTTCCATTGTATATGAATCTGATGCATTGATGGTAATTTGAAGAAACTATTTTCATTGCATGTATCCAATGTCTCCCCAAAATTATATTGTATGTGAGATCGAGATCGAGGACTTGAAAAAACACATTCTTTATTACTGGCCCAATTTGAAGAGGTAGAGTGGCTATTCCTTTTAAGGAATTTTCTTCATCATTATATGTCTTTATTTTGATCTTATTTCTTGAATACACAACATTTTTAAATAATCCTAATGCTAAGAAAACTCTCAAAGTGTAAATATTGAGATCTGCTCCTCCATCTATCAAGACTTGTTTTATGCAGTGTTTATGGAGAAAAGCTTCAATGGGAAGTGGTGTATTGTGTGGTTGTTGTGGAGATGTGTCATCTACTTTAGTGAATGTAAGGTAATGATGGGTTGAAAGGTGTCCCACCATGGATTGAAACTAGTCCACATTTAGATCAGTACGAACAAATGTCTCTTACTAGGTTTTGTCCAAATGGCTTTGTGTGAGGGTGAAATGTGCAAGAGTTCAAGGACATAAATAAGAGCAAGCGTCCTTCCCAATTGATCTATAAGGTCATATTGGCTATTGGATGAATTTGTTTTGGATGTAGCACCTTGGAAAGTAACTTTACCCCTTCAAGTAGTGGCATTGCATTTGGGGACTTTGACTTTTATGGTTATAGTAGACACATGGTTGTTCAATTTTTTTAATATGGTTAATGGTGTAATCATAGGACACATTAGTGTAATTGACATTATTATTTGATTTAGGGGCCTTTCCCTTATCATGTTTTGAAAATGGTTGCTTTAACATCACATTCTCTTCATTGGAATTATGACCATCAACTTCTATTTTGCCATTGTCAATAAGATCTTAAATGAAATTCTTCAATTTGGGACAATTACTAGTCTTATGTCCCTTGGTCTTGTGATATTCATAAAATTAATTGTCATTACACCATGAAGGTTTTATACTCGGCTCAAATGGTTGATAATCAGGAAATGTAATGAGCTCTTTGGCAACCAAATTTTCAATGTACTTTCAATTGGTTCTCCCAAAGGTGTGTACTTCCTTGGAGGTCTTCGAGCTCTTTGTGCATTTAGTTGATTATTGGATGAAATAGCACTAAGAAATATTAGCTTTGGATTGACCATATTGGCATCCACAATTCCATCATTGATGTATTCTTGTTCTTATTCCAAAATTGAGGTTTGTCTTTTCCATTTCCTTCATCTTTGTTCTCTTTAAATAACTTGATAGTGCCTTGCTCAATGAGGACCTTCTCAGTAGATAGACCTTTTTTGATAACTTCTTTGAATGTAGATAACCATTATTTATGAAGCTTATATCTAATTTCTATGTTCATATTTTGGGTAAACATATCAACCATCTATTTTTGTGGAATTGGACAGGGGCATCGACTAGCCAAACTTCTCCATTGTTGTAAAAATGATGCAAAAGATTCTCCATTTTTCTTCTCTATGTTGCATAAATTAGTCATCGATACCTCACATTCAATGTTGTATAAAGGATTTTGCGAATTCATCCCATCACTTGATCGTAAGCGGTAATTGTGAATACCATTGCATGGCTTGTCCACCTAAAATTTGTGGAAATAATCTCATTAAGAGTCTTCTCTTGCCAATTCTATGCAAGCTGTAAAAAAATCTCTAATTTGTGCCTTTTATCGAACTTAGGTACGACAAAATATGGAGGAAAAAGAGGAATTTGTATGATTCTATCAAATGGATAAGGACATATGCCATGAATTGTATAATCCTTTGTTGGTGTTTTCATACTTGTGATTAGTTGTTGCAAGTCACTGCTAGGTGGTGCTTTGTCTATTTGAGGTATCTCTGTAGTGTCATAAAATTGCGACTCTTACAATTTTTGACCATATTAGGGTCCTCACACATGCGAATCAAATCCCTAATCCTGATTGGAGACTGGAATAACCCTATTTGACGAGTATATAAGTTGCATTTATTTTCCCATTTTAGAGAGAGTTTCATAAGCAAGAAGTTCATGAGATCACACATTCAAGCATTCAAGCATCCCTTTCAAGCATTGAACATTTCAAGTCTCCTTTCCAGGCTAGGTGTTGCATTCAAGTCAAGAATTCAACCATTGAAGAGGAGATTCATTCCAACATTCAACTTCATACAAGCAATTCTATCAACATTTCTATCACAACCTCCCTTGAGGTGATTTACATTTCAGTCTTTCATTTACATTTACTTGCAAGTACTTTCTTTGATCATTTGATTAATTCCAAAACTAGGGTTTGACCTGAAGGCAGACCCCCAATCCCAACCCCTTCTTCTCTCTTTTCTATGTGTAGGTTGTAGGTGTGCAACTGTACTTTCAGATTTGGACTCATTTGTAGAGGCTGAAAAACCCTTTTCGTTTCACAAATTTTTCGGAGGACCCTATACACTTTCACCACGGTCTAGGCAACTTTTCCTCAAATTAGCAAGGTATCTTCATCTCGACATATTATTGCCAGATCCAGGTGCACAGCTTCATCCTACGCTTCTATCTCAAGTTATAATCAGATCTTTGTCACTTTTTCACTTAGTCATAAGTACACAATTCAATCAATTCAATTTCATTCAAGAAGAGGGGATTAACCTACCATTCTCATATCACTCAAAACTTAATCTCCTTCTCTAGAGGTTTAATCTAGTGCATTTTCCCCCTCTTCTAATGTAATGCGTGAAAAGTTTTTGAAGGGAAATTCAAAGTGAAACTTTCATCTCTCCTTAGAGGGAAGAAAAACTTTCCTCTAGATCTCTCATTCACTCATTTTTCCCTACATTACATTTTGGTGAACCCAACATCTTACATGCTTTCCTTTGAACAAAATTGCAAGTTTAATTTTTCTGCACACTTAGTGTTTAATTCATTCAAAACCCTAGTTTTAAATTTGAAATTGAACTTGTGTTTTGCTTGCTATTGTCTTAGATCTAAAAATTGTTTTGTTTGTCAAATTCAATTTCCTCCTTGTCTTGTTCAATTTGCAAAATCAACTTTACAAAATTAAGTGGTTAGTTGTTCAAACCCTAATTTTCAAAAATTATCCTTAACTTGTGCAAAAATTGAATTTCCATTCAATTTTCAGATTTGTCTTCATTCCTACAATTCAAAATTTTAATTTCCCTCTACTTTTCAAAATTCAAATTTTAAAAATTAAGTGGTTAGGTCATATAACCCTAATTTTCAAAATTAATTGGATTTTGTATAAATTTCAATCAATTTCATTCAAATTTAGACTTCCAAACATTTTCCAAGGTGTCCCTACCCTTTTCAAATTTGCAGTCCAATTCCCTTTTTTCTTCAAAACCCTAATAGGGTCTTATTTTCATATTTGAACCTTAATTTCGCCTATCTAGAAATCGTAAAATCTGCCATTTTGGGGGGTTAGCTTTAAAATCATCGTAATATTCAACCCTGAATTTTTTTTTAAAAAGTTGGTCAGACTGTGTGCATTTTCGCCACGGCCCTCAACTTTTTTCCTGAAATTCTGGGAGAGTGTTATGACTGTATTTAATAGCCTAAATCCAGAATATTGGTTGTTCTTGTTGATTTTTGATACCTCTAAAATAAAAAATAAGAGGTTAATTATAATCTGCCCTGATTTTAAAAATTCTATTTTTTTTTTATCAATTTTAAAATTAAGGGGTATCCCTTTGGCCCTAATTTTATAATTCCAATTTCCTTTGATTTATTATTTTGGAAATTCTGTCATTATCTTCCTCTAATAAAGTTCAAATTGTTTAATCACTATTTTCTTAAATTTTGCATTACTCAATTTCGTAAGCTTTGTTCAAAATTCAAAATTTCAATTTTCCCTCTCGTGCATGAGTTTTACCACTATTAGTCCTACCTATAATATCCCCATTCAACGGAGCATTAGAATTAAGACCTCCCAAGGTTTAATTACTGAGGAGATGGAGCCTAATTTGGGTGACTTCTTTAATGAGGATAATGCTAATGCTTCCCATCCTAATCATGAGCCCATTTATCCCATTGATGAATCTCAGGATGAATAAGAAGCTTTAACTAGAGTCTCCATAGATCAAATTTCAAAATTGGAGAATCTATTTGATAACTTTCAACATTGGATGTCCCAAGAGTACCCTAATAGTGAAGCTCTTCCATTAATTGAAGGCCTTAAATGAATGATTCAAAGTGAAAAGAATGAAATTGATATATTATGTGGTATTTCTCATATTGTGGATTATAATGTCATTCCTATCAAGAGTTGCGCCAAAACCCTAGGTTATTCACAATCTTTAACACAAATTAGTCCTTTCATTCCTTTAACTATTCCTATGATTAGTGTTCCTACTTTCACCTCGAACATTATGATTACTTCAACTTCGCATGTCATCCCTACAACAATTATTCATGGGGGAAATCCCTATTCTTCACACAATTCTCCATATTTACCTATGTCTTCAATAATCATTCCTATTATCCATCAACCAATTAATGTGACACAAGGGGGCAATTCATTCAATAATTTTGTTCCTCCTTTAAGTGTCATGTTTCCTATGCAATCATCTCCTATGCCTACTTATCATCATGTCCCACCACCTTATTCTCAATCCATGCCTTCCTTCAATAATATCACACCACCTTCCCAATCAACTATGTCTAACATCAATTCTTCTACCAAAGCAACAATCAACAATCTTTTTCAAACTATGTCTTCCTTACAACAACAAATTGCTTCTATGAGTCAATCCAAGCTTAGTGTGCCTACCTTTGATGTTGCGAGCCCACTTTCTTTTGATATTGTTAAAGTCATGCCACATAAGCATGTGGAGGTCCCTCAATTAGAACTCTATAGTGGAAAAGGTAATCCTCTTATGCATGTTAAAATATTTCAAACACTGTGTACTGATTTTTCCTATGATCAAAGATTGCTTGCAAAATTGTTACAAGAACATTAAGAGATAAGATTTTACAATGGTATTTCTCTTTGCCTTATTATTCCATCATTTCTTTTCAACAACTAGCAAAT
Organism: Cryptomeria japonica; assembly: GCF_030272615.1. Lineage (NCBI taxonomy): Eukaryota > Viridiplantae > Streptophyta > Pinopsida > Cupressales > Cupressaceae > Cryptomeria > Cryptomeria japonica. Next base: position 764,065,249 of record NC_081411.1, read on the forward strand.
TCTTTCATCCAACAATTTCAAAATAATATTGGTCCTAAAATCACTTTGACTGATTTAATGCTTTGTAAACATGGTATTAAAGAAAAAGTGATTGATTTCATTGGTAGATATAAGCATTTGTATGCTCAAATTTCTTTTCCTGTGCCTGATAATGATATTCAAAGAATTTGTATTTCTAATTTTCAAAAATATATTAGGGAAAAGCTTATTTTGTCTAAATTTACTTTCTTTTTGTAGTTGTGCGCAACACTCCACAATTATTAACTAGTTGTGAGTCAAATGGAGCAATCTACTCCTATGGCTTAGAGTGATAAAGGGGAGAATTTTCAACAACTGTTTGTGAAGTTAAAACCAACAAAATGCTTCATCAAGTTCAATGATACTATTGGAGTTGTGGAAAAATCAACTCTACAACTCCCAAAGATCACCTGCATGCAAACCTGTCACAGAAGGAGAGAAGCAAAAAAGCTATGGAGGCCAGCATTCAAAGATCCAAAAAAGATGAGTCATATTGATTGTGCAAGAAGAATGCAATTCAATAATTACAGTTGTTAATAAAATACAAAGAGAGAATCCTTATAAGAGGATACTCGAAATCCTAAAGGTGAAAACCCTAAAGAATTATAAGATTCCTAAGTGTAGCTTAAGCATAGAGTATAATAGACTAATAATTAAATAAATAATTATTAGCTAATAAAAGATTACTCTAACACCCCCCCTTAAGATGAACTTAGGGAGTAGCCAAAAAACAACTAAGGACTAAAAAAGCATGTAAAACATGCAGGAAAGCAACAATGGGTCTCGACAACTAGGCTTGATGAGGTACCCAAGTATAATAAAATCTCTGTAAAGTGGAGAAAAAGGAGAAAGCCCTATGGGAACAAAACTCCTCTCCAAGAAGAGATGAAAGCTCAAGTGAAGGTCTAAAAAGCGTCCAAACAAGAGTGTTCCAGAAGATAGGAACAAAAAGAAGAGAATTAAGAACACCACTGAAGCATGAAATAACTATAAACACTGTCAAAGATTAAGTGCTGATCTAAAGAACCTCGACTGAAATAGAACATGACCAGGTAGAGAAGACTGTAATCTGCATGAGTGCCCTCAAATGACACTACTCGAATGAGATGGAAAACAAAGGCAAACAACTGAACTCGAAGATACAGATGGCATGAAACACCAAAGCTTGAAGAGTTGATCAATTGAACCAAGGAAGCATTAGAACCAATAGGACAAACCTCCCCATAATGCTGAAAAGGGAGAGGAACAAATACACTGAAAAGAACGGCCAACAAGAACTGCATGACGAAGAACTAGGAACATCGAAGGTGCAGAGAAAGTACATAGTGTCATGGAAGGAACACTCACTTGATTCACATCATGAGGCTAATATTGTGGAACACTCATGTGACAAAGGTAGATGGAAAACAAAAGGAAAACATCAAGCCCCCATGACACTTTACAAGTAGTTCATGTAAAATAAGGCACAAGATGTGCAAGATCCCATGTATACAAAGCATGATGACACTTTATCTCAGTGTGTTTGCATAAATAAATTGCTATAATGATCAGAAGAGACAGAAGAATGGAAACAAAAGGAACAACCAAAGATGAGACATCCTACTCAAAGAAAGAGATCCAAGGACCTAAAACATCCAAGATATTCACCAGAGTGCTGAAAAAGAAAAAAATTGAATAAAATATATTTGGACTAGAATCTAGAAATAAAACTCATATGAATGGAAAGAACACAGAACAATTTTTCCAATGATATAAAGTTTTCAAAAAATGGAGTTCGGATGCTCAAGTTATGTCTCCCGAAGTGCAAAAATGAGCCTCTGGCTTTGATAGAAAAAAATACCATCAAAAAAGAAAAATCAAAAGTTCAAACCTCTAGATCTGGATAAAGCTCGGAAAGAGATTTTCGTCGATATAATATTTGTCAAGAAATGCCTTCGTTTTTCCAACTTATGGCAAACAAACCAATAGCCTGCCAAAAAACACCTCCAAGAAAAAATCCCCCATGTTGGTGGCACGAAGGTGGTGACTGGGTGGATGCTGGGCAGCGGTCGGGTGGAGCAGGCAGAGGGTGAACATCCAACGGGTGGGAAAGGGAGGCGGGATAGGCTAGTCGAGCGGAGAAGGCAGTCAGGTTGGGCGAGGCGGGGGTCGGGCAGAGAAGATGGTAGGGGGTGACAGCAGCAACAAGACACGGGTGGCGGCGGTGCAAGCTCCCAACAATGGCGGCAGTAGTGGCAATAACGACAGCTCCTGACAGATAGTGTAAAGGCCACCGGGTGAGATCATCGAGTGGTGACTGTCGGTGGTAACCGCCAATGCAGCCCTGGTCTGTGTTGACCCCGTCGGCTTGGACAAGCTGTTAAACTACACCAAAAAAAAATTTCTCGAATTGGGTGCCTGAGGTCGTACAGCTTGGGCTTAAAATTTTTTTGCCTCCCGAACAATTGAAACCAAAATATTTCAAACCAACAAAAGGATTCATCAATTTCAATGATACAATCAACAACAACAATCTGAATGCTACAATACATGTGCCTTCTATTTCTAATTTTTTTAAAAGAGAAAGACAGTTTACTCCTTTGAATGAATCTTTACATAGTATTATGTCTTAGTTGTTGCAAAGAAATGTTATCAAAATTCTATAAAATAAGTTGATCCTTCTAAACTTGCATCCCCTTATTTTGATAGCAATTCCTTTTGTCAATTTCATCATTAGCTTGGTCATGATACTAATAAATGTTTTGCATTAAAATGTAAGATTCAAGATTTGATTGATAATAATACTATGTCTATGGCAGGTGTGAATGATAAGGGAAATAAATCAATAGCTCCTACTCAAAATCTTAAAATTTTTACTGATCCTTTGCCTTCTCATACCTCTAATGTGATTGAGACTGAGTATACTTCTTTCTCCTCTGCGGAATTCACTTTTATGGCACCGAACTTGGTAAATATGGTAGAAAAACAAGATTCGCATAAGGATTCTTGTATTACACTTGACCCTAGTGAGACCATTAGAGGACTTGATGACCCTTTATACATAGTTGTGAAGGTTAAGGATATACCTTGCCTTGGCACTCTTGTTGATCCTTTTTTTGTGGTTAACATCATCGTTGAGGAGTATCTTTTCACTTTACAATTACATAAACCAATATATGATGCCTCTAATGTAGTTGTGATTTTATTTGATGGATTCTCTTGTCCTACCATTGGCTCTATCACCCTACCTATTGAAGTTCATACTAAATCTATGGATGACTTTTTTATCATACCCTCTTCCAAGCAATTCCGTGTGATGTTGGGTTATTCTTGGCTATCTTCCATGAAGGCTATTGCTTCTCCAATCCATAAGTTTTTGAAATTTCCTCACAATGGTGAAATCATAACTGTAAAGCATAGCTTATTTAAACCATCTGAAAGAATCCCTGGTGTTCCTATTGATTTCTTTTGGCCTAAGCAATTTCAGTCTCTTCCATCAAGGAATGATGCTCTTTTTCAATCTTATTAAAAATGGAAGAAAGATATGATCTTATCCTCAAGTCAACCTAGATCCCCAAAACTTGACATTCCTATTATTCTGGAAGATGAAGTTCTTCCCCTCACAAATAGAACTAATCTTCCTCCTAAAGAAGATCCTCAACCTATTCCTATGGATGTGACTATGCCTTCTCCTAAGAAGCAAAACAATATTCCTCCTAGGGTTAGACCTATACCTCCTCCCCATTATGGACTTGGTCTCATTCCTACACCTAACATTCCTCCTTTATATGGCGCAATTCCACCTCCTTCCTCTTATAGAGAGAAGAGGTCTTCTACTCCTCTTGTCCAACCTAAAAGACCTCAACCTAAACCTTCAATTATCAAATAGGAAAACATTCCTACTTTTTCAAATGTTCCTCCTCCTTCTCAACCTTCCACTAAGACTCAACATAATCATTGTGTGAGAGAACGTCGATGAAGATGTTGTGCACAAACTCATCAATCTCCCAAAACTCCAATAGTTGACATTATTCCCCTTTCTCCTAAACAAGATGTTGAACCTAGCTCTCCAAATCGTAAGTTGCAAAAAACATGTGATGGTTTTACTTCTATTCATGTGAAAGATCCTCTTTCTATAAATATTGATGAGGAAATAGATAACGATGTTATTCATGATGGGAATATGACTCCTAATGCTTCAAGTAGTGATTATGAATATATTGATGTTGACAAGCATTTATCAACTGAATTCTCAAAAGCCCTAATCCTAGCTCCTAGAGCCAAACAAAGTGACTTACTACATGAGCATAGTTCTTGTTTGGATCTTGTGATAGCTCCATCTGCTATACTTGATGTCGCTACTTTGGCATATTTTCAATCTTCGCAAAATAGTGATCAGCAAGATTGAGAGGTGGATGTCGTGCTAGATTAGTAACATTAGCACTATAGATCTATTCTCCCTCTCCTTTCTTGCTCTTTTGTGATAATTCTTCTATGTGTATCCCTATTCTTCTATTTTCCCGTTAATGTCTACTTGAGGATGATGCAAAGCATTGAGATTTCTTTTGGTCTCTTTCATTTTGACTCAAAAAGACTCTTGTCTTTTCTTTTCTTCCAAAGAAGTTTCCTTTCTTTGGGGAATGATGATTATTATATGCATATACATATATGATATACATGAGTTATCATACGACATATTGATCCCAAAGAAAGAAAGACTACCTCATGTTTTGTGTTCATTATCCTTGGGTTTATTCCTCAATTGGGGGTTAAGTCCTTGCGATAATGTGCTCCCTCTCTTCTCTCTATCTCTCTCTTGGGTGTATCCTACCTTAAATCTATCGCTCCTGATAAGGCATGCGCGATCGCTTTAACATGGGGGCATACACTCCGCTCATATTTTTCTTCTTGATACTTAGAGTTACTTAGTGTAATTTGTTTCTCTTTGTAATCTTTGGTATCCTTGCTTTCATGACTCATAGTGAGGGGAACCTTGCTACTTGTGGTCATGGTTTTCTCCTTCTCAATCTTCCCTTTTAATTTGTCAATCGAAGTCGTAAGATCCTAAGTCCACTGGGGGCTTGGTGAATCTTGCCTCCTTGACGTGGTAGAAGTATTTCAATCTTTCTTCCTTGTACTTTACCGACAGTATTGGCATACACTCATACTCCTGCTAAAGTGGGGGCTAAATGTAGTGTCATAAAATTGTGACCCTTGCAATTTTCGACCACATTAGGGTCCTCACACATGTGAATGAAATTTATAAGCTTGATTGGAGACCGAAATAACCCTATTTGATGAGTATGTAAGTTGCATTCATTTTCCCATTTTAGAGAGAATTTCATATGCGAGAAGTTCACGAGATCACACATTCAAGCATTCAAGCATCCCTTTCAAGCATTGAGCATCTCAAGTCTCCTTTCAAGGCTAGGTGTTGCATTCAAGTCAAGGATTCAACCATTGAAGAGGAGATTCATTCCAACATTCAACTTCATACAATCAATTCTATCAACATTTCTATCACAACCTCCCTTGAGGTGATTTACATTTCAGTCTTTCATTTACATTTACTTGCAAGTACTTTCTTTCATCATTTGTTTAATTCCAAAACTGGGGTTTGACTTGAAGGTAAACCCCCAATCCCAACCCCTTTTCCTCTCTTTTATGTGTGTAGGTTGCAGGTGTATAGCTATACTTTCGGATTTAAATTCCATTTCAAGAGGCAGAAAAACCCTTTTTGTTTCACGAATTTTTCAGAGGACCGTGTACACTTTTGCCACGGTCTGGGAAACTTTTCCTTAAATTCATATGGCAGCTTTGTCTCAAAATATTATTGCCAAATCTAGGTGCACAACTTCATCCTACGCTTCTATCTTGAGTTATAATCAGATCTTTGTCACTTAGTCACAAGTACACAGTTCAATTAATTCAATCTCATTCAAGAAGAGGGGATTAACCTACCATTCTCACATCACTCAGAATTTAATCTCCTCCTCTGGAGGTTGAATCTATTGCATTTTCCCCCCTCTTATAATGTTATGCATGAAAAGTGTTTGAAGGGAAATCCGAAGTGAAACTTTCATCTCTCCTAGAAGGAAGAAAAGTTTTCCTCTAGATCTCTCATTTGCTCATTTTTCCCTACATTACGATCCCCACACCTGAGCCACCTGGAGGAGGAGGGATATATTGCATGTAAGGATTATATTAGTAATATAAGTGTTCAAATGGTGGAGGAATATACTTATTGTATGAACCTCTTGGTATAGTGTTATTATGAGATGCATTAGGCCTAGACCAATAATATGTATCATGACCATGTGTGTAATTGGTATTGTAAGCATGATCGTGGGTATGACCATCAAATATGATATGTGGTCTTCTTGTATAGGTATTATCATGATCTTGAGTATTCTATTTTTGTTTAGTATATGCATTGGTATTCCTTCAGTCTTGAAGAGTACATGTAGGAGGTTGTTCATGAGTTTGTCTAGCATCATTGGTATAAGAATAAGTATTGGTGACTTCAAGTTTTTGAAATAAGGATGAAGGTGAGTCAAGCACCGTACACTCACATCTATGTCCACCATTATTACCATTAGCTTAATTAGGATCTTCCAAAATTTGTGTCACATCAAAGTCATGGGGCAATCTTGCGCCACCTTGAATCAACAAGTGTAAAAATCTTCGGTGATCTCTTCTCAAAATTAGTTCAAGTAATCTATTGAGCCTTTGATCAAACATGCTATCTTGAATCTCTATAGTTGTAAAGGACTTATTGTCAAATTCTTGTGCATTATTGTATTTTTCTAAAGCTTTTGTATTGTAAAATTCTTCCTGATTAAACTCATATGTATCCATGTTTAGAGATCTTTGAGCTTCTTCAGCTTGTCTTCTAGACCTTTGAGATTAGGTTTTAACCATGAAAAGACCTTGGCTAAAATGGAGTATGGAGGAATGTGGAGACTACGTAAGATAAGGTAGTTATTAAAATGGATAATGAATCTAGGGTTGTCTTGCAGTGTCCCAAAATGTTGTTTCAAGATAGATGTGATGATTTAAGCAAGGTGTGGATTCCTAGGAGAAGATAAATTCCTATAGGTAAGTTGACCTTAATTTGAGATATCCAAATGGTTTCCAAGATGATAAATATAATTCAAGAACCACCTATACATGTATGTGATGTGTTTGCAAGGTAATGATAAGGACTACTAAACAACCTTTTGACTCTAGTTGAAAGATGTAAATGAAAGTTTTGAAAATGATGTCTGAAAATGTTTGAAAGTGAATGAAAAGCCATGAAAAGATGATGGTTGACTAAATGAAATCCTATGAAATTAGCCTTAGAGGCTTTTTTAATCTTAGAACTAAGATGTAATATGAATCTCCAAATGCATCAAAATGTCTCAAATACGCAATTTCAAAATCCAAAAATGCAGTTTCACAATTGCAGTATAAATCTCAGTTTGTCCAAACATGCAATATAATGTCCTAGAAATGCACCAAAAAGGTGTATACATCTGACAAGATGAGTCAAAAACACATTGGAAATGAACACAAACCCAACTAGAGTGATTGTATTTGATTAATACTAAGAGAGGGGGGTGAATTAGTATATAGAAATTTTCTGGACTTAAACACTTACATAGTCTAGTAGCAAACCGGTAAAATAGTTTAACAAACAAACTAGTTAATACACATGCAAACCAAATAGAAAACAAGGCATTCACCCACAAAAGCAGTAACACCATAACACAAGATATTTGACGTGGAAACCAAAATGGGAAAAACCACGGTGAGATGAAACTCGCAAGTTATTATTTGCATAATAGAAACCAGACCGGATAAGGTCATACAATGTTCTTTACCAGAACAGATCCTGTTAGGAATCTCAATATTTGTTAGGAGATAAGTTTGATTAAAGACTACCTTGTGAGAGGATTTAAGATCCACTGATGTGAACCACCTTATTAGAGGATTTACAAAGGCTTTGCCAAGCCTACCCGGTTAAGGGTCTTTAGACTTGTCGAAGATGTAAGTAATCAACAAGTGAGTGATCTAGATACTAGCGCAGTATGCTTGGTTTGATCCATTAAATCTCATTGTTAATGCATTTTGCATTACTTCAGTCTTTAGACACTTCACACTCTGTTACTTCACACAGACTCCCTCTTCTCTCCTATGATCGCTCATACAAAACTCATGGAATTAAAAAACCCTCACCAACACCTAAAACCCTAGACATGATGTCCTTAAAAAGGAAATTGATTTCATGTCGGTCCAATAGGATTACATTGCAAGTTCCTAGGTTTAGTGCATCTAGACATATTTGGTAACACGGCAAAAAAGCACCGCCAGAGTGTCGACACCGCCAAACAATTGGTGGATGGAAACTCATGACAAAATTTTGGTTGTAACTCATCAAAGAGTATTATTGATTCATACAATATCGGTTTAAGCAAAATACTGGTTGCCGGTTTGACAAAATGAAGATTGGAAAATATGAGTTGTGTCGCTTTGTTCCTTCATACCACTTGAGATGTTCGAACCGCTTGGGGTCTTCATATCGCTTCAGACCGGTAAACACTTTCTGCAAAACACCGATAGTCTAAAGACTATAATACATCATACTGGTTGGAACAAATACAGGTTGAGCTTTAACTCATACATATAAAAAGTGATCTCATAGAAAGTGTGTGACCATCAATGACAATCACAACATAATCATCAAAAATGCCAACAATCTCGCACTTTGACATTGATGGCAACATTCAGGAAAAATTTTGACTTCTAAGTGTTTTTCAACAAAATCATGCCATAAGAAAAATTACTCCCCCTAAGCATATACACTATCCCTTTTGCAAACAATACAATGAATAACTATTTGCTTACAAAGATAGACATGAAGATGTATAGAGCATACATCAAAATTTTAAATACCAAAATACTTCTCCCACTTTGCCAACAATGACAAAGTACAGCTGAACAACCCCTGTTTTCATTTGGTATTAAAATAATAAGATTTTATGACAATAAAGAGTAAAACTTGTCAAAAACTCATTTAAAGTCTTGCAAAAATTTCTTCATGGATAAGGACCATGACTCAAGTAGGGAGGTAGCCACCTCTTTCTCTGTTTGCATCTGAGAGACCTGTTCTTCCATGGCATCTATCCTGCTCATCTCTTGAGTCACCGTTAAGGCATCTAGATTGAGATAGCATTTCTGAAGTATTTGCAGACGTGGGAGTAGAACCAGTTGAAGTTCCTGTAAATCTCATGTCTGATTGCTAATCTCTAACTCTATTCTTGCAGACTGGATATGAAACTGGTGAACGGTTTGCCCATAAGTTGTAAAGGAATCATATGGCAGCTTGAAGGTGCTTATGTATAAGTGCAAGTCAGATTGTAGCTTTTCCTTCTATACAAGCACATCATCATAGAAGAGGTGGGGTTGGCAAATTTTACTATGTAGTAGATTCCCCTCATCCAGAGCATCCCTTATATCTTTTTGATCTTTTTGCAGGTCGGACCGGAGCTCATTTAACTTCTTCACTAGAGTAGTGTTTAGAGCCTTTTGGTGCTTCTTTTCTGCATTGGCTTCAGCCAATTCTTCTAGACTTTGCACTTGGTCCTCTACAACTGTGCTTAAGAGTTTCAGTTGTGCTAGAGAGGAATCGATACTAGGGAGATTGGTATTGGGTATCAAACTGGTGAGTGTTTCTACTACAGTTTGAATAATATCCTCCTCCTTTTTCCTCCTTAGAGTGTCCAGTCGCTCTTGGGCAAGCTTGATGCTTTGGAGTAGCTCCATTTCATTTTCAGATTGGAGGTCAATGGGACTGGCAATGTTAGCTGGTTTAGCTTGACTACCGGTTGCCATTGGGGTCTCCACCTGTGTGTTCTTTGTCGCTGCTTCCTTATCTTTGGCTTTTTGATTGCCTTCTTGTGCCTTCCTTTGCTCCTCTTCTTCTTTCTTTCTTTTCTCTTCTTCTTGTCTCTTCTCTTCATCTTTCTACTTCTTCTCTTCTTCATCCTTCTTCTTCTCCTCGTCCTTCTTCCTCTTCTCTTCTTCTTGTTTCTTCTCTTCCTCTTTTTGCTTCTCCTCTTCTTTCTTTTCCTCTTCCTTCTTCTTCTCTTCCTCTTGTTTCTTATTTTCTTCTTCTCTTCTCTTCTCCTCCTCTTTTCTCTTTTCCTCTTCATCTTTCTCCTTCTTTTTCTTCTCTTCCTCTTTCTTTCCCGCTTCTTTCTTCTTCTTATCTTCCTTTTGTCTCTTCTTCTCCTCTTCTATTTTCTTCTCTTCCTCTTTTCTTTTCTCCTCCTCTTTTCTCTTTTCCTCTTCATCTGCCTGTTTCTTCTTCTCTACTTCATGTTGCTTCTTTTCTTCTTCAGCCTGCTTCTCCTCTCCTTCTTCTTCAGGTGATGTACCCTGAGTAACATTTTCACCATCTAAGGCATCAACATCAATGGGGTCCATTTGTTCTATGACCCATTCTCCTTCACTGTTATACACCTCATCCAGTTTGTCAGTTTCTAGTTCTTGCTCAGCTTTCCTGTTGGCTTTAGCTACCTGATGCATCTTTAGAGCTGCTTGAGCATGAGTATGTGTATCTTTTATCACTTCATGAACCTTTCCTTCTAGTAACAGGAGTCTTCTTCTTCTCATGATGAAGAGGCCTTTGTATTTATTCATAACTTCAAAAAGTTCTGAATTTGATACATCAAGAAAATATTGTGCAAATATTTCCTCCCTCATTTCATGTTCCTTTTCTATAGAAATGCGCCATTTATTATCTAAAGAATTGAATAGAGAATCAAGTGCATCAGATCTAATTTTTGATGGTGACCAATCATAAGCACATAAATAATTAATGATTTCCTGCTCAACTTCTTCTTTCTCACTATCGGAAAAATCATCAAACTATTCTTTCAAATCACTAAGTAATTTTCTTCTAATATTCTTGATAGTTCTTTGACAATGTGACAAAGCTTTGTAGGAGGAAATATCAATATTTATTGGTGTAGATACTACCAGTTCATTGCTGGTAGCCTTTGTCTTCTTCCTCGTTTTCCTAGTCTTCCTAGGCTATTCCTCGGACAAAGTTTCTTCTGAGTCCAGTGTGCTGCTTTTTGCCTTCCGCTTCCTCTCAAATACCTTAGCGGGTTTCACTTCCGGTTTTTTCTTTTCCGGTGACTGCTTGGTCGCTTTAGGACTTACTGTAGCAACTGGTGCCGATATAGATGGCACTTCATTTCCCTTCTTTAATGAAGGTTCTTTAACCGGTGTCACCCTTTAAAAATAGGTGTCGGTTCTCTTCTCCTTAGGGTCAAGAGGTGAGGCAATAAGGGTAGAGGCATACCCGTCTAGCATATCATACATTACCTCATAGCCCATAGGCTCCACCTCTTCCTGTCTGGGCTCAACGGCCTCCATTATGCATTCATCCAATTTGATGATAAAGTAGATGTCCTCTTCATATTTCTTGACAATGTCACTGGATATCCTCATCCTTAGGCTCATCTTGCTTTTGAACTCATCAAAGTACTTGTTCAGGACTTCAAGGTAACCGGTTCCAACTGCTTGCAGGCTTTCTTTGATTTGCTTGGTAACTGGTTGGTTAGCAGACCACTGAATATCTCCAACTCCTGGTAAGTAACCTTGGAAGTAGAAGAATAACCCTACCAGTAGTTGACCAAACTTAAATTTTAATGCATTATCCTGTTTAATCGATTTGAGGTTAAATAGAAGTTGTCTTTTCATACAAGTGCACAGATCAAATGATGCATCTTCCTTGACCATCCTGTAAGCGGCATTTACCGCTGCAACAGAGATAGAGTTAATTCTGCTGGCATGGAACGTCCGGTATCCTATTACGATACACACATATTTGACCAAGTCATCCTTGATGGAATTGACTGTCATTCCGTGTGAGTCACTCACTGAACCGGTGAGCTTGGTCATTTCAGTCTTGATGATCTTCCTCAAGACTGGCACTTCACCAAGGTTACAGAAACCAGTGATGGCATGAATAGCTTCCAGTATTATGTCATGTGTTCTCTCAAGATACATTTTATCACCATGAACTCTACTCAGAATGATTCGGATGTGATCAACTGTAAAATCTTCAAGGAAATAAACCACATTGTGAAGCTTCTTCTTCTCCAAGATGCTATACTCTGGTTTGATCTTTTTATCCTTCCCACAGAATAGACCTAGCTGAGAATGACACCAGCAGGTACTAAGGATAGGGCATTATATTTTGCTTTTCGTTGGATGAAATCTACTGAATCAACAGGTGCACTAGAACTAGAGTGTGATGCGGAAGCCATGATAAAATAGAAAACTCAAGAAATGCCTTTTAGAAATCGAGAATTTAGGGCTTGCTAATTCCACTTCGCCACACACTACATCGGTTGCTGAATCACCGCTTTAAGTTATGCCCTTGACCGTCTGATATTAGCTTCTGAATCTTCTTCAGGGTTTCAAAATTTCTTTGAATTGCAACACAAATCTCCTTTTCTTTGCTCTGCACTTGAAAAAAATTCTTCGCTCGAAAAATGATAGTGAGAAATGATTTGAAAGTTCCTTTTAAACATATTCCTCACCTACCGTAATAAATGCTCCACCATTAAGGCATAAATCCTAATCTGCCTTTTACCATTTCTGATCTTCTTCCAGACTACAGGTATCACATACCGGTTAAGGTCTTTTACCGATAGAGACCGGGGGTTTGAAACATTTCACCATTTGCTCCCCCTAAGCTATTCTAATGCTTAGTTTGTCGGTTCAACAGCTTCCACACTAGGTGCAGAAGTCAGTTCTTCTTGAATTACTTCTTCTGGCTTCTTCTTCCAGGTTTTGTTCATATCTACTTGAATAGTTTCAACATCAATCGTTCCTTCCGGAGTGATCGGTATGTCATCTGATATGCTCTTTCTACTTCTGCAGAATCTTGCTAAATGACCTGGTTTGTTGCAATGATAGCAAACCATTCTAGGTGCTCTCCAAGGTCCATTATTCATGTTTCTATTCTTCCTTATGCATGTTACAGCAGTGTGACCATGACCATGGCAAATCCAACAGTTTGCTCTCTGTCCGGTTGCCACTTGATAGCCACTACTATGCGACTGATGATTATAGGTATTAAACTGGTTTGGGTTCCAGTTCCCAGAGGGTTCAGGAAAAACTCCTTGATTGCTTTGAGGATACCTTCTAGTATTGTGCTTGACAGACCTGCATTCAAGTGCTCTATGCCCAAAATTTTTTTACCATTGAATCTATTGGATCTAGGCTTATCGTTTAGAAAATAAGGAAAATTATTTTAAGCCTTACTTTTGCATACAATAGTAGTGTGTCCTTCCTTGAGACAGTTAAAGTAAACAAGTCTGAACTTTTGCTTACCTTTATCCTTTGATGCCAGTTGTTTTGTTGATACTCCATCTTTTGTTCTAGAGGTCTCACCTTTCTCATAATCAGAGAAATTGAGTCCATTGGTATTCTTTACTAGTTTAGCCGATTCTAGCTTCTGCTCTAGCTTGACAGTGCTCTTATTGAATTTGGCAAGTACTTCCTTTAACTCAGTGAGTTCTTTGGAAATAGCAACATTGGATTCCTTCAAGGTTGTGTTCTTAGAGATAGCCATGTTTAGTTCACCTTGTACTCCTTCTTTTTCCATTTTGCTTTCATGAAGACTAGTGGTAAGTGCACTGATCTCTTGCTTCAACTTAGAGATTTCATGATCTTTGTTTTTTACTAGATCTTCACCTATCCTCTAGTTCTCAAGCTCTTGACACATTCGGATAGTCATTCCTTCCAACTCTTTTCTCAGGCTAGAATTGGATTCATTCAGCTTTTCTACTTCTTGAATTAGGGCTTCCATGTCCGCTTCATCAGAAGAACTATTTTCAAATAGCTCCATCAGTTTTTCAGCATGCTCTCTTCTTTTTGCCTGAGAGGCCTTATATTTGATCATAAGTTCATCATAGGCTTGCTCAGACTGAGTGAGTCGATGAGTAAGTTCCCTCACAGTGTATTCCCCCATATCTCTTTCCAAGTGGTTAGACTTATAGAAAGGTTGGCTCTGATACCAATTGATGAATACTAAGAGAGGGGGGTGAATTAGTATATAGAAATTTTCTGGACTTAAACACTTACATAGTCTAGTAGCAAACCGGTAAAATAATTTAACAAACAAACTGGTTAACACACATGCAAACCAAATAGAAAATAAGGCATTCACCCATAGAAGCAATAACACCATAACACAAGATATTTGACATGGAAACCCAAATGGGAAAAACCACGATGAGATGAAACTCACAAGTTACTATCTATAGAATAGAAACCAGACCGGTTAAGGTCAGATCGGTTAAGGTCATACAATGTTCTTTACCAGAATAGATCCTGTTAGGAATCTCAATCTCTGTTAGGAGATAAGTCCGATTAAAGACTACCTTGTGAGAGGATTTAAGATCCACTGATGTGAACCACCTTGTTAGAGGATTTACAAAGGCTTTGCCAAGCCTACCTGGTTAAGGGTCTTCAAACTTTTCGAAGATGTAAGTAATCAACAAGTGAGTGATCTAGATACTAGTATAGTATGCTTGGTTTGATCCATTAAAGCTCATTGTTAATGCATTTTGCATTACTTTAGTCTTTAGACACTTCACACTTTGTTACTTCACACAAACCCCCTCTTCTCTCCTATGATCGCTCATACAAAACTCATGCAATTAAAAAACCCTCACCAACACCTAAAACCTTAGACATGATGTCCTTAAAAAGGAAATTGATTTCATGTCGGTCCAATAGGATTACATTGCAAGTTCCTAGGTTCAGTGCATCTAGACATATTTGGTAACACGACACAAAAGCACCACCAGAGTGTCGACATCATCAAACAATCGGTGGATGGAAACTCATCACAAAATGTCAGTTGGTAACTCATCATAGAGTATTACCAGTTCATACAATACTGGTTTAAGCAAAATACTTATTGCCGGTTTGACAAAATGAAGACTGGGAAATATGAGTTGTACCGCTTTGTTCCTTCGTACCACTTGAGATGTTCGAACTGCTTGGGGTCTTCATACCGCTTCAGACCGGTAAACACTTTTTGCAAAACACTGATAGTCTAAAGACTATAATACATCATACCGGTTGTAACAAATATCGGTTGAGCTTTAACTCATACATATTAAAAGTGATCTCGTAGCAAGTGTGTGACCATCAATGACAATCACAACATAATCATCAAAAATGCCTACAGTATTTGTGTTGGAAATGAACACAAACATATTTCTAGCAAAATCTCAATTTTGTCCAAGCTTTGTAATTGTTGAAAGGTAACCAGATCTCAATGTTGATGTTTTTTTGGCAAGAAAAAATAGAAAACAAGAAGATACAATGTCTGAAGGTGTTGTCCAAATATGAGCACAATATGTATGTCCAATAAGCTGAAACAACCCAATTTCCATGGGTCTTAACACAATTGAATACACTTCAAATACTTATTAGCCTAAGGTCAAGATCTCATGGCAATAATTTCAGCCCACATCTTTGAATCTTCGTCGAATCAAATGTAGGGACACATTAATAGGTGTATACACTATTTTGTGTTTGCATGAGAGGACAACTAGGGGCCTCCAGGATTCGAAGGATGACCTAATCACCCTCTCCCCAGAAACCTACAAGTAGCTTATGCTAAGTGGAGGATTTCTATCTAATCTCAAGGGAGACTTATGGTAATTATCTTGGGGGAAAACCAGCTATCTACTCGTATTGAAGCTATCACGATGTTCGAAAAAAAAGTAGGGTTGGCCACTCCTTAAGGTTTTTAGCCACAATTTGGCATATACTAGTGTCTATACATGAAATGATTTGCACAGTTAAGAGGCTCCCCAACCCTTAGAACAAGGGGTTTTACACATCAGAGGGACACTAAGAGAAACTTCCATTAGTATAGAACAACAACACAAGGTGGTTGAAGAATTTTTTCACAACCACAATTATTTATATAGCAGAATAGAGGAAAGCACTTCTTGGGTCATTCCTTCCCATAAATCAAGAGGCAAGCCCCTCTACAAAAAAAAGAGTTGTTTAATTATTTCTCTTACACCCAAGATTTGCAATGGCGGGAGGAGATGATAATTTCATTAAACACCTAGGGTTCTACAACAAATTTGGCAAGCACCTGAAACACTTCAAACAATTGTTCTTTTAATGAACCAACAGAAGTGGTTTCTAATCTAATAAAAACAAGCACACTCCTAAATTACCCCTTTTAGCACAAATGTATTAGTAGTTTCAAAGTTACCCCAACCTACAACTAGAAGGATTAGATGACAAAATAAAATCAAAAGGGGCCTTCTACAAATGATTTGGGAATCTTCAACCTTCAAGCAATCTACAAGACAAAAATGCAACAAAACATACCAAAAACACGTTCAACATTAGCAAAAATGCAAAAACATCTAAACCCTAGATAGGATACGCCACAAATGCAATATGAACTAACAAAAGTGCAATGAAAATATGAAGAACAAAAAATTGTCAGAACCAGAAATATGGTAGGACAAATCACAAATGCAACAATAATAACCAAAAATGCAAAAAGACCATCCATAGACGTGACAAGATCAAATAATGGTAAAAGACTCAAAAACTAAAAACGCATCAGAAATGCATAAAGACACAGTAAGATTTGACAAAAACACATTAATAGTGACAAAAAATGCACCAGGATCAAAACCTACAACAATGAAAAATGTGATAGAAAGCCAAAGACACGGTAGAAACCTTCAAAATTACCTTAGGAAATACCACAAACACGTCTTAGCATCTACAAATCTAAAAACACTAAAACAACACTAAAGTATTAGTAACCAAGGGACTAGGTCCAACCAGGTATGCCAAAATGTGTGTGATGGAATTGGATATCAGAATTTTTGTAACACTTATATAGATTCAATCACATAAAACCCTAGTTATACAATGAAATCCACCATACACTAATGAAGAACCTAAAAACATGCAAAACATTAAATATAAAAGATTATATCATTCACATGCTCATTAGTTTGATCTCCATTGTTTTCTATCTCCATTGAACTTGCTTTGATATGTTGGTTGCTCTCGGATTTTATGTTTGTAGAAGAGCTTAATAAAGAAAAAATTGTGGTTGTGTAGTTTGGAAGAATGTAGATGCTTGATCGATCTCTATTAGGGATTGATAAGGATAAAAGGATCTTGTTTTATAAAGAGTACCCTAGAAATGAAGGGATAGGATTAAGAGGTGGAGGGATAAATGGCCGGCTCGGATTAGAGGATAGGTATAGAAAATAGGAAAATATTTGGAGAGGTGGTTAAAAGTAAATTAAGAGATGAATGACAATTGTGATTGAGGGAAAAAGATAATGAATTAATTAAATAAATAAATGTCTATATAATTAATAGTAGAGGTGGGACCAATTAAATAAATAAAATATTTATTTAATTTAGGGAAAGGATAATTTAGATAAATAAAAATTTATTTAAATAGGGAAAGACTAGAAGAGGATAACTTAATTAATTAAAATAAATAAAAATATTTATTTAATTTGGCTAGGATAATTCTAGGTGTCTAGAATATCAATTTAATGTCCTAAGAGACATGCCTAGGGCACTAATTGATCAAACAACCTTGTTTTTAAACAACAATAACCAATATACGATAACCAAATTTCACATTGCAAACCAATGTGCACACAAGTGTCACATCAAACACCACAACGCAAGGACTCTAACAACAAGAAAACCTCACAATTCATATAAACAAGGTGACACTAGAAGAATCATAATTGATCATGAGAAAAATCCACTATGATGGACCTATGAGAGAGTGGAATGACACCCAAACAATAATTAAGCACGAGCTCATAATCACACCCTCTCATGAATAGAACACATAGATGGGATGAGGGAATCATCAACCTTTAGTCCCCACCAAGACACACTTAGAACCACTAACAACACCAAAGGAAACCTACACAACGGTGGAACTGCTAGGAGATATCACATCTTGACTAGATGACATGATCATTGTGTTTCAAAAGCTAAACACATGAACTAAATTTGAAGAGGGATAAAACCCAACAAGGAGCCTCTAAATCAAGGGTTATATTCCTACATGACAACATAATCCTAGGATGTACAAGTATGCAACAAAAAATTGTTGGAGTAATTAGGTAATTACATTTGTAATTAATTAATCAATTATTAATTAGTTATATCCCCTATTAATTTATTAAACTTATGATAAACTCTAGAGTGTTTCTATATATTTAGATTGATTTATATTAGGTCATGATGTCTCATAGAATAGAATGATAACACTTGTCTTTATCTAACTTAATCCTCATCTAGGGCTTTATTTATATTTTTATCTTTATGCTTTTATAAGCATTCATTATTGTACATTGTAATAATCTAGTGTAATCAAATTTAATCAATTTAATCTAGGTTATTCATATTCATCTCAATATTAAATGATTCTTGAGTGCATCAATCTCTTTCAAGGTTTCATAGCATAATCATGACCTTTTATCTTCATATGTGATAGGCATTTTGGTTGTAGGTGATTTCTAAGAGTTGTGACATTCACTATCAACTTCAACATGGTATCAAAGCTAATCTTAAACTCTAATGCAAGATCAAAGAACCACATTTGTACCTTCCTATCTGAATTTTGGGAGATTTGGCCTTGAGAGAAAAAATCAACTCATCCTAGAGAAAAATAGGTATCACCATTGGATCCATAATGTTCAAAAACATAAGGATCACCTATCCAAATACTTAATTTAGAGAACTTACAAAAATAAAATACAAATTGTGTAGCAAGGATCCATACATAGGCACTTTGGTCGTATGGACCACCAATTTTCCATTAATTCTCCCATCAAGGATATGTTATGATGTGAAATGGTTGGGAAATGGGTTCTTAACCCTAGAATTGTAAAGTAGGAACCATTTCCAAATAGGATATCATTTCAATAGGGGAACAACAAATTAGGCTCAACTTTAGTCCTTAAGGAGAGTTGAGCACTTTGATTAATTATTTCCCTTAGATTAAATTGATATGATTGGATACCATTTGGCATGAAGATGTAAATACTAGGTAAAATGATGCAAAATTAGAAAGGTTCAGTATAAATAGACAAAAATAGAGTAACATTTGAAAATAAGTTACAAAAAGGAACCTATTATTGAAATATGGAGTTGAAAGTGCCAATCAAGTGTGCTAGGTGCCCTAGACCTAAAGGTGCTTCCATCGGCTAAAACTTTAGATTTTAGATCAAGATCAGGGATAACTTTAAGAAACACCCCCCCCCCGGGAAATTGTGTAAAATCCTGGTGAATTAGACATTATTTTCGGGGGGAAATTTTCATAACGATGGCGAAATTTTTTTTCTTAAATGAGGAAAAAATTATTTTTGTATTGGTGATTTTTTTTCTAGGGTACGAAAATGCCATAAATTTTTGGCAAATAATAACTTGTTCTATGGGGAAAATATTTATTTTGGGAGGCAAATAATTATTGTTAAAAGGAACAAATATATAATTGTATGAGCGAAAAAGTTTACTCCTAAGGAAAAATTATTTAAATGTATTGACAATTTTTATCCACCGCTTGAAAATTATTTAAATGTATTGGCGATTTTTATCCACTACTTGAAAATTATTTAATTTGCTTTGGCGAATATTTTGTTATTTATGGTACAATATATAATTCATTGGCGATTTCATAAATTCATTGCCATTAATAGACAAGCCACATCACATCACATAATACATTGAGTCCAAACTTTGCACAATGTATCAATAAGCACGACCTCTTTGACACGTAAAGGGTGACACATACCTAAAATATATCAATGATTTTAAACCTTTCGATGATCGTAGATCAATGGCTGAACTTTTATTTCAATCCAATTTTCTAAAGAGAACATAGCTCACCAGAAAGTGCCCGGAATGGAATTGGATTCAATAGACACGTATCAAATGTCACAAATCACGATCGATAATTTCATTCATTTAATATATATCTATTCACTTACAACAATCCACTCTGTCCCCATGACTTCCAATGTGATACTTGCCAATTTGGTACTGGTTCATAGTTGTTTTTATTTTCACACAATAGTGCATTTATGCGAAAGATTTGCAAAGATATGAAAGATTTAAAAAAATTTATAGCAGTTAATATTGTTAAAGAAGTAATTATTACAATCAAGAGCTTCAATAATTTATATACAATCTCTACTTCTTTCATCTTCAATTAGCCTTTGCCATTTGGTAGACAAATCATCGGAGCTCACGGTATTTTAGGTTTATAGGCTCACTGCTCAAGTTGTTTAATTTGTTAATCTATTTTCTCAAGATGGACACTCTCATCCACTTGAGAAGCATTTCTACAGAGGACCAGAGGGCCTTTCTAGGCTCCATTAGAGATCCAACCCTCCAATCAATCTGCAAGGAGGTTGGGTCGTTCACCAATGAGGTTGTACAGATGGTGTTGGGCAGAGAATTTCTACGAAATGAAAACAAGTACTATGTTAACATGGACCTTACATCCCGCTTCTTAGCATCTCTTTTGGACCTGGGAGGAGACAAGGTGGATATGTTGATGCTGTTGAGGAAGGTTTTTAAGGAAGACTTCCTCGGAGATGACATTACTCTTGTCATTCTTGCAGAAGTAGGGGTGGGGATCCCTTGGGTGAGTGATTTATCCAAGTTTTTCCTCCCTGACCAAACACTGTCAGTGGTTAGGCAACCGTTTCTCCTAAACCTGAATGCAGAGTAGCTGATGTGTCACAAAAAATAGGCAAGGGTTGGTAGGGACTTCCTCCGAAAATGGTTCCTCCTGGATGACTTTCCAAACTACATGTGGCTTGAAGAATTCTCTCAACTTATGTTGTCCAAAGAATTCTACATTGAAGGGGGGCCAGATTCTTAGGGCAAAATTGTAAACAATTCCACTACCTGTGCCCTAGCCCTGCCCCCTTGTAGTTTTTTTTTCCTATCTCCTAGAACCCTAACAGGCTGAGTGCTAGTGGCTCACTCATTTTGGCTTTTAAGTTTTTGGGGGACTCAAGTCTCAGACGAAAAAAATGAAAATTTTAAAAAGCATAAATATTAATGATAATTTTTCAAATTCCAGTTTGTTTCACTTTGCCTCTTACAGTCTTATGGATATAAAAATGCTTTCTATAATTCTATTTCATTTTTATTAATTAATTTCTTTCAAATGCTTTTTGTATATGAGCTACGTTATTTCAATTATTCGTTAAACAATGGAAATAAATTTAAAACTGTGATCTTTTTTATGTAATGCTATAAAAAAAAATTCAATTTGTTTCATTAATTATTTGTACATTGATTATGGTTGATTATAATTTTATAAATATATACTATATAGTCATTCAAAATACAAAATTTCAAAAGTTTCAAGATACAAAAGTTTATCGGTAAAGGTTTTTTCATTCTATTAATTCAAAAGTTTCAAGATACAAAATTTGCAGTCATTCATGCATAAACACAGATAGAGAGAAAACTATACTGCCCACAGCTTATAGTAAGCAGACAAAAAAACTAGTTCATTGTTGATAGGCTGCTCACTCAGTCTCACTATCCCCTTGGGTCGCCTCCTCCCAGTCCCTTCCCTCCTCGGAGGTCGATGCTTTGGCTTTCCCTTTTGCTGCTTCAACTTTCATTTTTGGGATGTAGTTTAGGCACTCGAAGTCGGGGTCGCCCTCCAAGCTTGACAGTAGCTGTATGGCCCTTCCTTCTTCAGCCCTATCTCTCAATTCCCTACCAACCTCCATCCTTGCCACCACATGCAAAGCCTTCAGGACTTCATCCACCCTCGTTAATTTCACAAAGAGTTTCATCACTTCCCACCCCACTCGGGCTTGTTCACAACATTGGTATTTGATTTCATCCTCTGGGCCACGAATAAAAGGAAGTAATTCCTCCTGGTCATCCCCTTCCTTAATTCGAATGCCAACTCCCAGCACCACCCACTCCAAGATTGAATCCAGGTTAATCAATCAATTTGACCAATGTGAGTTTTACCTTTTCCACCTCCGGTTCGAATTCATAGGCCCATGCCAAAATCAAAGAGTAAACCTCCATGTTAGTTCGATACTGGTGACGGATATGTGCCACCTCCTCCGCAAGCATCAGTTGAGCTGCTGCCCACAACTTCTCCTCCTTAAACTTGAATAGTCCTTGCATTTGTTTATCAGATACTTTGCCCAAAAAGGGCACCAACTTCTTGTCTGTTCCAAGTGTGAAATTGGCCTCCATGGTCACCTGCAATTTCAAAATCACTTCCTGCAAAAAATGTCTTACAGAAGGTATGATTCTACGAACTACAGATTTGTTCTTCTTCAAAGCAAAAACTGGTACACAGATCAAAAGATAATAAATTTTGCCTCCGTCTTATAGGTCGGGTAATGAATGTGCACGATAAGACATTAATGCCATGAGATCAGGAAAAAGATTTCCTGCCATCCTCCCCTTCCTCCGTTCGTGCAACATGCCACAGACAACTCCTTCTGCAACAATTAATCACCACCTTGGTATTTGTACTTTCCAAATTTGCTCGCCTTAACAGGTTGAGGACTGCAATTGCACATTTTTTTAAATTAATACACTAAATTTATGTTGAACTTTTATATATATTTTAAAACTATTTTTTAAAATTATATATCATAAACATACTTTCAAAGAATTTTGTTAAACTTTAAATTAATATTTTAGATTTAATATTGAATGTTTTCTTTTTAATATTAAACTTTTACCTTTCAAATTGTATATCAAAATTTTTATTTTTATTTAGTTATTTGTTTTATTCTAGAAACTAAGTTTCATGTTTTATACTATTTTTGAATTTCAATTTTTTACAAATAATATTAACATTATATTTAATAGTTATCTCAAACTATTGCTCGGAATTGAACATTTTAAATTTAATTAAATAGAATTAAGTCTATAGTCTATAGACTATAAATCTCTTTTTCAAGCGGAATTTTAAAATGATTTTAAAAATAGAAACGAAAAGTAACACGAGTATGGTGACGTGCCATAAAAATGGCAGAAGTCGTGGGACCCACTTCATCTTAAAATAGGTACCATCGATCATTGGATGAACAAAGATCAACGACTAGGGTGGACTTCGACCTGAATGTGGGAAGTGAACACCTTTCTGAGAACTCCGCCCGGAATTGGACATTTTAAATTTAATTAAATATAATTAAGTCTATAAAGCTTTTTTTCGAGTGGAGGTTTAAAATGATTAAATAGACTGAAAATCAAACCCGAAAAGCGAAACGAGTATGGTGATGTGCTAGAAAAATGGTAGAAGTCGTGGGATCCACTACATCTTAAAATAGGTACCATCGACCATCGGATGAACAAAGATCAATGGCTTAGGGTGGATTTCGAGGCGAATGTGGGAAGTGAACAGATTTCTGAGAACTTTGCCCGGAAAAGTGACACGAGTATGGTGACGTGGCTGAAAACTGGCAGAAGTCATGGGACCCATGACAACTGACAACATGTACCATCGTCCGTTGGATGAGCAAAGATCAACGGCTTAGGGTGGAATTCGGCCCGAATGTGGGAAGTGAACACATTTGGGAGAACTTCGCCCGAAATTGAAATGTTTCAAAATAAATTAAATATAATTAAGTCATTAAAGCACTTTTTCGGGCGAAATTTTAAAATTATTAAACAGACTTAAAAAATAGACCTGTAAAGTCACAATAGGTACCTTGGTCCCTCGTCTGTTGGGTGAGCAAAGATCAACAACTTAGGGTGGATTTCAACCTGAATGTGGGAAGTGAACACATTTGGGAGAACTTCACCTGAAATTGAAACGTTTTAAATTTAATTAAATATAAGTAAGTCTATAAAGCACTTTTTCGAGCAGAAGTTTAAAATTATTAAACAGACTTAAAAAACAGACCCGTAAAGTCACAATAGGTACCTTGGTCCCTCATCCGTTGGATGAGCAAAGATCAACGGCTTAGGGTGGATTTCGGCCCAAATGTGGGAAGTGAACACATTTGGGAGAACTCCCAGAATTGAACGTATTACATTTAATGTCCTCAGAATTTATACTGAAGTAGTGAATGTTTTGTCCTTTGGCATCAAATAGTTATTAATAATAATTAATAAAATTACAACATGATTCTTAATGTCCTCGGAATTTATACTGAAGTAATGAATGTTTTGTCCTTCGGCATCGAATAGTTATTAATAGTAATTAAGAAAATTACAACATGATTCTTAATGTCCTCGGAATTTATACTGAAGTAATGAATGTTTTGTCCTTCGGCATCGAATAGTTATTAATAGTAATTAAGAAAATTACAACATGATTCTAGATAGTTTGCCCTTTAGGTTTTACTTTTCTACTTTTTAGAGTTTTCAAAATAGGAGACTCGTAAATCATAATTGTCTTTCATTTCTTGGACAAACCTGTAAATTGAGGGAGATTCAGAAACAACTACTAGATTGAGGAATGCAAGTTGCAACAGAGACTGTCTGCGCCAATCTAGTGAAATAGAAATTTCAATTTCGGGTGGGTGAAATCTAGAACACCTACATCCCGCCCTTTTTGCTTTTGGTAATCTCGTGGTCCAATTTGAGAGTTAGCATTTTCAGGTTTTTATCTAGCATTATTTAGAATTATTAACAATAATAGTGAGGGGGAAAATGGAAAGTAGTAGTTCAACAAGAAGCCAAGTGAAAAACAAAATGCACCTAACCGAACTGGTTAAAACACCAGGTTTCACTGATGAATACCATGATATTTATGACCCTGCTATCCATGGTGAAAAACGTATCATAGATATTAGATATACATTGTCTAGTAAGGCGGCAGATGTATCCAGGGCAAAATTTACTATTTTCAACCCAATGTTAAAACAAAAAATAAATAAAATCGCATCGTGGGATGTTGGATTGGGAAGCATGGTGTTACCTAAAGTATTCCCTTGCCCTAATTTTGTCATGGTCTGCACCAAAAATTATGATGAAGATAAAAAAATAACTGTCAATAAAAATACAAAAGAGAAAATTCTATCCATAAACGAGGGAGAATTTGCTCGTTTGTTGAACCTAGGATTTGAAGCCCAAAACTCAAACATCCAAATTGACCTTGAAAAGATGGTAGAGAATTATGAGAGTCTCGATCCAAGTCGCAGAGATTCATTTATCAAATCTCTAATAAAGATTGGTACTGGTATTGTGTTGGATCAAAATCATAAGCCTCCTTATGATTCTAACATTTTTGTTCCATGGGTTGGGGATACTATTTCCTTGCTGTTGTTTTGCCTGGGATTGGAAAATGATAGGGAAGTGGGTGCAAGCCTTCTTGAAATGATTTATAATATCCATTGTGCAGGTCAACCAGTAAGATATAATTTTATTGAGCACATTGTAAAATCCATGCAAAAATAATTACTAATGATCAAAAAAGGTTCCTGTAAGACAATTAGGTTCTCATCCTACTTCTGTTATCTCCTCCTATCCAAGTATCGTGCAATAGTCAAGACCAACAAGCTTCAAATTGTGAGCTATAAGATTGATGAGAAGAATTGGAAGAGAATAGAGTGTCCAATATCTGATTTGACCCCAAAGATAAGGATGCATGATAACAGAAAGAACTACAACCATTTTGCACTTCTTTTTGGCACCAATGTATAATGAAATTACAAGCACTCGAATGCCTAGGTTGCCTGCATCTTGTAGAGATTGCATTCAACTTGGAAGTCAAATAGAATTGGCTAAATAGTTCTTCATGGAAGAATTCACCGTGTTAAGGTTTTACAGATCGGCAGTAAAACCATATAGACTTCCAATACATGTGACAGAGAGGGTATTTTCATTAGAGTATGTACGAAAATTGGAGAGCATAGATAGGCACTTCCATGGTCAACAAAAGAAGAGAATATTTCCTTCCTTGCCTTTCTCATGTGGAGGGTTCACATTTGAGAGAAAAGCATTCAATGTGGCACATGATTTTTTAACAGTTTTTAACTTTGGTGATGAGGGTCTCTAGCAGTATAATCCAATTTGTGTAGTTCAAGAAAGGCTTAAGAAAAATGGGAACTCTTCAGCGTTATGTCAACATGAAAGCAAACCATTGCTAGAAAAGCTTAGAAACAAGGACTCCTGGGATGAGGTTAAAAAAGAGATGGAGAAAATTGCAGCTGATAATAACATTTCAACAGAAGAAATTTCATCACAAATTATGGCATTGCACACACAAAGGACAACAGAGGAGGGCCAGGGCATCCAAAATAGGAGGTCCTACAATTTCTACCTAAAATCTACTAATCCATCTAAGAAAACTATTCCCAAATCAATTATGCACGAATGTAAAGAGAATTATTGGACTCAAACCAAAATAAATGATTTTTGGACTATGAGGAGGAATCTCAGTGAACCAAAGACAAGTGCACAATTTGAGAGTATCGACAAGGATGCAGAGTTTAGAAAATTGTGGAATATGGAGCATCCCACAACATCAAATGACAGGAGTGAAGATGTTGATCAGTATGAGCCTGAGGTTGAGCCCACTCAAACAACTACTACAGTCCCTAAAATATTAGGTGCAGTCCATGAGGCAATGAAAGAGAAATATAGCAAAGGGGAAAGCATTGTGGAAAAAATGGGATTTGAAGATGGTGGTCTAGGTCCCAGAGGAGAGGGCATTTGGTATCCACTTCAGGTACAAATTCCATCAGGGTCAAAATCAAAAGGTCCTTATAAACCAGTCATTGGACTTGATTCTTCATATTCATCACTGATAGGTACTACTCATTACCCTCATAATCCACCTACATTTGTTTTAGGTTGAAATCCACAACCACCACCACATCATGGTATTCCCATTGGTGGTGAATCAAGTGCCACTGCCACTAGTGGGGAATCTGGGATAGTATTCCTATTATTGTTTAGTCAAGTGTCATTGTGATTCGTGATGTTGGCATGGGTACTACTAGTAATACTAGTTGTCTTGGTGTTGGACAAGGGCAACAACACAATATCTCTCGCAAGAGGCCACTAGAGGTAGATACTCAATCTCATACTATTGAGAATCCTATATCAAGTGCCACTGACACTACAAATCAATCATTTGCAGCTTCAAATCACACACCTCAAAACACTATGAAAACTACACATGAAAGTGTCAGTGGGAGTGGGACAACATCAGGAAAGGTTGTTGGTAATCCTGGGCAAGCATTAGTTAAAACCACAGGAATAAGTGGAATTGGAGCCTATGGTATTCCTATGTCACCTTTCAAACATTCAATTGCTTCAGCAAGCCCAGATTTTCAATTTCATGATTACTATGAAAAATATGAACACACAACAAAAGCAAATAAAGAAAAAAAGAAATCATTTCATAGGGTTTCCGTGTCTAAAGTAGTAAAAGAACAACCTCCAAGGAATGGGGTATTTCCAACATATGACCCACAGAAAGATATGATGGAGTTAATGTTTGTTATGCCCCCAACCCCATCTAAAGATAAAAATCCACCACAGAGTCAGATATATCCCTCTCAATTTCAAATTAGCACCCTCCAAATGGATTTTTCCAAAGTACATAATGTGGATAAAATTAGTGTGTCAAAAAGGACTAACGAAGTGGTCTACACTTCATTGGTAAAGGTGGAGAGAGAAAAAAATAAACTGGAGAAACAAATAGAAAAGTTACAAGTAGACCTAGAAAATGAAAAATAAAGGAGGATAGCAGCAGATAGCAAGTGCAATGGTTTACAGAAAAGGATAAAAAATTTGGGCTCTGCAATAGAAAATGCAGAGCAGGAGAAGAAGGATGCAGAATTGAAGGACCTGATAGAAAAACTGGCTAAAAGCAGTAAAAAAATTGTTGAGGAAAACGCCAGTTTTCAAAAATTATACAAAATTTATGAGTCTGCTGCCGCCGAAATGAGAAAATTACAGGACCTCTTGGATCATGGGAAGGAAAAAGAAAAACATTTGCAAGAGGAAGTAGAGGAAGAAAGGAAAAAATGTGCACAAATGAAAGAAGACTTGCACAATGCAAATGATAAAATAAAAACTTTGGAGGATAGATTGAAAGATAATATGAAAAATACAACGAAGTTGTAAAGCGGAAAAATCGAACCCTAGTTGTTCTCCCCTCCCCAACTCCAAGGAGAGAAAAGGGAGAGTCACTAGGGTTGATGGTTTTCACTTAGGGGAGACTTTACATTCAAAAGAGGGGTTGAAACCCACAAGATCCAATCCCATGCAATGCAAGATTGGATTCTAAATGAGTTTCAAGGGGTAAGACATCAAGGATACCCTCTTTTGTAAAGAATGTAGATAGAAAGATTGAACTAGGAATGCATGTAAAGTAGGAAAGATTCGCTTATAAACAAAGATAGGGATATGGGATGAAGCTGCGGACCTGGAATTAGCAGTAAAATGTTCAGACGGTGTTGTTCTGCAAATTTGAGCGAAAGTTGACGGGACGATGGCGCCCGACGTGCACACGGTCCTCCGAAAAATCCGTGAAACGAAGGGGGATCTATTCGTCTCTGCACAAGGATTCCAGATCTTCAATTACAGCCGCGTACCTGCAACCTACACATAGAAAAGAGAGGACGATTAGGGGGTTAGGGATGAGGGGTTTGCCTTTAGGTCAAACCCCAGTTTTGGAATTAACCAAGAAATGAGAATGTTGTAAATGTAAATGTTTGTAATGTAAACAAGTACTGATACCTTGTTGTAAGAATGTTTGTATTCTTACCTGCGAAGGTGTAATGTATGTAGTATGTTGTATGTTGTAAGTGATCTCCTCTTCAATGGTTGAATCCTTGTCTTGAATGCAACACTTAGCCTTGAATGGAGACTTAGAATACTCAATTGCTTGAAGGAATGCTTGAATGCTTGAATGCTTGAATGTTTGAATATCGTTTCCACCTTTTTTCCCTCTACTAAAATGGGAGAGGAAATGTAGTTTATATACTTGTCAATTAGGGTTGATAGACTGATTTTTCCGACCTTAGGCCGACCAGGAAACATTATTTCCCGAATTGCAAACTTAAAGACCCGATGCCCAAAAGAGACCGGGCCCAAAATAGGGCCAGGGACTAGGGCACTGGGTGCCATGGTCCTGGGGGACCAGAGCGCTGGGCACCATGGTCCCACCTCCAAGGGCAGCAAGGTGCAAGGAGGATCAGGCCAGGGTGCTGAAAAATGCAGTTTTTGGTGTCATGAACAAGTTTCGGGGTCTCCATTCAGGTTCCATGTTGCATCGCCATCGTGAAGACCCAAATGCAGTCGAAATTGCAAGTGTCGCAATTTTAGGATGCTACATTTAGCCCCCACTTTAGCGGGAGTATAAGCATACGCTCATACTTCCGGTAAAGTACAAGGAAACAACATTGAAAAACTTTCACCACGTCAAGGAGGCAAGATACACCAAGCCCCCAGTGGACTAAGGATCTTACGACTTCGATTGACAAAGTAAAAGGGAAGATCACGAGGGAGAACCATGACTGTCAGTAGTAAGGTTCCCTCACTATGAGTCATGCAAGAAAGATATCAAAAAATTTCAAGGCAAAGCTAAATTTGTCAAGAAATTTTCAAGTATCTTGAAAAGATATGAACGGGATGTATGCCCCCCTACGTTAAAGCGATCACACACGCCTCACCGGGGGTGATTTATTTAAGGTAGTGATACATATAAGAAATGAGAAAGGAAAGGAGCACATTATCACAAGGATTTAGCCCCCAAATGTGAGATAACCCAAGGATAATAGACACAAAACACAAAGCACAAGGTGACTTCGCTTTCCTCGGGGTCAGTATGCTGTATGATAATTCATGTATATCATATGTATGTATGCATAATTGTTCTTCATTCCCCAATCAAGGAAGGTCACCTAGAAGAAGGGAACACATGTGTCTTTTGAGTCAACATGAGAGAGACCAAAAGAGATCTCAATGTTTTGCATCGTCCTCAAGTAGACAACACTAAGGACAACAAATAGAAGAATGAGAATAACACATAGAAGAAGTGACAAAAGAGAGGAGGAGAGAATCTGCCATGCTAATGAACTAGTCTAGCACGTCATCTACCCCCCGATCTTGCTGATCAATATTTCGGGAAGGTAGGAAACACGCTAGAGGAGGAACATCCAACACAGCAGATGGAGCTATCACAAGATCCAAACAAGGGCTATGTTCATATCCCAAGCCACGGTGTTCTTGTCTAGGAGCTAGGATAAGTGCTTTAGAAAATTCGTTAGATAGATGGTTATCAACATCAACATATTCATATTCACTATCAGAATGAACAGGAGTAACATTTTCATCATGAATAACATTTTCATCTATATCATCATCAAGATTTATAAAAATAGGATCTTTAACTCGCACAGGATCAAGACCATCATGCATCTTATGTTTAGGAGATTTCAGCTCAATCATCGGCTGAGGAGAAAATGGAATAATGCTAGCTGAAGGTGTTTTTGGGGATTGCAAAGTTTGAGAAGCAGCTGCCTGAGCTCTAAGATGACGCTTTCGTCGGCGTTCACGTGCAGAACGATTTTGTCTAGTCTTAGTAGGAAGTTGAGAAGATTGAGGAGGAGAAATGTTCTCATCCTTATCACTTGGGTGTTTAGGTTGTGGTCTCTTAGGTTGAACAATAGGAGAAGAGGAAGGTCTCTTCTCTCCATAAGAGGAAGGAGGAGGAGGAACTGCTCCATATAAAGGAGGAATATTCGGTTTAGGAAGTAGACCAATTCCATCATGACGAGGAGGGATAGGTCTACTTTTAGGAAGTTTATTAGTCATAGGCATAGTCACATCCATAGGGATGGGTTGGGAATCTTCTTGAGGAAAGACATTAGTTTTATGTTTCATTGTCAGGCACTGGAAAAGAAATTTGAGCATACAAATGCTTATATCTACCAATGAAATTAGTCACTTTTTCTTTAACACCTTGTTTACAATGCATTAAATCAATCAAAGTAACTTTAGGACTTATATTGTTTTGAAATTGTTGAATGAAAGAATTTGCAAGTTGTTCGAAAGAAGTAATAGAATAAGAAGGCAACGAGCAATACCATTGTAGGGCTTTATCTCTTAATGTTCTAGTAAACAGTTTTGCAAGCAACCTTTGGTGATAAGCAAAATCTGTACATATTGTTTGAAAGGTCTTAACATGTGTTAGAGGATCACCCTTACCATTATAAAGCTCGAAATGCGGGATTTCAACATGTTTAGGGGGGATAGCTCGAACAATGTCAAGAGAAAGTGGGCTCACAACATCAAATGTGGGCACACTAAACTTAGATTGATTCATAGAGGCAATTTGTTGCTGTAAAGAAGAGACAGTTTGTGCAAGATTGTTAATGGTCGCTTCAGTCAAAGAGTTCATATTAGACGTGTTAGATTGTGATGGAGGTGTTATGTTATTGAAAGAAGGTAGAGAGTAAGGTGGTGGGACACTATGATAGTTATTCATAGTAGATGATTGGAAAGGAGGAACACTACAAGGAGGAATGGAAGGGTTAAATGAATTGCCCCCTTGTGTCACGTTCATTTGTGGAGATATAATAGGAACACTCATTGAAGGAATGAATGAAGAAGTTGGATTGAATGAAGGAAGAGGGTTGATTGAAGAAGAAGGATTGCCCCCATGACTAGTGATCATAGGAGGAATGTCTTGTGTTGAAGTAGTCATTATGTTTGATGTAAAAGTAGGTATACTAACAATAGGAGTCGTCAAAGGAATAGAATGATTAACTTGAGTAGGAAGTTGTGTATAACCTAAGGTTTCGGCACAACTTTTCATCGGCATCACATTCGAATCCACAATGTGTGCAATACCATGCAAAATATCAATTCCATTCTTATCACTTTGAACCATATGCTTTAGACCCTCAATTAAGGGAAGAGCTTGACTATCGGGGTATTCTTGAGACATCCATTGTCGAAAATCATCAAATTGGTTATCCAATTTTGAAAGTTGTTCTACAGAAACCTCATGGAGAGCTTCTTCATCATAAAGAGGATTAGAGGAATTACCCATGTCCTCGTTAAAAAGGCCATTCAAATTAGGTTCCATTTCCTCAGTAATTAAACCTTGGAAAGACTTAATTCTAAGGCTTCGTCTAACGGGAATAGTGTAAGTAGGGCTTATTGTTGTAAAACTCATGCACTAAAGAGAGAGAGAAGATTTTGAATTTTAGAGGTAGAAAATTTCAATAAAATCAGCCAATCTCCTAGATTTAAGCTGTTAAATGCAATCAGGACAATCTCCCGAAATTTCGGAAAAAATGTCCGGGACCGTGGCGAACGGAGTGCACACAGTCCTCGCAACTTTTTTCGAAATTTTCAGGGATGAAAGTTATGATGATTTTAAAGCTAATCTGAAAAAATTGAGTGATTTTACGATCTGTAGATAGGCCAAATTAAAGTTGCAATCTCAAAATTGAACCCTACCAAGATTGTTGAAAAATGTAAAATTTGAATTTTGAAAAAGAGAGGGAAACTAAAATTTTGAATTTTATGATTTTAGAGGGAATGCTAAAAGCAATGCAGACTTTGAAATTTAAAAGTTGACTCGATTTCATGCAAAATTCGAATTTGAAAGTGGAAATCAAAGTTGTTGCGATTAAACACTTAATTTCAAAAGTCACAAATTGTAAAGATTTGAATAAAAGTACTGAAATTTCGAATGAATGCCAACACACTTTTCAGATTTAGGACTGTAAGAAACACAATTTTGATATGAATTTCAATTTCAACAATTTTTGAATGATTAGAAGCCTCAATCCAAGCAATCGCTAGACCAACTTTGACTTTAATTTTGAAAGTGTTAGAATTGATAAAATCAGCCAAAATTCTAGATTTTAGCAGAAAAATACAGTAAGATCTAGCTCCCGAAATTTCGGAAAAAATGTCGGGGACGATGGCGCTCGGGGTGCACACGGTCCTCGCAACTTTTTTCCAAATTTTCAGGGATGAAAGATATTGTGATTTTATTGCGGAATCCAAAGTTACAGCCGATTTGGAGGTGTTTTGATTAGTGAAATTATTAGTCAAAGGTTGAATCAAGAAGGTCTTAAAAATTAGGGTTTTGACATTTAACCACTTAATTTTTAGAATTAAAGCACAAATATGAATTGACAATTTGCAATAGAAGGGTAGATCTGAAACAAGCATTAACAATTAAACATTTCACAAGTTTAATTACTTAAAAAGAAAATTTTAGGGTTTTTATGCAATCAACCTATAAAATTTGCAAAAGATCAAACATGGAAATATAATTAGGGAAGCAAATTTTTAGATCTAACCATGAATAATCAGAATGAGGATGTTCATGTCGGGTTCACAAAAATGTAAAGCGGAAAAATCGAACCCTAGTTGTTCTCCCCTCCCCAACTCCAAGGAGAGAGAAGGGAGAGTCACTAGGGTTGATGGTTTTCACTTAGGGGAGACTTTACATTCAAAAGAGAGGTTGAAACCCACAAGATCCCATCCCATGCAATGCAAGATTGGATTCTAAATGAGTTTCAAGGGCTAAGACATCAAGGATACCCTCTTTTGTAAAGAATGTAGATAGAAAGATTGAACTAGGAATGCATGTAAAGTAGGAAAGATTCGCTTATAAACAGAGATAGGGATATGGGATGAAGCAGCGGACTTGGAATTAGCAGTAAAATGTCGAGACGGTGCTGTTCTGTAAATTTGAGCGAAATTTGACAGGACGATGGCGCCCGACGTGCACACGGTCCTTCGAAAAATCCGCGAAACGAAGGGGGATCTGTTCGTCTCTACACAAGGATTCCAGATCTTCAATTACAGCCGCGTACCTACAACCTACACACAGAAAAGAGAGGACGATTGGGGGGTTAGGGATGAGGGGTTTGCCTTTAGGTCAAACCCCGATTTTGGAATTAACCAAGAAATGAGAATGTTGTAAATGTAAATGTTTGTAATGTAAACAAGTACTGATACCTTGTTGTAAGAATGTTTGTATTCTTACCTGCGAAGGTGTAATGTATGTAGTATGTTGTATGTTGTAAGTGATCTCCTCTTCAATGGTTGAATCCTTGTCTTGAATGCAACACTTAGCCTTGAATGGAGACTTAGAATACTCAATTGCTTGAAGGAATGCTTGAATGCTTGAATGCTTGAATGTTTGAATATCGTTTCCGCCTTTTTTCCCTCTACCAAAATGGGAGAGGAAATGTAGTTTATATACTTGTCAATTAGGGTTGACAGACTAATTTTTCCGACCTTAGGCCCACCAGAAAACATTATTTCCCGAATTGCAAACTTAAAGACCCGATGCCCAAAAGAGACCGGGCCCAAAATAGGGCCAGGGACCAGGGCGCTGGGCGCCATGGTCCTGGGGGACCAGGGCACTGGGCGCCCTAGTCCTGAAGGACCAGGGTGCTGGGCGCCATGGTCCCACCTCCAGGGGCAGCAGGGTGCAAGGAGGATCAGGCCAGGGTGCTGAAAAATGCAGTTTTTGGTATCATGAACAAGTTTCAGGGTCTCCATTCAGGTTTCGTGTTGCATCGCCATCGTGAAGACCCAAATGCAGTCGAAATTGCAAGTGTCACAATTTTAGGACGCTACAAAAGTATATACAAGAAAACATTTGGCGGCAAATAATGCAGAGGAGTGACAAGTTGTGTGAATGGTTTCAATTGACTGAAAGTATGAGACTATTTTTTATAAAAATCAAAGGGTACCATGAGAAGAGCATACATGTTTATTCAAAAGAGGAAATGGCAAAAAAATTCTTAAAATAGTCTAGAGTTCCAGTGATAGCTACTTGGTATCCAAGGTAATTAAGAGCCGCATTGATGCCATAGTTAAGACATCATCTATCATTCAAAAATGCCAGAAACTAAAGGAAACATCAAAAGTTATGGAAAGTTGTGGAAAAAAGATAGTGAAGCTGCAAGAAAAGAAAAATAATTTGATTAAACTTGGTTTGCCTAAGCCTATTGACACATCAAATAAATTTATTGGAGAAGAAGCTTACAAAAAAAGCATGGAGATAAAAATGAAGTCTGATTTAGACTTGCTTCCAAAGGACACAACTGCCAAAAGCTTTTTGGAATTCACCTAATCATTTACAACTCTAAATTCAGTATTGGATGAAACAATGATGTCAAGTAAATCATCTAAATATGGAATGTTGACAAAGTTGGAGTTGACTTTCCATAGTTTACAGAATATTGACCTTCCATCAGACAAAGAGTGGAGCACCCTACAAAAACTGGCACAAAATTCTTAAGAATCATAGTATGTATTGCACAATTTTCCTCTTTTATTCTTAATTTCAAGGTTTTCTATTTTTTCTGTTTGTTATTTTGCTAATCCAGCCTATGAATCTTTGATGCACTCACTATTGCTATTTTGCTAATCCAACCTATGAATATATTTTATGAATAGGAAATAAACAGCACTTGCTATTGCTATTTTGCTAATCCAGCCTATGAATCTATGATGCACAATGCAAAACTTCAGCCAGTAAATTTGTATCCTCAAATTCTTCTTTGCTTTAACATTTATGCATTTCTCTATTTCTAATTAGTAGATCTTAGGCACTACTATTATCTATGTTTAATTTTTCATGGCATGAATTAATATTTAATTTTGAACAATACTTTTTGAACAAGAGACATCAAACATGTAGCAGATGTTAAATTGCTAATACGGCCTGTGATGGCCATATAAATATGTGCTGAGTTTGTGATTTTGATGTTCAGTGTTCACATGTCGCAAACTTGCAATTCGACCTGAATTTGTTGCTCCCTTGTTTTTATAAAAGGGAATTCAAGGTCATTTGCAATTTTGCAAAGGGTTCTGAAACTTTGTATTCACTTTTGCATGGACATTGGAGAATCACACAGGTGTTGTTGTTGCTCTCTTGTTTCTATAAAAGGGAATTCAGGGTTATTTGCAAAGGGTTCTGAAACTTTGTATTTACTTTTGCAATTGGCATGGAGAATCACACAGATTGGTGTATTACTATTGAATGAATTGTATCATATGGCTATATTTTGAAAGAATTAAGTAAAATCTAAGTTCTCGACATGTGTATTACTATTGAATGAATTGTATCATATGGTTCTAAAATGTATCACACAGATTTGAGACTCAAACATGTATAAATAAACAATAAACATCTATGTATCAATAAACACATTATAGTTTTTTTTTATTATGCTATTTTAAATCTAGAAATAGAAAATTTTAAAATACAATTACAAATCAATATTAAATTCTAATTGCAAAAAGTAATATGCTTTTGTAATATGAATGATGAGATACAGTAATAAGATTAATAAATACCAATCTCTTATATTTGTCATTCATCCTCATCAAATTCAGTGCTTTCTTGATTCTCGACTGTGGTTTCTTCACTCTGAGTCTAAGTCTGTATATCTTTGCCAAACTGCATCTCAATGCTACCAGTAGGTCCAGTAGTCCCACTGGCACTTTGGTTTGAAGTGTTTCCCAAACCTCTTCTTTCACATTTGGACCTCCATATTTGCAGTGCCCTATCGTAAGGAAAAGTGTGGACATCATACCTAGATGTATAGAGCCTCAAGCAATTTTCCAAATTTTTGTCTAGTTTGTTTCTTAGCTTTGATTTTAGGAACCCCAAAGCACTGAAAACTCTCTCATCTTCCACCGAACCCAATATCATGGTAAGACATAAATCAGCAAGCTTCACATATTCTGGCATTGAATCACGCAAGGTTGCATTCTCAGCTATATATTTCCAAAGCCTTGTTATTGATCCCTCTTCGTGGGGGTTCTCCATTTTCGCATATTGTTCTTTCATAGTGTATGCAAAATGAGATGATTGCTCTCGAAGATGAGTTTCATCTAATATTCCATTTATAGTTACTTCATTCAATTCTCTGGATATGAAAAATTGTTTTATCAAAGTCAGTAGCTTACTTCGAAAATTAGATGCACTATTGAGGCTCCAATAATGAGGAAACACAATAGACATGGCTTCGAGTAGGTTGTCAGGAGGGAA
Organism: Cryptomeria japonica; assembly: GCF_030272615.1. Classification (NCBI taxonomy): domain Eukaryota; kingdom Viridiplantae; phylum Streptophyta; class Pinopsida; order Cupressales; family Cupressaceae; genus Cryptomeria; species Cryptomeria japonica. The sequence continues at coordinate 764,102,342 of NC_081411.1, forward strand.
TCTACTTCTAATTTGTGAGGAAAGATCATATGCAATTTTCTTCATAGAAGTAGTTATAGTCTCAACAAACTTGTCAAAATTTTCCTTCGTAACTCTTGCTAGTTTCTTCTTGGGGCGCTTTCCTGGTTTCTTGGGGTCAACCGTGGCATAGAAGTGCATTGGTATCTCAACTCCCCATACATTGGCACATACCTCCCCATCTGCACCAATTTGTAAAAATTTATCAGGATTGTTCAAATCTGTGAGTGTCTACCAGTTAACAATTTTTTCATCAGATAGTGTTGGTTGATTTCGATAGAGATTGTCGAGGGTCATGCATGTCATCTTATGCAGCATAGCATATTCTGCAATATACAGAGCTCTTTTTTGGGAAGCCTTCATAATATTCCTCATTTCCTCTAGCATGGGCAGAAGAGCTGTGAAAGTTAAGAGTGTCTCTAGATTACTTAACCTGCCAAGAAGTTCAGGAAATTTTGGTTGATCTGATTCATCGCGAGTTGTGTGAAATAGTCCAATCAAGGATGGATCTTCTGAAAACACTCAATGTGTTGGACCATCAAAAGAGATCCATCTGGTATCATTATCCTTGAGAAGATTGTTCCCATTAGTTAATCCATCAGCAAAGTGTTGAAATTTCATAAATCGCTTGGGACTTCGACAGAATTGTGAGTAGATCTCTCTGATTAAAATTTCAATTTTTTTAACCGAAGCAAACTTGCTCACAATTCCAAAAGCTAGATTCATTCTGTGAACCATGTAGTGAATTGCAGTAATGTACAGTGCAAATGAAGTTTCAATATTTGTACAAAGACCCTTCCTGTGACCTTGCCATACTGAAGCTCCATCTGCTCCAACACAAACCAATTTTTTGGCTACCGTCATGTCATCCATACCTCCATATTCAATTAAACTTCTCTTTACTAGTTGAAATAAATTTTCCGTTGTCGCACTCTCCTTCATTTTAGCAGAAAATAGTAGATGAGGTTGGCGGGTATGATTCTCTGCAATATAAACATGCATGCAAACCCATGAAGTATTGTCTATTGTCGTAACTGATAACTCAATGATGAACCACTAGTACCAAATCGGTACTGAGAGGGGGGGGTGAATCAGTACAAACACAAATACAATCCAAAACTGGTCTGATAGCAAACACTCCAAATGACTAATAAACAGAGATACCGGTAAAACAAAGTGCAACCGGTAACATCCAGTATAGCTCAATCAGTCATGAACCGGTCACTCAATAAGCTTCTCTCTTAGCTCAATACCACATTATCATAATATTCACATGCATGAACTAGTAGACCTAACCATCAAATCTTCACAACAGTGAGTTCAATATGTTTTATAGACAGGCATAAAACATAGAAACTTCATGTGCATAACAGATAAAACAAAGTATCACAAGACAAAAGCATTTCACATGACACACATATTTTTCATGTGGAAACCCAACTGGGAAAAACCACAGTGGGGATGAATACCCACAAGCTTCTTTTTGAACTCTTTAGAAGTCCGCTCTGTTAGGAGCCTTGTCCGGTTAAGAACATTACAATAGGTTCTGGTAGGAACCGATCCTGTTAGAGATCACCCAGTTAAGGGATACCCAGTTAAGGGTTAAACCCGGTAGGGTCACCTTGTTAGAGGATTTTAAGAACTCAATAGCTAAAAGGATCTCCTAAGCTTCTCTAGCTTCTTAGAACTCATTAGCCTCGAGTTACCCAGTTAAGGGATTTGAAGCAAGCCGGTTAAGACCACCCGCTTTAAGGGATTTTGAATCAAGCCAGTTAAGGCTACCCTGTTAGGGGATTTTACAACTGTTGAAGTGGTTAGAGATCAACAGGTATTACAATGATCTGTTAACAGCACTCAATGCTAATGCAGATCCATTTTGACTCCTCTTCACCTTCTGCACATTCACTTTATATATATCTCTTCTCTCCTATGGTCTGGCAAGAATCATGTATCACTTCCCTTGGATACACACTCACAACTTTTGCCAACAACCTCAGAAAGAAACACAACATTGACCTTATAGGAAACATACAGGTCGGTAGCAAAAACCCTAAACCCTAAACCTATTAGGTTAAGCAATTCAAATGGTTCGATCCTGACCATTGAATCATACTGCATTAAATGCAACAATCTTGAATCGATCTCAAGACATTCTCCATCGTCCATTATCCACCATTTTCATGGCGGCTGATAACCCATCACACATTATCACTGTTTGATAGACTTCACACATTCCCGAGGTGGATAGGAATAGTCTTCTTCATGCAAGATCCTTCACACGCACAGAGCTTATGTGGCAACATGATCTATCCTCCATCATACTGCTAACGCATCACATGAAGATTACCAATTGAGTCACTTGAGTTGCTCCAACCGGAAACCCTGAAGTGGAAGCTACCTACCAACCGGTAGCCATACAATGCTTCCATGTGCCAGTTCTCATAACTACATGCCGGTTCACCTTGAACAAATGTGCCGCTTCACTTTGGCATATAAACTAATTCATACATATGTCGATTCCTCTCTCTTCACCTATCACATGTGCCGGTTCTCACCATGTCTCATATTGACATCAATGACAACATACAATATCATTATGTCTTCATGCCGGTTCACATAATGTCAATAGTAACTCCGTCTAAAGAAAATGCAATGAAGTTTGACTCTCTTATTTTTTCTTGTACATCTTCTTTTTCAACCTCAGCAAGACAACTTGCACATTCCCATCCACTGTTTACTGACCAATGTCTATTAGGATAGTTAGGAACTTTAAAAAAGTGTAATAAACCACTAATTGATGGGAAATATATCATAGCACACCCTCTGCTCAAAATATGAAAAACAACACTTAACTGAACAGATTTTCCCAGTTGTTCTATTTGCATTGGTTTTCCAAAAACAGCTTCATTAGAACCTTTAACTTCAGCAAGCTTCATCTGTAATTTCTCATGAAAATAATACTCTTCGGCATTCCTCACATGCTTACATTCCTCCTTTGTTTTCCATCTTATCACTGATTTTTCAACCCCGTCTATCATTTGTTTTTCATAAACTTTACCCATATGCTTTTCTATGGTGTCAAATTTTAGTTGCAACCTAATTTCCTTGTTATGTTTCCAAGTGCAAATCTTACACTTGCATTCTATTGGAGTCTCTCCCTTAATTGGATTCTCCACTAGTTCAATGAATGGATACTTTGATGCCCAATTAATTTAAAAATTCCTCACTGACATATCCCACTCCCGATCCTTTTTTTATTGTGGTTCACCCTTTTTTGATATGGCTTTTCTTTTCCCCTTCTGTGCATTATCATCAATGGCATTATCACCCAAGTCGATTATATCATTCTGGCTAACTTGGGTATCTACCAAATAATCTTCTTCAAGATCATCTTGATCTAAGATATCAGGTTTGTCGTCGTCTTCAACATGCGGTGCAGGTGGAAAATTTTGTACTTGTACTTGTGATGATGTACCTTCCTAATTTTCACCACAATCTTTTCCAATGCCAAAGTACGAAGACAACGTTCTTCTTTTTGTTGACCTCTCCTGGCCTTCCCTACATTCAGGTTTCCTACCCCTCTTCATGTTCGACATCTCCAACGAAATAAAGGCTGCCAAAAAAATATCAATTTGTTGAAGAAGCAATAATAGACTATAATGTATAATATACCACTTCAAAAATATGATCGCTCACCTTCAAGATTTAGGTCACTAACAGTCGCCAGTGCAATCAACAACAATGATTTTCCTTGGTCTAAAACTTCACTATTGATCAGAATTCAGAGACTAGAACCCACCAGATTGTGTTGAGATAGATCTGATCTTTGCATGTATTTATACCAATCTTTATATGGTGAATTCCGTAGGAATTTTATATGGTATACAAATATTTGGCGAATCTCATGTAACTATAACATGACTTATGGAATTTTCGAGGCGATTATAGGTCGTCCAAATATGACTTATGTAATTTTTGAGGCGATTATAGGTCGTCCAAATACGACTTATGTAATTTTTGAGGCGATTATAGGTCGTCCAAATAATAGGCGAATACAATATAATTGGCGAAAGTTGGGGTGAATGGAGACACGCATCGGCAAGATGTCGAGCGAATTGGGTCCCCCTGGCTAACAAATCTTTACATGCCTATAGGCGAATTAAGGTCATCTATTAAGGCAACCTTGGAGAGTGTAGGTAAAACAATTAAATTTATCGTGTCTCCACCATATATTGTATTGGCGAAATCATCGCATAGAAACATTTAATTGCATAAAACATATGGTGATCAGGCCGTGACTTTGATGGAAATTGATAATGTTCTAGCGACATGGCCACCCCCAGTCAGTACAAAAATATTCGCCATTTCTGACATGGCCGACGTGAAAAATTTACCATTGGCGAATATTCACCACTAAAGTAATCTTTGAGATTCAAGATGCTCTATAGAACATTCTCCCCAAAATTCAAGCAAAAAGTGTTGGTTAAGTGTGCAAATCGACATAGTCCTAGGGTTTTCTCCTACTCAAAGTCTAGAATTCTATGTATATGTTTTGGATAGAAAATTAGGGTTTCACAAGTTAATCCTTGTAAACTAGGAAATGACCTAACTTTCCAAACAAAACATTAAAGGAAAAACTCAATTGATCCAAAGTAAAAGGATTGAATGTAGATAGAGTTCTTTTTTTATTGTTTAAATAAAATTGATTTGAATGTATTTTAATGCTAGTTATGGAAAATGAATGCAAATCAACATAAATGTCAAGTTACAGATGTAATATAGAGATACAAAGAAAGATCTAAGAAGAGTAAACAAAGGAGGATCCACACCTGAAAATTTGGCTCAAAATTGTGAGACCAGGGTGCCTGGTCACCCTGGTCCCAAAGTGCTTAGATGCGGACAAAAGTTGCAGGATCATAATGTCGCCAAGAATATTTTCCCAAAAGTTCAATAGAATTTCTCAAGACTAATGTAGTGGTGTCACCCTTGTCCTTTATTTTTTACTTCTACAAAAGCCAGGTCTGTTTGTTGTCATCTCCTTAGTCTAGATCTCCATTTGTAGCTTCTGAATCCATTGTTTGTACAAAAAAGAGAGAGGAAAAGATGTTGTGGATAGGGGTTTTCCTAGGTCAAAGTTTGGGTTTGACTCAACCCTAATTGAATTAAAATTGTAATGAAATAGTGAAGTAAACTTTGTATGACATACCTCAGATTTGCAGCAATTGATAATGATTGATAATCCAGTTCTTTTACATGTACTCACAAGTGTTGATGCAATAACATGATGAAATATAATATACTCAAACACACGCACATGCTTGCATGAAGATTGATGTAATTTGATGCTCCATGATGTTGAGATGCTTCAAGGTTATGGTGGGATGAAATTTTACCTTAAATACTTGAAGATGCTTGATGTGGATTCACAAAGTATTAATGGAATGTTATATGATTGATGGATGATGAAATAAATTGAAAGGATTCTCTTATATAGGGTTCCCAAGGTAATTTACCAATCAGGTCGACCTTAAGCAATCAAATTGTGGAACTGATATTTGAAATCACCTAGTAGGAATAGTGTATCAATATATTGAAACTAAGTCTTGTTTAAGGGGGGCAGAGTGACCCAATTGCCCATGTGGCATGGGAATAAGGAAAAAACTAAGAAATGGATAGTATACTACCTGGAGCTTGGATTCAATTCTTCATGTAGAATGATGGCATCAATTTCAAGGTAAAAAGCCTAGAAATAAACTTGGGAGAGACTTTGAATGGGACTTGCTAAAGCAAGAGCACAAAAAGTACTATAAATTGTGCAGTGTTACAATTTATGATGCTACATCTAGCCCCCACTTTGTGGGAGTATGAAATTGTGCACATACTCATAGTAAAGTAGTAGAAAGAGAGAGATGAGTGGTTTGGAGAAAGATCGCGAGGAGATAAGACATCACTAAATTTGAGCGAATAAGCTCCCAATCTTAGGATCTTAACTCACATAATCATATGCAAGGACATGTAGAACAAAACAAAGACAAAGAAAAATCAAGGAAAAAAGACACAAAAGTGGTTAGTACTAAAAATAAAAGCTCCAAGTCAACTAGTTAAAGAGACCTTGATAGTCAAAATATCTCAATCATGTCAATGGGCCATTGGTCTACTAGTGAAGTTGAATGGCTCTGAATGAGCCCACCAAGGATCAAGTATTACTGAGTGCAAAGGCTCTGACATCATAAGGGTGTTGGATATTATTGAGAAGTTTGTTGGAACAATGTTTTGTCATTGATGTCAACATATTCCTTTGTGTGTTCTAGTGTTGCAGTCAAATTAAATGAGTTGGTTTGGTCAGTGTCTTGTAGTTGAGTTATTGCGGATTAAAGGGTTTTGAGATAATTATTTCTAGTTGATTCAGAAGAAGTTTCAATGGACTGCATGATGATTTGATCGATTATGAGGTCTGGTATTGAGGTTTCTTTTCAATTGTTCAATGTTGGTCAGTGTTCTGGATTTTGCTCTGCATTGCTCCGAAATTGCAATATCTTGGTTTGCGGTTTTGGCAAAGTGTTTGAGATGTTCATATGTGTCCTCAATTCAAATGGTTCATGATTCGGAGGTCCACAAGTGAATCTTTTAGTTTGATAGTCAGTTCAGCGTATGTTCTTCACATTCAGTATAATGATGATGAAGATTCAGGTAAGTGGTGATGTTGTGGTTATTGTTGTGGCAATTCACATTTTGTGTGGATGTTTCTAGATTGTGCTATATCCATGTTGATGGTCCATATTGATCATTTTCTTGATCTAATGGTGTTCTTCGTGTTATGTGTCATTCATGGTGATTGTAGCATGTTGTGGATGTTCGAGGCATAATTCTTGGAGGTGTTTCATGTTTGAGGAATATATTTGGGTCAAGACTTTGTCTTAGCCGACATTATTTTGGTGTACATGTATTATGTAGCGTGTGAGGTTATATTTTTGTAATTTGTGTTGACGGTTTAGCCGACCTTGAAATATAGGTAGATGATTTGTATAAATATATATAATCTTCATTTGTGAGATGTATCTATATGGTATATGTGAGTGTTTGATCAAATAAGTGTGCGAGCAAGTGTTTTGATATTTTGAAAGTGTGAAGGAAGTGTGGCATAGCAGATAGACTGTGCTTAACTAGAACTGTAACCAGGCATGAGTAGATGCTATTTCATCAGTTCATAATTCTCCATATGTAATCCAAATGTTTTTGTAAGATAATGATTCTTCCTCAGGTTTGTAGCCCTTTTGGTTTTGTTATTTGAGCAGTGAACTCTAGGTAGTGTGCCTAAATGCATGTGCATTCCACATTGTAATATTTCATTTACTCCTAAGAGGGTATTATCTCTTCGTGGGTAGGTTCCCAATGTGGTTTTTCCCTTAACTGGGTTTTCCACATCAAAAATCTTGGTTTTATGTGTGTTATTGATGTTGTGTTGATTTGTGCTTTAACTATTAATCATCATATCTGAATTTAAATCTGAGTTGTGCAGAGTTTGTGTGCAAATTGATTCACCCCCCTCTCAATTTGTTACCTTGTTTCCAACAAAGGGATAAGGTCAAGATCGTGCCTTGGGCGAATTCAGCGAAATGGATACTCCTAAATCCTTGGCTATTAGCCAAAGAGGTTTCAACCTATAGGCTCATGCCCCTATATCAAATGGAAAAAACTACTCTATGGAGGCCCTCGTTGGGATGGTGGCTAGTGGGCTTCATGCTCTTGTTGGGTTGTTGTTCTCACAAGTCTGGACCTCCATCAAAAAAAAATATCAACCACTAATATCATTCTCAGAATGTTATTACAAGAACACAAGTGGTCACATGGAAAGATCAAGATAATACATTGAATGGTGAACCATGATCCAACAACTAGCAAAGTCATGGGCTCATGGGGAGGAAAAAGGAGAAATAATGAATTCAACATGCTAGCAAGTTGTGTTGTGCTAGTTGATCCATGAGAGGAAAAAATAAGAGGGAGTGTGGATTCCATGGGCTAGAGAGCTATGCTATGCTAGGTGATCCATGGAAACATGGGTTCTCATGGGACAAGTTGTGTTATATTGTGTGATCCATGTAGGAAGGAAGAGTCAAAGTTACAACTTGTGTTATGCTAGTTACACTCATCCTAAAAATATAACACAAGGAGGGTTGAAAGGTCTAGAAATTTGTATTATTCTAGTCAATCTATCTTAAAGAAGTGTAAAAAGGAAGAATTGAAAGGTCTAGCAAGTTATGTTATGCTAGTCAACTCATCTTACTAAAAAGTTATCTCATCAGAAGTTAAGCATCTAGTCTAAGACTTTGGTCTAATTTCGAGAATGAAACAACCTATATAATACATATAGTAAGGATAATCAAACAAAGAAATATTGTTTGTAAGTAAATCCACAAACTTAAATTGAAAAGGAATAACCAAGTAAGGCATCATGCAAGTAAATCCACAACTTGAATTTGAAAACTTGATAACCAAGCAAAGCATTGTATGCAAAAAAAATACATAACTTAAATTAAACATATGCTACAAGGAGTCCATGATGTATGCCCTCCTTAATATGTCAACATAGCCCTATGTTGATATCTTAAGGAAAAGATACAAACAATGATATGAACCTTCATCACCATGGAGATATCTACATAACTTTTATGAGCAAGGAAAAGATAATAGTAAAAGAGATTTCTTGCAACAAGTCTAAAAGGATCCTTTTAAGGGATGCACAGAGGAAGAGATATTTACATAAAGATGCCTACCCAAAAAAATAGAGGGGATCTTTAATAAAGATGACATCTTTAAAAAAGGGGAAGGATAATAAGAATACGTACCTTCCCTATTGCTAAGAAAAATTGAATTATTAGTGAAGGATTATGCACATTCACTAAGGACAAATTATTTATATGAAAGACGTACCATTTGAGACAAAGAATAAGTCCAAACCAAGGGACGCACATGTACTCACCTAGAGGATAATTCTGTGCAAGAAAGGACATCTCCTTATAAAAGATGCAACTCAATAAAGAAAAAGTGTGATCAAAATGGTCCCAAAGTATTCAAATGTAGAAAAAAGTCAAGTTGTAGGTTCAGAATATTGTTAGGATTCTCTTTCCTGAAGTTTGGTAGAATTTCCCAGGACCAATGTGGTGGAGTTGTCCTTGTCTTGCAGTTTTTGCTTTTATTAAATTTAGATCTATTTGTCACTGTCTCCATAATCTATATCTTCATTTGCAACTTTTGAATCCATATTCTACACATAGAAAGAGGCAAAGATGTTATGGATTAGGGTTTGACTCAGTCAAATCCGAAGTTTGGAATTCACCCTAATTGAATTGAAATATTGAAGTAAATTTTGTATAATATTCCCTAGATTTGTTGTAACTGATAATGGTTGATGATGCAATCCTATTTGAATATAATCACAAGTGTTAATGCAATAACATGACAAAATATAGAAGACTCAAATATGCAACATGATTGCATGAAGATTGATGTATTTTGCTGCTACATGATGTTGAGATGTTTGAAGGTTATGGTGGGATGAAATGATGTCCTAAATGCTTGAATATGCTTGATGTTTCTTTATGTGGATGCACAAATTATGAATAGGATGCTATATGATTGATGGATGATGAAATGAATTGAAAGGATGCTCTTACATAGGGTTCCCAGGGTAATTTACCAATTAGGCCAACCTCCAATGGTTGAATTGTGACACTAAGATCCAAAATCACCAAGCGGGAAGAGTGCACCAACATATTGAAATTAGGTCATGTTTTAAGGGGGATCAGGGTGACCCAATCACCCCTATACCACAGATTAGGGAAAAAAATCAAGAAATGGATAGTAACTACCTGAGGCCTAGGTTTAGTTTCTTTCTTATAGAAAGATGACATCAATTTTGAGGTAAAAATACCAAAAATGAACTTGGGAGAGATCTATAACGGGACTTACTAAAGTAGGAGCACAAAAAGTGGTGTAAATTGTGCAGGGTTATAATTTATGATACTACGGTATCAATTTGCTCTCTATAATTTTGCAACTTTTGGTTGTCAAACTTGTAACCTACACACAGAGTATAAGAAAATTGGTTGTGTTGTATATCGATTTTCCTAAGTCAAGCCTCATGTTGGTGTTTCCACCTCGACTATAGCAATAAAGTGTGAAAGAGAGCTTACCCATAGTAGGGTAGAGGTTGAAAACCTTAACGGAAATTTTTGAATTGAAAAAAGATACCTTGATATGGAACTCTTTGCCTTGAAGGTTCACACAAAGCTTGATGTTGCTTCATAGGTTTTAGTGCATACCTTCATCATCAAGGAAAATATAGCTTGATCATGAGTGTTGAACTTGAATGCTTGTATGCAAATTTATCCTCAATTGCTTTGAAGATGATTAATTGAGTGCTCAATTGGACTTGAGAGGAATATGGTTTCTTAGAGAGATATGTTCAAACAAGGGAGGGAGTTATAATTATAAATAATTTACACCTTTTTTGAGTTTGAATTTTGAAGAAGGATGACATCGTGGAGCACTTTTTTTCTATTCAAAATCTAAACTATTGTGATTTTAAAATTGACCCCAAAATAGCTAGACCATGGGGCTAGGTGCCACAGTCCAAGAGGTCTTTGATGCTAGGTTCCATAGTCTAGGAGGTTTGTGGTGCTATGCACCATAGAATTGACATTCCAGGTAAAAATAAAGGTCAATGGGAAGAGGACTATGTTGATTTTCTAGAAATGATCATGGGCTAAGCAATCTCAGGAATGAATCAGGAGCATGAGGGACAACCACCAAACTAAACCCAAAATGAGAGTGAAACTATATAGGGATATAATTTAGAAAACTACATGGTGTCAATTTTTTTATATTTTTCTCTAATTTATATTCATTTTTTTAAACTAAAAAAAAAACTCTTTTCAAATTAAAAAGAAAAAAATCAATTAAAAGAAAGCAAGTTTTATTGCCTATGTAGGGTACATACTATAAATTTACACAACCCAATGGCAGACATATCAAACATGCCACCAATGGTGACCAAATCCATTGGTAGAAAGTACCCTTGCACCCAAGTGTTCTTAACTTAGCAAAATGATAGTGACATCTTCTTGGAATATTCTAGGCTCTTAAAAATTGGCCGACTTTCTACTTTTCAACAACTAGCAAGGAAACCAATGATTGGAGGATATTATTAGAGAATATTTTGATTCATAAATATAATATTTTATTCATTTTAGCATAAACCAACAATTGATAAATTTTAATTGTATGAGCAATTTGTCAATTATATATTCAATATCGTGCCCCCTCCTAACCCTCATTTGGCCTAAAGGAGTTGTTGTCACAAAAAAATTCACCCTTGTTGAGCTATCAACCCAAAAAACTCATGAAACATGGAAATAGACACAAAGTGTTCAACCTTGCAAAAGGGGTTGAATCTCCAGAGAAGGTTGGCTTCTTTTTTGAGCTAGGTGCAAGTGTTGAACCAAGCTAGCACTTCAAAATCCTATTCTAGCCTAATCTACCTACTTGTAGGAAAAAAGAGGAGAAAAAATATAGAAATAAAAGAGGTGAAACACCAATATGATAAATGTGCCTCTCCCTTCCTTGAAATGACACAAAGAATCAACCAAAATATCTTGAAGATGCACAAACTTTAGTTGAATCACCTCTCAAATGTATCTATGAAGGTTGGAGTTTGATGAACATTGAAAGGGGAGGGGATTTTCCAAAAAAAATATTCAACAAACAAGTTAACATGATATATATGTGAAATAAATAATAGAACAAAAACTTAGTATGTGGATAAGAAAGAATGCATGTAATACACAATCTAAAGGGAGGCAAGAATGATAATTTTGATTCATTCGGAGGCCAAAGGCCAAACTTACAGTTATAGATAGGCAAAAATATATAAGTATCCAAGAGAAGTGAAAGAGAAATAAAAAGTAGATTTGAATAATAGAGAGAGAAACCTTAAAAAATATACAAGAAATGCCTTTATAGACTAGGGATAGCTCAAATTGAAACCTATCTCTAGCAACGTCGACCAATCGAGGATAATCTAGCAGTAATCAAATCCAAAATATGATATCACATGCCTATCTAGTCTCTTTGTAATTGAAAGAAATCTCACAATAAATTCCAATGTGGTTGAAAGAGGAGTCCACATAATTTGGGTGACTCTCAGAGCTATGATGGTGTAATTTCATTGGAAACAAAGACATCTATAGGCCACAAATGGGCATGGCACACTATGAGATCACATCTTCAGGTATGACAAGAATATATGGTTTCATCCTTCACATCAAACCTGGAGAGAAGATCGTTGAGGTCACTAGGCATCAAATTTATCCTTTGGGTTGAGTCCCATAAAATCCATCATTTACCCATCGTCGTTGAAAGTTGGTTATTGATCCCTCCAATTGGCGTGTGATCGAGTAGTGGAGATGACCTAAACCCTTTCAAACAAGAAACCTTGGTAGCTTGTTCAACATTTGGACTGATTCTAAAAATCTTGTCTAACTTTGGAAGAGGTTTTGAAACCTCTTCCCTTCTTCGAAGTTGTCCTTGAGCCTTGAAAATATTCTTCTCGAAGGGTTGGATCCTTTGGAAGAAATTATGTGTGCTTGCTCAAATTTTGAATTGGTCCTGAGAACCAATTTAGAATCCAACAATAGTTTTGAAACCACCTCTGTTTTCCAAAATAAAGTCTTGAAGGATAAGAACTTAACAAGGATGACAAAAAGAAGGGTGACTTGAGGTTCAAGGGGTGGGAAATTGACTAGTTTTGAGAACTTTGTTCGATCCCAAACTAGTTTTGAGAGCTGATTTAAAGTCCACGCGTTTCAAAACCACATAAAAAGGCTACAAGAAAAGGGTTTCAACTTCAAAAAATAACTCGTTGACAAAAGAAAAGGTTTCAAAAATTAGTTTGAAACCCGATGGAAACTCTAGCAAGTTCTAGACAACCAAAATTTTGAAAAAAAGTCAACAAAGGAGCCAAAGATAGCACTTGGAGGGGTTTCAAAAATTAGTAAGATACCCAAAAAGGGTTATAAACTTGACCCAAACTTTGAACTACTATAACTTAAAAAAAAAAAATTGACCATTTTAAGTTGGGTTTTCTGCAAATGGCTGAGGAAAAGGCCCATTTATGATTTCTCAAATTGTTTTTTTTAGTCATCATGAGAACACACATCTAAGCCTTACACAAAGTTTCAAGAATATGAAAAATTATATAAATAATGTAAGAACAACATGGTAGAAGTCAATCCCATCAACGAAGACCAAGTGAATAGTGGCAAAAAGGCATGAATGTCAAGAGTGTAAGAAAGGCGTTCACATATCAAAAAGGATAACTTATCTTTATAATTTGTACTAAATCATAATGTCATCAAGACAATGCAAGAGTAGATCTATCATGGATATAAATAAAATCCATTGAAAATAGTAATTACCTATGAAAATCATTTTTTTATTCCTCCTAAAACCACCAACACTAAAACCTTTCTATAAAAAATTAAAACATGAACATGAAAAATAGTAGAATTGTGTCTATAAACACTAAATCATTGAATAGACTCAAATCAAAATATCTTCATTTCAACTTTTTTTAATTATTCATTTATTCAACTCAACACGTATAGTACAAATATGCATAATATTAGTAAAAAATATTTATAATTAACCAAAAATCTATGTAGGTATACAACATTATAGGTTGATAAAATATAATATATTCAATAAATCCATATGGACATAAAACACCATATATTTGTAATACAAAATATATGTTCACAAACCACATATATGCATACATCATAGTACCCTAATGTATTCATTACTGTCTAGGGGAAGGAAAGATATCATGAGCTTCCTTTGACTATCTTGAGTGGATTGAGATACATACAATGTCAGTTTCTTTTGAGCTTTCTCACTCGTCCTCCTCTCTATACTTTTCTAGAGCTCAACCTAATATAATAAACATTATAGACATTAATAAGCAAAAAAAAAAAAAATTATAGAATGACATATATAATTAAGTAATCACTTAAGTTGCATACAAATAATCACTACATAAATCCACAATAGGGGCACATTCATTATCTATAGTCACAAGGTCCTACTACAAGCATCAAGATATCAATTAAAATACAAATGAGTATCATTAAAGCTTTTAATGATAGATCGATAAAACAACAAATTGTTAGTGAACAGATTTGTCCTTCGAAGATAACTATACAAATAAACTCAAAATGCCCAGAATGAAGGACAAAAAGTACTAACAGTTGGATAGATTATCATTGAAGTGATAATCTTCCTCTGAATTGAGAGGTATAGCTCCCTCTTCGAAGATTTACAAGGAATTAAATTGCTAATATGCTTTTAACCAGAAAGCAATAAAGGAAAATAACATTCATCCATAGCCATGAAAATGAATGCCAAAGACTTACAAAATAGATATAAATGAAGACCATTAAATCAAAGTTTTATTTTTTGCACTTATGGATAGCACTTGGACTAAAAACTAATAGAGAAAGTCGTTGCTCCAATATGGCTTACTTTCAAGCACATAGACTTGTAATAAATCCACATACACAATTGATTATAATAGAAAAGACATTAATAAACAACTGCAAAGGCTCAAAGTCTAGCTATAGTCATGAGAAGAATATCAGCAACACAAAGATTGAAGATATCATCTGCATTCTATTCATGTCTGAAAATCAACTCAAAGATTGATATTTTCTGTACAAAGTATTGCTTAGAAAAGCTTCAACTCCTCCCTTACAAATAAAAATCTACTCTCCCTCACCCATAGACTGCTGGAAGAAAAGAAAAAGAAGAAGAACCTCTCCTCTTTCAATCCTTTCACAATAAATAGTTACATGAAATCTTTATTCAGTTTTTATAACCGAATCTTGAAAAACTTTTTAACTTCTACTTTTCACTTTCCCCATTACTCTTATTTATAACATCAAATATTTATAAGCATTAGAAATATAATTCTCTAAAGTTTATAAAATATTTGGACAGGTGGTACTTGAATATTTTAAACCAAAATGAAAATATTAATTATGTTGGGCGGACTAAAAATATTTGTGACAGTCAAAGTCTGTCTCGGTACGGGGGCCATAACTTTTGTTTCCACCATTGGATCTTTCTTAATTTTGGATATGTTGGTTGTAACCTAGTTTTCTCTATTCTTACCAGAGAGATTTAAAAATTAATGTCTAAGTAAAAAGATATGTGCTACTGTGTGCGGGTCTATATGACTGTCATAAAATCAGACCTAGAGAGCTTGAACCTTGAACTTCATCAAACAGTTTGAACATCACTGAACTATTTGAACTAGGTTCAAATGGTTCACAGTTTAAAGAAAGAGTATATTAAATATCACTTGCGACCATGAAATAGAGTTTCTACAAAACACTTAAGTGAACGTTAGCCCAAAAATGTCTTAGACACAACTTAGAACCTGCGGTACCTAAATGAACACTATGAACTCTGTTCAAGATGGTTCAAGGGGTTCATGAGGTTCATGAGGTTCAACAGACCATTGAAACTTAATGCTAAGGATTTAGAAATGATTTACAAGCAGATTAAGAATTGAACCAACAAATATTTAATAAGACAAGGACTCAACTAAAATTTTTGAAAGGCAACTCACTCTTGTTATGAGGGACGAATGACAAGATAACATTGGCTCTGACTAGGGACTGGGACTGTAAAAGGACTAGGAGAATCTAGAATGTCTTTGGTAAAGATCAGTGCCTAACCATTGGGCAACAGAGTCGAGAAAAACAAAGCACATGGAGCTTCTTGCAAAGGGCAGAGGCAACAAGGAAAAACTAACAAGCCAAAAACCCACACTAAACCAAGGCTGAAAATTAAGACAAGCTACACCTAGATCACACCAAAAATATTATTTACAAAAATATACAAGTAGGAAAATCCCACCATGAGAACTGGAGCCAAGAACTTCTTACACAAAACCATCCACCGGTTGGGAAAAGAAGGAGCCTTTTCTAATAAATGGCTTGTGTTCAAATGAAGCAACCCAAAACCATGCTCTTCTAGTAACTTCTTCAATGTTGAACACCAAACTAGCAATATGCAGGAACTTTGTGAATACACATTCTTGCCCAAAAAACCATGTTTCATCATGAACTTCTGAATTTTATGGAAACATCTGCACAATACTTCTCAAATAATGTTCTATTTATGGCTGAAAAAAGTAATGCTCAAAAATTCCTAGGGAAAAGGTTGCATCATTCTCACAATCACCACTATTAAGACCATCATTCTTAAAATAATTTTCAGCATTTGAACTAATCTCATAATAGAGAGACACTTCATTATGCATGGGATCCAACTTAGCTGAAACAACTTCAACATCTTTTACTGAAATTAAATCTGCAAATTCCCTATCCAAACTTAATGCATGAAATGAATTAATACCTGAATCCTTCTCCTTGAAATCCCCTTCTTCAATGGATGACAAGAACTACTCTATGATCTCTTCTTCAAAAAAAGAAGTACTATCCAAATAGACCAACAGTTCTTGGGACTGTAACTCTATATTAGGAAGACATAATATTGCTTTACTGTCAAAATGAAATGATTCTACGAAGGACTCATCACAAGCTTTTAAACATAAAGAATCATTTTCATCAATTTCATGTATAAGTTTGAAAGCTTCATACTCTGGTTGCATGTAAATCTGAAAATTTTCATCCTTTATACTTTTTGGAACAAGATAACTTTCCATACTATCAAAACTGAAAGTTTCTATTTCCGGGTAAGAGAAAGATCTCAAAAAACATTTTTCATTCAAGTTCGCAGGTTCTCCAATGTTGTCTTGATTATTCTCACTTACCATTGTTTGACTTTCATGAGACTGAACTGTTTCTTGCTAAACTTCTCGCTCATTCAAGACAAGGTAATTGTAGGAGTGAGATGAAACTGAGATGAC
This sequence comes from Cryptomeria japonica, assembly GCF_030272615.1. NCBI lineage: Eukaryota > Viridiplantae > Streptophyta > Pinopsida > Cupressales > Cupressaceae > Cryptomeria > Cryptomeria japonica. Next base: position 764,119,353 of record NC_081411.1, read on the forward strand.
TGGAGCCTCATCATCGTCAAATTTTAATTCTTCTTTCAGCTACAATAGTTTCTTTGCATAAACTTGCAAGATTCTTGTCTTTTCTTTCAATTCTTTCAATCTGTGAAATTTGATGCAAACACTTTTCCATAGAAGAGTGGATGCATGATCATCTTCCACACTTATATTATTTCTAACTGCACAAGAAATACTTTCTTTGTAATGCTCCAAGAAGTCATGCAGTATTTTATCATCTATTGCAACAATTTCCAAGATCGAAGGATCTGGTCTTTTCCCTTTTCTCATTGCTCTTGCCTTGAGCATGATGTTTATATACAGAGTCACCAATCTCCTGCATAGAGATAAATCTAAAAATCTGAGGAAACAAAATGCACTTGTCTTTGATTCCAAATCCTCAGCAAAGTCGCCAAAAATCTATTAGTGAACAGATTTGTCCTTCGAAGATAACTATACAAATAAACTCAAAATGTCCAGAATGAAGGACAAAAAGTACTAACAGTTGGATAGATTATCATTGAATTGATAATCTTCCTCTGAATTGAGAGGTACAGCTCCCTCTTAGAATATTTACAAGGAATTAAATTGCCCATATGCTTTTAACCAGAAAGCAATAAAGGAAAATAACATTCATCCATAGCCATGAAAATGAATGCCAAAGACTTACAAAATAGATATAAATGAAGACCATTAAATCAAAGTTTAATTTTTTGCACTTATGGATAGCACTTGGACTAAAAACTAATAGAGAAAGTCATTGCTCCAATATGGCTTACTTTCAAGCACACTGACTTGTAATAAATCCACATACACAATTGATTATAACAGAAAAGACATTAATAAACAATTGCAAAGGCTCAAAGTCTAGCTATAGTCATGAGAAGAATATCAGCAACACAAAGATTGAAGATATCATCTGCATTCTATTCATGTCTGAAAATCAACTCAAAGATTGATATTTTCTATACAAAGTATTGCTTAGAAACGATTCAACTCCTCCCTTACAAATAAAAATCTACTCTCCCTCACCCATAGGCTGCTAGAAGAAAAGAAAAAGAAGAAGAACCTCTCCTCTTTCAATCCTTTCACAATAAATAGTTACATGAAATCTTTATTCAGTTTTTATAACCGAATCTTGAAAAACTTTTTAACTTCTACTTTTCACTTTCCCCGTTACTCTTATTTATAACATCAAATATTTATAAGCATTAGAAATATAATTATCTAAAGTTTATAAAATATTTGGACAGGTGGCACTTGAATATTTTAAACCAAAATGAAAATATTAATTATGTTGGGCGGACTAAAAATATTTGTGACAGTCAAAGTCTGTCTCGGTACGGGGGCCATAACTTTTGTTTCCACCATTGGATCTTTCTCAATTTTGGATATGTTTGTTGTAACCTAGTTTTCTCCATTCTTATTAGAGAGATTTAAAAATTAATGTCTAAGTAAAAAGATATGTGCTACTGTGTGCGGGTCTATATGACTGTCATAAAATCAGACCTGGAGAGCTTGAACCTTGAACTTCATCAAACAGTTTGAACATCACTGAACTGTTTGAACTAGGTTCAAATGGGTCACAGTTTAAAGAAAGAGTATACGAAATATCACTTGCGACCATGAAATAGAGTTTCTACAAAACACTTAAGTGAACGTTAGCCCAAAAATGTCTTAGACACAACTTAGAACCTGCGGTACCTAAATGAACACTATGAACTCTGTTCAAGATGGTTCAAGGGGTTCATGAGGTTCAATAGACCATTGAAACTTAATGCTAAGGTTTAGAAATGATTTATAGATGGATTAGGAATTGAACCAACAAATATTTAATAAGACAAGGACTCAACTAAAAATTTTGCAAGGCGACTCACTCTTGTTATGAGGGACAAATGACAAGATAACACAAATATAATGTAAAACTTACTAATTACCTCACACCTTTGTCAAAGCAACTGAACTTACTACAACTACAACAACATCATGCCCCATTGTGGTGGGAACACCAGGAGGAGTATATAATTTCAAGATCTAAAAATGAAACAATAAATGTTATTCATTTAACAAAACTACCTAACATTTTTTTACAATGCCATTAATGAATAAAAATGGACAAGGGTACCTGAATGGAAGTATAATAAACACCTTGATTGTGAGGTGTCAATGTCGAAGGTTCAACATCTACAAAGATTTATAAAAAAATTATTCATATAAGTTTCAACTACTCATTTATATCTCTTTACTATTTTCATACATGCGTACTCAATGACATCATTAAATAGGGAGGTGACCTATTGCAATTTGGGTGAACACTCTTATCATGAATTTTTATTATAATCATTCTAATAATTTAGTTAATCTTATATTTTAGAATTAAATTAAATTGTAGAAATTTACTTGACTATCATTGTCGAATGTTTCATTCTACTGAGCTTCTGTAATGACCATTTAGTCCACTACAACTGTCTCCCTAGCCACGTGCATCTTGACTACTCTCAAGATCGTAGGCACAAAGAGACCTAAAAGACTGATATAAATGAGTTGGAACTTGCGGCCTACAAGTCTCACCACATCACCTTGTGCTAGAGGCATGTTATGTTGTATAAGGGTCTAAGTAAGCGAGCTAATAGACTATAAGGTTACCACCTAGACACTCTCCTTCATGATGGAAGAAATAGCCACATGCTCAAACTCTAGTCTAGCCAAGGGTCTCGGTGCCTAGTTTGGGTCATATTGTACCCTCACTTTGTTTTACATGGATTGTGGAGCCCCTACCTCTACCCTAGAACTCTATAATACCAAAGTAATTTGGGATTTCATTGAGAACAAACTCACAATAGATTTTTCTCAAAAAGTATTGTGGTACCTCATAATTATTGCATGGAGGATGGTTAAAAACCATCCACCACCTATCCCAAAATTTATTGTTTATACCTTGGTGGTGGAACCAATGGATAGGGAACCTCTTGCATGCATCCTCTAAGGTTTCATTGGCTCATGGTTTGATGAAGAGTGTACACAAGTTGTATTTTAATTTTTTTGTTTAACTTCCTCATATGATAGTTTGCCTATGTAAAATTGTTTTTATTGTTCCCTCTTATCACATCAACTATTGATTTTCCACTCCCTAATATTATATGAGAGATAATAGATTTTAGGTGTATACCTAGAATGAGGATTAGCCAATCAATAGCATAGACAAGCAAGTATACCAATAAAACATAATAAAACAAAGATCTAAATGACAAAACAAGTTAATCATTCATCTCCTAAGATTGTTCAATTGTTCTCTATCTCCAAGGATCCTTCAAATCAAGGTGGCTCTCAGCTTGGATGCGCACTTGATCTCTAGGATGACTACCTAAAGAATGAGGGATTTCAAATGATGAAAGATCTAAATTAAAGTGCAACTAAGATCTTAGCCTGATATTGATATTAAACTAGCTATGATATGGTGCAAGATGATGAGATTAGTATGATATTTTAGCTAGCATGAAGATGATATATACTACTATCATGATATGCTATGATATGCTAAACATGATTATTCTAAGGTTATAATGCTATGATAATGTTATTTCTATCTAAAATGATTTAAGCTTATGAGAGAGGCAAATGCAAATTCTTGATAACCTGGATGCATAAAACTAGCATGCAATAACTTGGGATCTTGATCATGGAGAAATGGGAGCTATTTATAGAAGAAATGGTCAATTGGATGGCCAAGATTGAATTGGCTTAAGAAGGGTTAGGATTGAATGATCTTCAATCCAGGTGAGACTTTCAACCCAATCCCATGTTGACAAGTGTCACCATGAGGAGGCTTGAGAGGAGCGAGAAGAGGCATTAAATTCTTGAGAAGACATGGTGGTTACCATAGGGAGCAAGGTTAGGGTTGAGTTATTGGGTAATGCCTTTACCCAAAGGATAAACTCTTGTGCAAAGGTTAAAGAGAACCATGGTCAAAGCAATGAATGCTTGAAGAGACCCATGGGTTAGATAAGGGTTAAGTTAGAGAGAAATTCTCTAACCAAGGGTTGAGGTTGAATTAACCATTAATGGTTATTGAAGACTTTGGAGGTTAACTTGTAGTAGACACAAAGTCTTTAATGGTTTATGAAGACTTTGAGGGTTTGAGAAGTGACTTGTTTTTTCTTAGGAATGTGACAATGTTTAGGATAGGATTTGATTTAATTAAGTGGGATTTAGGAGGTTGTAAAAAAATGATTAGGATGCAAGCGGGAGAATTTAGGATTTTTAATTAAAATAAAATGATTTATTTCAATTAATGGATGCAACTTGCGTTTGTAGGGAAAAAGAAGTGGGAGGGTAATTTATAAATAAGTATTGATTTATTTATATCAGAAGATAAATTTAATTAAATGTAAATTCAATTAAATGTGGAAAGGCGATTTAATCAAATAAATAGGATTTATTCAATTAACCGAAGAAAGGTTAATTAATCAAATAATAAATTTGATATATAGATCATGGATTGGATCATTTTATTGTAATTTTTTCTTCAAAATCCCTAAGAGATAAAGTCCACAAATTCAAAGGCTGGTTTTGTATGGGTTTTAATTTGTTTACCACACCATGGAAACCCAACTTTGATCCAAATTGTAGCATCATGAGATATGCACCTTTTTGGATTTCTTTATCGCCTATGCCTCTTGAATATAGGGACTTGCAATTGATAGAAATCTTGGCTAATCATATAGGGATTTTTGTTAAGAATGACCTCATTCCCTTTGAGGTTATAGATCTGCCCTTGTGGGTGTGTGTCTTACTAGAACTCTCCAAATATTTTCCCAATCAAATCTCCATGAACTCTAAATTTGGAGGTTGGTCTCAAAAGATTGTCATTGATGAATCAATTAAGGTCTTAGAACACTCTGATTTGTTGGGTCGCTTTACATCTCAATGCCTCAATCCTGATGAAGATGTAATTAAAGTTTGTTCAGATCATGCTATTCTCCCACCTTTATGTTCTCTCAAAAAAACGCCTCAACCTCCTTCCATAAATATTATGGAAGTTTCCCAGAGTGAAGATCAAGCCTCAAAGTTCTCTCAACCATGTCCCTTTGGTATCATCATTCCAGTTATTTTTCTCAAAATTAAAATATCTTCGAGGTTCTTAATGTGTTGGTGGCTCCAACTATTAAGTTTTGTCTCCTTATGAATATGAGTTTTATTACCGAGCTTTAAAAAAAATTATCCCTTGGGGATGCTGGAAAAAATTGTGGAAGAACAACTTATAAAGGCTTGCAATCAGTTAATGAATGAGATCAAAGAGGAGGTTTTTAGTCAAGATCAAGTTTATCCTCCTTCATTAGCCTTATTAGTGCCTTGTTCTAGATTATTCTCTATTTTTTCAGGATGCAGCCAAGCAGTAATTCAGTGGTTGTGCGACAGATACACTAATTTCATCAACTTCTTAGGGAAGTTGTTCTTGTCTCTTAAAGTTGCATCTAGGCTTAATGAGAGCACATTTCCCCCTTATTTTATCCCCTTAAAAATAAAGGGTAATGTTCATCATCTGGACGGGTATCTTCCAAGTCAAAAAAGGCAAGCTTCAAAAGGAGTTATGTGTTTGCATAACTCTTCTGAAAATTCGTTTCATATTGCATACTTTTCTAGAATTTTTCATTAGATTTTAGTGGGTCCTTTACCAGACTTTAGGGGTCAGTCTTCTCCACATGAATGCCATGTAAAAATAGATCTACTCAGCTTCCAGTTCTTTCAGATAGCTCTGACTCTCAGGCTTCCAATCTCCAAACTCATTTTAAGAAAGTTGTCATAATAGAGGATATCCCTCTTAAACCCAAGAGAAGAATTGGTAGTCCCCCCCCCCCACCCACCCCCCCCCAAAAAAAAAGAACATGATGAAGATCACCAAACAGGAGGCTAAAGCAAGAATACAAACAACACTAGATAGTAAACTTAGCCCGCAGAGTGTGACATGCTCTCCAGGAAAGCAATGAAAATTGTCACGTGGAACGTTAGGGGTCTTAATGCCCCTAACAAGAGACGCCTCATCAAAACTCAGATTGAGAGTTGTGGGGCAGATATAGTTCTCATACAAGAAACGAAATTCTCATACATTTCAGACCTCCAACATTTAAGTCTAGGAAAAAATGGAAATATCTAGCCTCCCCATCTTTAGGGGATTTAGGTGGAATGGCTATCCTTTGGAAAGATGAGGAGGTTCAAATTACTAGCATAGAACTGAAGGCAAATTACATTCATATCCAGGTCAATCATCCTCATGGATTTTCCACCTGATTTCAATTTATGGGCCCACTTCAATAATGGGGAAGAAATATCTTAGGAATTAAATATCTCAGATTTTGGCCACATTTCTAGATATTCCTTGTATAATTGGAGGTGATTTTAATGCAATATTATCCCTTTGAGACAAGACTGGGGGAATCATTCCTCCTATAAAATCTATGCAATATTTTTTGAATTTGTGGAAAATAATAGTGTGAAAGATTGTGCTCCATCAAATGGGAATGCCACTTGGACAAATAGAAGAAAGGACTTCCTACAGATTGCTGAAAGATTAGACAAATTTTTTGTCACCCCTAGTAGTGCTCACCATTCTTATTTCCATCCTCCCAAATCCTTCCTCTTTCTGGCTTTGATCATTTTGCAATCCAATTGGAATTATCTTTAGCCTCAAATAATCATAAGCCAAAAAACTCTTTCAAGTTTGAGCAGATGTGGTTTCGAGATTTTACTTTTCTACCTCAACTCCGAACATGGTGGCAAAATTCCCCATATTTCCACGGTTCTAAAATGATTCAATTTTTTTAAAAGTTGCAATGGTTCAAATCTAAGATAAAAACATGGAATTATACAGTTTTCAAGAACATCTTCACAGAAAAAGGGATTTGGAACAAAAAATTAAAGAGTTAAATGAAAACATCATCCAACATGGATTCAATGATTAGTCCTTCAGTCAACAAGCCCATCTTAATCTTCAATTAGAAGAAGTGCTTCAGAGAGAATAAATTTATTGGAAACATAAATCTAGAGAATTATGGCTATAGGATGGAGATAGAAACACTAAATTTTTCCACTCTACTACTAAAATGAGAAGGTCTAAAAGTATGATTTCTCAAATAAAAAATGTTGTTGGGGAATTATTGACTAATAATGTTAAAATTCAAGAAGAAGCAGTGGCTTTCTTCTCAAAATTGTTTACAAGGACAGATGGAGAAGTTCAGGGGGAAAACTTATATAGACAAGAATGCCTCCAGCATATTCCTAAATTAGTATCCGAGACAACTAATGATGATCTCTTGAAACCCTTCACCATGGAGGAAATCAATGTAGTTGTTTTCTCGCTACATCCAGATAAAGCTCCAGGATTGGATGGTTACACTGCTATGTTTTTTCAAAGCTGTTGGGATTTCATGGGTTTTGACATCTAGCAGTTAGTGGACGAGTCTAGGAGGAATAGTAACATCCTCAAACAATTCAATACAACCTTTATTGCCCTCATCCCAAAGATGATCAACCCTATCTCCTTTGTTTACTTCAAGCACATCTCTCTTTGCAACACCATGTGCAAAATAGTAACAAAAGCAATCTCATTTAGATTGGCCAAAATTATTCCTAACATCATTTCTCAGGAACAAGGTGGTTTTGTCCTTGGGAAAGAAATTGTTGAAGGTGCTTTGATAGCACATGAGGTCATCCATTCAGTTATATCCCATAAATGTGAGGCTATGATTAAAAAAACTATATGTGATCAAGGCATACAATAAAGTGGGGTGGACTTTTCTTCATCAGGTGCTGCTAAAATTTGGGCTCTCTAAAAAATGGAGTATGTAGATTATTTCCTGTATTTTTGGAGCTAAATTTTCTGTCATTATTAATGGTTATCCCTCTGGTTTCTTTTCCTCATCACAAGGGGTTAGACAAGGAGACCCGCTCTCCCCTTTCCTATTTATCATCTTGGTAGAGGCTCTCAGTAGACTAATTTCAGCTCATCATATCAGTAATTTGTGGAAGGGAATCACATTACCCCTTACTGAGTTAACGGTAACCCACAATTTATTTGTTGATGACAATTTACTTTTTGGGGAAGTCTTCTACAAAAATCTGAAGTATTTTTCATAAATATTGCTCCACAAGTGGCTTCTAGACTAACAAACATCCTAGGATTCAATATTGATCGCTTGCCCTATAAATATCTTAGGATTCCTTTATGTGAGATTTTGTCAAGATCAACAGCTCAATGAAAAGTACAAGAGAGACAAAATAGATGATAGGAATAAACTGTATTCTATCAATATGAAAATACTAATCAACTGGGGCATCAATCATTGTTGTTACATACAATGAATATGAGCCTGCATATATAGGCAAGGCTACATGGATAAGTGAGCACACAAACATGAGATGTGGCTCAATAAGAAACAAGGGTAGGTAGGAAATAGGTGTGGTAGGTAGGAGAAACAATATAATATTCCACATGAGGTGGATCACCCATTGAAGGTGGAATTATCACTCCACAATAAGTGGATATGATAGAGTAGTAACAAGATCAACACCATAAAAGGTGGAAATTATCCTACACACACTATCCCAATGTGGCACAAACACCCAAGTGTCTCATACCCAAACTACTATGAAATGCATTATCCTAAGTAAACTTAAGTAAGGTGTAATAATATCCAACATGAATAAATAATTACACCAACACTCCCCCTTAAGTGCAACTTAGGGGAATGCACTTAAGTCTATAATGCAACTAAGCAATGCAAGATGGGTCCTGGCTACAAGGCCATGTTAGGTACCCATGTACAAATTCAAACAAACCAATGCAATCTCTCATCAAGTGAAAACAGAGAGAAAAAACCCAATGGGGAAAAACCCTCCCCCAAAAGAGAGATGAAAAACATACAAGAGAACTCTCATAGAAGCATGTGAGGAACAAAACCCCATGTGAGGCTAAATTCCCCCCATATGAGAGAAGGAGGAGAGAGACTAGGTAGCCCCCCATCAATGTAGAATTTGCACCAATGATAGAAGCTCGATGATGTATGAAGAAAATACTCCATGAACGTTGAACAACGTTTCTCCCCTTAGGAAGAAACAAAACCAAAGGTGTATTCTTGAAGGCTCCCCAATCATGAAAGGAAGATGTAGGAAAAAAACTCATGATGAATGGAATCTATGAAAACTACTAAAGTGTCCCCATGTCAATATTGAAAGGTATCCCCTCCAAAGGTGGTAAAATGCTCCACATTGCTGAAAAAGGCACTCCAAGATCTAGTGGAGAAGAATGTAGAACAATATCCAAAGACTCACATGTCTCCTCAAAGAATAAAGAGACCTCCTCAAACTGATGTACAAAGTATTCACAATCATGTCAACCTCAAAAGAATGATCATGTAGAGAATGCACAAGAGGGTTAAAGTGTTCCCTCGCAACAATCAAAGAAGGATCATCTTCATCATAGATAAGATGAATGTCATCAATGATGTCTCCCAAATCTGCAATGTAGGACTCCAAAAACAAACCTACAATGTCTGTCAAGTAGTCATCCCAATGAATAGAAGCTGGAAGACATGAAATATCCTGTTGCACTGAATCACAAGAAGGAAAAAATGTCGCACTAGATACATCATCAAGTGTAATAGGTGATGTGATATCAATAGGAGGAGATGAAATGGAAGGCTCAAGAATGGGGTCATATGTGAGAATCCCTAGGTTCAAGTACCCAAAGTTCTCCTTGAAATCTGAATCATCAACATAGGAAGAATCAACCTCATCAATAGGACCAAAATGTGAAAAAGAGTACAACCGAGATGCATAATCAACCACCCCATTTGCAATGATAGCTCCACTCTCCAAGTCTCTAATGATAACTAAATCAGGTGTGAACTCCACAATTTTCCTAGTTACCCCATGTGTGATTTGATAGATGGAAAGAAGATTGTTTGTCAAGTGGGGTACACACAACACATCATTGAAGGAGTTATCCCCAATGGCAATAGATCCTTTCCCAATCACATTCATGTATGTATGATTTCCCATCAAAATCTATGGCATGGTGCAAGGCTCAAATGAAGAGAACATAGACTACGAATATGCCATATGATGAGAAGCCCTTGAATCTAGAAGCCGTCTCCCTGAATCATGACTTGTAGTAGCACAAAGAGCTTGTTCATTTCCTTTATATGTTCCAAAAGAGTGATCCTTTCCTTTATCCTTATCCTTGGAAGAAGCCAATGTGGAAATTCTAGAAGGTAGGTTGATTTTGTTCTTCTCAAGAAGATTCTTCAACTCATCAATATCCTTCTTGTAACAATGATGTTCATCATTACTGACTTCTTGCAATATGCACAAAAAAGATTGTCCTTATATGATTTCCTCTTAGGTGAGAATGGTGAATCACCTTGTTGTGAAGAGGATGATTTTTCTCCATCTCATTGTGTTTTTTACTTAGGTTGCTTTTGATTCTTGCCTTTTCCTTGATTGCTTTGATTCCCTTTGTTAGCCACCAAACCTTGTGACTTTGAAGATTCGAGAATCCCCTTTTTTGTCAACTTAGATTGCTCAAGTATCAACATCTTCGTGAATGAATCAAATGAGGGAGAAGTGTATGAGTAACCTTGAGCTAACCTATGGGTGTGGAAGCTAGATATAAAGGTTGCATACTCTGAAGGAAGCTTGTCCAACAAGTTGTAAACCAATTGAGCATCCTTTTTGTCAATTCCACAATCCTTTAGCTTTGCTCTGAGCTCAATTGCTTTTGTGACATAATCTTGGATTGTATCAAAATCCTTGGGATCCAAAGTTGTGAGTTCACTATCAAGCTTGTAGCTCTTAATCTCATCAACTTGACCATAGAATTACTCAAAAATATCCCAAGCCTCTTTAATTGTTGTACACTTCTCAATGTGAAAAAAGAGGTCATTTGATACATACTTTCTAAGAGTTCCAAGTGCCAGAGCATTCTTAGTGAGCCATTAAATTTGAGCATCAAGATCAGCCATAGGATCAAGTGGTTCTATAATAATTCCATTTACATAATGAATGAGTCATTTTTCCATTAGTTTACTCCATGACTTAATCTTCCATGAAGCATAATTATGAGGAGTTAAAAGTGGAAATTTAGGAGAACCCATAGCACCAAAATGAAAAAACACAAGATAGAGAGAGGCACAATCACACAAGACACCCCCCCAAAATACTCAATCAAGAAACACCCCCCCCCCCCAAAAAAAAATGGTGATTTGGCACTTTATACTTAGTGCGTATACAATGGGCCACTTGCAAAACAAGGCAAAGTGGACTTTTGATTTCAATTTACAACTTCTCAAAATGAGATATAAGAGACTTCAACAAATACTGCAAGTGATCTAAACTGAGATCCAAGCGAAATACAAGTACCAAATAGGCCAAAAATGACCAAATGTTGAAAGTTCAATTTCTACTCAAAATCACTACAAACAAATGGCACATTATTAAAGTACATGAAAAATTACGTACTTTAAAAAAAATGACACTCGAAAACGAGGTCGTATGACCCCAAACGAAGCCTCTGAAGTTGCAAAAATGGGGATTAGATAGGTACAATCATGAATATCTGCAAATTCTGAAAACTTCATCCATCAAAATCAAAAAATTCTTCCACCACTACAAAGAGCACAAAATTCTAGCCCATTTCAAAAAAAATTGCACCAAAAAAGGAGCAAAAATGAGCAAGATATGGCCTTCCAAAGTTGAACTACAAAACTGAAAAGCTCAATGAGAGGGGGTTTAAAAAAATTCAAAATACTGTTGACGTGGTACTGATGTCAGAAAATAATGGGCTTAAATTTGATGCTCATCTCTCCATCAAAAAAACTTCACCTCCCCCTTACGTGGCGTTCGTACCATACAGACATGCTAACATGGCAAAAAATGGCAGGTTTCGTACAAGTTGTGTGGCAGTACGGTATGCAGAGGTGGTTTCTTGCATGTCAGGATAAGTGGAATTGTCTCCACATGGGTGGTGCTATCATGGCAGGCCATGTGGTAGATGACAGTTAGTGGGTGGAAGGATGTGAGGGGTGCCCACGGGTGCACGACCGACAGCAGAAGCGGTGGTCGGGCCCGGCGGGGAGGAAGTCGGCGGAGGAAGGATCATCGCTAGAGAAGGAAGCCATAGGGAAATAATCTCGGTGACATTCGGCGGCCGGTAGTGAGGCGGCCCGACGGTCGAGCGTAGTGACAACTGTGGGGTTCATAGGTGGCTAGAGTACGGGCAGCGCGGGAATCGAACGTGGAGCACAGGGAGTTGTTGATGGTGAGATCAACATGAGAGTATGGGCCTATAGAAATGGTAAAAACCATGCAAAAATCTGACACAGGGTACAGTGGGGGAAAACAGTGACACCTTTTTTTAATTTTTTAATTTTTTAAATTTCCAAAATCCGTACAAATATAGCAAAATTGGCGAAAAAATTTCTCTCACCAAAATAGGTTGACTTTATAGTCAAAATTCATGGAAACAGCCTCCCAGACTCAACCAAGATGTCCAAATCATTGTACGATAGCCCCCAAAATAGTACCTCCCCAGATCCAAAAATTGAATCCTTGAAAAACGCCTCTTCAAGACAAATCAAAGAAGCCCTTTAGGCTCTGATACCATGTGAGATTTTGCCAAGATCAAGAGCTCAATGAAGAGTACAAGAGAGACAAAATAGATGATAGTAATAAATTGTATTCTATCAATATGAAAATATTGATCAACTGGATCATCAATCGTTATTGTTACATATAATGAATATGAGCCTGCATATATAGGCAAGGCTATATGGATAAATGAGCACACAAACATGACACGTGGCTCAATAAGAAATAAGGGTAGGTAGGAAATAGGTGTGGTAGGTAGGAGAAACAATATAACATTCCACATGAGGTGGATCACCCATCGAAGGTGGAATTATCACTCCACAATAAGTGGATATGATAGAGAAGTAACAAGATCAACACCATAAAAAGGTGGAAATTCTCCTACACACACTATCCCGATGTGGCACAAACATCCAAGTGTCTCATACCCAAACTACTATGAAATGCATTATCCTACGTAAACTTAAGTAAGGTGTAATAATATCCAACATGAATAAATAATTACACCAACACTTTATTCTCAGGTCTCAATAAAGGTAGTAATTGGAGTAAAACTCTCCCAGCCATCAAGAATAAGATTGCTTCATGGAAAAACACTTGGTTATCCTTAGCTGGAAGAATCTTGATGATAAAATCAGTGTTGTCAACTATTCCAAACTACATGATGTCAGTACTTCCTATTTCAAAAGTAGTACTTGCCAATTTAGAAGCCAGACTCAAAGATTTCCTTTGGAAAAGAAATAAAAATCCAAACAATAAGATACATCACCAGTACATTCGGAGCTGATTTCCGACGGCCGTTTGTCGGATTTTCGATGAATTTTCATTGGAGTGTCGACAAAATCCACCATCGAAAACTCGGCGTTGGATTGGTCGACGATGCCATGCCCGTTGGAAATTCGACAATCCAATGGACTCTGTCAACAGTCAAAGAAGTCGTCGATCGAAAGCTTGGTATTCATCGTAATTCCGATGATGATCATTTTTATTAAAAAAAATAATAATTATCATCGATGTAAAAAAAAATAATACCTGAGAAAAGCCCTTTTGGTTTCTAATTTGGCATTACTTTATTCACTTAAGCGATGGGTCCATTTATCATAAAAGTGTTCTCCCCTTGTCATTTACCTAGGCGGTCCCTTTAAATATTTTATTCTTGTTCACTTTTAATCTGCCTTTCTAATGTCTGTCGAGCCTTATAAGTATCATGTGATTTTCTGTTGATCTGACGGCCCGCGTTGATTCGCGACCAAAAAGTGCTCGAAACTTAGTTTCCGCGAAGTAGCGAAAGGCGAAGGTGGACCCGGCATATAGGTTTGGACCAAAGCTAAACACCGATCAAGTTTCATCTGATCGGACGAACAGCGTGGTTTTGTGAGATCAAGCTGAATGTGTTTTAACCTTCGCGAAGTGGCGAAAGGGTTTGGCAGGTCCCAGAGATAAGCAATCTTCTTTGGTTAAAGAATGATCAGGTTGGAAAAAGATAAATGGCTTCTCGTTGTTTCATGGCTAGGAGATGCACGAGCTGTACCTTCAACAAAATAGCGAAAAGGTGGAGGGTCCCGCTAAGAGTGGTAGTAAATGTGGTAACCCCAGTTGGCGATGACATGGCAGTGACAAGGCACTCAGTTGGTGGTATGCAGTGGGTCTGAGCAAGGTTGTCATAAAAAGAGTAAACAACGAGCAAGTTCTTGAGATCTAACAACTCATGTGAATTCGCGAAGATAAGATGCTAGCAAGTTAGTCATTGCGAAGTAGCGAAAAGGTCGATGGGCCCAAGGGATAGGCATGGCATGAAGTTAAAAGCAGATCAGGTTTGTTTTGATCTAACAGTTCTCATGGTTTTGTGGTTGCAAGCCAAATGAAGAATAATGTTCACGAAGTCATGAAAGACAGGTGGAAATCACACGGAGGAGTGACATGACATAACAGCTGCCGCTTTTTGTAGAGCTTGATAGTAATGTGTCGAGTTACACATGGTTTAAAAAAGTGTTGAGGGCCCGCCTAGGTGTAACCGGCAGTTATGTGGGAATAGTAAAAGGGAACACGTGGCGGATTAAGGGTGGAACCAAAAGGAGTTTCCAGAGATAATGGCCGACTGCCATGTGGTGTTAAAGGCCCACTTAAAAGGCATTCATCTCAAGATTGATCCAATGCTTCTCGTTGTTTCGTGACTTGAAGATACCCGCAGCTTAACCTCAACGAAATGGCGAAAACTGTTAGCTGTCAAGATGAGGCGTGGTTAGTTAAAAGGATTGACAGTCCCGGTTGGAGTTAAATGCTGGGTGATTTGAGTTTGATCTAACGCTTGGTGCGGCCTCACGAAGGAAAAGTGCACGACTGTTAAACTCCGCGAAGTGGTGAAAAGGAGGTAGGGCCCGACACTAAAGCAAAGAGATTAAACGAAGATAAAGGCGATGTAAGTTCTCAAGATCCAACGGCCAGCGTTGTTTCGTGAAAGAAAAGAGCACGGGTTTTATGTTCTACGAAGTAGCAAAAGAGCAAAATAGAGGAAAGACTTAGAGAAATTATGACCCGTTGGAGCCAATTTTGAATACGATTTGGTGAATTCAATTCTGAAAAGAAAGTCAAAGCATGCAGAGTTAATTTCTAAAAAATTAAATGCCAACTTTCCCTTTGAGTCCGCATCAACTTGATTGCTATGAATTGTTTCATTGAAGTTTGTTGCAGAGCGAATTGTTGCAGAGCGATTTTCTTCAGGCGAATAATCAGGTTTCTTGTGCTTTTCTTGATAACTCTTGGTTTGCTCTCAAATACTGTTGTGTGAATTACTTCATTAGAGGTCTGTGCTAGCTTCTAGTGGTATAATTATTTGACCAGAATGGCACCCAGAAGAGAATTTACAAGGAAAGTGAATTACCAGGACCGAAATATCTGTGATGAGTTTTTAGACCAATTAACCATGTCCACCAATGCTGGGGCTAAGGCCAAAGAGCTAGTACCTAAGAACCCTCGTCTAAAAATTGGAGATGGCCTTTATGATAAGGGTAATTGGTTGAGGGACCCTAAAATAGGATTGTCAGGCTTAGGACTCTTCAAAGTTGGTTTTGGGCAGAGGAATTCCCTAGCTCCTTTGAATGGCATATGGGAGCAGGATGTAGGAAAGCTTGTGGTCCTAGGTGTTTTTATGGATGTAGATCTATTAGCCCTGATTGCACAGAATTATGACTCTGTGGCAAGATGCATCAGGAACATAAAGGGATCAGTCTTGATTGAGATAAATGAAGATGAATTTTGGAAAGTGTTTAAACTCAGTGAGTCCTCCAATTTGTTAGAGCCTATTGAATTTGAGTCGATAGCCCAGGTTTACAACACACAAAGGGATCATCTTAGAAGTGGCCCATTGAAAGAATTCTTTGTAAAGATAGGGGGGTTAATAGTTGTAGGCCCCAACACAATGGAACCATTCTCTCTCAACCTATTCACTCTGAGAGCTAAGGGTATGTATTGGGCATTATGCCAGATTTTTGGAGAGGATGTTGAAAAGAATATGCCAACCCATTATATGTTAATGATTACAAAAATTCTAAACCTCTCCCTAGCAATAACATTTGATTATGCCTCATACCTTACTTATGCAATTCATAAAGGGCTAGTAGGAATAAAAAATGGTAAGGTGGATAGGCCATTTGGATGGTACTCCATGTTAATGCATATGTTTTTGTTCAAAGGGGCTGATTATTTTGGAAAGGAGATGGACCTGATTAAGGTCAAGGATAAAGAGGAGATGCCAGTGCAATTGTGGAGTACTGTTCTATCTTGGGATAGAGAAGATGCAAGTTATTTAAAGTTTGATAGATGCTTTGCATCTAAAATTAGGATTCTTCTATGCAGAGAAAACCCTAGAATTCCTAAGGCCCTTGATTTTATCCATCAATTTGACACTGGCTGTGACCCCCTTTCTAGCTTCAATCCATTTGAGGAGAAAATAAAATTCTTGATTCTTTATTTTGAAGATCTAATGCAAACCTTAAAAGAAAAGAGGGAGGCCATAATGCAAAATGAGCCTAATAAGGCTAAGATGGTATTGGCTAAGCCTGCTTTTGCTAGAGATATCCCACGTAGTGACTATGTAATGCACAAAAGGTCAAAGTACACTATGATAATGCCAGTGACAGGTGAGCCTTCCACTTCAAAAGGGAAGAGGAAAATTGAAGATGTCATTGACATCTAGGATTCCCCTAAGAAGCAGAGAGTAGGAAAGGAAAATGAAACTGATGAGCCTCAATACTCTCCATCTCAGTCTCCTATCCACATTGGAGATGAACAAGTTGTGGCTGAACAATTATTGCAAGTAGGGAGTCTCGGTGAGATTGCCTATACCTATGAGGAGACCCAAGAGGGGATGCCCGAAGAGCCACCTAATGCTGAAATGGATTTGACTGATGGTGTAAAGGGCCAAGAAATGGAGCTTACTGTTAAGCAAGCTAGTGAAGAATTTCTAGCTGACAATAATTTTGTCACATCAGGAGCTTTTATACAGTTTCTATGAAAGAAAAATATTGATCAATTCAAGACTAGATGTGAATAGAGGAAAAGTGAACAGCCTCTTAAAAATACAACTCAACTAGAAGAAGAGGTTAAGCAAGAAATGATGGAGGAGTTCAAAGCAATCACCCCTGAGAAAGGAAGAGAAATGGTAGCAAAGGCTAGTGTGTTGATTCTCCCTGAATGGGATATAGCTAATGTCTTAGTGCTTGATGCAGTGAGGAAAGAAACAAAGCCTATGGAAGGAGTGACATTCAACAAAGATAATGCTGCTCTTGTCATGTGGTCTTTAAAGACGGATGAAAACAAAAGAAGGAAGGATGCATCAGATTCTAGCCTCTTAGGAGGCATGATAGTTAAAAGAGTCCAAGACACAGGGGTAGTGGAAGCTGCAAGCACAGTCCTAGAGATTGCAAAATTTAGTGTTGCGGTGGCAAAGAAAGAGGCACAAGAAAAGGCTAATCTCCAATTGAAGTTGGAGACTATTTTAAAAGCTTACAATGATGCTAAAGAAGGGATAGCCAACAAAGACAGCATAATTGCTAGACTCCAGAGTCAACTGGCAGGTCAATATCATCCCAGTGAATCTTCTACACTCATGATAGCCTCCTCTCTAGAAAGACCCCCTCCTACTAGTCCCATCATTGAATATCCCCCTTCTCCTATGCCTTCTAGTTCTCAATTACCTGAAAAATGTCCAACATGAGTTGGAAAAATTGAAACAAGCTCAGACATTGTATGCAAACAAATATGAGGAGAAGGTGAAAGCCACCATCTTGAAGTTTGTTGAATCAGTCAAAACCTCCAATGTATACATAAATATGAAGAGGATTCTTGAGATTTTGATCAAATTGAGAGAAGAAGAAGCCACTTTGGAACCAATCCTGAATAAGTGGGTGCCTAGAGATAAAGAGTTAGAGCTCATCTGGTCTTCCCATGCAGATGCAGAAGAGAATGACAATCTAAGGTCCACATGTGAGTTTATAAAAGAGATGAATATTCTTTCAGTGGAAGGAGTAGGTATAAAAAGAAAAGCCCAACTTTATAGGAAAGAATATTCAAATCATAAATTTGAAATGTTTCCAAGAGGTTTCATTGGTCCTGTCCAGCTAAAGGAAGAGAAGACTTGGTTAAAGGAGGTTGACCACAATTTGTCCCTAAGGATCAATCAGATTATTAGTACTGATGACACATCCTTATTTGTCCAAACAATTGAGGAAATTGAAAAAGTGAAATCTCATTATGGTTTCATAGAAACAGAGATTGGGCATGTACGAGTCACTTGGAAGCGGCTAGAAGATATGAAACAGAAGATTGCTAGTTTTACTTGGCCTAGTGATGATGTGTATCAGGAGTGGAAAGATAAGTATATGGGATAGAAAGAAGATGCTTAGGAGCAGTTATAGGAGGTTGCAACAGAACAACAAGCAGAGGAAGTCGCAGATACTGAAAAGGACTTAAAACTGCTTCTTGAAAACGACCAGTTGTTTGTAACAAACTTTCTTTTGAAGGGTCCAAAGCTTGTATGCATCCATACTATTATAAATGGATACCAGGACTCCTAAAAAAACGATCACAAGTAATTGTAAGAAAATGTTGCAGAAATTTATCTGAGCTTTTTTCTAGTCTTATGGAGAATACTCTGAGTTTTGTAATATTTTCTCAAAATTAATATCAATATACAGACTAGAAATAGTGTATATACATAAATGTGCATAGCAGTCATAGGGCAACTCATGTCAAATGTGCAACTCAATACAATAAATAATCTTAGTTTGTAGCCCTATAGCATCATAATGCAGTCCTTGACCAAGTATGCATACAAGAAACATCTAGTTCTATTAAGGCACAAGAATCAAAGTTAGAGGTTATGACAACTAGTGAAAAACATCAAGAACAAAAAGTTTAGTCTCAAGAATTAGGAGTTGTAATAAAAAAAACTTACAAGGATGAGGCATATTCATAACATTTGCAATCCCACCTTGGATATCAACACTAGAAGCAACTCATATTGTTCATGTACAGACAAGACAATATGGGAGTTCATTATACCCAGCAACTCGTGGTGTTGTTGTTCATGTTGGCTCTGTTGGACCCTGCAATTAAGATTCAATACATTATTCAATATACATTGTTCGTGTTGGCTCTGTTGGATCATGTCTAACAACAAATGACCAACCCAGTTTATGTGGAACCTCTGAGTAAAATACTTGCTCACATTGGCTTGGAAGAACATAGGGCTCATCCCCAACTAGTTCAAATGACCTTGTATTTAGCATTATAAAACCATTATCATGTTCAATAACAGTTCTATCAGGATCATTTTTATTCAATCGTAGCCTGTACCATTTGACGATGAACAAAACTAATTTGAAGGAATTAAAGTCACACTCAAGTGTATCATCCAAAATGCCATAGTATCGATTTTGAGACTGTTGAGGATGAATGTCATTTCTCGATGAAATATTTGTCACCTCAAAGATTGCAGTGATGCCAGAATCACAAGTTTTCTTCATATCATCCAACTTTTTTATGCGAAATTTATGACCATTGCAGCACATAGCATTGTGGTGTTTGACCTGCAATATGTCAAACATGTAAAATTTATTGCATTGTGAGTTGATAAACATATGGGTGATTAATAAATTTATACGTACTTGTTTATCTCTTAAACCATATGCTAAATCAATTTCCCTTTGCGTAACATTGGAATCTTCATTACGATGTGCTTCTTTAACCAATGAAGCCACACTTTCCCATGTTAATGTGCATCCAAAATGTTGACAATGTTCAATCCATACCTTCATCCAATCAAGATTGTTTGCAATATACAAATATAGTGCATCCCACTCTCGACCAACTATACAAAAAATAAATAGACGTCTTACAAGCGATTTATTTTGAAGATTAAGAATTAATTAACTACAATAACATCTTATAATTACCTCTCACTTTCCTCAATCTACCTTTCCCCGTCAAGTACTCCCCTTTGAATTTGTTAATGGTGTTGGGATCCCAAATGCGATCCACATGGATCTTTGCTGCAAACTTAGGAAGATATTCAGAAATGTACACCATAGTCTGGTATACCATATATCCCTCCACCATAGAACCCTCAGGATGTGCTCTTTGTCGAACCAAAGCCTTCAAAAATTTCAAGTGCCTCTCAACCATCCACATTGACCTAGTGTGTACAGGTCCACACAAGTCAATCTCCTCAACTTGGTGTATGAGGTAGTGTTCTTGTGCATTGAAAAAAGCTGGAGGTAGACACTTTTGCATTTCACACATTAAATGAGCAATTTTTCTCTTCCAATATTTTATATCGTCTTTATGGATTTCTTTACATGACAACCACCTACAAGGTATTCAAGACGCAAAAAAATATATTACATAAGAAGTAAAACAAATCACAAATATAATATCTATACAATGAACTAAAAAAATATCATTACTTACCTCATGTATTTTCCAAGATCATATATGACTTGCTTGACATTATTGTCGAAGTCGTCTGGGAGAGATAGAGGTAGAACATACTGCAACAATTATAAAATTATCTTTTCATTTTTTTGTAACATAATGAAAAGTACACGCACGTGCAATACTTAAATACATACTAAAAACACAAGAATATGAATTACCTTAATGAAGGTATGCCAATCATGCATTTTCATCCCTGGCCCAAATTCACTTTTCTTTGATATGAGATTGTTTATGTTCACAGCAAATCCTGTGGGAAATCGAATTTTTCGTATGACTTCTTCTATAGCATTGCTTTGCTGGTCCATTAATAACCAAGGAAGCTCACTTATATTAATCTGGTCTCCATGGCTATTTGATTGAATGATATTTATCATTGCATGATTGGAATCCTGAATGTCACTACATATTTTGACATTTTTTTCTTTGTCACGCCTTCCATCCAATATTTTCCATAATGTCTCTGTTATATTCTTTCCAATATGCATAATATCAAACAAATGAACAATTTGTAACTGCTCGTAGTAGGGCAACATACTAAATTGTCAGGGATAACTTTTTATTCCCTTAGGAAGGTGGTCATTTATGCCTTCACGACCTTCATGATCATCAATCACATCATCAATAAACAAAACAAAATAGAAAAGATGTTTTATGACAAACCAATAGATGAATGGCATTACCTTGAAGATTAATTCTATTATATTATAACTTCCATAGGTGAGGTGTCATTCTTCGTGGCTTTGATGTATTCTCTTCTTTCCCATTGAAAAGATGCTTTTTAGTATTTTGATACTTATGATTTTTGTGGAGAAAGTGCCTATACTCATCAAACACCTGCTTTCCTAAACTTTTTGAATGACGAGATTTCATCTTTGGACCACAAACAGGACATGCAAATTTTCCCTTTGTTTGAAGACCTACAAGATAATGTATAATTGGATTAAATATGATTATTTTTTGAATTATAATGTTCATGCACAACTTAAACACTATAACATACCACAAAAATGTGTTAGCCTCGGGGCATCGTGTATTGTCCATAGAAGCATCGCATGGAATTGAAATTGTCTTTGTCCTATTGGTCTAGAGACGTCATACATAGTGACACCATTCCATAACTCCAGCAACTCATCGATAAGAGGCTCGATATATACATTCATATCTTTAACTTGGTACTTACCTAATCGAATGAACAAAAACATTACATAATTATTATGACCATTTTACTACAATATTTATAATTAAATTTAGACGACTATATTTAAATGATTAAATACCTGGCACAATCATTGCCAACATTATGTGATCCCTCTTTATTGACATCGATGGAGGAATGTTATTGTTGATAACAAAAACAGGCCACGCTGAGTAAACAGATCTCATCTCTCCAAATGGATTGACACCGTCCACTACCAATGAAAGCCTGAGATTACAAGGTTCTTCTTTAAAGTGTGGCCACTTTTCCTCTATGTCCATAAATGTTGAACCATCCATAGGAATTCGAATAATGTCATCTCAACTTCTATTGCATGCATGGTAATCCATAAATTGTGCCAAGCTAGTGCACTTGAATAATCATTGCATACGTGGAATAATGGGAATATAGTGAAGAACCTTGTGAGGACCCCTTTTTGTTATTTGATTTGTTTGATATCTACTGATATGACATTCAGGGCATTCAGTTCAAAATTCATGTTGTTTGTGATATATAATATGATCATTGGGACAAGCATCTATTGCTTGATACTCCATTCCAATATCTTTCATAATGGCAGATAATTCTCAGTATGAGCGAGGTAGAATATTTGGTGGTGGTAACAAAAACTCACCTATCAATCTACAACAACAAAATATAATTTGTTATAATAAAGAATATTAATGGTACAACATGATTTATAGCTTATTATGACATATATGACATGCCTTAACATACGTGACATTGTTATGTTGGATAAACCATTCATAACCTTCAAGTTCACCAACAACAATATAGTGGAGAAAAGAGTTGCCTGCGAGCCTTCATAAAGGGCCTCAGATGCCTTCTCAAGTAGAGGGACATCATGAACAACATCAAGGTCATCTTCATCATCATGATCAGTTGTGCGAGTGCTAAATAATTCATGGATCAATGTATTTGTACCATCATCTTCAATTGTGTTTTTTGGCTCATGATCATCATCTTCCATGGGATCATTATCTTCAGCTTCGATATTCACACCTCCATGTTCATCCACTTCGAAAACCATATTCTCAGGGTTGTGTTGATCCATACCATGTGCTCCAGGGTGCTTGACCTATATAAAATTGATATACATAAATAAACTATGATCATGATCTCATTATCACGTGATTTATTATGTATATAAATTGTCAAAACAATATAACGAAAAACTTACCAATGGATGATAATCATGTCCACCTTCAATGTGACCATGCAGCCTACAATGTTTCTTCGTTGTTTTGATTAGAAGTCTTCTAGTCTTTAACCCCTTACAAATTTTGCATGAACAATAACATTTTCCATCACCTTTTCTTTTCAAGTTAGACCACAATCTAGCAATTGTCTCCTTATTTTGTTGTTCGTTGATATTGTCTGACATGGTCTTTCTTCACAGGCAAGAAAATAGAAATTATTAAAATACATAAGACAACATGCCCTTTTCTTCTTGTTTTTTCATACTCATTGTCATGCTTTGAATTATTTTTCTTTCTTGGTGACTCCTTACTGCTCTCACTGTCAGTTTCACTCTCAGAATCTGAGTCTGATGTATCAAATTCTTACGAACTTGATGAACTAGACGAATCATCATTAGAGGTAGATTCATCTGACTCGAGAATAGACTTTTGCTACTGCATTACAAGCCTTGGCATATTCTTCAAATACTCACGTAAACTTTCAGTGATACCACCAAGACCAATAGAAGTAAAGAAATTGATAGCAAACCATGAATTTTTGGGATTGTCCTTTGGAGAAATTGAAACAAAAGACTCGTGCATTGTTGGATCGTTCAACCTTTCATTAAGCAACAATATACCAAGCTGCTCTGCCAGCTCCTGCAAGAGAATCTTTATAAAAATACGGGAAGTGGAAGTATTATCTTCCTCTGTCTCATGTATATAAGCAAGACAATGCCATGGAAGAACATCTATGCCAAGTAACTGGGCAAAAAACTATGCAACATTACGTAGTTTATTTGTTTCCAGTCTGTGTATCATAGAATACTGTTGTACAAAACACTTACCAAAAAATTCCTCATATATTTTATTGATCATACAGAATCTTTTCCCAAGAATACGATAATAACGAAGGTATGTTCTCTCTTGACCAGGTTCAATCTTGATCTTTAGTAGCTTATGACCAGCTTCCTAAAAATCAACACTTGACATGATTGTCAAATAAATTGTATGTCTTAAATTGACCAAGTTTGTCTCTGTCTCATCCTATATTCTCAGTGCTTCCTCACCTTCCTCTTCATCATCATCATCATCATCATCTGAATCATCACGTGAATCATTCTCTCCTTCTGCTTCATTTGAAGAAGCATCTCCAAGGATATCTTTCTTCAGTTTTTCATAGGTTGCCTCATGCTCTAAGAAATCAGGACCTGGCTTGAAAACATCCAAACCAGCCTCTTGATCAAGTTCATCTTCTAGGAAAATTTCATGTGTTAACTGATCTGGATGCACAGCTGGATGACCCTCGAACTTAGCTTTGCGAAATGCAAAAAGGCCTTCGATTAAAAACTGTACTCGTTTGTCAATTTCCCCCTCATGGAGAATACCTCTAAATCTTTCAAAAATCCCATAGAGACCTTTGGGTGAAAGGTCTTGCAACAAAGAACCACATTCTTTCACGAACCCAATAGCAACCTCTACACTATCATCTGTGGGGTTCTCTAGTAAAAGGGTGAGAAGTTCCAAAGCAATGATCTCATGTGCAACTTGTTGATTCACTAAATGAGCTATGAATTTGGCTGCTGCTATCAACATGTGCTTGTCATTGCGTTTGTATGCCCTCTTAAGCTGCAAAATAATTCTTCGCAAAAGCAGATTGCCAACTTCAGGAAATTTTGTATTTACCATAGCAACCAATGTAGCAAAAACATCTGTAAATCCAAGGGATGTTGTTTGGGATTTCATACAAGACCTACAAAATAGAACCCTCCCACGAATGAGATTCTCTACAAACAACTCTGGAATGATGTTCTTGATGTTAGATGCATTTACCTTGTTTACTAACCCATTGATACTCTTCTGAAGGGCATCCCATGTCATGCACTAGTATTCCACATTGCTCTTGTCTTCCACATCTTTCATCATTTGAGCCAGCTTAAATGGGGGAATGTAAACACCCCCAATTCTTCCAACACCCTTCTCAGCTCCTCTTACAGCACCTTCACCATTCCCATTCTGAGATGGAGCAGACACAACACCAGAAGTTTTCACTTCCACTTCCTCTCTGTCCCTCTTGTTTCCAGAAGCCCCTTTACCAGTTAATTCATTCTTATTTATGTACATAAACCCATCAAGAAGCATGAGTTTTTGCATATAAGCTCACCCAAATATTTTACAGTTATCTTTCATCAAGATTCCCTCAGGAGTTGGCAAATCCTGCTTCCATACTTTAATTTTGTTTTCTCAAAGGACAATCCTAAAAATCCATGCATTGCAAACAACTTTTTACACCTTTGTTGGTTGTGGTGGCGTCACAGAGAGTTTACATCAATAAATGAAGAACATGCCAATGCTTTTAATGCAACAGTATAAGTCTATCTCTTATTCAATATCTCTAGTGAAACCCCCATGATCTTTTGTTGGAGTAGAATTTGTTATATTCTAGAAAGGGTCTTGTCCTTTGTTG
The DNA here is from genome assembly GCF_030272615.1 of Cryptomeria japonica. Taxonomy (NCBI): domain Eukaryota; kingdom Viridiplantae; phylum Streptophyta; class Pinopsida; order Cupressales; family Cupressaceae; genus Cryptomeria; species Cryptomeria japonica. Next base: position 764,144,845 of record NC_081411.1, read on the forward strand.
ATGGGATATTCATCTACCTCAAGAAATAACTGTTCTTTTCTCCAACAAGAAGTGGAACTAAATGAAGATCTAGCACCATGAAATGAATCCTAAAAAGGATTACTATAGTTAGTTTTGGTAGATAATGATCTGGGTAAAATACTAATGTGGCTTTAGGAAACATTATGTACTAGCTTAGCATACTCTAACAACTTTGGTGTGACATGCTACATCCAATTAAGTCTCCATCGGTATCTCTATTGTGTTTATGGATTGGGATTCAATGTACTCTTTTTATACATAGATTTTACTTTCAACTGAGGAGGTTTGTATGTACTTACTTGTCTTTCGATTGTATCCCTATTTCAAGAGTTTCTTCTATCAACAAATCATTTGTTGTAAGTTGTACAAGTGGAAACTTGAACATGCCTTCCATGCTAGCCTTGTTAATACGTTCAACACCATCTTGTGCAACAAATCTTTAGAGCTCCACTATTTCATTGAAGAGTGAGTAGTAGGGACAATCTAGGACACTTACAGAGGTTTTGCAAGAGAGATAAATAGACCTAAATATTATGGTTTAATAATGATCAATAGGTAAACAGATAAGAGACTCTCAATATCAAAATGACTTTCTCAATTGTCTTTACTAAAATGGATAGATCAGCTAATAATGGCTTTATGACTGTATGTCCATTGTCAACTTTAGACTCATTCCAAGAAGAGCTAGAACTAATATGCGATATCTAGAATTATGATCTCTATAATATAACAATCCCATAATTATGTTTCCACGCATCTATACCACAACACAAACATCATGCTAGTGTTCAGCCATAGCAATTGATATCCTAATTATAGAATGTGAAATATGCACATAACTATGAATAAAGATTAAGAAAAACAAAGAAAGATGCTTATTCCAAACATAAATGACTAATGGACAAGAATTGAATTCATTGTAGATAGTTTTGAATATCAAATTCACTTATTTGTATGCCTCAAAGAAATGTGGTTTCCTGGACTGCAATGATTGCCGAATATGCACAAAATGGATTTGTTGAGAAGGCTTTAGAAACTTTCAAGCAAATGAAATTGGCAGGTGTAAAGACAAATTCCACAACCTTTTCTACTATCCTCCCTGCCTGTGCCAAAATGGGAGATTTGGAACAGGGTATGGACATTCATCAAAGCATAAAGGATAGAGGAATTTTGTTAGATGTTGTAGTTGCAACTGCCCTCGTAGACATGTATGCAAAATGTGGAAGCATAGACAAGGCACGTGAACTATTTGATAGAATGCCTGAAAGAAATGTTGTCTCGTGGACTGCAACGATTGTTGGATATGTACAAAATAGTTTTGTCGAAAAGGCTTTAGACACTTTCAAGCAAATGAAATTGGAAGGCATAAAGCCAAATTCCACAACCTTTGCCAGCATCCTCCCTGTGTGTGCAAAAATGGGAGCTTTGGAATAGGGTATGGACATCCATCAAAGCATAATGGATAGAGGAATTTTGTTCGGTGTTGTACTTGCAAATGCCCTGCTTGACATGAATGCAAAATGTGGAAACATGGACAAGGCTCGTGAATTGTTTGATACGATGTTGCAAAGAGATGTTATCTCATGTGAACAATCAACACGCACGTATACGGGAGGAAGGGATTGCTGCTACAAAATTGAATGCTCACTCCTCAATCACAGTTCTATGGTTTTATGAGATTAAACTAGGACAATTAACCACCACATGTATATTTTTTGCAACATGAAACTAAAAAATTGGGCAATTTGAATCTACCTCCTGTGTGGGATTGCAAGCAATGCCACAAATGCCTTCGACATGGGTTTGATGTTCTTGGGGGTTGAAGTCGCCACAGACTCCTATGCGGGAAATTTGCAATACAAATGAATTCCCCTCTTCTATTTTTTTTAACTTATAATGGTCGTTGTCGTCAGAATTATGACAAACTCGAGCACTTTTTTGGAAAAAAGAAAATTCTCATTGCTAATGCCTTCTTCGTCAAAACCAAATGATAAATTTTCGTCGGAATTACGACGAATGCGGGTATTTTTTCCAAAAAAAATCAAATTTGGCCACAATATACCTTCTCCGTTGGAAACCTCGGTTGGAAATCTAGTCCAAATGTATTAGTGCATCTCTTGGAGCTTGGGGAAAAGTATGCTTTCTTAAAATTGGAGGAGAGATAGGGATTCATAATATTTCCTTCTAAAACATTGTTCTAGGAGCCAAACCAGTTTGCAAATACTTCTCTAACCACAAATCTAAATAGGTAGAAATTATTAGAGAAAAATATCTAGATTCAGAGGAACCTGAGAGAATATTCACGGTTCTTGATCCACCCTAGGGTTCGTAGATGTGGAATTTTTGAGCTAAATGCAGGTCTATCCTCCTCTCACATCTGACTTGGATTATTCACAATGGTCAGAAAGAAATTTTTTGGAATGACTCATGGAATGGTTTCCCCCCTTTATGCTTAGTTGATGGTTTACAGGACATTAGAGAAGCACTTTCTCTCACTTGGGGTACAAAGGTCAATGATTATTTTATCCTTTCCAATTCTCGGATGGGCAAAGTGAAATTTAAAGATGTGTTCAGTGTACAAGCTCCGGCCTCTCAACAACAAATCCTTTTCCAAGAGTTACAAAATAGAACAGTCTATTTCAAGGTTGATTATGACAATGTTATCTAGTCCCCTTCACAATCTGGCTCATGTTCTGTGAACCAAGGATACAAATTGCTAACAGATAGCAAGGTTAATTCTCAAGTAGAGGCTTTTCTTTTTGTTGGACTAGTGTGGGTCTTCAAAAGGCGGGTTCTTTTGCTTGGCTTGCACTCAAAGGATGAATATTTGACTAGTGCTAGATTGTTACACCTTCACTTAGCCCAACCTTTCAATTGTGTCTTTTGTAATGAGGTTGAGGAAATAAGAGATCACCTGCTCCTTTATTGTTCTTTTGCCAAAAAATGTTTGCAATGGCTCAATAATAAACTTCATTAGTCTTCTACCTTTCATTTAGATTTACTTCAGGTTTTTGAAGCCTAGCCGAGATTATTTGGAGATTCTTTTTTCCCTTCCATTTGGGAAGTTGCCCCTGCTATCCTCATTTGGAGTATCTGGTGGGAGAGAAACAAGAGAATTTTCAGGAAAGAATTCTTAGATGTAAAACAATCAAAAACAAGATTGAGATCACAATATCAAAATCAGTAAAAGCCTACAACTCTAAAAAATAAGAGGTTGGACTATCCTTTTTCAAATTGGGACAATGATATTCTAAAGGAGTGGAAGTACTTACATTTTCTATTCAAATGCCTCCTTCTTAATAATACAACTCAAAAAATCAATAGGAAAGAGATCAAATGGAAGCCTCTTGATCAAAATGTCTTCAAACTCAATTTCGATGGGGCCTCCAAAGGAAACCCAGGTTCATCTGGCATTGGTGTAGTGCTAAGAGATAGTGTTGGTAAGGTTCTCATGGCTGGAATGGCAAAAATTCCAAATTCTACCAACAATGTAGTAGAGGCAATGGCATTTCTATTTGTATTCAAATTGGCAAAACAATGTAAGGTAAAGAATGTTACTTTTGAAGGCTATTCTTTGAATACAGTTACAACTCTCAAGGAGACAAGGACTTCAAATTGGAAAATTGACTACATCATTCGAGAAATTAGAAACTAATTAAGTTGGTTTGATAGCTACAACTTAACTCATTGCTTCAGAGAAGCAAATGGTTTTGCTGGCCTCCTGGCTAACAAAGGTTGTCTCCTCTCTCAAGGTGAAGAGTTCCTGAATCAAAATGACTTTTCAAGTATGGTGGATTTGTCCTCTAAAGCCTTAGAAGATCTCTCAGTTTCCTCTATTGGATAAGCACAAATCCAATTACTAATTCAAGATATTGCACTTCTCTTAAATCCGACTTTATGTGTCTAATGTGCAAGAAGATCTAAAATTTGGACCTTTATTTCAAAAGTTTCATCCTCTGCTTATGATCCATTTGGAACAGATTTCTCACGCTAAGTTCATATGTGCGGTGGCGGGGGATCCACAACTGGAGATCTGTGAATGGCATCCAAAATGTCAGTCTTATTCACCACTTCTTGTGTTTTATTTTTTGGTCTTCCTTCCATGGCTTTCAGGTTGCAGCTTGCGGGTGCATACATCGATCCCCCGATCTTTGGAAATGTGGACCCTTTCTCCTTGGCGTCAACTTTCGCAATCCCTTGCCTTTAGGTGGAATTTGCTGCTCAAAACACTTGACATCAATTAGCTTAGAGATGTAACTTATGGTTTTGCTTCCTACAACAATTTTCATGGGTCCCCTCTCATTGGTGGTTTTCTCAGTCGACAGGAAGTGCTCGTAGTGGATTCCATTCCTAGAGCAATACTCATTTCAATAATGAATGGTTTACAAGCTAATTCTGCATCTTTGTTTCATGAATAAAGTTTTAGGAATATTGACATTATTGGAGTGTCTCTCTTTTCCATCTCTTTCTAAATTTGATGCTCTGTGGGATCTGATTTTTCATACTGAGGTGGATCCACATAGATATTCCCATTCTTTCCCACAACCTAGCCAGATTGCTTCGTCTGAGAATTCTTTTGTCGGGGTGTAGTGAGAAGTTGTTTTGGCTCGTTGACTTTTTGGAGGTCTTCAACTTTTGTCACCCCTATCTGTGCTTTACGATAACATTCTCTGACTCTCAGCTCCAAGTACTATGTTTTGATGTTTCTCAACAGTTCGAACACTGTTTTGGTGTTTCCTTCATGGCGGATTTTTACACACACTCATATGGGTGCATATGCTTCCTCAGTTTTATGTCTGGTTTTCTATCTACATTGTGGGCTAAGTTTTTTTCCTCTTCTGAGTCTTTTTTCTCAGCATTGTTGTATGGGACCCTTGTTACATATATTATAATTTTGGCTACTATTACTAGTTGTTTGATTCCAATATGGCTCCAAAAGTAATTCTCGAGTTGTCTCAGGTAGTTTTTTGTGTGGTCACTTTGTGAGGATGGTTTCTCCTCTTTCATGGTTATCTTTTCTTAGTATATAATCTTATGTTCATATCTATTATTTCTAATATATATTTCAGGCCTATGCCTTTTGCCCCAAAAATAAATAGAAGAAAGGAGACATCAATTTAATTAATGGTTGGATAAATGATAATTAAACAAATGAAATTCATTTAAGTGGACAAAAATAGGTGTCTACATTAGTGATTTGGCAAGGTTCATCCTATGAGAGTTTTTGGTTCCAAGATCTTTAAACCTTGAAATAAACTCCTTGGGTTCTTTTGTATTATTTTCTATTTTTCCTAATAATATTTTGTTGTGTTCCAAGAGGATTTCTACAAAGTGAATGATGTGTTTGTTGTGGTCATTGTTTAGGAGAGTGTTGATGTGGAGGTGATTTTTAATGCCCCCATTTGGGATTTACCTTAATTTAGACTTGAGATGACTATTCCAACTTAAGGCACTGAGAATTGTAATACATTTATAAAATATAATTTTTACAATCAATGGTATAAAATTTCCTCTTCAAGTTTCTACAAATCTGGTGTAGGTTTGTAACAATACTTTCTTCTTAAATATGCTATGATGGAGCTCTTTATTTCACCTTTAAACCTATCACAAATCATATTACAAACTTATCACAAGTCTGTCATAAACTCATCACAATCTCCTCATATAATCTACCATAAAAAATTTGTAATTTTCTCATAAACTCCTTCCTATATTCTCAAATTTGAAACAATCTTCAGCTAATTCTCCTTCTATTGTGCTTGATCTGTCTTTTCTTTATTCCACATGCCTCACACATCCTTCCTTCACAAATGATTTCCATCTTTTATTTATATCTTTCTCTTACCATCCCATAAGAGGTGCGAGTTATTTCCAAAAAAGTCACCCCTTAAAAGAAATCAAACTATTCATTAACCTCTCTTTAATGAAATCATGGCTCTTCTACTAAAATCACACTCCTTTGTTTTTTATATGGTAGATGACAAAGCGCCTAGTTGTGATGGGTTCCCTTGCGAGTTTTACAAGGCGTTATGGCCCTGTGTTGGTGCAAACTTGCATAAGGTCTACTTAGAGGCTTTTCATTCCTATTCTTTGGGGCCAATTATCAACAAGGGGAATATCAAGTTCATTTCGAAAACTAGTGATCCAGAGGACATTTGTAATTGGCGATCAGTTACCTTGTTCAATGTCTCCTATAAGATAATTGTGAAAGCCTTGGTGCTCAAAATCAGACATTTGCTTCCATAGATTGTGTGACATGAGCAAACTGGTTTTATTAAATCCAGGTTTATTCTGGATAATATTATTTTGGTTTGGGAAGGCATGGAATGGGCTTGATTCTCTTTGCAGAAAGCCCTCTTACTTAAAATTGATTTTGCTAAATCTTATTATCGCATTGAATGGCCTTTTATTCTTGCTATGCTTAAAGCTCAGGGGTTTGGTTCCTGCTTCATTCAGTCTATGCAAATTCTTTTTGGTGATGCTTCTTCCTGCATCACCATTAATGGTCTCCAATCTTTAGCTTTTGGTCTTCACAAATCCTTTAGCCAAGGTTTCCCTCTTGTTCCTTCCTTGTATGTGCTTGTTGTCGAAGGTTTTGGGTATTTACTTTCCTCTGTCATTTTTGTTGGTCATGTTAGGGGGATTTCCCTCCTCGACTCACCTTCTTAGCTTGTTAATGGTCGTTTTGTAGACGATTCCTTTCTCAATCTTCTCGAAGAGGAGAATAATGTCAAAGATGCCCTTCATTGTCTGGACATTTTTTGCTTAGCCTCTAGGTCGGCTATTCAATGACACAAAACCCAGTGTTACAAGTAGTCTTTCCTTCCAACCCCTCCTTGGTTGCTCCAGTTTGGTTGGAAATAGATTCAACATGGGGAAATTTTGCATTTCCTAGGCATTCCCTTTGCCTTTCAAGGTTCTATTTTTTTCTCTTTGGAATGTAGTGATTGCAAGAATAGAGAAGAAGCTTGCTTACTAGATTACCATGCCTCTTTCTTTGGCTAGTAAATTCCAGATTTGCTCAAAACTTCTTGTTGCTACTCATGTTTATTACTCCTCGTGTTGGGCTCCTTCAAGAGCATCTTATTGTAAATTGGAGAAGATATTGAGGGACTTTCTATGGGCCAATGGTGCAAATCATCATGGCTTTCACATAGTCACTTGGGATTTTCGGCATCTCCCTCGGGACTCTAGAGGACTTGGCCTCTTGTCCACTCAGAAACAAGGGTTAGCCCTTTGTGCCAAATTGGTGATTAGAGCTATTTCTGGCAACAAAGTATGGAAAGTGTTCCTCCGAAATTAGATTTCTTCAGGACATGCAATTAATAGGCCAGCTTGGAATGGGATTGGCTTTCAAACCCTTCTTCTTATGAAAGATGCAGTGCACATTCAAGGCACTTTCGTTGCTAAAAGAATTTGGCATTCTTGGGAAGCTATGAAGCCCTGGCTTCGCTAGGATGGTTCAACCTTTCGTGATGGTCTTTCTTTCAACCAACACAATATTTGGTGGTCACCTCTCATTCAGGTTCAAGGGCTCCCTTTGGCCCATGTCCGTGGAGTGCATGCTCTATGTTTTCATAAACATGACATCTATACTCCCTGTGACCTTTTTTCTCATACCACTATGAGTATTTGCTCTTGGGAAGATTTGCAGACCCAATTTTGCCTTGCTCAACCAAATTAAAAGACATTTGATCTTTTTCTCTCTGCTCTACCTCTAAATATGCTACACAAAATTGGTTAGTATGTTTTGAATAATACCATTCATCAAAAAAATTTAATTTAATGGAATGCCTATTCATAAAAAAAAATCTTTCTTAACAAATCCTATCATTTTGTTTTACCAATTCTAAGAGTCTACCTTTCTAATTTTCTGCCTTTAATCAAAACATACTAATCAATGACATGGTATTATTCCATCATACCTTTTCAATAACTATTTCCTTGGTGAATCAATTTCTTTTATCTTTGATTTGATGATTATTATTGTTACCTTTATTAGTGTTCACCCATAGTAATTTCTTAGTTTATATAATAACAACAATCACAACATTAATAAGTCAGCCAATGATAATCGACTATTCATAAAGTCACATCCATGGTCTATAATTAAGAGCTAACCTTAAACCACACATACTAAGAAATATATTAAGCCTAGAGAATGTCATACAACTCTGAGTGTTTAAGACTTTTAAGTCTAGAAGTCAAAGCTTAATGTGTGTGATTTAAGTCATTCGATAATTAAGTCATTTCCTCTTTCACACAATTGTTGCTCTTAATTAAACAATGTCAATGCTAGTCACTTCTTTCATGCTTTTGTTTCTATGCATTACCAAGATAATCGACCTTTGCTATCATGAAGTCGACTTTCTTATCTTATAAATTTGGGCATATTTCTTTAATATACTTCAAATCGGTTTTACAATAATATCATTGTTCATGTATGTTCATCCTAGCTACATTGAATCTCCAATAATCATAGCAGCACTATAGTTGTAGTTGTGATCATCTCCTTCTTTATTCTTCACGGTCATTGTTGTCACTTTAATTTTGCTATCTTTGAAATCTTCTTGCATCATCATTATTCATATTAGATTGCTACTATATATGGAATGGTCCTCTAATTTTATATCGACAAATATCTTTCATGTCTACAATGCTTCATTGTTTCCTAATGAATTGTAAGCTATCCTTAAATATAATACAAGGAACTTCCTCAATATTAACAATACTTTACAAAGTCTTGTTTGAGGACATCACATGATTGAGGATTTTCAATATTTGGGGGTGCATTATCAACTCCTAGAAATTAAACAAATTTCAATTAAAAAACCTAATTCAATCTACCCATTTAATCCAAATCTAACACTAAAATACCAAGAATACATATTTCTTCAATCTCCTTAGTACCTTAATGGCATTTTGATGATGTTTCTTTAAGAGGAGATGAAAAATCAGATTTATAGGAATGTGAGCAAGGAAATAGGGATCTTAGTCATGTAGCCAAAAATGCTATACAACAAAAAGGAAGTGAGAAATGACTTTTTTAATTTTATGTTCAAAATGAACATTGTACGAGTGTATTATAGCACACTCAATTTTTATTCTCATAGGGGCCAAAAAGTGGAGTATCCACTTTTTGGTCCCCCATCTTGGTGCATACACCCTTTAAAGTTATATATATACCTTAGTGTTAAGGGTTAAGAAGACTTTTATAACTTGCATGGTGGATTGCATATTAGTGTGATGGAATACTACCTAAATAAATCAATTTTTACACATGTATACGTTCATCATAGTCACATAGAATATATTATAAACAATCAGATATCCATTATATTTATTTGTAGTGTACAAACATCAGTATGTCAATACTTCTCTTTCTTGTATAATATTCTCTCAATTCCATATCATATCTCCCACTCATACATATTCTATCTATATCCTCTCTCTTATCTCTCTTCTTTTGTTTATTTCCTTCTAAGTCTACTCATGTACATGTTCTATGGCATATTAGTGCACATTATTTCACTTAGGGACATGTCCCTCTTCCTTGGTACACCTCTTTGGTCTTGATATTCAACTTGCAATGACTTTCTCTACTTGAAAATCGCTTGGAGTATCTTTCCTATGTTGCCAAACTCTAGTGCCCTTGCAAATTTTCATCATTAATCTCCATTAGGCTACCCTTCTATACCTATTGAGAATGGAATGACTTTATCATTCCAACATGTATATACCTATGAGGAAATGATAAGAAATATTCAATAGTATAATCTTTTTAAGTCCTTGGAAATATTTTAGCCAACAATTTATCCTCATGCACAAACTCTACAAAATATTGCAATGAAAGAGCACAAATGTTTGTTTGGATCACCCTTTCCATCATACATCTCAAAGTGAGGTATAGTGATGCAGTCAAGGTAGGGAGATCCAATGAAGGACATCCCATCCTTGCAGCCTAAAACAAACACCATGCAATATATATCGGTAATTAGTAACACAACACCAGAAAAAGCAGAAAGAACAACTGGTAACAACATAAAATACATAACCAGTAAACAGTAAGAACAAATCTTATAACAGTTTGAAGAATTACATATGCCACATGTTGGATCGCAGTCCAAGATACAAACAATGCTTACAACACAAATATAAGATGCACAAATCATCTACACATCAAATCGGCCTCCGATAACAATTTGTCGGTTCAACCCTAATCTGAACCTCAACCCTTTTGGCTTCAGTCCACCAGACCAAAATCTCGTCAATTCTACATCTTTGCTCGATCTCAAACTTCTGTCTTTTATCTTCTATCTTATGTCCTCTCAAATGATTCACAAAACTTCTATTTATACCATCCACAAACAATAATAACTCGATCAAGTCGACCCAAAGACCAACCGGTTCATGAAATGTGTAAACAATAACATGTCAGCTCAAATCATTAAGAACAACACAAAAAGCATAAAACATCATGCAGTTCTCCAGGAACTTCGGACGAGGTACAAGAAACATAACTCAATGATCTGCAAGTCACGAAAATCAACTGCAACCCGATTCAACTTCGCTCAACACACTATAAGACTAACCGGTAAGAATATATCAACCGGTCCAATACCGAAATCGATATCTCACTGGATTTAAATCCAAATGCCATGAATCTAGAACATGATAAAGGAAACAAACTCAAAGATTTAAATCCAAATCCACGACGCTAAACTCTCAAACATGAAGAAATGCCATGATCTCTAAGCAATTTCAATGCTAACTGCTCAAATTGATAAGAACCACACTGGTGCTCCTGAATCAGACTCTCGAGGTCAATTGAAAAGTGAGACACAACACTTGATCCAGTTCGGCGATCTATCAGTAGGTACTTGCAACTGCCTCAGGGGTTCAGCAATCTGACTTCAGGTTTCAGTTGCCTCTCCTCGGTGATCTACCCGTCTAACCTATAGGCTGCCTCAATCGGCGATCTATTCAAATCTCCACCTACTAATTGCCTCAATCTCAAGCTCTAGGGTCGGCAGTCTACCTGGAAACCTTGCTCTGCCTCACGTTCGATGATTTAAACAAGTTCACAAGTTGCCTCAACTTCCTCTCCAACCAACCGGTACACAACCAACACTCTCTCCAACAACAGGTTCACAAACCATCTCTGATACCATTTGATGTAGTCAAGGTAGGGAGATCCAATGAAGGACATCCCATCCTTGCAACCTAACACAAATACCATGCAAGATATACTGGTAACCGGTAACACAACACTAGATAACGCAGAAAGAACAACCAGTAACAACACAAAATACATAACAGGTAAACAGTAAGAACAAATCTTATAACAGTTTGCAAAATTACATATGCCACATGCTAGTTCACAGTCCATGATACAAACAATACTTACAACATAAATATAAAGTCCGCAGATCATCTACACATCAAATCAGCCTCCGGTAATAGTCTGTCAGTTCAACCCTAATCCGGACGTCAACCCTTCTGGCTTCAATCCACAAGACCAGAATCTTGCCGCTTCTATAGCTTCGCTCGATCTTGAACTTCTATCTTCTATCTTTTGTCTTATGTCCTCTCAAATGATTCACAAAACTTCTATTTATACCATCCGCAAATAATAATAACTTGATCAAGTCGGTCCAAAGACAAACCGGTTCATGAAACATGTAAACAATAACATGTCGGCTCAAATCATTAAGAACAACACAAAAAGCATAAAACATCATGCGGCTCTCCGAAAACATTGGACAAGGCACAAGAAACATAGCTCAATGATCTGCAAGTCACGGAAATCAACCGCAACCCGATTCAACTTTGCTCAACACACTGCAAGACTAACCAGTAAGAACATATCAATTGGGCCAATACCGGAATCGATATCTCTCCAGATTTAAATCCAAATGTCATGAATCTCAAACATGATAAAGACAACGAACTCAAGGAGTTAAATCCAAATCCACAACGCTAAACTCTCAAGCATGAAGAAATGCCACGATCTCCAAGCAATTTCACTGCTAACTGCTCAAACCGGTAAGAACCACACCGGTGCTCCTGCATCATATAGTCAAATCAGTATGTAGAGGATATGTAACAATCTCAAATGACAATAATCTATGCCTAGCTTTGACAATGTCATCAATGCCTTGCCGACATGCATATTGTCAAATTTTCTCTCATATTTATTTTACTTTTGAATAAGTGTGTGTAGTGTAGAGGAGTGGAAAATTAATATGAAAATATTGAAAAAGAGGAGGGTTGTATCTAGAAGCCATAGACCCAGACATGAATTGGGACAACTATGATAAGAGAGGTGAAATGAGACATGAGCATACATGTGGATATGTATTGAGGTGTATACATGGGAAGCGAAGGAGGAATATAATGTGGAATGAAATTTGATGTAGCCATGGTGGAAGAACTAATACAAGTGTATCAACAGCAGTGAAAGAAGCTTGGTAGGAACAATAGGTTTTGTAAGCTATGAAAGTGGTGAGTGGAGTTAAAGTTGACTAAGAAGTAAGGGAGGATGGAAAAATTGCATATGAGATAGTATGGTGGGAGGAATAAAACTAGGGGTATGGCATGCTGAGGAACAAAATTAGGGGAGAATGGAGAGGAAAATACACTGTGATAGGGGACATTGGTGGATGAATGCATGGTCATAGAAGGAAGGAGGATTTTGTAAATTTACTAGTCAAAGAACTAGAGTAAGCAAACTTAGGACCAATGTTTTAAAATACTTTTAATAAAATCCCTTATTGATAAACAACTTAGGCTTTACCTTAACAAGTTGTGTAGGATTCTCAATAGAAAATAAACTAGCAAGTTCTTGTGAAAACTCTTATTGTTCAAGATATCCCTTATAATCATAATTGGTATCCTTAACCTAAATTAGTGATAAAAATAGCAATATTATTAAGGGTGCTAATAAATCCACACTCAATAGATTTAGCCATTTGAGGTTTTAAGTGTGCATTTATTATTAAGGGTTGATAAGGTGGAGGATATTTTGGCATGCAAATAACTCTCAAAATGCAAAAAAATCAAATGATTATGAGGAGGGCCTAAAAATTCATAAACATGCAAATGGACTATATGATATTAAAAATTCCTTATTGTTCTTTAAACTTGAAATACGCTCTAATTATTATATTCTTTTTTTTTTCTCATTTTACTTATTATCCTTCCATGCATTTAAGTGCACAATGATTGTCCTTAAACATAGTAACATACCATGTATCTAATATAAGCTAGGTTAGCTCATAATGGCTAATAGAAAAAGGTGGGAAATTTTAAATTTGAACTTTGAAGCTTTTGGATTTGGGAAGCATGCTTCCACTCTTGGAATTAACCTTGATCATTCTTGAGCCATTAAAAAATAACCTATAAAAATAAGGTGGTGATATCGAAGTAGATAGAGAATACATGAAAATCAATGTCAATAAGAATAAAATAAGAATATATATAGATTAATCTAAACAAACTGAAATTAAAATAAATAATAAAAAAACTATTAAACAAATCCAATATAAAATTATCAATTATTAATACATCATTACATTAAAACAAATCATTAAAATAAACATAAAAAAGGTTTAGGAGACTCTAAAAATAGTACAAATTAAAACCACATTGACCCATCTTTACTAAGCCAGTACGGTCATAAAGAAAGTAGAGAAGCTTGCCAAAGAAAGGTCATTGTAATCATTACTAGTGAGGTACTACGGACAAAATAGCCATTTCATGAATATATGTAAAGTAATTTAAATTATATATAGATGAGCTCTTAAAATAGTTATTGTGGGACCTACCTTAGCAGAGGTATCAATAAAATATTTTGATTTTAAAATATTTAACTAGAAACAACAAAATAAATAGTTTATTTTTAATTGCCTTCGATCAGAGCTTTGTCCCCTTAGAAATCAAATATTATAGTGCCCGGATCTTTGCATTTTTTATTGGATTTAAGGTAATAAGAAATTACAAATAGCAAATTGTTTTATATAAATAGTATAGAGTCTATTTTAAATTAAAGAGTTGTGAATAAGTAATGTTTTTAGTATCAAGAGTATAGTTTGAGGAAATAAATTTATGTAGTTGGTATTATAAGCTATGCACAAGAATATGATGGATTGTGGAAATAATATGTTTACAATAAAGAGATATTTTAAATTAAATATTTTAGAAAATAATATAAAATCATAATATTTAGTTTAAAATTTGATATAGATATGTTGTGACGAGTGTTTTTAAATGATTCGTTAAGGTGTAAGACATTTATTGGTGCTAAGACTAATGCTTTGAAATCTATAAAATCATTTCCTATCATTGTAGGTTTATTCCTCAACTATTAGATTTCACGCACCTGTGAATCCAATCTATGCAATTGTAGGTTTGATCTAGATGCATGGATTTGATCTCTTTAAATGCTTGAATGCCCCCTTTCAATATGTCATGATTTTTTGTGTTTGTCTCATAAACTTTTAGGTGTTTTGTGGAGAGTTTGCATGTAATAGAGAAAATTAGATAATTACTACCTTGTGTTGGACCCCATAACAATGCAGAGTTAGTGACTTAGAGAATAGTAACAAAAAATAGCAAACAATAATGTAGCAAATGCCTTAGATGAAGTAGTGAGTAGATAGTACAATAAAATATAATGTGATTTAATGCTCCAAAGCTTATAGCTAGAAGAACCTCTTATGAGTTATAGGTATTATATGATCTCTAAATGAGTGAGAGCTAACCCTTTAAATACAACTCGAAGGGTCATAAATGAAACCTTTTGTACATCTAATCAATACAAAGGGTTAGGTTGTCCCTAAGTCTGAATATGGATTCTAAAGACTAAGGAATCATTTATCAATTGTATATATGAATGCAATCATTTATATGACTAAAAAATTGAACTAAAAAATAAAATAAATAAATTTGAGGATTAGGGGAAGGGGCCTAGTTGTTCATTGGATTTCGCTAATGAAAATCCCACTAAAAAATCATCTAGTGGACTAATAGCTGCCCATTGGTAATATCCAATGATTAAGAGTTTATAATCCAACCAATTGCGCAACTTTATTGATATAAATATCACACAATTATTGGGACATTTGTGCATAAGTATTTGATCAATTGTACAGATTTTGTGGTGGTCAAAGGAATCGATTAATGGGGCAATAAGGAATGTTTATGAGATGTCAACTCAAAATGACCACTTTTTGACCCTTGCATGCATAACGAATCCCACACCAGTTGTTGCAACTACTAGGAGTCAAAACAATAGTTATAAGCACTAAAGTCACATATGAAAACAACATTTTTTTTATCTTTGTCAAAATCTAATGTATTGTCGTTTATGAGCTTAGGATGTGTGAAGTTAGATATAATGACTACTAGTACTCTTCCCCTAGAACTAATTTCTATAAATAAGTGTAGATAGAAATAGATTGAATTCTAGTTATATCTAACAATTAAGAAAAAATGTAGGTTTTGTTCAATATAAAGATAAATAAAAAACAAATTTATTTTTTTTTAACATTTATACCTTTTATTTGTATAAATGATAATCTAACCAAAATAAATCTAATAGAAAAAAATACAAATTATGAAAAAATTATCATTGTGATAATATATAAATAATAAAACGTAAAAATTTAATAAATCAATTCATACACAAAATTAAATGAATAATTTATATTTTTTCAACCTAATTATTAATGAGGATGTGATCTAAACATTGATTTTAACAAAACTCCTACAATTGTCTTGATGACTTCTAGATTTGATTGTGTGATTGATATTTTTTCATCAACGTTGTGGATTATACTCTATTATCAATATTTTTGCTTCTCAAGCTTTCTCATCCCAATGATAGATCATAGAACATGATCCAAAATGTTGATGAAAAAATATCGATCATAGAAACGATCATGACAATTTATCAGACTCTAAAAATTTCATAAATTTAGAACTCCTACAAATTTCTTGTAACTTTGGACAGTTCCAATAATTTTTTATTGGAAAGAGATAGTTGTGTTGAGCATCAATAGCATGTGAAATTGATATATGCTTGCACTAGGGCTGCCACTGCTGTTACTAGAAAAGTAGTTATGGTGGGCACCAGAAATTTTAATGAACATATTTTATCATACTTGTTTCCTATACAAACTGAATCAGACAAAACATGTGAGATGCTGCATGCATAATTTTTTATTGTGAAAGAGACAACAAACAACTGTGGTGGATGGTGGTAGAGACAGCAATGAGATTTAGTCTCAAAACCAATTTGACCAATCCAAAACATATCTAGTTATTATAAAAATAAAAAAATAATAAAATAAATTGAAACTTCTTCCTTTGATGTACATGGGGTTTTTCAAAATCACATGAAATATCCCTCAAAATCAGGTCTATATTTGATGGTGGACCTATCTAATTACCTTTCATATATTTAAATTTATTTTACAATAAAAATATTTAAATAGAATTATATGACAGTTAAATTTAAGCCATGCATTCAATTGTTATGGTAGAAACATTTCATTGGTGAGGCGATCACCAAGGTTCAAATCTTTACTAGACCACTGAACTTGTGGTCTTGTTTCTCTTGCAAGTTTGTGTTGGACTAATTGCCAACATCCTCCTCCCATAGATCTGTTCATCTCTAGTGTTTGTAATCCGCCACTAGAATGATGATGAGGGAGGGGTTGTTGGACTAATCAGTAGCATGTGAAAAAAAACCAGATTAAAAAACCCAAATTTCCTCAATCAAAAAAATTTAGGCCATGCTTAGAGTAAGTCAGAATCATATATATATATATATATATCTGATTCTTTCCTTTAAAGGGAAAAAGCCGACTAACAATTTTCTTGAATTTTCTCTAAATATTATAAAAATCTCAAACCAAAAAGGTTAGATCTTTGACAGGGGAGTTTCTATTAGATTAATGTAAGCTACAGTAATTTAGATTGGTAGGTACCCATTATTTTCTGAAGGTGACTCTACTTGATCTACTGTCTGAATGCTCACAGAAAAAAGGGTGGCAGGGACAGGGACAGAGACAGGGCTCTTAAGAAATCATGGATGAATCATAAGGAAATCCCTTTTCCGTTTTCTATGCCGTCTATACGGTACACCCACAAAGCCCAACACCATATTTTTTATGCAATTCCACTTAGGACATATCATCACATGTGGGTCTCATTAAAAGTGCATCTTTTTCTGTCTGCATTAACCAGACTGTTCTATATAATATCAGCCTTTGACTCTGTTAGTTACGCCAGTGGTCCATACATGAAGATAGATTGAGGGTCCTTTTGGATTTCAGATTCATCTAAGCCTGAGCACCCACATTAGAGAGTTCTGAAATCCCCATCCAATGGAAGCTTACAATGTTCGTAGACACAGTTCCAAGAGCCAAGAAGCTAGTTTGAAGTCACTCAGGTCCAGTGATGTTGGTGTTCCTGATGAATGGCACAATGGAGATGATACTTGCTCCCTTTTTGACATTGATTTTACATTGCCTTTCTACACTGATGACCCATTGAAAGACATCACCAGCCCCTGTACTGATGAGGATAGTGAAGAAGAAGAATTTGAGTTTGATATCTCTTCCTCAAACTTGATTCAACCAAACACAAATCAATCTGTTTCTCCTGCAGATAACTTGATCTCCAAATGTCAGTTGCTTCCAGTCCAAGATCCTCCATGTGGGGACCTGGGCAGAAAGCTTGAGGTTGAAAGTGATGATGGTAAAGGAACTGTGCAGTGTGGTACTGTTAATGGAATCAAAACCCAGTTCCCCACCTTGCTGAAAAGTGCTACTAGGTTGAAGGTTACTCTGTTTGGACTGAAAAAATCAGCCAATGTTGGCATGGATTTGCAGGCTTCTTGTGCTGAAGATGCAAGTAACATGGATTTTCCTGTGCACAAGCAAAACAAGTTTTTGGCTGTGAAATTCAAGGTGGTGGATGTTCCCCTGTTTTTCCGTTTTACTAGAGACAATTCTACTGGCTCCAAGAGAGATGAGAGCAGCAACGGTTTCCAGAACAAATCAGATTACTCAGATGGGGATATTGGACACTGTAAAAGCAATGAGAAGGAGAAGAAGAAAGTAAAGGAGATAGTGCAGAAGTATGTGAAGATGATCAAACCTTTATATGTGAAGATTTCTCAGAGGTACACAGATAAAAACAAGCATGCAGATCTGGAGAAGTGTGGAGTTGCCAGTATCGCTAGAAACAGTGGATTTTCTGGTTCGGAGAGAAGTCATCAAAACCAGCTTTCATTCTCTGGTAACTTGAAAACGGTATACAAAAGTTTCTGTAAAGAGAGAAACACATCGTCTAATGTGGATCTTGCATTGCATACCAACTATAATGAGAGCACCATGCTGGAGCTGCAGAGCGCCATTCAAGGAGCTATTGCCCACTGCAAACAGTCCAATTACACTGATGGTATGTATGCTGCATTGCTGTGACAAAACATGCAATTCTTTTGCTTTTGTATGAGTGCCTGATCCACATTCCATTTATTTAATTGTTCAGCAGTTGCTGCAGATCCTGAAAGAGCTTATTCTTATTGTTTTCTCACCAGAGCCATCTATGTTTGATAGACAATGGACACTATAGATTCTAAGAGGGATCTCTGTCATTGTTTTTTTAACAGGGCCACCTGGTCCTGATAAGCATTGTTCTTTCTTCTTTTTCCTTTAACTCTAGTTATTGTTTCTGGTTGTATGCATTCCTTTTATTGTTTTTGAAAGAGTGACACTCAGATCCTTTACTCCTAAAGTTCGTCATGATGAGTTGCATTGGGGATGCATCAGGTACGACTGTAACTAGAACTCTCTGATAACCCACCTTGATCCGAGGAAAACACAGGTGCCTAAGTGATATTCTATGTAAACAGAAGTTCTTATGGAATCTATTAACCTGTTTGACGCCTGTTTATGTTTATCTTTGTGCTTCTGTTTGTTGATGATCTGTCTTAGCTGTTATATGGGCATTGGGGTTTTTGTCACATCTGTAATGAAGTAAATCCCAGGACTCATTGCTATGACATTATTTTTCATGCATTCCTGAAAGGTTATACTCTGTTTATTGTTTTTCAACAGTTCCTACTTCCTCCCAACATACCATTGGTTTTCTTCTTTCCACATGGGAACTTAATTCCTATGAAAAAAATCATAGATTACATTTCAAATCTAAATTTCACAGGGTAAGGTATGTACATCTCATTTGTAACACAGTTAGGTGCCTCCAACATAGAGTAAGGGATAGTTCCATATTGCTATAAGCCATCTGTAAATCCATATGCAGACTGCCCAGTATTGTGGATGATAAAAGAATCTTTCTTTCTTTTTTTCTTCTCTTATTTAAGTCTGCTTCTAAGATATAGACTACGCCAGTATCTGTTAAAATCTGCAGGCTTTAACAACTCTAATCATTGTTCAAAATCAATTCCAAGATATAGACTATATTTGCTCTTCCTACAAGATAATGAATGCATTGATCATGGCACTAACAACTTCTTGTTTGTGTTTTCAGGTGTCTCAACCTCTTCAGAATCTGACTGTTCGCCTTAGTTCTTCTAACAGATCTCTTATAGAGGATGTCAAGGCCAATTTCTGAATGTTCACTGTTAGATGCAAAAGCAAAGTTGCAATAGTTCTTGAAGGTTGATGTTGGATATCTGCAAAAGAAAGCAGGCCATCAAAAGCACAAAAACTGATTTGGAGAGACACAAACTGGTAAATTTTGTGTCCTCAGTTATCAAATCTGTACCTACCAGACATCAGAAAGCCTGCATGCCTCTAGTAGCATTTGAATGTACACGTTACAGCTATTGACGATCTACTAGTTATCTTCCTAAGCAGATGAAAGTTTCTGACATGTAAGCCTTAAATGACTGCTCCATACACCCTTCATATACACTATGCATGTCAGAGACTGAAGAGCCCTCATAGGGAGGATATACCTCATATTCTCATGTGGGTATCTGCTTAAATTCTGTATCTAATCAGAGTGGTTTCTTTTTTAATGCAAGTAAACTAAATAAGTTAATTCAGCTTAACCGAATCTGAAGTGATTTGATTTCAAGAAGCCATGGAACCAATCTTAAGAGACAATATCCATTTAATTTTATTCTATAAATGCTATTAAAAAAATAGTTTTCATACTGATTTTAGCTAAAAGTAGCATAAAATTTAAACTAGCAGAGATCACATATAGCCAAGTGGCACAGGACTGTTGCACCAGCAGATAGTAATTACCAATCTAAATACATAACATGCAGATAAGGTGACAAACAAACGCTTATAGAGAGAGCTACTGATAGAGTTCATTTTGCTTGATCTTGTCAACCATGTTTTCCTTTCTTCCTTCAAGGACTCAGAGCTGGATTTGCATGCTCTTGATTTGTTGTTCCATCTCTTTGTTGACCTTCAATGATCCTACATAACAATGAACAAATTTGGCATCTGTAGAGCAATGATAAGAGTAGAGTAATTGCATCTTAAATTAATAAGGATAACAAGAATGAGTAAAAGCAGCCATGCATCTATACTTCTAAATGAACTTGCTGATAATTTGCCTTTGATTTCAGAACAATATTGTCAGAGACTTTAAGACCCATAAGAGCAGATATCCAAGGCTAGTTGTGAGAGAACAGGTCTGGGAGGGCAGTCTTAAGGAAATCCCAAATAGCTTTAGCATTCAAGCAAAATCAAAAGGGTATGTTTCACAATTTCTTGTTTATGGCAGAATGGGCAAGTCGGAGAGGGCTGAAGGAATCTTGATAGGAGCCAACTGGTAGTTTGACATGAAGGGTTTTCTAAGCAATGCGCTAAGACTAAGCATCGGCCTTGGACTTCCACAGTTGGAGCATAAGTTTCTTCCATTTGTGAATAGACTTAAGCTTACATTTCCACTCTGCAATAAGCTAGTTAGTAGCAATGGGGTGGTGGGCAAGAGGTTTTCTATGAATAAACTCGAGGGAGAAGAACATAATGCTGTGAACTTAGGGCCAATGCCAATTCTTAAGGAAACGGCATTGATAGAAAGCAGAAAGCTTGAGAGTAAGAGAAGGCACAAGTCCTCGAAGTTTGTAAGGTTGAAATCCTTTTTAAGATGTGGCCAAGATTTCCGCTATAGCCAAAGATAGGTCCCAAAGGTCCTTAAAAACATTTGGATGCACTTTTTAAAAAGCATTTGCCTTTAAACTTGGTGATAGTATCTAAATGATGATCATTCATTTGAATCAATCTATTCCATCAATTAGAGGAGGTGGAGAAACTCGTATAACATCTAAGAAACTAATTATACCAAGTTAACAAATGTAGTATGGTTTCCAAATGTGGAAAGTGGTCGAGCCCAATAGTGGTTGTTTGAATCATATACCTAACCAACCATTTTAAAGGGTTATCTCCTTTCAAGGTCTTAACAATACACTAAATTATCAAGCATATATTGTGCTAGTGAGGATCAATGATGTTGAGACCTCCTTTGAGTTTAGGTTAAATAAAGTACTACTTGAAGGTGGTAGGCTTTTGTTTCTTATTCTCTCACTTGGCCCACAAGAAACCCTTGATTAGCATAGGCAAGAAATTATGGGATGTCTTAGAAGGGAGCCAATAAGAGGAGATATAGGCACGACTAGCTAGGAGGATCTTGTTAGCCACCTAAATTGAATCAACCATTGAAAGGAATTTGTTCCTCCAGTCCATTAGCTGAACTTTGATTTTCTTGAGAAACCAATATCTCTATGCCAAAGACGATCCCAAGATATCGAATAATCGTACCATATTTAACTTTATGTCATTTGGTTGGGATCTAAGGGGAATGGGGATTGGGTTTTTCATGAATAATTAGTCTTGTGCAAGGCAAGTTGAGAACCAAAGATATAGAAGAGGTAAAAACATACACGGTGTTAGCCACTTCAACAATATTATAGATTAACAATGTGCTATGATTTACAAAATGAGCATGGTTGTTCCTTGGGAGACTACCATGTAGGATCAACAATCTACAAGATGACCTAATTATCAAGTCAAACTTCAACAAGGCTTATGAAAGAATAAAATGGTTTCAATTGGGTATGCAAAATTACTTTAATGTGTATGAAAAATATTATAAATTGATGGAATTACAAGGGAAATGTAATTACATTTTAATCAGAATATTTTGATTAGTCAATTAAGCTTATAAATATGTGATCAAAATTGGGTTGATTTTTAAGTGTGCTTGGGTCAAAGTAAAACTAGGCTGGGTGACCTCCTAGAGAGTCTCACTGTTGCACCCTTTAAAATTGTAGTCTTGAGTTGGCCTAATGGCGGAGAGCTTGTACTCTTGAAAAAGATGTCACAAATTTAAATCCTAGAGGGTAGGGTATGTATGCCTCGTTTGTAGCACAATTAGTTGCCTCTTTCATGAAGTAAATGGTTGTCTCATATACTATAAGTCATTTGCAGATCCAAAAATAGATCACCCAATATCATGGACTATAAAAAGATCCATATCCACATCCATATATTATTTTTTCATAAATAAAAAATAATTTGTAGCCTCCTCACAAGAAAAATTGGGTGTCATGGAATCACGCCCTAAAGTCTAAAGAAAGCAATACACTACACACAAAAACATCTAGAAATAAAGCAAATCGAATAGATACAACCATGAATATAACGTCATATAAAACCTAAGCAACTAAAGCAATATACTCTATAGTAGGAGGGGCATCCTCGTCATCAAGCTTCAATCCCTACTCACCATTTAGTAGGTATTGGTAAACTAGAAGTAGCTTCCAGCCAATGTTATC
Source organism: Cryptomeria japonica (assembly GCF_030272615.1). Lineage (NCBI taxonomy): Eukaryota > Viridiplantae > Streptophyta > Pinopsida > Cupressales > Cupressaceae > Cryptomeria > Cryptomeria japonica. The sequence continues at coordinate 764,167,694 of NC_081411.1, forward strand.
TCATTAGGTTGTTGTTCATTTTACTAAGTATCCATATGTTGTCGAGGAAGAAAAATAGCAAGAATTTGACAAATGAATTTCTTATTAGTTCCCCTAGGAGGCTCTAAAGCCCATGTCACTAAGAGGACACTAAGAAGTGACCCTTCAAAGAAAGTGGTGGGACTAACTATTGCTCCTAGAAGGTGGTGGAGATCCACCAACATTGCATCAAGAGTGTGGTCATGGTTTCTATTGTGTGCCCTCCTTTAACCCTATTGTACACAATGTGTGAAAAAGCTTAAAGGGAAAGTGGGTGGAACCCTTACAATAATATAGGGAACATTGCCATAAGGATTAAGAAGCATATATAAGTGTTCAACTTCTAGTGCCACCTTGTTGACCTATTCTTGAATATGTAAAAGAACATTGGGAATGATAATTGACTTGGCATACAAAGAGAACTAATGATGAACAAAAGCATTCAAGAATAAAGTTGAATTTTTATCTTTTCAAATTAAGAATAAGATTTTCATTTGGACAACATTGCCAAACCTGGGTGAACTTGGAAGGTAGTCCTAGCTAATACCCTAAGAGCACATTATCCTTAGGAAATGTCTTAGGTTGAAAAAGGTTTATACATCACGAATCTAGACCAAGGCGGCCCAAGATCTTGGATAAAACAAAAACAAATATTTAAGGGTATCCATATGCCTACATAATGGGAACTTGGACTTTGAAACCCTTAATTACATGAGTCAAAACTATAAGGGCAATCCTTGAAAAAGTATACACCAAGAAAAATGAGCTAGCTTAGCATCATGAATATCCATTAGATTATCTAAAATCTACAAGTCTAGGTTTATACAACAAAATAAAGAGAATCCCTCGTTCAAAATTTGCACCATGGGAAAGTGGGAATGTTGGAATTGATAATGAACCCCAAAGCTCCCAAGAATCACCTACAAACAAAAAAATCTATCACTTAGAGAGAGGAAAGCGTGATTGTGATGTGCAACCTTGAGAAGAGATTGATCCAAAAAAGTAACATGATGAAGATTTTGTATCGATTGATTTGAATGAATACAATTGGATTAACCTAGAGTATTACAATGTAGAAATGAATGTTTATAAAAGAAAAAAGAAAACCCTAGACAAAATCCTAGGTGAAGATTCAGTTAGATCATGACAAGTGTACTCATCCTATGCTATGAGACAACATGACCTAAATATAGAAAAGCACTCCTAAGTTTAGCTTAAGTGAATAAAGTAAAGGGGGCCCTAGTTAATGATTGATTAATTAGTTAGGTGATTATCCTATTTACTCTAATACCCCCCTCAAGTTCAACTTAGGGAGAAGCTAAAAAGCTAATGATGAATACATTGATGGTTGCATGTATGTGTCCTAACTACAAGTGTCAATGAAGCACGCATGTACAAACAAAAGAATCTTTCATAAATGGAGAAAAGGAGGAACCCAAATGGGAAAACTCCTCACCAAAAGAGAAAAAGAAATAAATGTGCACTAGTGAAAGAAGGAAAGGAGGACTCAAGATGACTCCCAAATGACTGCTTTTGTCACATAAGTACAATGAATCCCCCCCCATAGGAGAGAGAAGATGAGAATATGTACCCCCTATAAATAAGTAGCTGATGTGCCAATGATGAAAGCTTAAAGAAATAAAAAATCCATTATTTACAAACAACATTTCTTCCCTTGGGAAGAAACGGATCCACTAACGATTCCCATAAACTGGATGAATAGGGAATCCAAATCCAAATAATTTATGCCTCTAAAAAATTCTCAAATGTCCACATATTGAAATGAGATGATATCAATCTAGAATCATGTGAAGACTAATGTAGGACAACCTCCAAAGATAATGATGATGTGCTAACAACTATGATGTGGCCTGGTAATCTAGTAGGAAAACTTTTTTCAACCCTAACAATAACTAACTACCATAGGGAAGATGGAGAATCCTAGAAAGAAAAGGGAATGCCAAGAAAGAAAAATATTTGTTCATTATTAATTCATTTCAGTCAAATGACTCAATCCAAGCATGCATTAGAAGGAAGGATTTCCAATAGCATCTTGTTTTCTTCCATGAAATGTTGGACTCTAAGGAAATATAGAAAATGTTAAGGAATATGAGGGCATGTTTGACATTGGTTTTATCCTCAATAAGGATGAGAAAGGAGTCATCCACAAACCAATTTTTGAGAGGAATCAAAAGGAAGCAAAAGACCCCAAACAAGCTTTTGATATATGGCATTGGCAAAGAAAAAACCAAATCCTTCTGCTACAAGGACATGCAATGCTAGAGCTAGTGAACAACATTGGCAAATTGAAATCTAAATGCATCTAACTACTTACCATTGCCAGTGACATAAGTGAGCATATTAGAAAAGAGCATTTGCACAAACTAAATAAAGTGAGGGCCAAAACCAAGAGCATGCAACATGGAAAGAATGAAAGGTCATTCAATCTTTATCATAGGCTAAATTTTAAAATTAATTTTAAGCAAGCAGACTGGAAAATATTCTACCTAAGATTATCAGTACTACACAAACAGGGTTTGTTAAAGGACGCTATATATTAGAGAACTTAATCACATGTTGGGAATCACTTCATTGGGCAAAAGAAACAAGTCGGAATGGGGCCATGTTACTCATCGACTTCGAGAAAGCTTATGACAGAATAGAATGGGAATATATTATTCAGATGCTCCAGAATCTAGGATTCCCCCCTGGGTTTTGTAAACTGGTTAAAACTCTGTTAGGTGATGCTAATGCCTCAGTTGAAGTGAATGGAATGAGATCCCCCAAGTTTGCACTATCCAGGTCAATAAGGCAAGGTTGCCCCAAATCCCCTGTCCTATTTGTTATAGCTGATGATGCAATGTTCTATCTACTCAAAGACTCCTCTATCACTCCTCCTGTCAGGGGCATATCCTTACCTAATAAAAAGGAAATATGTAATGTCCAATTTGTTGATGACACTGCAATGTTAATCAAACTTGATGAAGAGAACCTTACTACTCTGCTGGAAAATATAAATGTTTTTTGCCTTGCCTCTGGAAGTAAGATTGCTATGCACAATTCTAACCTACTTGGCTGGGATGACAGCCCCCTAGACTGGCTCTCAAAATTCTCTCTCAATTGGTTGGGCCCCTCCCATATGGTTAAATATCTAGGTATCCCCTTCTCTGTTCTTCCAAATCTCAAAGAAATGTGGGAATGGGTAAGGAATAAGATAGAGAAGAAACTCTCTAAATGGAATAGGAACTATCTATCCCTGGCTGGTAGATTTCAGGTTTGTCAAAAGATCTTGGCATCTTATAACATCTATTTCTCCATAGCCTGGCTCTTCAAGAACTATCAATTTAACCATATTCAAAAACAGATAAGGGAATTTCTTTGGTCTGATGGAAAAGGCACCAAGAAACAACATGTAGTGAAATGGGAATGGTGTACTATGCATAAACTGTATGGTGGAATGGGGCTAAAAGATCTTAGAACACAAGGGATAGCCCTTGCATCTAAACGGATCCTCAAAGCCATGGATGGTGAGGAGCCATGGAAAGTTCTAATAAGAAACAATATAGCATCTTCAATTCCAAAAAAAGCCAAAAAGTGGAAAGACCTCCCCATGACTGATCTTCTTCATGGACAGATAGATGTAGCCCCAGCTGGATGAGGGGTCTTTAAATCCCTATGGAAGGCCTGGGAACAGGTGCAACACTTGGTGCAATGCAATTTGAAAGGAAGTAGGCAGGGCCAATTCATTAGGGATAGATCTATTTGGTGGAATCTAATATATAAGGGAAAACCATTGGCAGCTATTCAAGGTTGCTCTGCACTTAAATGGCACAATTTGGGAATCAAGTACTTTGATCAGATTTTGGAGAACGGCCAATTGAGATCATGGGAGAATTTGCAACTTACCTTTTCTATCCCGTTATCCCAGAGCAGAACCTATAGCATCCTCAAGTCTGCCATAGTCAATGCCCTTCCCTCATCTCACCCTCGCCCCCCCCCCCCCCCCCCTCTTCTCCTTCTATGAGATTATCTGGGTTGATGGCACACCTCTCTCCTCTCTTAAAGCTAAAAACATTTATGCATCCCTCACTAAGGTTGATACCATTTTTCTTCACCTAAATAACTGTTGGGAACCAAATTGGGAACCTGGTGATTGGAAAGATAGAATAGGCAAATTTTGGAAGTCTCCAAATGAACCAAAAAAATAGTTCTTTGGCTGGAGACTGTTGTTAAATAAACTCCCTATTAAGGACAAGGAGGGTAATTACCTAAATTGCAAAATTTGTAGAATTCCACAGACTGTGAAACATATCTTTTTTTACTATCATTTTGCTAAAGAAATCTAGAACTTGTTTGGTCTAAATCTGGATGCTAATAGTTTTGAAATCATAAATGTTGTATTAGGCTACATTAAGGGTTGTAGGAAAACTACAAATATCTTTTGGTCTTGTTTATCTTTAGAAGTTCTTTGTCTCATTTGGAAATACCGTAATGATGATGTATTTAATAACAACACCAGGCACCTCACTGAGTCTCTTAGGAGACTCATCTTTCATACTGTCTCAATGTAGGTCACTGTGGTTATAAAGCTAGACTCAGATAAATTTGATAAATGGATAAAGGAAGGTGCCACCACCGTCTACATCAGAGAGTTATCCCATGGCTTCACATGGGAGAGAGATGAGCCAAGAAAGGCGGCATTTGAGCAAGCACTCATGGCCTTCATGAGACAAATAGACCGTAGACATCTACATATGGAAATCTCTCGGGAGGAAGCTGATTTTTTTCACCAGAGCACCTCACACCCTCACAAGCAGGACATTCTTGATGGCCGTATGGAAGTATGGCAAGATGTAGATATGGGTTGGGTGGCTTGGATCCCACCGGTGGGAATCAACTCTTCTCTAGATTCTGAAATTGCTTACATATAGTCTATAATGGCTCTTTATTTTGATCTTTTGCTCCTATAATATGATGTAATTATTGTAACCATCTACCCATATGTCGTCATACTCATGGAATTGGTAATTTTTTGTTGGCTGCACCCTCCTATGGTGCCTTGATGTGGATATTTTCAGACAATGCTGCTGTAATGTAATGACTTTATGATATTTAATCCAAAAAAAATTAATTTTAAGGAAAACAACTTATTAACTAGAGTATTAAAATCCCATTCCACCCCTTCCTAAACAACAACAAAAAAAAATTCAAGGTTATATCAACTTTTAATGAAACCAATTTGCATAGGTCACACAACCAAAGGTAGAAAATTATGAATGCACAATGTTAGAGAACACTATTGGATATATGGAGGGTGGTGATAGATATCCAATTCCATATCAACTTAGGATCACCAAAATTAGGTCTTAACTTGATATTTCCTTTACTAATACTAGGCCCTAAATATTGGTTAGCATGTGCTTCAAGATAAAGATCATATAAAACATAAACAATATTGTCCCAAATAATTTCATAAAAATAATAGTGAAACCATCATAGCCTAGAGATTTGGCATTTTCCATATATAAGATTGTTGGAGTATTTAGGACACTTTATCTAGTTATTTATTAATTAGGTCATTTAATTACTTTTTCACTTAAGCTAGTCTTAGGTGCTTTTTGTTATCTAGAGTTTTCTCTTCTAGAATTATTTCTCCTAATTTTAGCATTAGGGTTTTGCATCTAGGGTTCAATTCATCCTTTTATAAGGATTCATTCGTTCATTTTAATTGTATCTCCAATATTTTTGTGTGCAATAATACAAAATTCTCAGGTTGTTATAGAGCATAATCTTTGTTTGATCTCTTTTGTGTGATAGGTATTTTGCTTTCAAATAAATCTTGTCTCTCATGGTTGTATGATCAACTTCCAAAGTCAGCCTTTAGTTTTGCAATTCTAGGGTCATATCTTGAACATTCTAACTCTATTTTTTTGAAAACTAGACATCATTGGAAAGTTCTTTGAGTCTTCTATCCACATCTCATGTCTTTTTTGTAGAATTTTCATCAGATACTCAGGGATCTTAATCTTTTCCTTTTCAGGTATTTATTTGTATTTAGGGTTTCTATTTTTGCACCATTTTGGAGATTAACTTGAGGAGTGAATCATGTATAAGGGTAGTAGATGTAAATATTATGGGAGAAATCAACATGGGCATGAATTGTGTCCTAATTTAGCACATAATTATTTTCATCTCTTGCTTGAGAGTGTATCAAAATCTCAAGTTGCTCATTCTCCACCTACAGAGACAGTTGTACTTTCATTGATTGAGACTCTTATTCATGTTAAGTAGGATAATTCATCTATTTGTCTTCCTGATTGGGATTCCTATTTGACAAACATTGCTTCATTATTTGTGGAGTCTCACATTTCAGATTTGGAGGACACATTTGAGGGTTTATCTCTCTTATTTGGTGAGATTCATATCACAATTGTTGTCACACAATGTTTAGCTTTGGAGCTTGTTCAAAATCAGTTCCATTGGTTCTTTGTTTGTCACCTTCCATTGTGATTGGGCATGTACTTGATTGGTTTGTGGCATCTTCATTATCCAAGGACTTGGAAACACATGAGCAATTTTCAAAGACATTTTCATATATCTAGATTTGGATTCTTACATCTTCCAGTTTATGGGAGTGTCTTTTCATATCTCTAGTAGATTTGTTTCTTCCAAAGAGGAAAAATTTTGTTTGGAGATAGCGAATCTTGTTTTGTCTTTAGACGTTCATCCTTAGCACGGGAGCTACTTCTTCATTGGGGGAATTCTTATCCTCATTTTCTCTCTCGTATGGGGGGATGTATTCATTATACTATTGTGACAGAAGCAGTCCTTGGGGGGTCACATTGAGTCCACCTTTTCTTCTTTCTCTAGCACAGTTATTTTATTTTCTCTTTTGGAGAGGACTTTTGTCCCACTAGGTTTTCTCCTTTTCTTTGGTTGTGAGAGTTGCATTGCTTTGCATTAGTTTATACCTAAGTACCTAAATAGGCCTAGTTGTTGGGACTCATTCATGCATGCATTTTGCATTCATCATTAGCTCTTTAGTTTATCCCCAAGTTAATCTTAAGGGGGGATATTGGAGTAATTAGAACACTTTTTCTAATTAATTATTAATTATGTCTTCTAATTACTTTTTTACTTAACCTAAACTTAGGTGTTTTATGTTCTCTAGAGTTTTCTTTCTAGCATTAGTTCTAGATATAGTAGAGCTTTATTTAGCTCCTACTTTGCATTTCTTTAGTTCTCCTAATTTTAGCATTAGGGTTTTGCATCTAGGGTTTCATCCTTTTATAAGGATTTATTCATTCATTGTAATTGTATCTCCATATTCTTGTGTGCAATAATACAAAATTCCTACGTTGTTATAGAGCATACAAAATTATTACGTTGTTATAGAACATACAATCTTGTATTGTCAACTTCTAAAAACACTACCTCATGAAGGTCTTGAATGATAATTATTGATCACAAGCCACCAATTATAAAGCAAATAATTGACAAGGGAACGCCTCAACACATTGTTCAAAAGTAAGTTACCTCTTAGAAAAATCTATCAATCTTTAAACACATACTTGTACTAGTGAAAAATATATTAGATAATAAGAAGAAATTCAATTAAAAGGGTGTAAGCATCCTATGTGGATTTGATTTTATGAGAAGAGTATTTTACCCTTAAGGCTTGGAAAAATTCCTTATTTACCCTATTACCAACCTAAAGTCGATGAAACCTAGCTTTCAAATGGGATCTCTGAGCTAAATAACCATCAACAATCTAGTTCTAGTGTCATAGCTTAGAAACATCCAATTTTGAGTGTTGGGAGAAGGGTTGTATTCCAAATCTATGGTGACATGATTGAGTTCAATGATCACAATAGTCACAAATATGAGGTAGTTTATGGAGACATATTTGTAAAAATAATACACATTTAATAACATCATTCCAATACCTAGTACCATATTGAGAATGTATAGAATATTATTGAGAAAGAATGGAATAGTGATGGAGAAGAAAAGTGTTTTCACCACTAAAGATTTATTGAAATTCCAATCAATATAAAAAGGATTAGAGAGTGGTCAAAAAATTAAATATCTACTAGAGGATGCACCATAAGTGATAAAAAAAATGAAAAGAAAAAGAAAGGTTTAGTTGACAACATATCCCTGTCAATTTTCTAAATAACATATCTAATCCACTATGAAAGTTAGTCCAAGTGAACCAAATTAACAAGTATTTTTGGTAGCATGATAAATATCACCCAAAGTTATCATCTTTATAACCCAACCTACGTAGGAAGGTAAAATAAGACAATAAATCAAATAAAAAATCCCTAAGATTGATAAGCTTCATAAAACCAATAATAATCAAAGGTATTTCAATAATTTATGAATATGGCTAAGAGAATATATCAAGGATTTAATCTATAAGGGGTACCTTGAAGTAGGAAAATTTTCATCTATCTTATTTAAGAAGAAATTTGAGCTACATAGAGAGTTCTTACCAAGCATGACCATTCTTTCCTATCACCAAATCAAGGTTCAAAATCTCAAGCCAATTTCGTCTATCCTATCACAAATTCACAAGACAAGGAAAACCAAGATAATCCTATCCACCATCCCACAACTCCCCCTTTCCATGAGAATATTGTCACTCCCTTTGAATAGATAAATGAGCAATTGGTCACATCAAACATATTAGAAATCAATGTGTGCATGATGTATTGATAAGGGTGTAGTATAGCGGTCAAGTCATAACATTGTTGTGGTAGTCACCAAGGTTCGTATCCTCATGGGGCTACTAAGCTTTCAAGTTATGTGTCTCTATTGGGCTTATGTGCTTGCAAGTTGTGTGCCTTCATTGGTTTGTAGTGTTCATAGGTTATGGGCCTCTGATGATCCATTGAGCTTGCAAGTTTGGCCAAAGGTGATAATGCATTGGAGATTAGTGCCTTGTTGTGGTCATGATGATAGATCCATTGGGAAGAGATTCGCCATAAGTGGTCTCTTTGGGCTTGTATCAAGATAAAAACCCAAGAAACCCTCATCAAAAAAATTATACATGATGTTGACCACATCAAACATTATAGATAGTAAAAGCATGATTGATTATATTGAATCTGTCCAAGTACCACAATCATGAATGATGAGATAACTCTAAAATATTATCAACTTAGTCAAACCACCTTTATTTAATTTTTCCTTCTCAAAGATGAGTGAATTAAAAGTTTTAATATTTCTTAGTTATATAATGATTAAATTTGCATACTATTTTCAAAGTAACAAGTATCACAAATCACATGTTTATAACCTTGAACTATCAAGGAAACAATCTAGGATATCATGAATAAAGAATCCTATAACTATAAAAAATGAAAGAATATAAAATTCATTTAGACCCCCAAATCCTAATACCCAATCTAATATCCCACTAATCCTCAATCTAAGAAACCAAAAATCCAACAAGCTAAAATGCAAAATTCATCTAGACCCTTGCATGCAAAAAATATGCAATTTAAAAGCTCAAGCATCTTCCTGAATCCCACATTACCCCAACCTAGTATCCAAAGTCAGAAAGTTCAAAATCCACTATCCAATTTAAAACAACTACAATCTATGACCATAATATGTTGTGTGCAACTATTGGTCTTGATTCCTCTTGGTTGCATGACATTTACACATGCCCTCATAATCCTACCTTTCTATACCAACCTCTCATACAACCAAATTCCTCATCTAATGTACTGCATTCATAACCACATCCCTTTCATCCATTTTTTTGAATAATCACCATACATCCTTTATCTAACATGTCTTCCTCTCCATTTTCCCTCACAACACCCTAGGTGATGTTGACCTAGAAATAAATGAAGCTCATAGCATCTTCCAAGACCAACAATAGAAACATGGTCCACATACATCAACTATTCAAAATAGTATGCCATTAGCTTAACACAAAAGTAGATATTTGAATCCAAAATCTAAAAATTTCAAGCCTATAAAAATCTAAAATAAAAAACAAAATAATATAGATAATCCAATGATGAAAATAGTTCTTATGGTGTCTTGGACAAGTACCATGATGAAAACCTACTTTTACGTAGCATGTGTAAATCAATTTTTGTGTGAACCTTACACTTGGTTAGAAAACCTCTTGCACCTACTCATCCTATCCACCCTTTCCATCCATTAGCTAATCATCCATATCCCACCATCATATCTTTTATATCTATCATATCCACTTATTTAGCCCATGATATCCATCCATCCAGTCTTTCCCACTTTTGCACTTAATGAGGATATGGGCATGATGTTGAAATATGCTTTGGAAACTTCTTGATATACCCAATATTTTTCAATAAATACTACAATATATATTGTCTCAAGTCTTGCAACATCATGAGTCCAATATATAGAGTGGGAGAATGTTATTCCTACATAACATATTCCTTAAGGATCGCATTCTAAATCCCTCCCTCACTCCATCTCCCAACCATCCCTTTCTAAATCCTTCAAACCATTTATCCTAAACCCCACATCAACTACATCCACAATCTACAATCCCTCCATCACTCCATCTAATCCTACCTTCATCCTTATCTCTAGACTTGATTTTTCCTTGTAATTTTTCACATACAATTCACATACAAAGGGCTATCCCAAAGAAATTCATCTAAATTCAAGAAAATTTCAATCAATAACACAATCCACATAAATATAGCCAATCAAACTAGCATATATCTAAACACATATATTAGTTTTATTCCTAGTCTTTCTACAAGCCTTGATCAACTCTAAAAAACTCACTATTCTTGGGATAAATTATTTTCAAGATATATCATTCCTTAATCAACAACATTATTATAATCTCCAATCTTCAATTTTAACTTGACTAGTGGAAAATTTTTGGTTTTCTGTGACCTGTCATATGCTTGCTTAATTTGTTTGTCTTCTTGTTTTTCTTTGCAATTTTGTCAACCTTTGGGACATTTTGACACAATGACATCATAGCTTTTCCTATCATGGTGTTATGTGTTATATGATTCCATATGACTTTTTATTTTAGATTTGTCCCATATTACATGGTAATAATGTCATCATGGTTTACCATACCATGGTGCATCCTATCATATGCTAAAGTAATTAACAAGTTTCTCAAAGTGGTTGGCATCTTATTTAAATGCTCTAGCATACCTATATTACCTAGTGAGATGAACTCCCTAAAGTTGAGGTAAGCTATAGAGTCAACAATTGTGAAGATGTCTCCATAATTATGAACTCATTTATAATAATTAAATAGTCCATACATACATTAAACTCATATATTTTATATTTCCAACAAATGATACCTTTAATTGTTTTTCGACCTATTTTCTAGCATATATTATTTTTTATCTAAAAAATAACCTTTGTGGAATTCACAACATATGAATGCCTCGAGTCCTTTATTCTTAGTTAGATCTATATTATTATTTGCTCTTCTTCTTTGCCCAACTTCTTGGATACTTGAATTGGGACAACATTGTAATATTCAATAGCTCTTAGATATTCATTCTAGAATTATGTATTATTGACAAAGCTACTTCTTGGCTAAGGTAATTTTTTATTTGTTTATCTATATAATTTACATTATATTTAAATTTATTTCAATTTTATATGTTATCTTTATCACTGTTGAAGTGGGAAGAAAGGAAGTAATTGAAAAGGTCACAGGGGTTGGAAGTGTGACTAATGGATGCTTGGTTTTAAAGGTTAATGGATGGGGAGAGCTCCTCTTGATCAACAAGACTAAACTCATCATCATCATCAATTATTAGTGGGAAAACATGAAGTGAAGACATAAGGTTAGATGAGATTGGGATGAAAGAAAGGAGATTTGAATAGATTTGATGAGGATGAGTTGGATTGGTTGGTTAAATATCAACTTTTGTATTTGATTAAGCTCAAATTTGAGATAAGATGGTTAGAACAGATGAAAGATAGGGTAAATTTAAAAAATGGATTAGAATATAGTTGATGTGAGATTTTAGAATATGAAGTTTGATTAAATTTGGAATGGAATTTAGATTATGACTTGGATTATAATATCAAATATGGATGGATAATTGATTGTGATCTAGATGAAGTTGGATATAAAGTTGGATCAAAAGAAAGGATTGATAAAGAAATGGTATGAGGATAGAAGATGGGGATGTTGGATTTGATTAGAGTTTGGAGGAGATTTTGGGATTGGTTGTTGGATGAGGATTGGGATAAGAAAAAGGGAATAATAGATTAAAGGTTGGCTAAGAAAGTTGAATTGTAATGTTGGAGGAGGATGGAAATTAATATAATGGATTAGAGATGAATTAGGAATTAGAAGAATGAGATTAAGGATAAAATTGGATTTATGATTGGAAGGGGATTGGTTGGATTAGAATATGGATAAATGGAGGTGCTAAAGTGTAGAAGCACTAAACTGCACAAGAATTGAACTGCAAAAGCATCAAATTGTGAAAGTGTTGAAGAACATGGTGAAGCCACTAAACTATAAAGATGAAAGGAAAATTAAATTTTTTGATTGGTTATAGACTTGATTTTAGGATGGAGGATTGGTTTGTAGAAATTAAGGGTGATTTGGGTGAATGAGGAATTGAATTGGAAGGATGGATGAGATTAAGTGATAATTTTGGGAAGAAGGTTTTACTTACTTGAGTAAGGGGTGGGATTGAAATCACACCAAACAAACAAATTGGATTGAAACAGATGTGGATTGATAAGTAGTAGCAATAATTTTGAACAAGAAGACCCACTGGCCAAGAACTTGCATAAACCTAAAATTATTCAAGTAGTTGTGTTTATTGATGTGGGCCCACATTAAAAATTAATCTACTAATACCATCTACATGTGAATGGATAACTAGGGAAAGATATATAAATGTGATTTCCCTTACCAAAGATGGAAAAAAGGATTTACCTTGGTAAACTTTATCTCACCACATGGAGGTAAATTATGTGTAGCTTCAAGGTATTATGTGCATCCCTTGCACCATACTAAAAAATGATCAAAAGATTTGAAAATAGTATGAATAAGGTTGCTAGGGAGTACTCCAAATACCTCAAGGATACATGAGGCCAATACGTAGATGAAATCAAATAATGCCAAAAAGTCAAGAGGAAAAGGCAACCCACTCTCCACCTTCACTTCCCCAAGGTATAAGTTTTTTGAGAGCTTAGCTAAGATTGACAAGATTCCACTTCTAAGATGGGTTCCTTTTAATTCACGTCACGTTCACTTATACTCCACCAAAACATAAGATATGGGTTCATCCTCTAATGTGATGAAATACCCATGCAAAACCCCCTAAAAGGAATGATACAAGTATTTTTGGTCACCCAATATTGCATGAAGTGCAATGGTAGAGCATACACATGTTGGGTTCTATAGAGGGGAAAAAGTGAACCAGTTTGACAGGCGAATAACAACCTCTTGAGGACTCGCTAATCAACCTCTCCACTCGGGATAAGCACAAAGCATGATGATTTTCAAGTGTCAGTTGATAACACTAGATATTCCAAAAAGATCTTCTAATGACCTCTTCCAACTCTTCATCTGAGGATGCATGTGAGGGTCATGGATGACAACATAGTGTGTCAGCATCCTATATGGACAAAGTATGCAATTTTGTATAGAAAATACAATGCAACTTAGATGGATGCTTTTAGATGAAATATGCAAGTAAAAGGAATTGAACTAACAGTAACTTAGAAGTAAAAATATAGTAAAAGGGATAAAGAATGCTCAAACGGGTCTACAATTGAAGCCTCCAACAAAATGACTCTTTTTTAACATAACCTGCACACAAACCAAAAAGGAAAATGTTGGGATTGTGTTTTAGAGGTCTATCATAGTTAGAGCCTCATTTTGTTGTTTCCACCTTCATAGACAACCAATTAGATAGATAGATTAATAGATAAAAAAAAATGAGATGTACAAAGTAGATGCAACAATAGATATGCTAGTGGAGATCAAATAAATAGAGAAGAACTCCCCTTCCACACCCAAAGCAGAGAACTTGTTGGATGAGAAGAAGAAGCACAAATTCCTCCTTAAAACATGAAATTGTGAGCCTCAAGCACGAAATGAACTTCATAATGTGAGAGAGAAAGGATACTTGAAAGAGTGCCAAGAATGTTGGAAATTGTGATGAAAATACTTAGAGAGCCAAATATTTTTGTTTTAGAGCATAGAGAAATTCATTAGAGATCATAGAGAGACAAAATGAAGCCAAAAAAATAAGATAAACAAGCCCATAAGTGAATCTTGTGTCGGTCCATGCAACAAAGAGCATTATGAACTCTGTCAATCACAGACGTAACATTCCAATGACCACCTTCAAACTACATATTCATGGTGCGCAAATGTCTCCACAGTGCATAGGCGTCCATGAGTCAAACAATTAGTAGAGTTAAGAAAAGGCCAAAAATAAGGGTGATGGGGCAAGCAAACCAAATAAAAGGACAACAAGGTGAAGGAGTTCCCCAATCAGCATAAAGATAAGGTACTCATGTAGTGTGGAGTTGCACAGGATGCAATTTATGACATTACTTTTTTCTCCCACTTTAGCGAGCATATCATTATCACAAGATGTGAGCTAAAATAGAGATAAAAGTTAAAAATGTTTTATCAAGACACAAAGGGGAAGCAGAATCCTTTAACTATGTGGAGTTTCCCCCAAGGAAGAGACTTAGACCTTCATGAGATAGTACTAGGATAATTCATCACAAACATGCTAGCTACAGACAAACATGTTAGACAAAAAAGTGAAAATTTTAATAAAATGATATGATCAAACACGAAGATAACAAGATAGTGATCACTAAGATAAAAAGAAGAAATCCTTGGTATGGGTAGAAAGTTGTGCTATGCTACATGGTCATATGATAGGGTGATCATAGATTGATTAGATAGTGGTTTGGCCCCCACAAAGGCAACAACGTAAAATGAAGATCAAGTTTTTTTGCCCTCACAAGGGCAAAACGGTAAAATAAAGATCAAGTGATTTGGCCCCCACAAAGGAAAAAACATATGATACAAGATCTATAGATAAATAGATACTGAGATAAAAAAATGATAATACAAATATGCAAAGATATGATAGCCCCCACTTAAATAATGGTATGTGTTAGATGCATGATATTCTAAGGAGAAGAGATGTTGTGTCATGTCAACATAACCGGATGCCTTCATGGAATTCCACCTTGCAAAAAATGACACATAACACCCACAACATTAGTGAAAATACCAAGAGATAGGGGAATTCATTGATACAACATCGAAAGAACTCAAAACAATAAAATTAAATTATGTGTGTATTTGCATATGAGTTACTCATCATGGTCCCTAAGTTTGTGGATCTAAAGAAGGCACATCAAGACAAAGATAAAATTAAAATTTGTGTCAACACAAAGGAGAGCTTAAATGCCCCTAATGCTTTACATCATCCCCGAATGTCAAAAATAAAGATAGTATAATAAGAAGAAATACGAATACCAAGCACCTAAAAAGTTACTTGGGTCCTCTAGGAGAGCACAAACACATAAAGACAATCATCACCCCTTGTTTCCAAGTACCTATAGAGAAACTTGGATTCTTCAGAGGAGCACAAAATCATATAAATAAATCATAGAGGAACAAAAACAGACAAACTCTAATCTACAAGATAAGAAGGGTATTGTCCTAGTAGTCACCCACCATTAGGTCATCATCCTCCCAATCTTGATCATATGGGAAGGAAGGATGAGACCAAAGAGGAACAACCATGAGGGCAACACTGGGCACTTTGCCAATGGAAAAAGCTAATGATAATATAGCTTCCACATTCTCATTCCAAAGTTCCTAATAAGTGAGAGTCAATGATCATGTAAAGATCATAAACAATACCAAAATATCCTCTAAAGAGTCGAACAAATGCCCCTAAATAGAAGAGGTATGTGACTCATCCCAAGGTGATGAAATAGGAGTTGGATTGTTGACCTCCAAAAAAGGGACAAAGACAAACTCCCAAAGGTAGGACCTTCTCGATAGTGCAAATAGATATAGATAAAGACATAAGCACTGAAACAAACAAAGAAACAAAAATAGAGGTCATTGGAGTTGGTTTTTGATAATGAACCTCAGGGACAAGGCTATGCTCAAACTTTCACTTAGGTTTATGTGGAGGGGGAGGCCTCCAATCAACCATAGTAGGCTTAATTCCTCCAGGAAAACTCTAATGAAGATGAGATTGCAAAGTAGGAAAGGAAGACAATGTTGCACTAGATACAACTTGTGTATGCAACATATCAATGGGCTGGAAAAATGGAGGGATAAAGGGCAAGGAAGTGATGAAGGGTGACTCCAAGGAGGGGGCAATGAAAACCTATACCCGTTTGGGGCAAGGCTCATTGAAACTCTTGGGGGCAGCATTCAAGAACATGAAAGATGGTGACATAGAAATAGCATGAGCAATGGGAGCAAGAGCAAGCACAAAAACAACAGGAGTAGGAGCAAACACTAACGACTCACCTGCAACCTTTGAGGTAGCCCACATTCTTGGGCCATCACCCGCTAATGGCACTTATGTTCATGCACAAGTTGGTTCTAGCATAAATGTAGACTAGGAACAAAATTCTAAGAAGTCTTAGCAACATCAAGCTCTATGGGAGAGGCCTCTTGAACTGTTGTCAACAAAGAAGACCCAAGAAATGGAGCAAGAGGTGTTGTTGAAATACACCCCACTAGTGTAGCTACGGACAACCTTCCATATTTTTCTCTAAGAGAGCTCGAAAGAATAGGGGGCACCCTCAGAGCCTATGATGTAAGAGTCAGGGGCGATGGACAAGCTCTAGGTGAATGCCTACCCTTATTGTGTTGGGCAGAAAGGGGTATCAACAATAATTCGAAGCTCAAAAGGAGGGTGGGATGTAAATATCGATAGTGTGAGTGCCTTCCCTTTACCTACACTGGGTGTAGACATAGGAATAAAATATATCACTCGAGGCTATGTATTCCTAGATAGACAAGGAGTTCTACTTTAAGGAATGGGTCTATCCTTGGCCCCCACTAAAGAAGGAGCATAAGAAATAACCAATTGTAATATAGGATTTGTAATGGTAGAAATATTGAGAATTAGGGTTTCACTAAGTAAATCCACTAATCAGCGCAATTAACCAAATGAAATTGAAAGAGAATTGAACCCAATAGATCTAGGCTCAATCCTAATGGAAAGGAGACTGAGATTCTGATTGGATTCAACTGCTTAGGGTTTCTTATCCTTTTTCTTAATTGACTTTGTAATGTAATTATGAAATTAGGGAGAAAATTGAATTATTGAAGTAAACTGATAGAAACAGTAAGCAATATATAATATCCCACTGAGCCACAAACTTGGATTTGGGCAAAAGGATATGTCTAGAACCCATTTTCAAAAAGTTGGCCTAATTTTTTGGGACCATGTAGCACAGAGCTTCTCTAGTCCTCTGAATTCTATCATTGAAAGCTAAACCCATTCATCACTGTCGACTCTGCTGAAATTCTCGAGTACAACTCCACACATGTTTCCTGCAGATAGAAAGAAAGAGAAATATGTTGGGAATAGAGGTTTTCCTTAGGCCAAACCCCAAATTTTGAATTAACCATGAAATTGAATTGACAAATGTAATGAAAGACCGTAATAAAGTACTTTCCTTCTAAGGGAAAAACTTAATCTAAAATGTAATGCTTGAAACCACAATGTTTACCTTGATGAAGTTTTGTTTGTCTTCACACAAATCTTTGAAGGTTTCATGTAGAATGTCTTCATAAAACATTGATCGTGAATGTCATCTTCAATGTTTGAACTTGACTTCACTTCAGCTCTAATGCTTGATGAATGTCTGATTTCTTGCTCACTTAAATTTTAGATAGTGTAATTGAGATCTTAATTTTTGTTAGATTCGAATTAGAGGGGTAGACCTCCTTTTATACTTGTATGCTCGAAAATTCCATTAAATTTTTGGAGTCTGCTTATTAGTGATGACTATTATAAGGATTTAATTTGGGGCCTAATTAAGAGGCCTAGGGTGTGGTATGCTCTGGTCCTCATTTAGGAATAGGGTGTGGTACGCTTTGGTCTTCATTTAGGATTAGGGTGTGGTATGCCCTGATTTTGATTTAGGACCAGGGAATACCACTTCCTAGTCCTAGAAATCAAGACTCCAAAATGGGGGGATAATTAGGAAGATGGTCAAAATGCAAGGTAGATGGTGGCATGAGCATAATCAGCATTGTAATCAGGCCGTAAAAACCGAAACGTCAAAGTGAGGCTTAAGTGGGGACAAAATTGCAGACGAGTGCAATTTAAGACGCTACATTTAGCCCTCACTTTAGCAAGAATATGAGACTAAGAATACTCATGATAAAGTACAAAGTTGCATTGAAAAACGTCCACAAAGATATCAAAGAGACAAGACACTAAGCCTCCAGAGACTTTAGGATCTTACTACTCTAATATCGAGATAAAAGGGACAACATAAGAAAGGAGAGGGAGAGAGAACACATGATTGTGCTATCCTAGTAGGATTCACTTAGTATGACTCATGAAAAATAAAAAGACCAAATTAAAAAGAAAAAGGCTCGGTTTGCAAAGTAACTTGAGTATGAAAACATGTCATAGTGTGTGCAAGAAGTGTAACATTGAGTAGAGTGTATGCCCCCAGATTGAAATGATTGCATATGCCTTATTAGGAGCAATCGCTTTAAGGTAGCATACATCCAAAAGACAAGCATGTTACCACAATGAGATTCCCCCAAGAAAGGACAAATCAAAGGATAATGATCACAAAACATATATAAAAAAGTACATAAGGGATCCACTAACTTTGGGGTCTGTATTCTTTTATAATAAATAATGTATAACAATAACATTTGTATTGAATTGACCTCATCCCCCAAAGGTAGTGGAACTACAAACACAATGGAAGAAGAGAATATGTGTCTTTTTGAGTCAACATGGAAGAGACCAAAAGAGATCTCAATGCTTTTCATCATCTCCAAGTAGACGACACAAGGGAGAACATTTAGAAGAATTGAGATACAAATATAAGAATGCCACAACAAATTCGGCCTCTTTATTACCTTGCACCAATGGAGTAACAAGGTTCATTAAAAGAGAACCTAACATAACACAAAAAGATATCAAGTAACACATCATGCAGGAAACACATTACGAACAAGTAAACACACAAGAGAGGATCTATGGCATGAATGAAGCTAATCAAGCAAATCATCCACCCCCAATCTTGTTGAACACCATTTAGGGAAGGTGGAAAAGATGCAAGAGGAGCCACTTCGAGTACGACCGATGGAGATAATGTAAGTTCCAAACAAGGACCATGCTCTAATGATGAGTCACTTTGTTTGTTAGTAGGATCTAGGGTTAATGCTTTTGAAAAATGTGAAGATAAATCATGATCAACATCAATAAGATCATACATATCATCTGAATCATTAAAATCAACATTGTTAGCATGAACAACATCATCATTCATATCATCATCTAGATTAATAAAAATAGGATCTCTAATGCAAAAAGAGCATGACCCATCATTTTTCTTAAGCATTTTTAATCTTGGTGATTTAGGTTGAAATTTCTCCCTAGGTTTGGACTAAGGTTGGACAAATGAGATTGTAAAGTGGAAAATCGCGATCGAACCCTAGTTGTTCTCCCCTCTTCCAACTTCGAGGAGATAGAAGGGAGGTTTGCTAGGATTCGATGGTTTTCACTTAGGGGAGAGACTTTACATTCAAAAGAGGGGTTGAAACCCACAAGATCCAATCCCACGCAATGCAAGATTGGATGCTAAATGTGTTTCAAGGGTTAAGACGGCAAGGCTACCCTCTTTTGTAAAGAATGTTGATAGAAGAATTAAGCTAAGCATGCATAGGAAGTGATAAAGATTCGCTTATAAACTGAGATAGGAATACAGTATGAAGCTGCGGACCTGGAATTAGCAGTAAAATGTCGATACGGCGTTGTCCTGCAAATTTGAGTAAAAGTTGTCGGGATGATGGCGCCCGGCGCCACGGTCCTCCGAAAAATCTGCGAAACGAAGGGGGATCTGTTCATCTCTGCACAAGGATTCCAGATCTTCAATTTCAGCCGCGTACCTACAACCTACACATAGAAAAGCGAAGACGATTGGGGGGTTAGGGATTAGGGGTTTGCCTTTAGGTCAAACCCCGGTTTTGGAATTAACCAAGAAATGAGCAAGAGCTGTAAATGTAAATGACTGTAAAACAAGTACTAATACCTTGTTCTAAGGATGTTTGTATCCTTATGTGCGAAGGTATAGATGTTGTATGTTGTATGTTGTAGCATGTAATATGTGATCTCCTCTTCAATGGTTGAATCCTTGTCTTGAATGCAACACTTAGCCTTGAATGGAGACTTGAAATGATCAATTGCTTGAAGGAATGCTTGAATGCTTGAATGCTTGAGTATAGATTCCACGCCTTGTACACATATCCTCTTCATGCCAAATGAGAGAGAAAAATGTAGTTTATATACTTGTCATTTAGGGCTGATAGACTGATTTTCCCGACCTTAGGCCGACCAGGAAAGTTAATTTCCAAATTGCAAACAAAAAGACCCGAGACCCCTTAGGAGACCGGGCCCAAAATAGGACCCAGGGACCAGGGCGCTGGGCGCTCTGGTCCCACCTCCCGGGACAGCAGGGTGCAAGGAGGTTCAGGCCAGGGTGCTTGAAAAATGCAGTTTTCAGTGTCGTGAGCAAGTTTTGGGGTCTCCATTCAGGTTGCGTGTTGCATCGCCATCGTGAAGACCAAAATGCAGTCGAAATTGCAAGTGTCGCAATTTTAGGACGCTACATTTAGCCCCCACTTTAGCGGGAGTATGTATGCTCATACTTCCGGTAAAGTACAAGGAAACAATATTGAAAGACTTTCACCACGTCAAGGAGGCAAGATACACCAAGCCCCCAGTGGACTAAGGATCTTACGACTTCGATTGACAAAGTAAAAGGGAAGCTCACGAGAGAGAACCATGACTGTCAGTAGTAAGGTTCCCTCACTATGAGTCATGCAAGAAAGATATCAAAAATTTTCAAGGCAAGGCTAAATTTACCAAGAAATTTTCAAGTATCTTGAAAAGATATGAATGGGATGTATGCCCCCCTACGTTAAAGCGATCGCACATGCCTCACCGGGGGTGATTGTTTTAACGTAGTGATACACATAAGAAATGAGAAAGGAAAGGAGCACGTTATCGCAAGGATTTAGCCCCCAAGTGTGAGATAAACCCAAGGATAATAGACACAAAACACAAAGCACGAGGTGACTTCGCTTTCCTCGGGGTCAGTATGCTGTATGATAATTCATGTATATATATCATATGTATGTATGCATAATTGTTCTTCCTTCCCCAATCAAGGAAGGTCACCTAGAAGAAAGGAACACATGTGTCTTTTGAGTCAACATGAGAGAGATCGAGAGATCTCAATGCTTTGCATCGTCCTCAAGTAGACAACACTAAGGACAACAAATAGAAGAATGATAATAACATATAGAAGAAGTAACGAAAGAGAGGGGGAAAGAATCTGCTATGCTAATGAAACTAGTCTAGCACGTCATCTACCCCCCGATCTTGCTGATCAATGTTTCGGGAAGGCAGGGAACACGCTAGAGGAGGAACATCCAACATAGCAGATGGAGCTATCACAAGATCCAAACAAGGGCTATGTTCATGTTCCAAGCCACGTTGTTCTTGTCTAGGAGCTAGGATAAGTGCTTTAGAAAATTCATTAGATAGATGGTTATCAACATCAACAAGTTCATATTCACTATCAGAAGCAAGAGGAGTAACATTTTCATCATGAATAACATTTTCATCTATATCATCATCAAGATTTATAAAAATAGGGTTTTTAATTCTCATAGGATCAAGACCATCATGCATCTTATGTTTAGGAGATTTAGGCTCAATGTCCGGCTGAGGAGAAAATGGAATAATGCTTGTTGAAGGTGTTTTTGGAGATGGCAAAGTTTGAGAAGCGGCTGCTTGAGCTTTAAGACGACGCTTTCGCCGGCGTTCACATGCAGAACGATTTCGTCTAGTCTTAGTAGGAAGTGAAGAAGATTGAGGAGGAGGAATGTTCTCATCCCTATCACTTGGGTGTTTAGGTTGTGGTCTCTTAGGCTGGATAATAGGAGAAGAAGAAGGTCTCTTCTCTCTATAAAAAGAAGGAGGAGGAACTGCTCCATATAAAGGAGGAATTTTTGGTTTAGGAAGGAGACCAAGTCCATCATGACGAGGAGGTATAGGTCTACTCTTAGGAAGTTCATTAGGTATAGACATAGTCACATCCATAGGGATGGGTTGGGAATCTTCTTGAGGAAAGACATTAGTTTTATCTTTCAAAGGAAGAACTTCCTTCTCAAGAATGATAGGAATATCAAGTTTAGGTGTTCTAGGTTCACTTAGAGATAGGATCATATCTGTTTTCCACTTTTGATAAGATTTGAAAAGATGATCACTTCGCGGAGGAAGAGATTGGAATTGTTTAGGCCAAAAGTAATCAATAGGAACGCTAGAAGTTCTTTCAGCTGGTTTAAAGAGACTATGATTGACAGTAACAACTTCACGATTATGGGGAAATTTCAAACACTTATGAATAGGAGAAGCAATAGCTTTCATGGAAGACAGCCAAGGATAGCCAAGCTTCACATGAAATTGTTCGGAAGATGGAATAATAGCAAAGTTCACATCAAGAGATTTGTTATGGACCTCAATAGGCAATGTAATAGAACCAATTGCAAGAGAAGAAAATGCATCAAATAGTTTCACAATCACATCTGTTTTATCATATATCACTTGATTCAATTGCAAAGTAAAAAGAAATTCTTCAGTAATGATATTAACCATGCAAGAAGGATCAATAAGCACTCCACAGCAAGGTGTATTCTTAACTTTTGCAACTATGTATAAAGGACCATCAGGTGCCCTAATGGTTTCACTGGAATCAAATGTGATGGAAGGTTCTTTAGGGTTTTCTTGCTGCTCTACAAAGTTAATCACATTTGGAGTCATAGACACAAGACCATCAGATGAGAGAGAGGAATCATTAGCCTCAATTGCATTAGAGGTATGAGAAGGCAATGGATCAGTGAAAATCTGAAGATTTTGGTTAGGAGGAGCTACAGATGTGTTGCCTTTATCATTCACTCCAGAAACAGAGATAGTATTATTATCAATCAAATCTTGAATTTTACCCTTTAAAGAAAAACATTTTTCAGTATCATGCCCAGGCTGACGATGAAATTGACAAAAGGCTTTGTTATCAAGATAAGGTGAAGTAATCTTTGCAGGATCAATTTGTCTTATAGGAGGAAGAGTAAGCACATTTTGTTCCAATAACTTATTCATAATACTATGCAATGATTCATTCAAAGGAGTATACTTTCTTTCTTTCTTGAAAAATTTAGAAATAGGAGGCACACCTGATGCTGCATTCACATTGTTGTTGATGATGTTTTCATTGAATTTGATGGAATCTCTATTCGGTTTAAACTTCCCAAATGGTTGTTGACTGCTATCACCCTTATCACTCGGAGCCATAGGATGTGATTGTTCCATTTGACTCACGGTCAGTTGATAATTGTGAAGAGTTGCACACAACTGTTGGAAAGAAGTAAACTCAGAAAACAGAAGTTTGTCTCGAATATCTTTTTGTAAATTAGAAATAAAGATTCTTTGAATATCATTGTCAGGCACTGGAAAAGAAATTTGAGCATACAAATGCTTATATCTACCAATGAAATCAGTCACTTTTTCTTTAACACCTTGTTTACAATGCATTAAATCAATCAAAGTAACTTTAGGACTTATATTGTTTTGAAATTGTTGAATGAAAGCATTTGCAAGTTGTTCAAAAGAAGTAATAGAATAAGAAGGCAACGAGCAATACCATTGTAGGGCTTTGTCTCTTAATGTTCTAGTGAACAGTTTCGCAAGCAACCTTGGGTCATAAGCAAAATCAGTACAAATTGTTTGAAAAGTCTTAACATGTGTTAGAGGATCTCCTTTACCATTATAAAGTTCCAAATGCGAGATTTCAACATGTTTAGGGGGAATAGCTCGGACAATGTCAAGAGAAAGTGGGCTCGCAACATCAAATGTGGGCACAATAAACTTAGATTGATTCATAGAGGCAATTTGTTGCTGTAAAGAAGAGACAGTTTGTGCAAGATTGTTAATGGTCGCTTCAGTCGAAGAGTTCATATTAGATGTGTTAGATTGAGATGGAGGTGTTATGTTATTGAAAGAAGGTAAAGAGTAAGGTGGTGGGACACTATGATAGTCAACCATAGGGGATGATTGGACAAGAGGAACACTACAAGGAGGGATGGAATGGTTAAATGAATTGCCCCCTTGCGTCATGTTCATTTGTGGTGATATAATAGGCACACTCATTGAAGGAATGAATGAAGAAGTCAGATTGAATGAAGGAAGAGGGTTAATTGAAGAAGAAGGGTTGCCCCCATGACTGGTGATCATAGGAGGAATGTCTTGTGTAGAAGTAGCCATTATGTTTGATGTAAAAGTAGGTATGCTAGCAATAGAAGTTGTCAAAGGAATAGAATGATTGACTTGTGTAGGAGGTTGTGTATAACCCAAATTTTCAGCACAACTCTTCATAGGCATCACATTCGAATCCACAATGTGTGCAATACCACGCAAAATATCAATTCCATTCTTATCACTTTGAAGCATACGTTTTAGACCCTCAATTAAAGGAAGAGCTTGACTATCAGGGTATTCTTGAGACATCCATTGTCGAAAATCGTCAAATTGGTTATCCAATTTCGAAAGTTGTTCTACGGAAACCTCATGGAGAGCTTCTTCATCATTAGGAGGATTAGAGGAATTACCCATGTCCTCGATAAAAAGGCTATTCAAATTAGGTTCCATCTCCTCGGTAATTAAACCTCGGAAAGACTTAATTCTACGGCTTCGTCTAACGAGAATAGTGTAAGTAGGGCTTATTGTTGTAAAACTCATGCACTAGAAAGAGAGAGAAGATTTTGAATTTAGAGGTAGCAATTTTCAGTAAAATCAGCCAATCTTCTGGATTTAAGCTGTTAAATGCAATCACAACAGTCTCCCGAAATTTCGGAAAAAATGTCCGGGACCGTGGCGCCCGGAGTGCAACACGGTCCTTGCAACTTTTTTCGAAATTTGCAGGGATGAAAGGTATGATGATTTTAGAGCTAATCTGAAAAAAATTGAGTGATTTTACGATCTGTAGATAGGACAAATTAAAGTTGCAATCTCAAAATTGAACCCTACCAAGATTGTCGAAAAATGCAAAATTTGAATTTTGAAAAAGAGAGGGAAACTGAAATTTTGAATTTTATGATTTTAGAGGGAATGTCAAGAGCAATGCAAATTTTGAAATTTGAAAATTGACTCAATTTCACGCAAAATTCAATTTTGAAAGCGGAAATTAAAGTTGTTGTAATTAAGCACTTAATTTCAAAAGTCACAAATTGTAAGAATTTGAATAAAGCACTGAAATTTTTAATGAATGATAACACACTTTTCAGATTTAGGACAGTAAGAACACAATTTTGACACAAAATTTCAATTTCAATGATTTTAAATGTTTAGAAGCCTTAATCCAAGCAATCACAAGACCAACTTTGACTGTAATTTTGAAGGTGTTATAATTGATAAAATCAGCCAAAATTCTGAATCTTAGCAGAAAAACACAGTAAGATCTCGCTCCCGAAATTTCGGAAAAAATGTCGGGGACGATGGCGCTCGACGCCACGGTCCTCGCAACTTTTTTCCAAATTTTCAGGGATGAAAGATATTGTGATTTTATTGCGGAATCCAAAGTTACAGCTGATTTGGAGATGTTTTGATCAGTGAAATTGTCGGACAAAGGTTGAATCAAGAGGGTTTCAAAAATTAGGGTTTTGACACTTAACCACTTAATTTTCAAAATTAAAGCACAAATATGAATTGATAATTTGTAATAGAAGGGCAGATCTGAAACAGGCATTAACATTTAGACATTTCGCAAGTTCAATTACTAAAAAGAAAATTTAGGGTTTTTATGCAATCACCTCTAAAATTTTGCAAAAGATCAAACATGGAAATGTAATCAATTTTTTCAGATCTAAGCATGAAAAATCAGAAAGGATGTTCATGTCGGGTTCACCAAAATGTAAAGCGGAAAATCGCGATCGAACCCTAGTTGTTCTCCCCTCTTCCAACTCCAAGGAGAGAGAAGGGAGGTTTGCTAGGATTCGATGGTTTTCACTTAGGGGAGAGACTTTACATTCAAAAGAGGGGTTGAAACCCACAAGATCCAATCCCACGCAATGCAAGATTGGATGCTAAATGTGTTTCAAGGGTTAAGACAGCAAGGCTACCCTCTTTTGTAAAGAATGTTGATAGAAGAATTAAGCTAAGCATGCATAGGAAGTGATAAAGATTCGCTTATAAACTGAGATAGGAATACAGTATGAAGCTGCGGACCTGGAATTAGCAGTAAAATGTCGATACGGCGTTGTCCTGCAAATTTGAGTAAAAGTTGTCGGGACGATGGCACCTGGCGCCACGGTCCTCCGAAAAATCCGCAAAACGAAGGGGGATCTGTTCGTCTCTGCACAAGGATTCCAGATCTTCAATTTCAGCCGCGTACCTGCAACCTACACACAGAAAAGTGAAGACGATTGGGGGGTTAGGGATTAGGGGTTTGCCTTTAGGTCAAACCCCGGTTTTGGAATTAACCAAGAAATGAGCAAGAGCTGTAAATGTAAATGACTGTAAAACAAGTACTAATACCTTGTTCTAAGGACGTTTGTATCCTTATGTGCGAAGGTATAGATGTTGTATGTTGTATGTTGTAGCATGTAATATGTGATCTCCTCTTCAATGGTTGAATCCTTGTCTTGAATGCAACACTTAGCCTTGAATGGAGACTTGAAATGATCAATTGCTTGAAGGAATGCTTGAATGCTTGAATGCTTGAGTATAGATTCCACGCCTTGTACACATATTCTCTTCATGCCAAATGAGAGAGAAAAATGTAGTTTATATACTTGTCATTTAGGGCTGATAGACTGATTTTCCCGACCTTAGGCCGACCAGGAAAGTTAATTTCCAAATTGCAAACAAAAAGACCCGAGACCCCTTAGGAGACCAGGCCCAAAATAGGACCCAGGGACCAGGGCGCTAGGCGCCATGGTCCTGGGGACCAGGGCGCTGGGCGCTCTGGTCCCACCTCCCGGGACAGCAGGGTGCAAGGAGGTTCAGGCCAGGGTGCTTGAAAAATGCAGTTTTCAGTGTCATGAGCAAGTTTTGGGGTCTCCATTCAGGTTGCGTGTTGCGTCGCCATTGTGAAGACCGAAATGCAGTCGAAATTGCAAGTGTCGCAATTTTAGGACGCTACAGAGATCAAACCAACTTTTGGTGTCTTTAGGGAGGAAATGGCTTGGGAAGCAAATTCATGAGCCTTGGCACAATGTCTTCATCAACATTATCTCGCACAATGGTTCCTTTTAGTTTTCGTTGAGACTTGTTAAGTTTTAGGATAAATGGACATAGGCTTCTTGTCTTCCTTTCAAGGATGAGGAACAAGAGAAACCTCACTAGGTTGAGTCATAGAATATGCCAAATGTTTTCCTTTGTAAGATGTAGGAGGCAAGACTTGGGCATATATGGGAGGAATAGAAGGAGTAGGAAGAATCCCAAGTCCATTATGAGGAGGGGGAATGTACATAGGTATAGGATCTCTAGGTTTACTCAAGGATGTGATCATCTCATTTTTTCCACTTTTGATAAGATAAGAAGAGGATGTCACTTTGAGGCTTAAGAGGTTCAAGTTGTTGAGGCCAAAAGTAATCAAGAGTAAAATTACTGCACTTCATTGTGGTTGGTAAATATTATCATTAATTGTTATGATAGTGTCATTATGAGGGAATTTCAAACATTTATGGATTGTAGAAAGAATGGATTTCATGGAAGAGAGCCAACGATGTCCCAACTTCACACAAAACTGATCCTATGTAGGAATGATAGTAAAAGTCACATCTAAGCACTTAATACTAACCACAATAGGGGGAGTAATAGAACCAATAGTAGGGCAAGAGAAACCATCATACACCTTTATCACAACATCATATTTATCATATGTAACTTGATGAAATTATGAAATATAAAGATATTCTTTAGTAATCACATTCATCATACACACTAGATCAATGGACACTCCTCATGAGAGTTTGTCTTTGATCTTTGCAATGATATACAATGGGCCATCAGGTACAACAATAGTCTCAGTAGGATCAAAAGTAATGCATAGATCTTTAGGAGCTATAGGTCTATCCACAACATTCACAACATTGTTAGATTCCATACAAAGCTCGTCAAGAGAAAAGGCAAGAAACTCAACAACATTAGTGGAGTGAGAAGGCAAAAGATTGGTGAATATTTGGAGGATTTGATTATGAGGAGCTATGGACTTGTTTCCTTTGTCATTCACACCAACTACAGATATAATATTATTATCAATGAAGTCTTTAATTTTACTCCTCAATGTATATCATTTCTTTGTATTATGATCAGGTTGAAAGTGATATTGACAAAAGGCTTTTGGATCATGATGGGATGGCAATGATTTAGAAGTATCAATTAGCTTGATGGGGGGAAGTTTCAACACATTAGCATTTATCAACCTTGTCAATACTATCTAAAGACTCAGAAGAAGGAGTTAATTATTTTCTAAAGTATTTGGATAAAGGGGCCACACCTAATGTTGTGGCTGCCACTTGAGTGTTGATGTAACCTTTGTTAGGTTTAAACTTATTAAATAATTGTTGAGCACCCTCACTCTTATCAACTGAAGCCATTGAAGGAGATGATTCAAATTGACTCACTTGAAGTTCATAATTATGAATCACTACACACAATTGTGTAAAGGAAGTAAAATCAAAAAATAGAAGATTATTTCTAATGTCATTTTGTAAATTAGCGATAAAATATTTTTGAACATCATGATTAGGCACTTGATAATCAATTTGAGAATGCAAATGTTTATATCTACCAATAAAATCAGTCACTTTTTCTTTAATTCCTTGCTTACAATGAATCAAATTAGTCAAAGTAATTTTAGGACCAATATTATTGTGAAATTGTTGAATGAGTACATTAACCAATTGTTGAAATGAAGTAATATAATAAGGAGACAAAAAACAATACCATTGCAAAGCTTTATCCCTAAAGCTTCTAGTAAACAATTTAGCCATGTCTTTGGTCATGAGAAAAATCACTACACGGTTTCAAATGTCTTCACATGTGTCAAGGGGTCACCTTTTCCATTATACAACTCCAATTGAGGGACTTCCTTGTGTTTAGGGGGGACCATACGAACAATGTCATCGGATAATGGGCTTTCTACATCGAATGTGGACACATTAAACTTGGATTAAGTAATGGAAGCCAATTGTTGTTGCAGGGATGTAATAGTTTGTGCTAAATTATTGATGGTTGCTTTGGTGGATGGATTGAACTTGGACATGTTGGATTGTCATGGAAGAGTAAAATTGTTATATGTAGGTGGAGGTTGAGAATAAGGAGGTGGAACACTATGGTATGTTGGTATGGTATATGATAGGGATACAAATGGAATACTCATTGAAGGAGGTATGTTAAAAACATTGATTAATAGGATTGTTGGCTTGATGATGATGATATGATGTAATAGGTTATGTTGTCATTGATGGCAACTATGTTTTGATAGTCATCTAAGTCTTTTAGGCCAATCGGTGAAGCATAACCGGTACAGGAGACAGTTTAATAGTGAAATGATAAATAGGACTTCAGCTAGTAAACGAGGATCAATATTACATTCAGGAAACCAGTACGGGTGATCTATGAAGAGTTAGGTGATGTGGTTCTATTGGAATGTTGGAGACAGGTACTTGCAAATATATCCCACATTGCATTGGCAGATTCAACATTATGAGTGAGTTATGGTATACAGGGAAGTCAATCTTGAAAAACTGTTAACCGGTAGAATAGAATGACATAAATCGGTTAACTAGTTGTGTTTATGTTTTATTTTTGGGTTGTTATGTTGGTGGCCAACATAAGTAAAGCATGTTGAGCAAGATTGACTAGATTCATTGAACTTAGGAACTTGTTCTGAGGTTGTTAGTTGACTAAGTTGAGATGTTTATAAAAAGTGTGATGAGTTATGAGATAAATGATGAGATCATAAGCATAGATTGAGAAATTGATTGTGCAGTGAATTGTGAAGCATTGCATTGATGTATTGTTGAAGTATATTGTAGAAATGAAGCAGATCTTATCAGGCACAGAGGTTCTATATGCAGATCATCTAGCTTTTGTTTCCTAATAGTTGCAGCAGTCAAAATCCCTTAACCGGGTAGGTCCTAACATACCTGATTGTATAAATCCCTTAACCGGGTAGCTCAACAAATTGAGTTTAAATCCTTCAACAAGGTTACTCCTAACAGAGTTGTTACCCCTATATTTTTGCTTGTGCCTAAAGCCTCATAATTAGCTAAAAATAAGATATTGTTAATGTTTTAATGCTAAAGTTTTTATGGCCAAACTCCATGTCGGCTGAGAGATTTTAATTGTTTTATTTTTGCTTACCCATATACCCAAACAATTAAAATCTCAAGTCTTATGTCTCCTATGCAAAAATGATTTCCGGGTTATGCTCTACTAGGCCCATTTATTCTACAGTTAAAATTTCATAAGAAATAGAGCTCTCAGTAAAAAGTTATGCAGGTTTTTCTATGGAAGCCCAAAAGAACAATTGTCATTGAACTTGAACCTTGAACCTTTTCAAAGTTCAAAGTTCGGGTTCAAGTTCAAAGTTTGAATTCAACTGGAGCAGGCTTTGTAATTTTTGTTCATTGAACTTGAACTATTGAACCTTTTTGGTTCAAACATGCAAGTTCAAGCCCACAGGTTCAAGCACGCAAGTTCAAAAAGTTCAAAGTTCAAATTTCGGGTTCATTGTAATTTTTGGTTATTGAACTTGAACTATTGAACCTTCTTTGGTTCAGGTTCAAGGTTCACAAGAAAATGGAAAGGAAAAAAAAATCAATGAATTATATTGTGGGTACAGTTTTTGTTTTTGAACCATTTGCTTGAACCTCGCAGGTTCAAGGTTCAAGGTTCGCAGGTTCAGAGTGTGGATGTTTTTAAAAATGATCATCGAGCTGAAAGTAAAAGTGTTTGGATGACTTTTAAGATAGCCACACTAACACATACAAAGTCTAATTTTCATGTTACAAAGGAAGATTCAACTTTTTGAAAGATGGATTTAATTATTAATTCATATGTTGATAACAAAGGATAGCAGTTGATAACATTTTCAAAGAATTATTTCAGTAGCTCACGGTATTATAAAAATCTAAAGAGTTACAATCCTCCTCTATTATAAAGAGAGATTTGTCATAAAATAGAGCTCATTCTTTCAAATGGCAGCTCAAAGTCATGATCCATGTGCAAGTTTTGACATGTATATTGTTTATAGTTTTCAATGCAACCTGTAACCACGGATTTTCTGAGATAGAAAAACCAGTCTCGGTGTGGGGGGAATAACTATTAATTTAACTGTTGGATTGAGCTGAATTTGTGATATGTTTTAGTAAACCTAGTTGTCTAAATTCTCACCAGAGAGATTGAAAAAATGTTATTCCATTCAAAAGTTATTAATCTCTGAGTACGGGTCTATACAAATTTCTGAGAAAAATATTATTATGAGAAACTCGCGGTGGAGACTTTGTTTTGAAATGGAGATCCAGATAATAAATTTACCTTGGAGATATAAAAAAATATGTCCACCTGTCAACACATAATTAGATGTGTTTAATTTAAATTATCTTCAAACATTTTTCAAAAGGGAATGGAGGATAAAAAATTTGAAGCAAAAAAAAGAAGAATTGTCAGGAAGAAGATAAAAGATAAAGGAAAAGATTAATTAATAATCTTTTCAAGAATCAGTTATTGATAACTGAAAGTCTCAGAGGCTATATATATATGTAATTAAAGAAAAGAGCAAGGGTTCTTTTTTTTGGTTGGATCTTTCTACTATAAAAAGAAGGGGGCAACGTTGTTTTCTGGACTATACAATTTTGTTTTTCAGAAGGGTTGAGTCTGTGAGCTCACATTTTGGAATTGATAGAATGAAAAAGATTTTGTTGATCTGTGTATTTGTCAATATTTTCTTTTGATTACAATGAGCTATGTCGCTTTTGTAATTTTCTTTCATTGTCTTTTCTATTACATCAAACTATGTATATGCATTTGATTCTGAAACTTTGATTTCAAAGATAATTTGTATTTGGAAAGAAATTTGTTGTTAACCCTTTGTCTTGGTATTCTGATCCCCCTTGTCCTTTGAGGCATGAGAGAGACTCGATCAACATCCAAAGAATTTTGATCTATTGGAAAGGGTATTTTCGTGGGTGTGGATAATTAAACTGTGTTTTACTTACCTTCATTCACTTCATTATAAATCTGTTATTTGCATCTACTTTCATGGTTATGGGTAGATGTTAGTTTCCCTTTATTGCTTTCTGGTTAAAAGCATATTCAGAAAATATATATTTTTATCCAACGAAGGGAGTTGTACCTTCATATCAAAATTCAGAGAGCACTTGCACTCACCATTGCAAGTGACTCAACTGTTTGTTCTTGTTTTGTCTTTCAATTTGGGCATTTGGGAGTCATTTTTAAAAAGTATTTAAGGAGGACAAATTTGTTTACCAACAAGATTAAAGCTTCTAACATAGCTAAGGTGTAAATCCCCTCACCGGGTGACTCCTAACAGGGTCTGCTCTTAACTGGGCAAGTTTGTAAGACCTTAACTGGTCAAAGATTTCTATTCTGCAGATAGTGAATCTTGTGGGTACTAATTCCCACCGTGGTTTTTTCCATTTGGGTTTCCACGTGATAATCATTGTGTTATGGTGCGCATGTCTTATTTGGTGTTGGCTTATGTGGTTATCTTTCTTGCATGCCTATTGATTTTTAATTTAATTAAAGTGGCGATCAGATTTATATTGTTTTTACTTGCACTGATTCAACACCCCCCCCCGCCTTCTCAGTCCCTTATAAGTTTATCAAGGATTGCCCCCATGACTAACATGTATAGGATTAACATTTTGTGTGGAAGTAGACATGATAGAAGATATAAATGTAGGCACACTAGGAAGGGATGTAGGCATAAAAAAGGATTGATTGATTTGACTAGTGGGTTGAATGTAACCAAGGACTTTGGCACAAATTTTGATTGGCATGATATTAGTATCAACAATATGAGCAAGGCCACAAAACAAATAAACGCCAATATTATCACTTTGCGCCATTATTTTTCATCCTTCAAGAAAAGGGATTTCCTCACTTTCCGAGTATTGTTGACTCATCCATTGTTGAATATTTTCAAATTCATATCAATCTTCTCTAATTGGCCAATAGTAACCCTAGTTAGTGATTCATCCACATCATGAGAATTATGAGGAGGATGGGATAAAAGATGTCATTTGTTGGACTAGAGGAAGCACCAACATTCTAATGGAATAAGTGATATAATTGAGGCTCCATGCCCTTAGTGGTTAAACCTTGGGAAGCCTTAATTCTATAACTTCTTGTCATGGGAATATTGTATCTAGGACTAATGGTAACAAAACTCATGCACAAAGGAAGGAAATTTGAATGAAAATTGAAAACTATGATTAAGCAATGCAATTTATTGTAACAATGATTGATTAACCAATCAATTAAACAATTTGAATTGTGATTTTGAACAATAAATGCCTTTAGATCATAACATAACATGTCATAATAATCAAATCTGAAAAATACACTTGAAAAACTATGCAACCCACAAGTTAATTTTAGTATAATAAATTAGGGCTTTTATGAATTTAACCTCTAAATTTATGAAATTTAATTGAAAATAAAAAATATGAGTGCAAATTTGAATTTTAAAATGCATATAAAATCAAATTTGAGACAATAAATCATAATTAGGTATGCAAGATGGATGTCGGGTTCGCCAAAATGTAATGGTGGAAATATTGGGAATTAGGGTTTCACTATGTAAATCCACTAAATAGTCCAATTAACCAAATTACATTGAAAGAGGTTTGAACCCAATAGATCTAGGATCAATCCTAATGGAAAAGAAACTAATATTCTAATTAGATTCAACTGGTTAGGGTTAATTATCCTCTTAATTGAATTTGTAATGTAATTATGAAATTAGGGCAAAACCATTAATTATTGAAGTAAATTGACATAAACAGTAAACTATAGATATCCCATTGGGCCACAAGCTTGGATCTAGGAAAAAGGAGATGTCTAGAACCTATTCTCAAAAGTTCAACCTGATTTTTTGGGACCAGGTAGCACATATCGGCCCTGGTCCTCCGATTTTTTTATCGTCGAAAGCTCAACCTGTTCATTATCGTTGACTCTGTCGGAATTCTCGACTACATCTCTGCACCTAATTCCTACAGACAAAAAGAAAGGAAAATATGTTGGGGAAAGGGTTTTGCCTTAGGTCAAACCCTAGTTGTGGAACTAATTATGAAATTGAATTGACAAATGTAATAAAAGATTGTAGTAAAGTATTTTATTTTGAGGGAAAGATTAAATCTAAAATGTAATTCTTGAAACCACAATGTTTACCTTGATGAAGTTTTGTTTGTCTTCATACAAAGCTTTTAGGGTTTCATGTAGGATGTCTTCAAAAAACATTGATCATAAATGTCATCTTCAATGCTTGAACTTGACTTCACTTCTACTCCAAGGCGTAATGAATGATTGATTGCTTGCTCACTTGAATTTTCTATAGTGTAATTGAGATCTTGATTTCGATTAGATTCAAATGAGAGGGATAGACCTCCTTTTATACTTGTCTGCCCAAAAATTCAATTAAATTTCTGGAGTAGGTTGACACGAGATACAAATTATCGCTCATTAGTGATGACCATTATGAGGCTTTAATTTGGAGTCTAATTAAAAGGCTTAGGACGTGGTACACTTTGTTCTTGATTTCGGACTAGGGCGTACCATGCCCTAGCCTTGAAAATCAAGACTCCATAATGGGAGAAGAATTGGGAAGATGGTGAAAATGGAAGGCAGATGGGTGGTGCAAGTAGAATCGACATCGTAATTAGGCCTTAGAAAGTGAAATGCCAAAGTGAGGCCTAGGCGATGACAAAATTCTAGGCGAGTAAAATTTAGGATGCTATAGGAAGGATGAGTGGAAACCGATGCATGAAGAGCTAGAGAAACCACAAACTCAATCAATGTAGAAGAAAACTCCCCCATCTTATACTTATAATAGGCTTTATATAAGAAGTCTCCACAAAGAAGAATAGGCTCAATCGGAGCAGGACATAAATGATACAACTAAAAGCCCCCATGAGCAATTAGCAGATAAAATCTAGTGTCCTAGGCAATGTGCACTACACCCTCATGAGGGAACTTCAAACACTTGTGAATAATCGAGGAGACTACTTTCATGGAAATCAACCAAGAAATACTTAGTTTAACCTAGAATAGGTCTGACTTGAGAACGACAATAAAGGTGCTTGACACCATATTTGGTCTCACAATGATTGTCAAGGTGGGGTCACCTAGAGGAGGAATGAACAACCTGTCATGCGTGCGGACAATGGCACGACACTCGTCATATCTCACCCTATGTAAACAATTGATAAATAGGGCATCCTCCATAATAACATCTAATTGACATGTAGGATCAATCATCAAACCTATAACATTATGATCATTTATCTTAGACAGGATGTATAACAATGCAAGATCCCCACTCTAAGGAGCATCCAGAGGTGTGAAAGATATGTTGTTGTTTTGTGTCCTCTGGATAGGGGGTGAAATCGAAGTGATGGTGACCATGTTAAAGTATGGCCCACCACTCAACTCAAATTCTAAAGATGCAGAGATAGAGTTTGATGAATGAGGTGGGAACATAACAGTATATATTTGGAGCTCATTGTTATTTTTGTCAAGAAACTTATGAGATTTTTGTTTACCCTCATCGACTCGGATAGCACCACTATCCATATGATCTTGGACTAGATGTCTAAGACGAAAATAGCATTTGGTGTCATGTCCAGGCACACAGTGATACATACAAAACCTGGAACTATCATACCATCAAGGGTATGGTCTGTTGTCAAGTAGTGGTCTAATCTCAGGAAGGGTTATAAGATTATCCTTTGAAAAAAAATTCATTATACTCAAATAAGTATTAGATAACTTTGTAAAGACCTGATTCTGTTATGGCTCTTGCGTAAATCTCTTAGTAGCCTGAGGCACAATGACAACATTCACCATGACTTTAATTTTTTACTCTCATGTGGTAGAAGCACCTCTGAAAGTATCAGTACATGAGTTTGAAAAGGATTCTCCAAACTGAGTCATTGTGTTTTGATAATCAGTGAGTGCAAAGCATATATTAGTGAAGTTAGAATTACGGTGAACAACTAGCTTCTCCCTTAGTGTCGGTTGCATATTTCCAATGAAAATCCTCTGTAAATCATTGTCTAGTAGAACAAAGGGGATCTTCGTAGAAATTGATTGTTACCTAGAGATAAACTTTGTAATCCTCTCATTAGGCTTTTTCTTGTAGTGAACAAGGTTTGCTATAGTGACCTTGCTTCCAATGTTTGCCTAAAACTGCATACGAAAGACATTCATGAGTTGATCATATGATTTAATATAGTCAGGCAATGAATTGTAACATTCTACTATAGTTCCCTTAAGGGACTAAGAGAACGGTTTCAACAACACAAATTTCAAGCTATGATAATCGCTACAAACAATCATGAAAGAGTTGATTGTTGGTATTATGGAAGTGTTGCATTGATTTTGTCATTGATGTCAACACTTGTCAACACTTGGAGATCTTTGGTTATGTTCACTGGCATGTTCAGTGACTTATGCACAGTCACCGGTATTTGGTTCACCAGCAGGTTATATTGCTCACCGGCACTGAGGATGATCTGTTATCATTTGGAGATTACTTGGTTATGTCGAAGACATTGTTTGGACACTTGGTTTTGGTGATTTGATTATTGGCACAATCGAGTTTCCATATTTGTTGTTACCGGCAAATAGGTCTAGGTTATGGACCAGCAAGCATTATCTATTCCAGATTAGCACAAAACGTTATGGAGATGATTTTTTATTGTTGTAAATGCATTGAGCCAACATTATACATCACATATTGAGTCATTTGTAATTGATTTAATTGAAATATCTTAGTGAGCCGACCTACACAATTGGTCTTAGGTTTTGGTATATAAGTAAGATCTCATTTATGAGATTACATGGTAGAAGTGGAAAAAGGATTGTGATAAGGTATATGTGAATATAAGTAGAGCAATACATGCAGACATCATTTAAAGATTCAAGGAAGGTTTGAAGAAGGCAATTTGAGCTTAACCGATATTGAATCCAACATATGAAGATGCTATTTTGAGCAGTACATTATCATTGGATTTAACCATCCAATTGTAGTCAATGTGACTCCCATTTTGTGATTGAGCAGTGAGCTCTAGGCAGTTGGCCTTTCTGCATGTGCAGACCCCGTTTGTACACACATACTATCTGCAGTAGTATCATCTGATTGTGGGTAAGGTTTCCCACCGTGGTTTTTCCCCTTACAAGGTTTCCACATACAAATAACTATGTTATGTGTTGTGTATGTTATTTGTCTTTTTGTTTCATGCATTAAACTTTACTGGTACTGTTATTAACTATTAAATTGTCTACCAACATTAAAGTTTGGTTTACCAGTATAATGCATTTAGTTTGGTTAAGTTATAATTGGGTTGAAATTAATAGACAACTGATTACCCCCCCCCCCCCCTTCTCAGTTGCCTTTGAGACCTAACATTGATATGAATGTTAGGATCTCCTTTTCCATCATACCGATCAAATTTAAGAGATTCTACCCCTTCGGGGGTGATAGTGTTTAAGATACTCAGATTAAGAGGACTATGACGATAATTTAAGTAGGCAATGAGGATTGATTAGCATCAAATGCAAGAGTAGTAAGTTGCTACAATTGTCCCATATTTTATAAAATAGTATTAAGCACAGGGTTGCTAGCTAGAGGAAGTGGAGGTAGAGTAGTAGAGTGACGAGTTCAAATACCACCGCTAGTACCATTACTACTTCCAACACCCATGCAAGCACTAATAGAAGCACCTTGTGTGGTAGAACCAGAGGTCGTAGAAGTATTAGACATACTCGTATATCCCAAAAAGTTCTATGAAACATATTAGAACTAGTAAACATATCAATGGGAGGTACAGTATCCACCATGTGGATTGATGCTCTAGGGATATTGACACCAATCTATGGGCTAGTGATGTCGAATTAATCATCCTATGTGTGAGTCTCAACAAACGGCAAATGATTTTTGATAATGATAGAAATAGCCCTTAACACCTCAAGGCCTCTCTTATCTGAGATAAGTATATCTCTTAGATTATGAATAACAAAGTCGGCCTGAGGGAGGATGTTTTCTTGCTCAAGGAAACCCTTGAAATCCTTCAAATTCTCCTTTAGAGAATGAATCTATTCAAATGGTATGTCAAGAGTAAACTCATGATCGATGAAAAGAGGAGATCCTAAGAGAGTATTTGTTGGGGTTTTATTTTGAGAATTACTTTGAGATTTATTTGTAAAAGAGACCCCGATAAATATACCCTTAAAAGGATGAGAAGCAAAATGATCACTCGAATCCGTCGTACCTATGAACATCGGGCATGGTGGAGTAGAAATATAACAATTTGTAGGGATACTTATTCTAGAAGTTATCCTAACAACAACCCCAAATTCAATCTAGGTCAAAAAGTTATAGGTGATCAATAGAACACTTCAAAAATTTCAAAAAGGGTACAAGGAAGGAAGCCCAACACAATTATTTAGAGAAAAACTATTAAAGTGCTCAAAAATAACTACACGTGCACAAGACCACCCTTCACGTCGGGTTCACCAAAATGTAGAGGGGGAAAAGTGAACCACTCCTATGGATTGATAACAACCTTTTGGGGACTCACTAATCAACATCTCCACTCAGGATAAGCACAAAGCACAAGGGTTGTCAAGTGCCAATGGATAACATTGGATATGTCATTGAGAACTTTTGATGACCTATGTGAACTCTTTGTTCAAGGATGCATGAGAGGATCATGGATGATAATGTGATACGTTGGTGTCCTGTACGGACAGAGTACATAGTTTTGTACATAAAATATAGTGCGACTTAGATGGGTATTTTTAGATGAAATGTGTATAAGGAATTGAACTAATTACAATTGAGAAGTAAAAATATAGTAAAAGGGAAAAATAATGCTCACAACAAGTACACGATTGAAGCCTCTAACAAAATGACTCTTCTCTAATATAACTTGCAAATAAACCAAAAAGGAAAATGTTGGGGCTATGTTTTAGAGATCTCTTGCAATCAGACCCCTATTTTGTGTTTCCACCTCCAGGGACAGTCAAGTAGATAGATAGATTGATAGAAAACAAAATGAGATACAAAGGTAATGCAAAAATAGATATGCTAATGAAGATAAAATGAAAAGAGAAGAACTCCTCTTGCACACCCAAAGCAGAGAAATTTTCGGATGAGAAGAAGAAGAAGCGTGAAGTCCTCCTCAAAACATAAAATGGTGAGAGCCTCAAGCACGAAATGAACTTGAGAATGTGAGAGAGAAAGGATGCTTGAAAGAGTGCCAAGAATGTTGGATACTGTAAGGAAAATACTCAGAGAACCAAAGATTTTCATTTTAGAGCATAGAGAAATTCATTACAGATCATAAAGAGCCAAAATTAATCCAGAAAGATAAGATAAACAAGCCCAGAAGTGAATCATGCATCGATGTGCACGACAAGAAGAGTTACAAACTCTGCCAGCTACAGGCGTAACATTCCAATGACCACCTTCAGCCTGCATATCTATGGGATGCTAGCATGACACATTGGTGCTCATGAGTCAAACAGTCAACAAAGTCAAGCCTAGGTTAAAGATAAGGGTGACAGGGCAAGCCAAGTGGATAAAAGGACAAGAAGGTGAAGGAGTTCCCAAATCATCTTAAAACAAAGCGTTGAATTTCACGGGGTACAATTTATGAAATTATAGGTTCCTAGGGATAAGAATGATAAAAAATAAAGAGGACCAACTTAAGCTTTTGATCTCCAAGATCATCCAAGGGTGCGAGGTGAGAGCATATGCTTAAGAGGGCCCCACAAGCACAACAAATAATGGTTAATGCCCTTAATAAATTGAAGTTTACCTAGATTAGTGAGAAAATAATGTCTTCAATAAATATAAGCTACAAATAAAATATTATTAGTTTATGATGTTCTTTGACAACAATTGTAAGTTGCACATATATGGGCTAGAATACAAAAGTGGTTAGAGAAAGTAATGAAAATCCTCAAGAATTAATGAACAATCTTTGCTAGTATCAAGTTGGGAAATTATAAAAGCACTTAGAAATAGGGTGAAAGCACTAAACGTTGTAGATGCTAAATGATAGAGAGCAAGTACTAAAAAATGAAAGTGCTACTTATCAGACCAAATAAAAAATAATATATAATAGCAAGATATACCTAAATGCAAAAGTGTTGTTCTATAGGTTGAAAACACAAAATTGTAGAAGCATTATTCTACATGTTGCAAGTGCAAATTAAGTGAGAAAAGAACACCTACAAGAAACTATAAAATTTCATGTAATATAATAGGCTAAACCAAAAACAAGATAGTCAAATAAATGAAGATTAACACACAAAAAAAACACAAAATTAGAGACCTGCAAAACCTATTAGAAGCAAGGCAAAAATAGAAACAAGTGAAAGTGCTAAAGCCATAGTAGCTAAAAGTGCAAGCATTGAAGAAGAGATCAGAAGCATCATTCCTAAAGTGGAAGCACTAAAATACAAAGCTAAAGCATCATTCCTAAACTTGGGATGTAAAAAAGCACTAAAAATGATGGGGTTAGAAGATTGGGTGTGCCAAAATGAGAACAAAAAAAATCAATGAGGAAATAATGCAAAGATAAATCATAAACCAAACCTTTTTACCTCAAATGACCTTGGTCCTTGATTAAACCAAAGTGAAGTGTACCCAAATTTCCACTTGATTTTCTCCTTCAATGTGTGATGGATGATGGAATGTGGCTGCTTATGGTTATAGAATGATGTTTAAATTCAGATTGATATATGAAAAAAATGGTAGCATAAGGATATGATAATGGAAGATGATAAAAAATGAGAGCAAAGACCTCAATTTATAAATTTTCTATGATAAAAATCAAGGGCCAATATATGATGTCTAACAAATGGCTAGAACTGAGTGATAGTGAAGGAATGGATTGTTAGCTTAGATTTGTGACAAGTGTCATAATGTGGAGGCATGAGAATGACATGTGGCATAGGTGTAAGAGCTAGGTGTTCTCACACATTTGTGAGCACACACATATGGAGACTCATGAAAGAGACAAGTAGGGGAGGTAAGGTGGCTAACTTATGACATGCTTAAGAGGTAGGGTGGCTACCTTATAACATGTGTAAGATGTAGGGTGACTATGAAGTGACATTAGCATGTGTGAGCATGGAGGTGGTAGGGACACTTATCAAACGATAGCATGTTTAGATCTTGATCCATGTAGATGGATTCAATTGCTAGGATTGAGGGTGAGGTAGAATTAAATATAGTAAAAATGGTAATGGGGGGTAATTAACCTAAATCAACTAATTATTTGAGTATTAATTTATTTATTTAGTTGAAGTTTTTGGGAGATAAGGTTATACTTAATTAAATAAATGTAAATTTATTTAAGGTAAGGTAAGGGATAAAGGTGAAGAGTTAAGCTTAATTAAGTAAATATAGATTTATTTAACTAAGGGTGAGGGATAAAAGATGAATTAATTAATTATTATTTATTTAATTAATGATTAAAATGGAGTAATGTCGAGTGTGCTCAAGTATGGACAAATTTAGGTGTCTACACTTTGATCAACTCTACACAACTCAATGCTATTTTGAATCCTCAGATTTTTGCCAAGATGCATCTTCAATTTTTAACTTGACTAGTGGCAAAATATACATTCTTTGATCTTATTCTTGTTCCAACTTCTTGGCCACTTGGATTTGTTTTTGTTCTTCTTCTTGGTCCAACTTCTTAGCTACTTGGATTTTTGCAACATTGTAATGTTCTATAACTCTATGATATTCATTCCGCCATTCTATATTATTGTCAAATCTACTCCTTAGCTAAAACAATATTTTTATTTAATTAATTAAATAGTTATACATAATATTTAAATTTATTTCAATTGTATATGTAATATAATATTTATTAATGTCAAGAGATAATCTACAATAAGAAGAGGTGAAGTATGATGATGAGTGTTCTTAAATTTGACGACCATTTACAAGTTAAAAAAAGATTAATTTTCAAATATAAACATAACATATCTACCAATACATAAAATTTATGTCTCCATACATCTAATAAATAAAATAATACCAAAGTAAAATAAAACAATTCAAATTAATATCTCTCACTATTTATCATATAGATGTATTTAAAATATCTATACTAATTTTAATTCTCAATCTAAACTAGTTATTTGTTAAATACTTCACTTATCTAATAAATAAATAAATATTCATATAAGGTGGTGATTTGTACCTTGGTAACCTTTATCTCACCACATGGAGGTACATTATGAGTGGCTTCAAGATACTATGTGCATCCCTTGCACCATACTATGCAATAACCAAAGGGTCTTTGTAACATGCATTAGCTATGCAAAATTAAAATTACAACTCTTAGAAGAAACGGGAATAGAAATGAAAATTTGCAAAGAACTTTTTTTTTTGTTTAATAACAAGAATTGAAAGTAGAAACTTATGAAGTGAAACAAACATATATTTTATGAAGATATATCAAGTACATATGAATATTTAACATTACAATTAAATTGAAAAGAGAGGTTCAAAGATTAGAGTTTCTCTTGACGTACATTTCAATCTTTACATAACTTTTACCAATGATTTGGAGGAGGGAAAGTATCATTAGGGCGCTTTTCTGCCCAACCACGGACTTATTAGGCCCCCGTGCCATATCCAACTAGATTGACCTAACCCTTCGCAGGGAGGTAACGAAAATTTGAACTCATGCCATCTGAGACTGGTGTTTTAAATCCTACACAATTCCCTAGTCGGTCATACACCATAGGCTACCCCTAACTAGTATGACCTTTGACTAGGTTGTATATCTGGATTAACGAATTGACCGACGATCATAAATAAAGCATCACCTTGGTCAAAGGTTTTTAATTAGTTGCAATCACACTAATGCATGAAGTCAATGTTCATCACCCTACTCAATTGCAACTTGGGTTTTCAAGAACCTAGGTTCTCTTATGAGAATCTTATTTTACAGATAACCACTATGTCAAACACTTGGTAACCGTTTTCAATACATGAATGATACATGAATAAACAAAACAAACAATAGTTCTCTATTGAGTGGGCTTAACTTGAACATGTTGGTCGATATTCTACCTCATCCTGAGGTTTGAAGGTCTTATTCATGATTTGGCTAAAAGTATACACCTTGTTGTTTGTTTGAAAAGAAAAGATGTAACCCTTCTAGTTCTCTAGAACTTTATTTCTATTCGTGCTTAAATAATTAAACATTTAGGAAGCTAAATAGACAACCTTCTGTTAACTTTCATGATTAGACTAAGTTGTGATATATGCACTATAAATGAGCTAACTCTACTATAAGTAATGGTACATATCGATACATCTCTTCTATCACAGTGCATGAAGTAATTATAGTTGCCTATTTAGTCTTCCTCATATGAAGGATAAGTTTGTTTCCAAAAAATTCTATTTAACGAGCATAATAAATTACAGAAAACAAATTCCAATATGCTTGTTTT
The DNA here is from genome assembly GCF_030272615.1 of Cryptomeria japonica. Classification (NCBI taxonomy): domain Eukaryota; kingdom Viridiplantae; phylum Streptophyta; class Pinopsida; order Cupressales; family Cupressaceae; genus Cryptomeria; species Cryptomeria japonica. Next base: position 764,211,781 of record NC_081411.1, read on the forward strand.
AACATACCAACTCATGGGTTTTATGGAAAATACTGAAATTGAAGAACCTATATCAAATAGTGTTGGTTACTGATTATTCCCATAGCTCTACTCTATAGCTACAACTATCAAATAAACACAAAGTATTGTCTTTTTTATCCTTAATGGAGTTCCTTCCTATATACACAATAATGGAAATTCTTCCTAATAAGAATACCAGCGTATGAAACAAAGAAAAGAATGTAACGGTTGTTTTTGTTGGCATTCTACACTCTTATGAGAATAGTTGATGTTGTCATTGATGGCAACCAACTGGCAACCCACCGGCAATAGGTTTCTACATGCACCGGAAGACACCGGCACTGGCAGGCACTTACACCGACATTCAGAATACATCGGCAACAAAGCATACCGACACTCCAGCCGACATGGGATAAAGTTTTTTTTATATGCATTATTTTGTAAATGTAATTGTCTTTTGTAAGCCAACATGGTATATTGTAAAAGACTCATATATGTATGAGATCTTATAGGTCATTTTGATAGGAGATTGATGTGAGATGTAATAGATGATATGATATGTATGGTAGAAGATAATTGTTCAGTGACAGCGAAGGTTTTTGGTTAAGGTATCTATCTGAGCTTAAACCAGTACTAAACCTGGCATTAGAGATGTTGTTTTGAGGAGTACATTGTATTGGATTTTATTATCCATTTTGTAGTCAGTAAGACTCTTATTTGAGCAGTGAGCTCTAGGCTATTGGCCTCCCTGCATGTGTAGGCCCCTATTGTAAGTAGTATTTATTCATTGGTCAGTGAGTAAATATTGTGGGCCACAAATCCCATTAATTTTTTTCCCACACTGGGTTTCCTCGTTAAATATCTTGTGTTACGGTGTGTTTCTATGTTGTCTCTGTTATTTTTGTTTATTGCATTAATTCTTGTTTACTGGTACACTGTTTTCAGTGGCAAAGTTATTAATAAGTTCAAATATTATATCAACCGATTAGACACTAATTTCCCCCCCCCCCCCTCTCAGTGTATGTGGGGCTACCATTGAATCTAACAATTGGTATTAGAGTCTGGTCCTCTATTTGCAAAAGCTTAACAACTTGAGGGAGATTCTGACACCAGTACAGATGGAGAACTTAAGAAAATAGTTGGAAGGAGCTCTTGAAGATTTTGGTGCAAAAAAAATGAAGAATATCAAACTTGTAGATGATCTAAGGAATGCATAGGAATTCATAAAAGGACTTCAAGAGAACCTTGCTATAGCACAAAATAAGAGAAAGGAACTTCATGAGAAGATGCAGAATGATGGTGATGATGAAAAAGAAACTCTTAGAGACATTGCAAATAAGTTGAGAGAAGAAAACAGTAATATGAAGAATGAAATGCAAGATATGACTATGAGGTTATGTAAGGATATTGAAGATAGGAAGAAGAATGAAGAAGACTTGACTAGGAGACTTAATGATGCAAGAAATGAAAATCTGAGACTTGGTCATGAAGATGATATGCTAAAGACAGGTTTGATTCACATGCAACATGATAAGGAGGAGCTTACAAGACAAGTTGGAATTCTAGAAAATGAGTTGGTCACTGCAAATGAACACAAAGACAAATTCAAGAAAAGTTCAGAAAGACTTGATGACATGCTTAAAAGACAGAAACCTGATGGAGATACAAATGGACTTGGATTTGAACTTGGAGAAAGTTTCGGTACTACAAATAATCAAGATCAGAACAAAATCATTATAGATTTAGAAATAATCAGAATACAAACTTACCCACCGGTCAATGTTCCAAATGCAACAAAGTTGGTCATAATTCAGAAAATTGCAGAATGAATGTAAAATGCTATGTTTGTTGAAGATTTGGGCATTTATCTAATCAATGCAGATCACAAACCGGTCAAGGATATGGAAAGGCTATTCAGAGGAATAATGTAACTTGTTATGCATGTAACAAGATTGGACATATTGCAAAATTATGTAGAAGCAAGAATACATCAACGAACAATAAAGGATCTAGTTTGAAGGGCAAAGAAAAGGTAGATGAAGTAAAGCAAGAATTTTCAAACCAATGGATTAAGAAGAGTGATCAAAGAACTAATAAAACTATCTTTGCACCAGTAGAACAGATTAATCCTCCACCGGTAGGAGATTCTTCATCTAACTGAGGAATAATCCTTAGGGGGTATTGCAGCAAGTTGAAAATCATGCATTCTACCCTTGGTTGATGGTGAGAAGATACATTTCTTCTTTACCGGCATGTATGTTAAGTTTGCACTTAACCGGCGAGCATATAATGTGGTTGTTGAAAGATATTTCATTATATAACATCAAAGATCCTTCATTTTCAACTCACCGAGCATTCAAACATCAGAGAGCGTGAAACCGAGCAAGGGCATTCTAAGGCAAAGCTGCGAAGTGATTTTTAGGCTTTCAAAGAACTTCAATTAAGAAGTATTTATCATAATGGCAACCTCATCTTATGTTGTTGAGTTTATTGCAAAACCTATCATTGTGGAAAACATCAAACGTCCTAGACCCATGTTCAAGATTATCCCCGAGATTACAAAATAGGATGATTCTGTCGGAGCTTTTTCAAAAATTCTGAAGGGTGTAGCATTTGCAGAAGACCCTAGAATCTACATACATTGCAACATAGAAAACCTAGGGATTGAGGATTTAAAGAAAATATTTAATGAGGTTATTACCGATGGAAATGGTGTAATTAAACCTGAACATAAGATTGTGGAAGACTTAGGTTTTGTAGAGATTCTGAACATTCCTGAATTTCCAAAGGAAGTTGTAAGACTTCTAGTAAGCAGAGTCCATGGAGAGTTCATATGGTTAGATTCAATTTGGAAAATAACCAAAGAAGCCATTAAGGCAGTTAATGGTTTACCTTCAACCGGTAGTAGGCCTGATAAAACCAAGAAAATACCTAACAAGGGAGTTATGGAGTTAACCTGAGCCACATATGATAACAGGTCACTTAGAGTGAATGATGTTAAGGATATAAATGTGAAATATGTGAGTATGGTACTAGGATACAAAGCAACACATGCAAATAGACTAAATTTTGTTTCTAGCCTTTGTATTCATAGTGCATATGAGATGGTGAGAAATAATGCCAAGATTGATGTGTGTGAATGGCTTAAAGATGAACTAATTGATAACTTTAAGAAGATTAAGGGAGACAAGAAAGGTACTTTTCATTTTGGAAACCTACTAGTATGCCTGATGCTATACTTTACCAAAGAGATACCTGACATAGGTCACAAAGATTTTGCTTATGACATCCCAGTAGGAAAATAGATACTGGAAGCTTTCACCGGTATGGACACTAACTGTGATAAGAACATTACAAACTACTTCAAAAAAAATCAAACTAAGATTAGAGCAAGAGAGAGACTACCGCAAAGCATAATTGATAAGTATGACAAGAAAATCTGTTTTTTCATTAAGCGAGATGAAACTTGGATGGAAGCAGTAAGCCCTAGAACTATTTGGGTTACTGGGATGGGTTATGAGGTAGACCTATCTGTTCTGGAGACATATGCTAAAGCTCTACTTGATGCACCAAGGGAGCCATCTGAGAAATTCTTTGCTAGTGCAGAAACCATTGAGAGTAATGTATCTATGCAAAAGAGGACAAAAAGAAGAGAAAATTTTATCAAAGATGCCTCCAAGAAGGCCCAAAAAATCAAAGAGAATGTCATGAATATCAGTGGTATCAGCAAGTGAGCTTGAAGGACTGCAACCTGAAGCACATGTTTCACCTATTGTAACATCTTTTGATACTGACAGTGGCAAGGCTGTTGAGTTTAAGAGAGTGGAAAGGAAAAGGAAAACCTCATTGGTACCATCTCCTTCACCTAAGAAAACCAGGACACTAAGGAAAAAGCAGTAGGCAGTTAGGACACTGTAGAAGAAGCTTACACCTAAGAAGAGACAAACACTAGTTACCCCCACACTGGATGATTTACTGAATGAGATTACACCGGAAGGTAATCTAGTAAATGTAAATAAATGGTATAATTCTTTTAAAGATTTTGACAAACAAACCATTGAAGTAAGCATTATCCTACATTTGGATATATACAAGAAAGTTTTGATAGAAGTGATTGATGAGCTAACCAATGATTTGTACATGATATTGGAAGCTAAAAGGTTATCTGTGATGGAACTGGACAAGAAGTTGAAAGTTGAAGCACTTTTGGTTTTACATCTGGTAAACTCTAGAGAAGAGATAGATGAGCTTATTTCTGAAGCTAACCTATCAGTATTTGTTAGTGGACATCGGCAAGTGAGCCTGATGGCTCGAAGGGTCAAAGAAAATGCTAATGAGACTGCAGATAAATGGGACATATTCTTTATAGAGAAGGAAAAGAAAGAAGAAAGAAATAGACCAAAAATGGAAAAGATATTCAAGGTATATCAGAAAGACAAGGGAAAAGGTAAAATAGGTGATGTACCTTCTATAAAAATAACAGATAACATCCCTCCACCAGCTCAGGACGCCCCTCCATTAACTTCAACATCACCGATAAATACAGCTAATCCACCGGATATAGCTACTGAAGATATAACTCATGATGATACAAACCCAGAGTCTAAGATACTCTTTACAATGAATGTGGATACATAGAATATAAACATTATTGTGGACAAAGAGACTACAGAGGTTAAGGCAGATAGTGTTGAGGACAACAAGATTTCAGAGAAATCGGCACAAACTGAGATACCGACTCAAGCAGAGCAACCGAAGACTGAGAAACCAACAGAGGACAAGACAACTAGCACAGGGCCACCAGAATTTGAGAAACCGGCAGTGGTACAGATAGAGAAACAATCTGAAGCAGAGGTTCATATTGAGTCTGAGACACCGATAGTTACAAAGGTGCTTAATCAAACTGAGAAACCATCAAAGGTAGAGGTACAGATCCAGACAGATCCACCGGAAGAAAATATAAGTAAAGTGGATGCATCTAATAGAAATAAAGAGGATATAGTGAAGGTAATTGGTCAAACATATGTTGAGAAGAAACCCACAGCGAAACCGAGCACATCTACAGGTGAATTTAGACCTACTAACATAACAGAGGTTCTATTGGATTCCATTAAGAGGATTACATATTACAATGTCTTAGCATTAAAGGCAATTGATAACACATTACCTATTCTAAAGATGATTGCACCAAATTGCAAGATAGATCATATTAATGATTCTTTAGGGAAATTGGACACATTGTCCAAATTCATTGTTGATAATGTAATAACCATAGATAAGGTGAATGAGGATACCATTAAGGAGAGAGTTGACAAAGAGAAAAACACATTATTTGAAAACACCATAAAGAAATGTACCGATCACTTGGATACACTTTTACTGGTACTTAATTCTACAATTTTGGAGTATAAGGAGTTATATAGAGAAGCATGTAAACCTCAATGTTTGACAGATGACGTTGATGAGGAGATCAAAAAGACACAAAAGGAAATTGATGACATTGCGGATAATATAATAGGTTCATCTGGACTTGTATCATTTTTTGAGCAGGAAATGGCAGTTTTTGAGGAGAAGTTGGAGAAACTTGAGAAAGAGAAGGAAAGGATAAGGTCCAATGCTCAAGAACTCAAAAGTAAACTTGGTCCAAAATTGGACAATATTATTACTCAGAGAGTTGAATTATATAAGGCAATAGTTCAAGGAGAGCGATCAGCGGAGCAACAAATGCACTATCTCACCGGTATGATCTAGTAGACTGAGGCAACTCTAAATGACAACAACAAGTTTATGGAGAGTTTAAATCTAGTTTTAGCGGACATCTTTCAGATAGTAACCAACCGGTTACAGACCTTGAGGTAGCATTTTTGTACTCTTTTGATTATTTATGACATCCTTTGTCATTGATGTCAAAGGGGGAGTAGTGGAGAGAAAAATGCATGTTCAAGAGGAAATCACTTGCTCAGGGGGAGCACATCTTTTTGGATTTCAGTTTTGGGATAACAGTTTTGGATTTTTCTCATGAGTGTTACCATCAATGCCAAAGGGGGAGATTGTTGGCATTCTACACTCTTATGAGAATAGTTGATGTTGTCATTGATGGCATCCAACTGGCAACCCACCGGCAATAGTTTTCTACATGCACTGGCATCACAAACTTCATGCACCGACAGACACCGGCACCAGTAGGGGCTTACATCGACAGATACCGGCACTACCAGGTGCTTACACAGGCATTTAGATTACATCGATAACAAAGCATATCGGCACTCCAGCCGACATGGGATAAAGTTTTGTTTATATGAATTGTTTTGTAAATGTAATTATCTTTTGTAAGCCGACATGGTATATTGTAAAAGACTCGTATATGTATGAGATCTTATAGGCCATTTTGACAAGAGATTGATGTGAGATGTAATAGATGATATGATATGTATGGTAGAAGATAATTGTTTAGTGATAGCGAAGGTTTTTGGTTAAGGTATCTATCTGAGCTTAAACCAGTACTGAACCTGGCATTAGAGATGCTATTTTGAGCAGTACATTGTATTGGATTTTATTATCCATTTTGTAGTCAGTAAGACTCTTATTTGAGCAGTGAGCTTTAGGTTGTGGGCCTCCCTGCATGTGCAGGCCCATATTGTAAGTAGTATTTATTCATTGGTTAGTGAGTAAATATTGTGGGTCACAAATCCCACTAAGGTTTTTCCCACATCGGGTTTCCTCGTTAAATATCTTGTGTTATGGTGTGTTTCTATGTTGTCTCTGTTATTTTTGTTTACTGCATTAATTCTTGTTTACCGGTACACTGTTTTGGGTGGCAAAGTTATTAATAAGTTCAAATATTCTATCATCCGGTTAGACACTGATCCACCCCCCCCCCCCCCTCTCAGTGTCTGTGGGACTGTCATTGAATCTAACAGTTTCAAAGCTTGAAGACATGACCTAGTAAAAAGTGAAGGGTTGATTTGATGTGGCTTCTTCCCTTAGCTTCCACGATGGATTAAACAAGAGCAATTCTAACCAATAACTCCACTTATTGTTACACACACTTCCACAAAACTAAGCAGAGAAGCTTGCCAAATGAAAAAAATGGGAATATTTTAGCAAACCAAAACTCTTTTCCAAAATGTAAAACCACCTTCATAAAATATGCATGAGCGCAAGATGCATATTAAAAATTCTATTACTAATAATAAAAAATTAGCTTCAAGAATTTCCATATTTATAGGAACTTATAGAGAAAAGATAAGGGTCTCAATAATGACTTGGTCACAAGATAAGTGTACCAACATCAAGACTAGGATGGTAATCCTAATCATCTATACTAGCCAAAAATAGGATTACCTGGCACAACTGGTTGATGGTAACAAGGTTAATGTGAAACAATTCAACTTAACTTATGATTAGGGTTATAGATGGCATTGACTCCCTCTCTCATTATCTATCGACTTGATGATACTTCCCCTCCCTTCTCGAAGGATGACGATCTCTTGCACACACTTGACCAAATTCAAATAGTTAGTCTAAAATCCTGACACATCCCTATGATAGCATTATTAAATAACAAAAGTAAAACATCTCAAATTTCATCATGATTAATACTAAATCATCAACACCAAATAAAAAATGAAAGTGTTACTTTATCAAAACCAAATAAAAAATAAATAGAAAATTATAAGATATACCTAAATGCAAAAGCATTGTTCTATAATAGGTTGGAAGCACATAATTATAGAAGCATTTTTCTACAAGTTGCAAGTGCACAATTAAGTGAGAAAAGAACACCTGCAAGAAACTATAAAATTTATTGCAATACAATAGGTTAAAGCAACAAAAAGATAGCCAAACAAATGAAGGTAATCACAACAAACACAAAAAAAAATTGAGACCAAAACCTATTAGAAGCAAGCCAAAAAATAGAAACAAGTGAAAGCGCTAAAATCGTGATAGCTAAAAGTGCAAGCACTGAAGAAGAGATCAAAAGTGTTATTCCTACTTCACAATTTTTATTGTGTTGTGCTCACTTTAGTGGCCATTCCTTTAGCATGTTTTATGTTACACTTAATTTGTTTCTTGAACCTTTTTACCTTTACCTAGGGGAAAGGACCCAGTAGTCGTGCACCCTAACTTCACGCTTCTCAAAATCCTACTTGGAAATTTCGAATCACTCCGATTTTTTTATAGCAGCTTACTTGGCAAGTCCCCTGCTTATAACTAAGGTTTCAGGGCCACATCATCAAATATGATGCCACATCATCAAATATGATGCCACATCATCAAATATGATGCCACATCATCAAATATGATGCCACATCATCAAATATGATGCCACATCAGCATGCTTTTTGCCAAGGTGTCCAAAACAACCCCAAAAAAAAGTGAGACCAATAGGCGTGCAAAAGAGGCCCCAATAGTTGTGCAGCCGATGTGGCATCACCTGATTGGTTACTTTTTACAATATTAGTACATTTCTTAACAACTATTGGTACATTTCCTAACAACTGTTGGTACATTTCCTAACAAAAATTGATATTTTTTGTTTCAAACAATAGGTTTTATTTGTTCAATTTTTGGAACAAAAGGTATCAACAACCCTCACAACAATTGGAACATGCTCAACTACTGGGTCCTTTCCCCTAATTGCCAAATTTTATCTTTCTATATGACACTTTTTACGATCTCTCTTGACCTAGCTCACCATTTTTAGTTATCTATTAGTTCTTGTACAATTAACCATCTTCTAAATTTGAGTTAATTATGTTTATATAATCAATGCAACCTAATTGTAGAGACGTCTCCTTGAACACTTCTACAATTGTAAAGATGTCTCCATAATTGTGAACTCATTTATAATTATTTTAATAATTAATCAATATATGCATATATTTAAACACATCTTTTATATTTCCAACAAATGATATCTTTAATTGTTTTTCCACCTACACACATAAGAACCTTGTTGACATTCACGACATATGAATGTCTTGATTCTCTTATTCTTAGTTGGATCTACATTCTTTGCTCTTATTCTTGGTCCAACTTCTTGGCTACTTGGATTTGTCTTTGCTCTTCTTCTTGGTCCAACTTCTTAGCTACGTGGATTTTTGGACAACATTGTAATGTTCAATAGCTCTACGATTTTCATTCCACCATTCTACATTATTGGCAAAGCTCCTCCTTAGTTATAATAATATTTTTATTTAATTAATTAAATAATTATACTTTTATTTAAATTTATTTCAATTGTATATATAATCTAATACTTATTAATGCCAAGAGATAATCTACAATTACAAGAACAGGTGAAATGTGATGACATGAGTATTAACATTTTTTTTACCTTTTTATCTTAAATTTGACGATCATTTACAAGTTAAAAAATCTATGATTTTTTAATAATAAACATAACATATCCATTAACATGTCTCACTAAGGGGCTTTCCCTTCTTGATCCCCCTCTGATGGTGTTCCAAATGTTGGTATTGCCTCGACTGTTGTAAGTGGTTTATTTGGGCCTTTGTTGTCAATAGTCTATTCTTGACCAATTGTAAGTGGTATGTTTTGCCTATCTTTATATAAGGTCCCACACTCTTATTTTGTTACTTTTATAATAAAAAACATATCCACCAACATATAAAATTTATGTATCCATATATATAATAAATAAATAAAATAAAATAACTCAAATTAATATCTCTCAACATTTTTAAAATAAATACATTTAAAACTAAATTAACTATATATCTAACTTTTAATTTATTTAATTAATAAATAAATATTAATATAAGGTGATTTGTCCCTCTCTATGTCACCAAAATAATTGTCTATAGAGTTATAGGCTAAGCTTGTAGCCCTTACCAAATATGCAGACCAAATATATATATAGTTGTTTAGAATAAAGATTGTCGTGCCCGCAAGCTTTTAGTTGTCCAATAAACTTGTTTCCCATCATTGCGAAGCCAAGAAAACATATGTTCAAAAATTATATAAGCATAACAATCCCTTGTTCCACCCAACACAGACAAAATCAAAGTACACGCGCCACCTGCACAGGGCCCCACCTCTACTCTTCACCATTACTCATATTGTTGTCCAATTTAATGCCCTTCCACTGTAACAGTCAACCATTTCCTTAATATACCGACAGTCATATACACCCACTGTAATACAGAAATGGACAGTACAGCACCTGGCATCCTGTCCAGATCTGCTTCCACCACATGCCAATGTCCAAGAAATGACACTTTTGCAGGTAACATGATGAAGAGTTATGTTCTCTTCCCCCTCCAAGACTCTGTTTCAATTCAGAGGCCAGCTCTCCATAAATCAGAGCTTCCATCCATTTCTTTTCTGTTTAAACAACTGTGAAATCATGTTTATATGGCTTAGTTAATGGAGTAATTTCAAATACTTCTACTGAATATCAAAGCTAACTTCTCAACATCCAAATGAATGAAACTATTTCTTTAGTATCAAAGAAGTTTTACAGTCATAATATTGGATTTGGCTGGGATTTGACTGTGTAAACTTTTTCATCAATGTTTTGAATTAGATTCTATGATCCGTTAGTAAGATGTTGACCCAGAGAAAAGTAATCAGAGAAATCGGTGTTGTTAATTTAAAGGATTGTTTATAGTCAGTAAAAAGAGTGATCTAAAATGTCAATTCAAACAAATACACAATTGATACCAGAAACAATCTTTTAAAGTATTACATGCACTGTGAAAAACTAATGCCAACCAATATAATTAATTCTCTTATCTGGTTCACTTCAACCATCCTAATGGTTCACTTCAACCATCCTAATGATAGAGTGTTTATGATATCAACAGGGCATGTTTTTGAATCAGTGTTTCAAACCACACTCAATGATCTGTCATCAGGACAATCTTTTGAATATTAGATGCACTGCAAAAAAGTAAAAACTAATGACGACCAATGTAATTAATTCTCTTCTCTGATTCATTTCATCCTAATGATAGATTGCTTATGATATCAACAGGGTATGTTTTTAACATCCTAATGATAGATTGCTTATGATATCAAGCAGGATATGTTTTTGAATCAGTGGTTCAAACCACATTCAGTGATATGTCATCAGGAGAAAAAAAAAGTGACTCAAAATGTCATTTCAAAAGCATACATAATCGATTGCAGAAACAATCTTTTTTCTTTTGAGTATTAAATGCACTACGAAAAAACTAATACCGATTAATATAATTGATCTGGTTCACTTCATCCTAATGATTGACGAGGAGCATGATCTAAAATGTTGATGGCAGAAAAGCATGATCTAAAATGTAATTAGGAGCATGATCTAAAATGTTGAAAAAATGTTTGTAATGTCAAATCCAAAAAGCTTCAAACAAATTCTTCCTTTTCATAATTTCTATTGTCTTTTATGTTTCTTCACATTGCTTCGATTACTTACTCATGGGTATTGGAAATCAGTTCAATCATATTCAACATACATAGAGTTACATGATATCATTCATATATTGGGCCTGGAAAAACACTCTTAAGTAAATGCAACAGAAACAACAGATACCCACATGAGAATATGAGCAATAATCTTCAAAAAGTGGCTATCTTGATATACATTATGTATATATGCTGCTCAAAAGAGGCTCTACCTAAGTAATTTACAGCTTAAGTCGGAGACTTTCCATCCTTACTGCTTTAGAGGATGGCCAGTAGAATACAAATGGGTGAAATAACTACATTGAGATGGCCTACTTCAGGACTGTGAGCTTTCAAAAGTCCAAGGTATAAACCGATCTGATTGCTTGAGTTTGGGTACGTCAAAACTTGCAACATTGACCATATGGTGTGCTGCTGTTGATCACTTTCCTTAGAAGATGTCAAGCAAGTGCAACAGCCTGCAAGAACTGTAGCAACTCTTCGTGAGCATCTAACATTAAGCATCCACAAACAAGCCTTGCAGACATCCTCTTCGGAAGGCCTGTTAGGACTAGGGTGAACATTCTGAATCTGAAGAGTTTGGGGCATCTGAGATCACAGACAATGAGAAGTCGTTAGTAACTATACCAGTGCAGTACAATGTAGGTAGATCAAAATTGATACATCATAGAGAATTACTGTTGTGAGAAATGTTGGGTTTGATTTTGAAAACTGGCTGGAGCAGCCTTAAATGAAAGGAATGTTCAACTAGCTAGAGGAAAAGCTATCAATATTCTTTCCTCCTTTAGGCCATAGGATTTGAAGTCACAAATAAAATGCCATGTTTTGGAAAGACACAAAACTACCCTTCGGGTATACATGCCCAGAGGGCCATAACACAGATATAGATAGATTGCGAGTCATAGGTATTCTGAAGATGGATTCACAAAAAACAGTTAAAAATAAGCTATAGAATCCTGAATATATCTTAAAACCCTTTTTCCCATATAATATTCTATCAGGCTCTACTACTTGCCTAGCATCGAGGTGAGGATATCACAAGGTTTTATCTACATTTAACAACTGGTGTTCCCCCCAATACTACCCATTATCACAAATTCATGACAGTAAAGGATCTAAGGGATCTGGGAGAAATAATAAGATAAAAGGCCATCACACAGGAAACAGTATTGCATAAGTGAGAAGTGCAAAATGAAAAATGTCTCGAACAAAATTCATAGCTGGACAAGAAACCATATTAAGCTAAAAAGAAAAGAAATGACTGTCAGATTCAGGAGTATTTGTACTGAACAGATTACCCAGCTAACAAAATAGGCAGAGACTGCTTAAAACGATGAGATGAATACATTTTGGGTACTACCGATGAAAAAGAAAATAAAACATTTTATAAAGCAATAAAGCAAACATGATGAAATGAATGTCTATCAGGAGATAGAACTGTTACCAGACTACATACCAGTAGCATAATTTGACTTCTTGCAGTGGGCTATAGCTCCTTGAATGGCACTCTGCAGCTCCAACATTGTACTCTCACTATTATAGTTAGGCAATGGACGATTCATATTAGGAGATGAGTTTTTCCCCTTACCAAAATTCTTGTAAACCATTTTCAAGTTACCAGAAAATGAAAACTGGCTTGGACCTCTCTCTGAGCCTGAAACCCCACTGTTTCCAACTCCATGTTTCTCCAGATCTGGACACTTGGTTCTCTCATTAGACCTCTGAGAAATCTTCACATAGAGAGGCTTAATCTTCTTTACATAGTTCTGAACAATCTGCTTTGCTCTTTTCTTATCCCTCACATTGTCTTGTATCTGTCCAATATCCCCATCAGAGTCATCTGTTTTTTTCTGGAAAACATTGTTGGCTTCATCTCTCTTGGTCCTAGAATTCTCTCTAGTGAAAAAAGAAACCAGGGGAACATCCACCACCTTGAATTTCACTGTGAAAAACTTGTTCTGCTTCTGCACAGGACAATCAATACCACTTCCATATTCAGCACAAGATGCTTGCAGATCCATTCCAACCTTGGCTGATTTTTTCAATCCAAACAGAGATATCTTCAACTTAGTAGCAGTTTTGAGCAATGTGGGGAACTGGGTTTTGACCCCATTAACATTGCCACACTGCAGAGACCCTTTACCATCATCAACCTCAAGCCTTCTGACCATGTCTGCATTTGGAAGAACTTGGAGAGGAAGCAACTGGCCTTTATAGAACAAGTTATCTGCAGGTGAAATGAATTGATTTGGGTTGGGCTGATTGGAACTAGAAATGGAGAAGTTAAACTCAAATTCATCTTCTTCACCATCCTTATCTGGGCTTTTGTTATCTTTCAAGGGGCCATCACAGAAGAGAGGCATTGTGAAATCAATGTCAAAGAAAGGGCCATCATCATCTCCCTGAGCATCAACTACAATGGAGGTAGGTGAGTATGAGACAACTTCTTGGCTCTCTGAACTGTATTTGCTTAAACTATAAGTTTCCATTGTAATGGAGGTTTCAGAGCTCTATAGCATCAATCTACTACAAGGTGGATGGTTGGGCTTATCAAGGATCTAGAGAAGCCAAAGTACTACCATACTGTGTGTGCATGCATAGAGCACTGTGATAAGTTACACATGGAATGGTGAAATTATATAGCCTGAGCAGTCTGGTGAATGCAGACAGATACAGATGTATTCACTGGTTACATTTAATCAATTACACCAACCATGTGATGACTACGTGGTAAGGCCTTCCACGTTGCCATTTACAAATATTGTCTTGTCATTGGGTATTGGGAATAAAAGCCCGCCTAGGAAATATAAGTGTCGAGGGAAGAGGGTCCATGCTCTGCCCTTTCATCCTTGCTTATTTACTAGTTTAATTCAATTTAACGCCTAATTTGGTTTTAATTCAGTATTTAATATTTGTGCATTTACCTAAGGATAGTTCTAGGTCATTTGTTGGGATGGGAAAATTTGGCTTGTATCAAGAGGACAGTCCATATTCTAATGAACGTTCATTTTTTGTTTATTTAATTATTTAACTAGTATACTTATATTTAAAATATATCGAGAGATATCTTATAATAGAAGAGAATCATCTGTAAAATAAATGTTCTTCCAAAATACTAAACACCAAGAATACAAATCCATTAAAGTCTTGCATGCAAAAAGTTGGAATCTAGTTGGAAACAAGTGGCGAGGGTTCTATTTTATTTGGAGTAATAAAATAACACCTCCACAAAATTTGAAACATGGCATATTTCATGCATTTACCCGTCATTTGCATGTCAAATTGTTTCAAAAATAGACTTTTGTTTATGGACATTTTGATGTCACTGTAGATGCCTCTCGACATAAACCGCATAATTATAAACTTTAAAGAAATCAAAAAAGATAACTAAAAGTCTTTAAATAAATTTCATAGGTACTAATAGTTGTCCATTTGTACACCCTATGTGCAACTTTATTTGTATCCATAGCACAAGAAGGGCATCTGTGCATAAGTATTGGCATTTTTTGATGTTGTTGTAGTGCATGGTTATTGGGGCATGTTCACGTAGGTATCTAGTGCCACTTTTAAATGACCATATTTTGACCCTTGTGTGCATAACATACCCCACAACGTTCAGAAGTGAGAAAAATAGCTATAAGCAATTAAGTCAGATACAAAGACAACCAAAATAATCATTGGAATCTACTATACCATTTAGTTATGCTGAGAGGCATCTACAATGACATCAAAATGTCTGTAAACAAAAAATCAATTTTGAAACAATTTGACGTGCAAATGACGGGTAAATGCATGAAATATATCATCTTTTGGTTTTTCTAGAGGTGTTATTTTATTACTCCAAATAAAATAGAACCATCGCCACTTGTCTCCAACTATATGAAACGGTTACATTCAGATAATAGTGGAAGAGTGCCATAACATTTTAAAAGGGAACAATCAATAAAATCAAGTAGTATCTTAGATAATGTTGGTACAAACTTAAGCAACTCTATTATTATCCATATTTTTTAGACTCTTGTATACTACTAATGTTGTTGCAATCGTAAAATTTCCTTCTATTATAAGATATCTCTCGGCATAATTTACCTATATTTTTTAAATATAGATATACTAGTATCTATGTGTGTACAAAGTTAGCTATAAAGACTACCGGTGGTGCTCTTCCCCTGACATATATTACACATTGAGTTATCATATAGGTATTTTACATCTATACTTGATTTTGCTTATGGATTATACATTGTCAATATAGTTTGATTACTTATCAATAGTATTTTCGGACCACCTTTTTGTATATCAACAATCTTTTCAAGGTGTTTATGAATGGAATCGATTAAAAAATACAAACTAGTATACGTATATTTGAAAATATATGTAAAATATACCGAGAGATATCTTATAATAGAAGAGAATCATTTGTAAAATAAATGCTCTTCTAAAATACTAAAACACCAAGCAAATAGTTGTGAATCTAGCAGGAGACAAGTGGTGAGGGTTCTATTTTATTTGGAGTAATAAAATAGCACCTCCACAAAAATTGAAACATAGCATATTTCATGCATTTACCTGTCATTTGCATGTCAAATTGTTTCAAAAATAGATTTTTGTTTACGAACATTTTGATGTCATTGTAGATGCCTCTCGGCATAATTATTTAAAATGCACAAACATCATAAAGTAGATAATCTCAAGACTAATTTATATGAGAGAAAAGTGTCTTGAGGATGAAATGTAGTTTTGGCCCTCTCCAAGAGTAGAGCAGAATTCATTTAATAGAGTATCTTATATTCTTATGTTTATTAGATTTTATAATTAATTCATTTATTCAAACACTATCAAGTTTTTTTTTATTTCTAGTTGATATGAGTTTTTCACAATCTCTTAATTTATATAAAGTGTTTTTGGATTCAACTATATATTTTTGTTTTTTAACATTAAGAAGAGTATCATCATCTTCATTCTCTCAATTACAATTTTTATTAAAATTTAATAATTTTATCAAGAGATGTAACTTCCAAGATAATAAAAGAAAAAGCATTTGATATTATTATAAAAGAAAAACCTTTGAAAACAAGATTTTTTTTTTATTATAATCTTAAATTTTAAAATATATATTGAAATCTACGAATAAAATTATTAAAATATAATATTTACTTTTAAAATATAATATATTTATATTTATTTTTAATAATTTCATTTACCAATATTAATGTAGATTTAAAATATAAATATCACCTTATAATAATATTATTATTATTTAATTGTGTTTAAGAAATCCAAGCTATTTTTTATATTCTTATTTAACTAAATACACTTAAGGTGTGCGATTATTTTCATGGAATAATGGGCCTATTATAGGTGCATGATGCATCCCTCATTGCACATAAGTTCTTATGGAAAAATTTTGGACACAAAAACTAATATTTCTAATCAATATCTATGTCTTGTTTAATATTTTCCTAGATACCTGTGCTATGAGTAAACACTTAGTTAATTTAAAGGTGAAAATTAGTGTGCTTTAAGGTTCGATGCAATATTTTTTTAATAGAGATTCTACAATATAGATTGAAAATTATATAATTAAATAAATCTAAATAAGTTGGATAATTGATATAAATTTTATTGGAGGAGTTGGGTTGATAAATAAATAATAGAGTAATAATAGATTTAGAGGATGGATATATTTAATTAATGTTGATAGGCATTCTTCAAAGGCAAAGGGGTGGAGTGAAATGACGTGAGTGTGTTAACGTTAACTCTTATTTTTTAGCTTAAATTTGACAACCATTCACATGTCAAAATATTAATATTAATTTTAAACCTAATATTTTTAAAATAAACACCATATAAAAATAAATTTAGATATAATTTAAATAAATAAATAATGTAAGTACGAAATAATTTAAATATAAAAAATAAATAATGTAGATACATATAATTTAAAAATGAAAAAAATTTAGTGTAGATACAATATAATTTAAATATTATTGTATGTAGTAAATATAATTTAAAATGAATAAAATAATTTTAAAGTAAATAAAATTATTTCAATTGATATCTATAATAAAATACTTTCAATTGATATCTATCGACATTTCTTTAGATAGTTGTATTTAAGATATCTATACTAGTTTAAATAAAAATGATGAAGAGTTAATTGTTGATGTTATATAGAATTAAGTCATTAAAATATATAAAATTTAAGTTTGCAATCGAATGAATGTATTGAACTTTACATAATCTCACAATTTTATATGGATCAAATTCAAGTTTCTCAAGATTGAACCCTAGCGCTAATAGAATGATTTGTAGTGCAATAATTAACTATGACCTATAGGAATGGCTTGGCAAAATGTTATTGTGGACATCCCTTCACCTTTGTCTTCTTTATGTTTGAATCTATCAAGCTACTATTTATAAAGACCTTAGATAAGATTGATGGATCACTAGGGTCAAGTTTTCTTATGTCAACCACTTGTTATAACAAATAATATGGTTTTGAGCATGTGATTGAAAGCTATGAAAGAGAAAACATAGAACAAAGATTAAAGGTTTGCAAATTGTTAATTTGGACCCAATTCTATGTCTAATTGTAAACCTCTAATTGAACTAAGAGAATAAACATAAAAGATGAAAAACTATAACAAGTCCCTTACTAAATTCCTCATGTTGCACACAAGGTGTGGATGTGCTCAAGATAGATTTGTGATGAAAGAGTAGGCATATTTCTAATCATTTCCTAATATCGCCCAATACTATGTAATATCATAATCATAATGCATTCTCATTTCCTAGTCCCCTTCCAAATTTCTCTTTCATTAGCCAACCTTAATTAAATAATTATCTCAACAAAATATTATTTTTATTAGTAGTTAAAAATCCAAATTATCCATGACTAAATAAATAAAACATGCATTATTCATAATATCTCCAAAATAACACCCCCTTCATTATGTCATCTCTATTTATACCATATGCACGCATTTTTATCCATGATAAATAAAAAATATGAGATAATTTTATCCTCTTGCATTTGTAAACCCCAAAACTATTCTTAGTCAATTGCAATTCCCCATAGTTTTTTCTCATTTGATATCAACTATCCATTGACATTGAATCTCAATCATTCTCATTTCTATTTCCAACTCTATAAATTAATCTCCTTAGATCCTTCTTTTTAAGACGCTTAATGGTCACTTTGTAGGTATACATTGTTGATTTAGGCAATCTACATTCTATCCAAGAGAAGATATGTGGTATCACAATAAAGGTTCAAACTTTGATTTTATTTTGTATTTCATTTTTATTTTTCCTTCATTGTTTGTATATTTGAGTATAGTATTGTATTCAAGTTTCTAAGTTTGTTTTTGAGATAACTTGGATTGTGGGTCTACAATTCTGACATGATAGACATGTGTGTGACTACCCCTACTATCAATACACATGTGCATAATATTAATGGATTAATTTCCATTATATGCATGGATATTCAGAGTCAAACCTACTTGAATAATCTTAGGATTGTTGTTGTGTTTGTCATCGTTAGATTAGAACCTCACCACCTAAATCCAAATAGGGACCTTTTACTTTTGAGACAAAAAAATTTAAGTCTTATATATTCTTTCAGTGTGAGTTTAAACGACCAATTTTTTTTAAACTCCAAAAATTAAAAAAAAAATCATTTGTCTTTATTTTCTTAGGTATAGGTTTCCATCATCTCCAAGTTAAGTTTTTCATATAAGAAGCTCATCCTACATCATTGTCTCCTAACATCCATATCCTGTAGTCAAACTAGTCTCTTATGCATTCACCCTACTTTTACATAGCCCTAAGTTACATTTAGCTCATCCTCTCTTAAAACTCATCCATCAACCTATCATTTTGAACCACATACCTTCATTCACGTCCATATCATACCATAATTCACGCAATTACATCCATGTATTATAACATCTTTGTGCCACCAACTCCTTCGTCTACATCCATACCATAACCTCATCTTCTAGTACATCTTAATTCCAAATAATCTCATTTTCCCCATCCATAAATATTCATCATATGCCATCCTTTTATTTACAACTGAGATTTACATATTTATAGATATTTATCTTCTAGGGTAGATCATTATCTACATCCCTTGCTGCATATCATCCTCATGCATCCACATCCTAAATTATAAGTCTCTTCCATCACTTACGTCCATGTAGCATATAACATCACAGGTATATCCATATCGTACCCTCACATCCATATTCACATATTATCTTCATACACATCCATTATCATAGGTTTTACCAACACCTTACCACATCAACCTTATAACATTACCTTGTTCTCATCCTAAATGCATACACCATCATTTAGATCTTAAATTTACATCATCAAATATCATCCATCATCATAAGTCTTCACCATCACTTGAATCTACATCCATAATTGCATATCATTATTAAAAGCATCCATTTCTTAAATTTAGATCATCATTTACACATTTCTCCCATACATTCATATCCATTAACCTCATCTTGACCAATTAAAACACATTTATTAGTTCATAGGTTCACATCCTTGTATATATTCATATCCTATATTTTGACTATCATTTTCATTCATCTTATATCATACTATCATCTACATTTATAGTATAAAATCCTTTCGTCATTACATACATCCATTATCATAAGATTAGACAAACATCATATCACATCATTCTCTTGTCTATATCATAGGTTAATATCCTTAGATTCTCATAATTGCATAATATTATCCAATCAAACTCACTCTGATTCATTTCTTCTAATTCCCTTTCATATATCCTCATCCATTCCAAATCATGAATCCATACCCTAACCCAACAAGGCCAAAAATTTTAATCAAGAGTAAACCAATCACTCTAATCATCTCAGATCAAATTGAAGATGATGAGTCTATTTTTGTTGACAAACCTAAATATGATCCTTATGATGATAATGAGATTTTATTTGACCACCTTGAAGCCATCATCGATAGAAAACTTCTTCAAGCTTCTACCACTCACCCATCCATTATCAAATTTATTTTGGTTAAAAAATGACTAGGACAATATATACAATCACACCTCAACTCATATCTATTGTCCATTCCTATCTTGCCTTTGACAAGGGAAAGCCATCCTATCCCCCATCCATAACTCTCTTTTGTTCCTCACCAACATATCGCTCTCACCTAGAATCCATGCCTCCATCTTATCCCAATCGCCATCTTGGTATAACACCCCTATCACCTCCACACATAATTGTATTCCTCATCCTATAGTCATCCCGACCATAATATTAATCCTCCATTTAATCTTAATCCTCTACCTAATCCTAATCATCCATATAATCATAATCCTAAATCTAATCCTAAACCATTTACATTTTTTATTTCATAATTTCTCCAAGGACTGATAGAAAATAAAACATCACAAAGTTGTATAGTCATGTCACCCCACTCAATCATCTAAAGTTGTTACCAATGAGGATATCACTCATCTCATACCCATCATTACATTCCAAATCATAATACTACCCAACATATTAAAACCATCCAACCATAATCATGTGAACCTCATGAATCTCCCATTCCTCCATCCACATAATTATAAGATTGTATCCAACATTCCTCCCCTATCACGCCGTTATACAACCCAAAACATGCTAAGGGTTTGTTCCAAAGAATGCTACCATAAATTCCTCTCTAAATTAAGATAAAACGATTCATCTATTTCTACCCCATAATCTCCTTCCATATAAATATTAGAGAATCCCTTCTGCTCCACTTCCATATAAATAGCAAAGTATCCCTTCTACTCGATCACATGATACCCTTCCATCTCAAGATCAAAGCATCCCTTCCTCTCTATCTTGAAACCAAAATATATCTTCTACTTCCTTTAATAACCCCCTCCCTTCCACCCCATCTCATGATGCCCTTCCATATCAATATCAAAGCACCCCTTCCACCCTATCTTATGATACCCTTCAATACTCCATAAAAAATTCTCTCATCTTCCAAATCTACTTTGGACCACTATTTCCAAAAACCCAATATCCTAAGTCCATCATAAGTTAGAGTAAAGATCTATCCATTTTGGATCCTTATGTACCAAAATCTACTAGATTAAATATCATTTACATGTTAAAGCTACTTAGGCTTAGTTGGCATAAATTAGTTATCATAAAGTTACTTTAAGTAACTTATCATTTATATTGTTCATAGGATCATCTTAGTTATCCTAGGTGGCAATCTAGAATATGTGAGTCATGTCTCGTCAATTAATATTTTCTTTAGGCATTTATAATACTGCAACATGCATTTAATTTTGTATCAAGGGTAGTTGTAAGTACTTAATAATCTCTTGCCTATATAAGAAAGGCTCATTTGTACATTGTAACACATCAATTGATAATCTATCATATCATTTCATCTCAATTATTTCATTACGATCTCCATTGTTCATTCTTGGTCATGTTGAAACATTCTCTTGTGGTTGGTTTTTTTCTTGGTTGATCCCTTGAAGTCTACAACTTTGTAATGGGCTCTTAATATTTCCAACAAAATCCACATCCACTCCATCTAAATCTCAAAATTTAATATCCAATGCACTTGCACAACTATAGCAACCCTCAAGGTGTGTGCCAATGTTGGTCTTAACAACATTTCCTTCCACAAGTCTTCCAACTCTCCATCCATTATCCAACATATATTTTTCATCATCCCATACCTCTCATCCAATCATTTGGATAGATCCTTATCTCTCTCCATCTCTCCATCCATTCCATCCCCCTTACAATCATCTTAATAATGTTTATGAGCATACCTCCAATTGTCATGGTCTTTTGTATCACATCTTCAAGGGTTTAGATGCTACATGTTAAATGGGCAGGGTTGAATAAGATGGAGAATTATAGTCATTGTCACAATATAGTAAAATAAAAATCAAATTGATTGCTTTCAAAGAGTTAAAGGATCCATGAATCCTTAAGGATTAAGTTAAGGATGATTAGGACATCCATAAATTATTATTTTAAATTGTACATAATTGGAAACTTGAAACAATTAAGATTCACAACAAAAACTTACAAACCAAAACAAAACTCATACACAAATAAACATTTGATTCCCTTTTCTTGATATTGCAGCCATGAAAATTTTATTTGTTTCTTTGAAATAAGTTGATTTGGCTAGTGATAAGATCCAATTGATATAAATATGTTTGTCTTTCTTTAATAAACCCTGAGATGGAGAATGTAGTAACACTTTTTTTTTTAATGTTAGAATAAAGACTTACAATTTCACTTGTTGGATGAATGGTCATTAGCAAAAGTAGTTTTATACATCTAAATTTCCAAATATGGAAAAGAACCACGTCTTATTAAATTAAAAACAATGTTTTTGTTAAGGGCTATACTAAGTAAAGCTTTTTTAAACTTAAGTGAGGACCAAAAATACTAAGTATATTTTTGAAGATGGTAGATCAATATTTTTTTCAAAAATGTAATCATAAAATAGATGGTTCAAGGATTCTTTAATCTTCAAAAAATGGACATTTAATGGAATGGACATGTAAGGTATCTAGTTTCTCATCAATAAACATTTAAACATCAACATCAACATCAACATAAGATTTTTATATTTGAGTAGTAAATTTAGCCCAATTTTATGACTATACTTGCATCTCTATTCAACATTGAAATAGGAAGTGAGGGAAAGTGTGGGGAGAAGGAAAAAAAAAAAATTTAAAGGAAAGAGTGAGAATTATGGGTAAAAATCCACCAATCCTTAAAAAAGTTACACGTGATATGATTGTAAAATTTCATAGATGAATCAAGATGCATAAGGCATTGTACAAACAAAATAAATTGTTGATAATCATTTTTCTTTAAAGATCTACAAAGAGGAATGTTGCAAGGTTCAGAAGTTTCATAAATATTTAATTGATTGAATAAATGGTATGCTTGTCTAGGAAATATCATAGCCAATGATTTTCCATAGAACTGAATAATTCTATTCCACCAAATAGAATATGGAGGAAAAATAGAACCATCTTATAATGAAGATTCTCTCAGATTCATAAATTGACACACTTCCTTCTAATTATTCCAAATGGAAAGAATACGATGCCTTAATCTAAAACTGTGGAGCAAAGAGAATCTTATATAATCAATTAATGTTTACCATTTTCGTTTGATCATAATCGTCAAAAGCATGTGCCTTAATAAAAAATTTACCCAGTTAATCACCTTTTATGATTTTAGTAATTTGTTCCATGACTAAGCAAACATGTTTCTTTTCTAGACCAACGATACTAAGAGTATCTTTACATTTAGGTTGAATGTAGTGGTGCTAGGAGATGATTCTACATCCTATACAACCATTTGATTTAGTCCAAAGGAATTATTGAATAATTTTATGCAATTTGTCATATTCTCTTCTCGACAACATCAAACATGAAGAAAAATAAACATGTAGCAAGAAAATTTTGTTAGCAACATAAATGTTTCCAACTAATGAGATACATTTTGTTACCCCAATTAATTTTATTATTGTTTATTCCATTAAGTTACCACTTCAACATTTCAAAGAGAAATTAACTCATAGTAAATGGAATGCCAAGGTATCTAGTTATTTTTGTATGCCTAACTTGTTTCCACTATTGGAGAATCTAATGAAGAGTATAATTATTGCACTCTAAGGAATAGAAAAGTGATGTATAAGTTGTATTTGGTTCATCTTTTGTAATAAACATCCTAGAGCATCTAGAATGAGCACATATAGAAAGGGTGATAATGGGCACCCCTATCTAATAGAATGTTGTAGAGGAAAAGAGTTAGAAATGGATTTGTTAACCACTAGTTGAGGATTTGCATCTTTAAATAGAATTTAAAATGAGCATGGATTTGCAACCCTAAACCTAACCATCACATCATTTTAATGATAAACCTCCAACATATTTTTTCATAACCTTTATCAAAATCTTACCCTACTATTGAGCCTGTTGGCATGCTTCATAGACAATAATCAAATTACCAAGGATTAACCTTCAACTCTCGTAATATCCTAAATCATAGGTTTAAGACAAGTAGGTAGAACCTTGGGAAAAAAACTATATGATGTGTTCAATAAGGAAATAAGATGTCAATCATAAATGGTGTTTTCATTCTTCTCTTCAAGATGACATATAATCAAACATTATTTGATGTTTGGATCTAAAGATCCTTTTCCAATAACTTTTGGATAGAATATATAAAAATTATCTTTAATATCATCAAATAATTTGATAAATTTCTATTAGCAACCCATCAACATCTAGACTTCTACTCTGAATCATGAAAAAGAAAGCTCTAACAAACTCTTCAAAAAATAGAATTAAATATCACTTGTAACCTAAATCGATTTTATTATAAAAATGTCTTTCACAATTTCTTCAAAAGACTTTTTTTTGTATTGGTCAAACAAATAGAATGAAATAGAAGAAGAATAGCGCAACAATAAGACGACACACAATGAAAAAATCTTCAAGGGACTTTTTGAAAGTTTGTCCATAAGAGTCCTAGAAAATTTGTTCAATGGTTATATTAGCCCTATTTACACCTAAGAGGAGAAGTGTCATGCTTATTCCAAACATGCTTAGCTTGTCCTTCCTCAATTGCATTTTTAGCTATGTGGGCTTTTTGTATCTGGAATTTACATAAGCCATTCAAAACCTATGGCCCATGGGTCCACAAACTTATTTGCCACCAACCCATGTACCTTAGATTTCTAATCATGACTTTATATCTTTAAGCATAAGGATTAAGATGTCTACATCCTTTGCAATAGGTATTGACAAAAAAAACATTCTAACTAATTGTTTAATGAAATAGCAAGATACTAAAGTGACCATTGGGTCCCATTCTTTCAACTTCAAACATTATTAAACTAACTGAATAGAAAAGCCCAACCAATTAAAAAGTTTCTATACCCACTTTTTACATCTCTTGTATTTTGATTTCTATATATTAATAATTCACTTTAACATATCTTGAAATGTGCATATGTATTTGGCCTATTTCTTAATAAGTATGAAGAATTGGCATGATTTGTGTCAAAAATATCCTCTTCCTAAGTGACGTGTCCTCTTCAAGAAAGTTAATTTTATTTCCTTTGGTCTTGAAGTATTCAACCTAATGAAAGACTAGTTGTAGAGAAATGGGTCATAATATATTTCATCCCAATTATATATCCTCATCATTTTCTCATCCAACATGGTATCATGGCCTTCCACACTTTGGACACAGTGAAATTTATTTTATTTGATCTATTTCCCACATATTAACACGTTTTGGTTAGTGAGGATTTTTAGGGTTTTGTTTACTGAGGATTTTTAGGGTTTTCAATATGCACACATGGATTTCTTGGGATTGTATATATATTCATAAGTCTTAGTTTGAGCTTGGAATATGAGGTCCATAATTGTTAGAGAGAAACAGAGGTTGTTAGCATATGAGTGTGTATTTATAAATGTAAAAGAAGAGCACATGTTAAAATGAATGTGAAAGAAGATCACATGTCAAAATGAATGTCGAAATACTATACTCTTTTATGACCCTTGTTTAGTAAAGCTATTGGATAGCTAAATCTTGGATGGGAGTTGGGGATCAATGAGCATTTTTGGAGGAGTTCTTTGGAGTTTAAAATAGAAGTGTTATAGATATAATTTGTCTTTATATCACTCACATGTTTTTCTTCTTTTTAGATCAGAATAAAAAATATTAAAAAATAATGGTATGATGTGGATGTGTATTCAGCTCTCTTGGTTGAAAACAATGATAGGGTTAAGAGGTCTCCCATTTTGATTTGGAATTGGAATAAAGTTACTTTCAAAAAAGGAAGATTATAATATGTGTAAAGTGGGTTATAATTCAAGGGAAAGATTATCACACATCTATTGAGTATATGAATGCAGATCTTAGTGTGGGTTCTAAGGAATTGTAATAGAATAGTTCTTTAAATGGAAAGTTATGATATATTTATTATCAAATAAGATAAGTTACTAAATTAGGTTATAGGAACCACAATGTTATATATGTCTTTAAGGAGCAAATTTATTAATGTCTAT
This sequence comes from Cryptomeria japonica, assembly GCF_030272615.1. Classification (NCBI taxonomy): domain Eukaryota; kingdom Viridiplantae; phylum Streptophyta; class Pinopsida; order Cupressales; family Cupressaceae; genus Cryptomeria; species Cryptomeria japonica. Next base: position 764,238,326 of record NC_081411.1, read on the forward strand.
TATGTAATGGAATTAAGTTGTCAACATGGGTTGTAATACATTACAATATAATATTTTTCCAAAGTCATTTGAATTTGATATCTTTTGGAAATAATTACTTGTCATATAATCTTTATGTGACATTGTACTATGGTAATAAAAACTTAAGTAATGTTTAGATGTATCTCTAATTGTTAGTCCATAAGATTAAAGCTTCATACTTACCTAGATATTAATAAGAAAGATCATATTAAAGTGTATTAAAGATGCTTTCTATTGATATTAACAAAGTACTAGCATTACAATGCTTTCATCTCTAAATAATCTTGTTAGAGAATATTGTGCTAGGTAGATGATATTTTTGTAGGTAGAGTTAGTGTAATGTTTTTGTGAATTCATAGCCATACTAAGAATAAATTATGAAAAAGTCTAAATATGTCTAACAAAATAAAGACAAGCGACTCTTTCAATTGATGAAATGTGATTTAAGCTTGAAGCTAAGAGTAGATAATTAAGGCATTCTCACCATGTATCACCCTAGAGGAGAAGGGTATAACCCTACCTAAGGGATTATTGGTGTTTATGCCTTGAATGATGTTGTTGAGAGATCTTCCTTCTAGAGATGGATCACCAATTCAATTCTTCCCACCACTTGAATTTTGTGTGAATATTTTAATACTACAAAGATGACCTATGACAAATGTGAGGCATTTCCTATGCATTGGACAACTAATGAGAAAAAAGATCAATTCAATATGTGTAATAAACTAGGGCTTTTTTATCACAATGTCGGTCATTGCCAAGATAATATGGTGTGATACACTTGGACCAATTTACAGACTAAGCTTAAGACAAAATTTTAAAGAGACTTGATCATAGCATTATTACAAATCAATCATTTTTTCACTTTGTGAACTAATATCCTTTTCTAATGGAACCCTTGTTGGATGTTGTCCTTTCAAGCGACTTTATAATAAGGTTTCATATTAAATTAAAATTTGTTATCCCCAAGGCCATGATGATGGAATTTTTTCTCAACATGTTAGTGCTTAATCACAAGGCCACCTTAGCCCATATTTAACATGTCTAGAATTTGGAGTCTCACCCCATGCATGATATTGGTTGGATTTCATGGTGGAATGGTACTATTACTCATATTTCATGCTTCATCCACATTTGTGGGTGATAGTTAGCTCACTTCCAATGTCACTTCTATGAGGCTACCACCTTGGACCTCCATTGGGCCATTATTGCTTTGGTAATGTAACCATTTGATTCTTCTCCACCACTTTGTGTGGATTATCTCCCCCACCAACAATAGACCTTGTATATGTAGGAGTTGAAGATTATCTCAACACTCTAGGATCACCTACAAAAAAAGTGATAATCCACAAGAGAGAATGCAAAAAATGAGCCTGATTGATATTAAGATCTATGAGATATATTATAAAGTGTACAATAGCCTTACTTGTATAGGCAAGGTGACTGATAGGATTAAACATGATGTTGACATGTTTCTTAATCCTATAACGCAAAACAACTTAACATAACAACCTAGGACACAAGAATTAAAATCCATAAGATAAGATGTGATCTAATTGACAACTGAGACTTCTAGAAATACTCCTAGGGACTCAGTTAACATAGCATGTGAATGGGACCCCACTAAGAAAAGAGTTAGGTACAAAAATTTAATCACGCCAATACCCCCTCTTAAGTGAAACTTAGGGAGGAACAAACGAATGCAAATGATGTAAGAATGGGTCTCAACAATGAGGTCATTTTGTGTATCCATGTGCAAAAGATCTCTCACAAGTAGATTAAAGGAGAAAAACCATGTGGGAATAAAACATCTCTCCAAAAGAGATAATATAAATTGCAATCATGTACAAGTGATGTATGGAGGATTCATCAATACTCCCAAGGACTACATCCATCATGAAAATTTATTACAAAATCCTCCCATGGGAGAGAAAGACTGAGGCTTCATACCCCCTATAATGAACTATCTCCAAACCCTCTAAAGAATGTCTGGAGACAAAAGAGAATCCATTGTCTACAAAAAAATAAATCTTCGCTTGGGAATAAAGAAATGCATTGATGGATGCTTAAGAAAGTCCATATCCATGAAGAAAGAAGAGGGAAGAAGCCTCAAAAAGTGTCTTTGAAAACTATTCAAGTCTCTCCAAGCATGTCTCAACAAAATCAAGTGTTACCCCAATCAAAGAAGACGAAGCATGAATATGTGGAAACTCGTGAACAAACTCCAAAGACATTGTAAATGTGGCAATATTAGATGTGAATATATCATCAAAAAGGAGAGAGACCCCCTCAAACATGTCCTCCAAATCTATAGAAGAAGAATGACAAAACAAATATGATATACCTATCATGCAGTCATCTCACAAATCCAAACTTAGGAAACAAAAAATATTCTACTCAATTTGATGGAAACCATATCAACACTAAAGTATGAAAAAGTAGGAGATGATGGAACCTCATCAAAAGGCTAAATAAATGAGATGCTCAAATGAACAATATGGCACTCTTAAGAACTGACTATACTAGATCTAGGAGTATGTACCTTAAAACATTCATCATCATAAATAAAAATGGGAAAATATGTAGATTTGATTATTAGGATTAGCTCTACCCACTGCAAAAAGCTATCTTTTATGCAAATCATGAATGAAAACTAAATTTGGAGTGAAATCTATCAACTTACCATTTTGTGTTATCTAATATACTAAAAGAAGGTTATGGGAAACATTAGGTATGAAAAGAACATCATTAAAACATTTGTTACCCATATCAACATCCCCCTTAGCATAAACATCAACATAAATACGATTAGCTATCAAGATCTTGATTACCAATGAAAACCTAAGTGGTAAGAGTTGGTCTAGTGATCCTTCCATATGATATGAAGCTCCAGAGTCAAGTATCCATCACACAGACTAATCAACATGAGCCACAACAAGAGGATAACCTTTCATCTTATTATCTACATTAGTAATGCATATTGATCTTGCATGTGTGGATGATGAAAGTTGTGAAGAAGGAGAGGGTGAACTAGAAGGTTGAGAATGCAATGCAATATTATGCTCCTTAAGGAGTTTCTTCATCTCTTCTAACTATTTCTTAGAACAATTATTTTTACCATGCCTTGGTTTATTACAAATCCACACTTGGGTTTCTCCTTCTTAGTTTTTCCTCTTTAAAAGAGGTGGGAGTATCAATAGATTCTATCGGTTGTTTAGAATTATTCTTTCCTTTACACCTTAGGTGATTGTATATTTAATTCTCAATTCTTTGAAAGTGCATCAATTTCTCTAATCTTAGATTATTCTCTAGTAAATCTATCACAAATTGTTTCAAAAGAAGGCATAGAAAATGGTTCACCTCATCCATCTAGGGTATAATAAAATGAAGTAGAGAAGTATGAAAATGGATCTTTCGAATCAGAAAAAATAAAAAATGCATTCCTTCTTATCCTTTCCATAAATAGCCAATTGAGACCTTAAAGATTTGAATTTTACTAAATAGTCTTCAATGGTAGGAAAATAATCAATGGAAGGTAATGCCAATTTTACCTCTAATTGCATAACATTAACCTCACTAACTAAACCAAACAAACCTTGTAATTATCCTATACCTACTTGGGTGTAGTATACTCCTCAAGGTGGAAGAAGAAGTTGTCAAAAACATGTATGGTAATTAAACCTATAGCCTCATCACATTTGTTCTTGTGAGAAAATATCTCCTAGTCTCTGAAAAAATAGGTTGATGATCACCCAAGGTAGAACACAAACCCTTAGAATAAAGTAATTGTTGTATTCTTACGTTCTATGTGTAATAATTATGAGGAGTGAGTACCTATTATCTTGGTTCAACCATTTGGGGAACAAGCATTGATAGAGAAAAATAGACAAAAATATGAAGAAATATGATGTGAAACCTCCCAAATATGAATCAATACTAAAAATGAAGCCCCACACAAAATAGAACCTCTCTAGGAGATAGTTTTCCAAGTAATCAACAATTATGCCAAATTTGCAAAAGCTAAATAAAATATACCTAAAGCTAAATCTAGAAATAGTGCATGGACAAAATGATAGAGCTCTTGAATACCTTTCAATTTCCACTAGAATCATGAAAATCAAATCAATTATAAAAAAAATTATGATCACAAAGTTCTAAAAGGGGAAAATCGACTTTAGTTAAAAATTAAATTCACCTGCAACAAAATCTAGCAAAAATACCTGCACCATTGTGAAGTACACGAAACCATCTTTATGTTGATGTCTTGTTTGCAAATTTTGATACCCTAGTGAAAATTTATGGACCGAATAAAATTTATGGACAAGATAAGGTGAAATGTATGAAAACATGTGTACATGGGGATGGGGAAATTATGCATTCTACATTATGATCCAATAATTACACATATATGTACATTTATACTCACACATTCATCTTCCACCTTAACATTTGCACTTCTTTGTCTTGGTCCAATTTTATTCTATTTGAGATCAATCATATGCACACAAAATTAACACCAAAAATTCAAATTAGTCGACTCCTTGTTACACTAAGAATCATGTGTTTACTTGTTACACATGTGTTTAATTAATTTCTTTGTGTTAGTATTTAAATGAACTCAATGTAATTTAATTAATAAGAAAGAATTTTGAAAAGGAACATTTCAGTTGGAGCGCTAAAAGGAACGTAATGTAAATAAAATCACTTATAGAACCTTCCAAAATTTACTAAAGGATGTAATTACACTAAAAAATGGGTCTAGGGGTTGACTAAGGAGAGCTTGACCCTCATGATTCAATTATTTCCTATAAATACCATAAGTCCTTATGAAGTAATCAAGATTAGATATTAGAGTGAGCTATATTGTAGGATTAGTTTTGTTTCACCAAATTAGATATGTAGGCTATAAGATAGATCCACACTAGAAATGAAATTGATCTAAAGCTATAGGATCAAACCATAGAGAGTTCTACATCATTGTAAGATTTTAGGCATTTAGCACAATAAGGGAACCTATTTTTCTATACCTAGCAAATGAGTTATGCATGTTATCAATGTAATTCTTCATCATAGCTCCCACAAATAATTGTTGGTGTAAAATTATATTTACACATTGTCATAAGTTAACTAGGTAAGTTTTATTAGGATTTTGTTTCCTTTTATTAGCATTTAGGAGCACTTGAGTATGACCATTTATGATTGACTATGGATTAGGTGTGTATGTGAAGGCCATGTGAAGATTTATTATTTTTTACTAAGTTTATAAGCTATCACTAATAAGGGTGTATGGTTTTGGAGATGGATTTTTTCTCTTATTTTAGGAATCTACAATGTTTTTCTCACACCATCTCTTCAATAAATTGATGCCTTAGGTTAGTAGAATGTGTTGGATTTTTTTAGGTTGGAGAAGTAATGAAGTGTTGCCAAATAAAAGACATGGAAGGAGTGATGGAAGTGAATGTATTGTATTTAGATACATTTGAAGATAATACATGCTTGGCCTCTCTTTTTGGTGGATTTTTTTCCCACAAGGATTTCTCCATGTAAATCATGTGTTGTGAAATGTTCTTCTTATGTTATTGATTTGTGGTTCTTTAATGCTGATAGTAATGCTCATTCCATTGATGTTTTGTGTTTATATTTTTGGACATATGTTTTCATTAATGTCAAAAGGATGTTATCTCTAAAGGATATTATTGAAAAGATGTGTTCAATGGAGTATCGAACATGTTTCTTACTCCCGTATTATCCTGAAGGTTGGAGAAATTATGTTACCGTCTTGTCATGTCAAAGCATTTTGAGTTACAATAGTACATTGATTGACATGAGCAGAATTTGTTGGGACATGTTTGAAATTTCATGGTGCAACTATTTAGGTTGATGGAAGTATTTTGGAAGTCTATTCCAAAAAGTCAGATGTAGTTACCCAGACAATAAGTTTGCTTTGGTAACTTGATGTGGTCTACATTTTCCAATACTTATGAGTTATGTCCTACAGTTTGAATGGAGACTATGCATACACATGTTCTATTAATATGTAGTGTTTTACTAGTGTTCATATACAAAATTCATCTTCTTCCATTTTCAGATGTTCATACCTGACCCAGAAGCTTTCAAGTTTTGCAATTTTGACTGTGGAATCTCCTTCATTTAGTGTTTCCAAATGATCCCAAATAGCTTTAGCATTAGACCTTCACACAATTCTTTTTCGCCTTCCACATTTGTTCTTACAATTATGATCTTACATTTATACCATAACCTAAGACCAATTTTAGTAGGTCGGCTCAATAAAAACATTTTACAAACAATATAATGTCTGATGCAATAACCGATTGAACATGTCGACTTAATGCATTTACAACAATAATTAATCATTTCCTTAGCGTGCCATGCTGATCTAGAAAAGATAAACCTGTCGGTGTAACCCTAGGTAACCCTGGACCTATTTGTCGGTAAAAGAAAATATGCAAATACGAATATACCAATGAACAAAACTCCAGGACAAGATGTCCAAAAGATGTCTTCGACATTACCAAGTGTCTTTCACATAATTCCGAGTGCCAATGATCATTATATCCTGTCGGTGAACCATATACCAATAACTGTGCAATAGTTACTTGCTTGTCGATGAATGCTTCTGGATCTCCAAAGTGATAGTGTTTTAGTAGGTGTTTGACATCAATGACAAAACCATACCAAAATACCAACAATCTCCCCCTTTGGCATTGATGCAACACAAGATGGAAAAAACATCAAAGTGCCAAAACAGAAATGCCAAATACCAACAATCTCTAAAAAGATCATAACCAGAATACAAAGAGTAATAGTCCCTCCCAAACAACAATTTCTCCCCCTGGGAGCAACATGTGTTTTCCAAAGTTTCCATACCAATTTCTCCAAAAGATAATGTGTTTTTCCATAGATATCTCTCCCCCTTTGACATCAAATGCCAAAGTTACAATAATACCAAGTTCATATACAAAATACCAACTACTCCCCCTGAGAAGTAGCTTCCTCATCAAAGACCGGAGTAAAAGATTTGTCTGTTAATTTTGTCAGTTGATGACAATCATCAACTGTTTAAGTCTCTACCGGTGGTGGTATGACTCCAAGATAATCTTTGAGATATTCAAAAGTCTCCTTAGGCAAAGGTTTTGTGAAAATATCTGCAAGTTGTTCTTTAGTGTTCACATAAACTAGTTTTATCTCCTTTTCTTCAACTTTTTCCCTTAGAAAATTTAGTTTGATAGAAACATGTTTTGTTTTAGAATGTAGTACAGGATTCTTAGATATATCAATTGCTGCAGTGTTATCACAATATATGGTAATAGGTTCCTTGCATTTTACCTTTATGTCTTTCAACATTTGCTTAAGCCATAGTACCTGTGTACAGTTAGTTGCTGCTGCAACATATTCTGATTCTGCTGTTGATAAGGATGTACAACTCTGTTTCTTACTCAACCAAGAAACTAATCTCTTTCCAAGAAAGAATGCTCCACCGGTGGTGCTTTTTCTATCATCCACATCTCCTGCCCAATTTGCATCTGTGTATGCACATAATTCAAAGTTTTCATCTCTAGGATACCATAATCCAAGATTTATAGTGCCTTGTAAGTACCAGAAAATCCTTTTTACTGCTGATTCATGATTTTCTCTAGGATTAATTTGAAATCTTGAAACAATACATACTGCATTCATAATATCAGGTCTAGTTTGTATTAAATACAGTAAACCTCCTATCATAGATTTGTATCTAGTTGGATTAACAGGTGTATATTCATCCCTTTGAGATAATTTGTCATTTGTAGTCATAGGTGTGCTTACCGGTTTAGAATTTTCCATCCCAAATTTCTTTAGTAACTCTTTTAAGTATTTGGATTGACTCAAGAATATACCTTTGTCAATTTGTGAAATCTGCAATCCTAAAAAGAATTTTATTTCTCCAATCATGGACATTTCAAATTCTTGCTGCATTTTAGTAGAAAATTCCTTACATAAACCATCTTCTCCTCCAAAGATTATATCATCAACAAATACTTCTATAATCAAGATGTCATCATTAGTTATTTTGTAATATAAATTGATGTCTGCATTTCCTTTAGTAAAACCAATCTTTAAAAGATACTTATCCAATCTTGCATACCAAGCTCTTGGGGCTTGTTTTAGTCCATACAGAGCTTTCCTTAATTTGCAAACCATATCATTGTCATCAGTCAAAGAAAATCCATCAGGTTGTTTAATGTCTACTTCCTCTTCAAGATCTCCATTCAAAAATGCACATTTAATATCCATTTGATAAACTTTGTAGTTCTTGTGTGCTACAAAAACCAAGAATAATCTGACTACCTTAATTCTAGCTACCGGTGCAAAGGTTTCATTTTAATCAACTCCTTCTTTCTGAGAATATCCCTTACACACTAGTCTTGCTTTATTTCTGACAACCTTACCATCTTCATTAAGTTTGTTTTTGAATACCCATTTGGTTCCAATTAGATTTTTATCTTTAGGTCGGGGAACTAATGTCCAAGTGTTATTTTTCTCAATTTGTTCTAATTCTTCTTCCATAGCTTTAATCCAAAATTTATCTTCACATGCCTCATTAACAGATGATGGTTCTATTTGAGAAATAAGACATACCTCTTCATTTGCCAATCTTCCTCTTGTCATAACTCCTTTAAATTTATTTGATCTTCGGAATGATTCAACCTTACATACCGGGGTGTCTTTGTTTGTTGTTTTTCTTCAGTTATTGTGGAATCCTCAGATGGTACCGAGGTAACAGGATCTTCATTTTGTACCAGTAGATTTGGTGTAGGTTCATTTGTCACAATTTCTATTGCCGGTTCAGAGTCTATATACCTTGAAGTTCCTCTGAAGTGTTCATCAATTTTTACATTTGTATTCTCAACAATTTTCTGCAATCTCTTGTTAAAACATCTATATGCCTTGCTCTTATATGAATAACCAAGAAATATTCCTTCATCACTTCTAGGATCAAATTTTCCAATATACTCATCTCTTCTAATATAACATTTACTTCCAAAAATTCTGAAATACTTAAGAGTAGGAGTATTACCAAACCATAGTTCATGAGGGGTCTTACCGGTTTCACCTTTGACGTGAACTTTGTTGAATGTATAGACCGATGTGTTGACTACTTCTCTCCAATACACATGTGGTAAATTTGCTTATGATAACATACTTCTTGCTGCATCCAAGATAGTTCTGTTTTTCATTTCAACAACTCCATTCTACTGTGGTGTCCGAGGTGCTGATAGCTGTCTTTTGATTCCATTCACTTCACAGAATGTATTAAAGTCCTTAGATGTGAATTCTCTCCTTGATCTGATCTCAAACATTTGATTTTCTTACCGGTTTCATTTTCAACCATTGCTTTGAATAGTTTGAACTTTCCAAGTGCTTGTGATTTTTCTCTGAGAAAAGTAACCCAACACATTGTAGAATAGTCATCAATGATTAGCATGAAATATCTATCACCTTGTAAGCTTTTAGTTCTAGCTGGACCACATAAATCAATGTGAATTAAATCAAGAGCATTATTGGATTTTTCTGGAATACTTTTGAAACTAGCTCTAACTTGTTTTCCAAATTGACATTCCTTACATATTGTGTTTTGAGGTTTGACAATTTTAGGTAGATCTCCAACTGCCTTACAAGTACTGATCTTTACCATGCAATCAAAGTTTACATGACAGAGTCTCTTATGTCATAACCAACTTTCATCTATATGTGCAATCAAGCATGTCTTTTCACTATTATTCAAATGAAAGATATTGCCTCTAGTTTGATTACCAGTTGCAATTTCCAAACCAGTTCTATTCATGATTTTGCATTTTGCATTTTTAAATTGTAACTAAAATCTTTTCTCAACTAATTGACCAACACTTAAAAGATTACGCTTTAATCCTTCAACATAGTAGACATTGTTAGTATTATGCTTACCATCAAGAGATATTGTACCCTTACCTTTGATTGAATAGGCTTTGTCATCTCCAAATCTTACTAAACCTCCATTGTATTCTTGAAAGTTCAAGAATTTACCTTTGTCTCCTGTCATATGATGTGAGCATCCTGAGTCAATGATCCATTCATCCTTTACTTCAACTTTAGCTGCTAGGTCTTGTTCTACCGGTTGAGCAGTAGGTGCTGGTTGATCTTCTGTTATAGCAACAAAAACCCATCCATTGTCTATCGGATCCTCATTAGAATCATCAGTCACACCTTCATCAACAATGTAACAAGATTTGTCTTTGTTCTTCTTGAATCTGTATCTCTGATATTTAGGATTAGGTTTGTATGTCCTTCTAGCTTCTTCTCTTAGTCTAGCATGTCTATCAGGGCATCTCGAAGCCATATGACCAATCTTATTGCAGTTAAAACATTTAAAGGGTGCTTTACCTTCATACTTACTTCCAATTGGACCTTTAGGCATTTTCCTTGCAAATAGTGCTTCAAGTTCTTCAAGTTCTTCAAGTTCTTCATTTTCTTTCCTGCTTTCTTCAAGTTCTCTTGCATAAAAGGATTTCCAATCAGATTTGTCAAATGATGGAGCAGATGATGTTGATGCTTTAAAGGCTAAATCTATCTTTATAGTAGCAACATGACCAAATTCTTCAATTTCAAAAGCTGAAAGTTTCCCAATCAATGTATCCCTAGTCACTGATGTATTAGGCATTGTTCTTAACTCATTTATAGCAGTAACCTTCATTTTATATGCCAGTGACAAACCTCTTAATATTTTTGAAATAATTTCATCCTCACTTAAGGTTCCTCCACAACATTTAATACCCAAAACAATTTCATTTACTCTTTCCATAAAAGCAGAAATCCTTTCATCTTCTTCCATTTTCAGATGTTCATACATGACCCGGAAGCTTTCAAGTTTTGCAATTTTGACTGTGGAATCTCCTTCATTTAGTGTTTCCAAATGATCCCAAATAGCTTTAGCATTAGAGCTTCACACAATTCTTTTTTGCCTTCCACATTCAATCTTACAATTAGATCTTACATTTATACCATAACCTAAGACTAATTTTAGTAGGTCAGCTCAATAAAAACATTTTACAAACAATATAATGTCCGATGCAATAAATGATTGAACATGTTGGCTTAATGCATTTACAACAATAATTAATCATTTCCTTAGCGTGCCATGCTGATCTGGAAAAGATAAACCTGCTGGTGTAACCCTAGGTAACCCTAGACCTATTTGCCGGTAAAAGCAAATATGCAAATATGAATATACCAATGAACAAAACTCCAGGACAAGATGTACAAAAGATGTCTTTGACATTACCAAGTGTCTTTCACATAATTCCGAGTGCCGGTGATCATTCTATCCTGTCGGTGAATCATATACCAGTAACTGTGCAATAGTTACTTGCTTGCCCGTGAATGCTTTTGGATCTCCAAAGTGCTAGTGTTTTAGTAGGTGTTGACATCAATGACAAAACCATACCAAAATACCAACAGTTTAGCTTTATGAGTATTTGTGGGGAACTAGTTCGAAGACTTAAAGAAACATTATTAGAGCTTGGTATACAAAGTAAAGGGCCAAGTTTAGAATCCTTGCTTGGTGACTGGTAAATTTTATTACCATTTTAAACTTAGTTGTTTTATTGTTATAGTTTTTTGTATGAAATAAACATTGTATTTTATGGTTTTAAAAGAATTATTTTAAATAAAAATAAGGGACTATACTTGATTGTGTGTGATTCTAGTAATAGTGATATAAATCTCAACTTCATTGCTTTGAGTATTGTTAAGACTAGGTAGTTGTTTTTAAATAAAATTTTAAGATATTTGGGGGTTAAGATGAAACCGCACTACACCTCAAACTTGAATTCAATGTTTCAATTTTTGCATGAGAAAATTATTTATATTTTAAAATATGTAAGAGAATATTCCTTCTGAATAGGACTAAGGTCTCCAAATTTTATGTTACCTTGAAGTTGTAACTATTATATAGAAACCAATCATTATATATTTTTTGTTCTTGAGAAAATATTAAGTCATGGGTTGATGATATTTATTTAATTAATTATTGGCTAATTGTACGAAACTATGTGCTATTTCTTTTAAGGTTCTAAAATTTAGAGAAAGTGTTGTAAGAGAAAATAAATTGACTACTAAGTGATTATTATCTTGTTTTCTTGACTAGGAATTGTTATGCAAATAGTTATGGTTTTTATTTTTTATGACTACTTTATTTGGAGATGTTAAAGTTACAATAGTGCTATTTAAAATTTAAATATCAACGTTAGGAAAGTCTTTCTAACAACCTTTTAAATATAAGGTATAAGGTTTTATTTGAAGATGTGTTGATTATTAATTATGTGAAATAAATTTGGAATTATTTGCCCTTTGTTCAAATCATAATAATGGATTATATGTGAATTTACTAAATTTAGTCTTGACAATTTTATTCATTAATGGATTAAAAAATCTAGTGAATAAGATTTCAAAAATATTTTGATTAGAAGTGGAAGCTAGCACTATTCAATGTTACTATTCTATTCAAAAGCAACTCTTCTTATTGAAAAAAAATGTTTTAGTTTTTCTATCCCTACAATTGGTATCAGAGCATAAATAAATGGAGATGGATAAATTTGTGAAAGTTGTTTGAATATTGTTGGTTTATTTTACAAAGAAAAAGAAAATGGGTTGTCAATAACATAATTTTGAAGGGTAGAAATGAAATTAGAAGTTTGCAACTCAGATAGTGCTCAAATCTAGGGTTTTGCCCCATTGTAGGGGTCTTCTAGGTCAAGCTATGGAGGAGGGCATATTACCTCCTCCACATAGATAATCCACCTCTCATTCTCTTATTTTTTCCTTGCTATTAATGTTGGCTCATGTTGGTTTTATTTCCCTTTAGTTCATGTGTAAGGGTTGTTTAATGTGCTTGAATGGATGATAATATAGCCACTGAGGCATTTAATTTAGATGAACATGCCATTAATTCAAAGGTTGCTACTGCGGGTGGCACTAAATCATTTAAGGTGACACTTATTGATCCTCTACTTTCTATCCCTAACTCGATGAAGTTTGACGCAAGAGTCTCTGCCATGTTTGAAGGTAATGGTGACATGGGAGGATGAGGTAAGAAAATTACCCTTTCTCTATCTATCATTTCGATCGCTCTTAATTCGGATATGATTAATACTTTGAATAATGAGAAATATAGGTTAAAGAAAATAGTTGTTTTTCTTGCGGCTATGGACACTGCTGAATGTCTGGCCTACAAATATTTGGATGAATGGCTCAAAAATATTTGGATTAAAAAGTTAGGTTATCATTTTTCCTTATGTAGAATTATATGGAAAGGTTTTTTATCATTATGATGCTAAGTCTTAGTCAGTAGTAGTCGAGAAGCAATATTGGTCCATAGGGAAATGTACGTTTAGGGCCCTTAAATGGTTGCTCGAGGTAGTTAGTGATGAAATCTTATCCCTCTCAAGCCCTAGGTGGATAGTTATTAAAAACCTTCCCCCACTATTGTGGAATTTTATTCCCCAAATGTTAGAATCCATTGGGAATCAGGGTGGCTAATACTCTCTCATTGGTTCCCCATATGGATGCTAAGGTTTTAATTTCTATCAACCCAGGAAATGTTCTTCCCGGGCTCATTGAAATTAATATTGACTGAGGTCCCATGGTTTGTGTAATTGTGTAGCATCCTAAAATTGCACCCCTTAAAATTTTGATCTCATTCAGGGCCCTCACCTTAGCGGTCTCATCCCCATGCTTGATTGGGACTCATTTATGCCTGCCCTATGAAACCAAGCTTCATATTTGCATCTTGTAACTTGCATAGCCCCTAGTTCCTGGCCTAAATTTCAACATTCTTATGCAACCTCACAATGAGGAGTCCCAAGACAACAAGATTGAAAAGATCCCCCCTCCTTGGTGATAATTAGACTACCCCCTCCCCTTAACTTGGTGCTAGCACATCTCTAGCCATCAATAACCATAACTCTAAACTTAACAATGATGATGAATCTTTTTATCTTATTACTACAGACCCGCTTATTACGAATAAGGCCTATAATGAAGCCCATGACTTAGCCATTGTCATGTATGACAAATCTAGAATGAGCCTCTATGATTATCTCACTAAATCTCATCCATTAGAGTCAGACCTAGAAACTAGGTCCTTGTCTAATGTTTTGATCACCAAAGAGGAGCAAAGCCTAGGTCATGATCAAATTATGGAGTCTAAAACTGAAGATTATGAGACTTTTATCCTTGTTGGAAATTGTATTTTTACAAAATTAAATGAAAGAGAGGAAGACCTAAGGGAAAACAATCTCTTCTTCCTAAGAAAAAAGATGATAAGAAGGACCTCCCTAAGTGCTTTGATAGCTTAAAAGTTGTTAAGGACATCATTGCCTAAAGTTTCTCATGGACTTGAATTGCATTTCTTGGAACATTAGGGGTCTTGAATCCCCAGAAAGGAATAATGTGGTCAAGAGGTTTCCTAAGTAGCATAAAAATGTTGATATTAAGCTACTTTACGAGGTGAAAGCCACTAGTTTCATTCTAGAGGTGAATCTTAGATACATCTCGAAAGATGCAATCCAGTTCTCCACCAAATATGACATAGGTAAAGGGGGTGTTTTCATTCTAATTGGAGGCAAATGGAGTAATAAAATCATGGATAGTGGTTCCTCCCAATGCAATATGGTGGTGTGGATCATTTTGAACCTTCGTGATACCAAGGTTGGTATTTGTTCCCTTTATGCCTCTAATGACTACAAAGAATGAATAGATCTATGGAAATGGTTGTGTACCCTCCTAGATATTCCTTGGATTTTTGGGGAAGACTTTAACATGGTCGAGTGTTGGCATTTTGGTTCTCATTGATTTCAACATGTTTGTGTGCATGGATTGATTTGATGAAGTTATAGGTTGCAAATATCAACAAGGTTGCACGTTGCAAACAAGATGATTGATCTCAATAGTTGAGGAGTCTCAGTGTATAGACATACATAGATGATTGTGCTCAATTCAGTACTAGTGAAGATGCATCATGATATGTGCCTCACAAGAAGATGAAGATCAGATTATTCAAAGATGCAAAGAGGATCAGATTGGCAACAGAAAGAGCAAGTGTAGATGCAGAAATGCATAACACATCATGTTAGTCGCACTGTGTTGTAATCATATGTGCATAACATATAGGTTATCGCTATGCAGTAGAGTTCATGGATTGTAGAGGTGATCATGTGTGAAATTCATATGCTTCAGTGTTGGAATCATATTCTATATCGACCTCATGATGTGTTGGATTTATCGGATTTGATCTCTACAAGTTACAAATTGAGAAATGTTAAAAATCTATTGTTTGGCTACTTTTCAGTATGAATGTTTTTGTCTCAGTGACATCATCTATTTTGGTGTGGCTTGGTCTATCATTGTAACTCATGTTGGGCTACACAATCATTTATATGCTATATCAATAGCTTCTCCTTTTCAGTATGACAGAATGATTGTTTGGCCGATGATACGGTGTTCGGTGTGATATGTCTCAAGTCTTCGCGACACGGTTTGGTTCATTGTGACTTCTATTGGGTCCTATCAACATGATTCTTGTTCGGTGTGATATTGCTTTTCTCTCGGCAATATGGATTTCAGTTCATTGTGACCTCATGTTTTAGTAAGACAAATTTTAACCCATGTAGATACCATGAGACTTGGTGATATAGTTTTCTTTCAGTGTGACATACCTCTTGTCTTAACGACATGCTCTCCCTTTGGTGGGGTCTTGTTCGGGCCCACCTTTCCTAGGTGTTCACTGTGTGCATGTGTCGACAACTAGCTAGTTTGCAATGGTTGTGCGGGCCCCTTCTCCTTCGTGCCTTGTGGTGCTTTTGTGGAGGGGGTTGGTTAGGTCTCCTGTTGTGTGGGCCCTATGATGGTGGGCTAGTAAAAAGGCATTTTTGGCATGACTTGCCCTTTTGGCAAGACCCTTTCTCCCTTTGGCTGTGTAGTGCCATAAAATTGCAAACCTAGCAATTTTAACTACATTTGAGGTCCTCACCTTGGCGACAACATCTTCCTTCCCAACTGAGACTTCTCTCTGCATTTTCACCTTGAACCTGTCCTTGTTTAAGCCTTGAGATGGCCTCAAGGCCCTGTCTGGACCCCAAGATAGGGCAGGACAGGGGCATGGTGCCCCTGTCCCCCTAGGATAGGGATGTAGCACCCATGTCCCCCCCTCTTAGGGTGGCCCCAAGATATGTCCCCTAGGTCCTATCTATATTTCGAGATTCCAAACTTCCCCGATGTCGGTCTTTGGTGAAATGAATTAATTCTCTGATTCATGTATAAAAGGGAGTTAGTCTTCTCATTTGCATATACTTAATATACACAAAATACACGATAGGTGAAATTCAAGCGAAAGGTCTTCATCAAACATTTGAGTCTTCGAGCATCCATCAAGTCTTCTTCTTCATGTATGTTCTTCATTCATCCATTGGAGCAACATTACAACATTCATTTGCAAGCATGTGTGTGTTAGAGTTTTTTCATGTTACATGCCATTTCATGCAACACTTGTGATTACATTCAAGAAGCAAAGCAATCAACATGAACAAATAGTAGATCTAAAAGGTATGCATTTCCATCATTTACATTTAAGCATTTGCAATTACTTTCTTTCAAGGTTGATTCTTCAACCGGGGTTTGACTGAGGTAAACCCCTATCCGCAACCCTTCTTCCCTTCTTTTCTATGTGTAGGTTGCAGGTGTGCAGTTGTAATTGCAGGTTTGGGTTTCATTTACAAATGTGAAAAAACCCTTTTTCATTTCACGGATTTTTCAGAGGACTGTGTGCACTTTGAACACGGTCCCAATGAATTTTCTCCAAATTTGCAGGGTAGATCCGTATCAGTCTAATTATCTTAGATCCCAAGTTACAGTGTGATCCCAAACTGGTAGCTCCTCATTTCACCCATTTTATCTCTCTTTTCTGCATAGTCAACAAGTCAATTCTTCTACTTACAAAAGAGGGCAAATTACATTCCAACACTTGCAATCCACTTAGAATTCACATCCTTGTTTCCCTTGGTTTTGGATCTAGTGGATTCAACCCCTCTTTTGAATGTAAAGTATCTCCCAAGTGAAAATCATCCTAGTGATTTCCTTTCTCTCTCCTAGGTGGCGAATCACTAGGGTCCAATTTTCCACTTTACAAACTACCCCTTTGGATTACACTAAAATACCTTCTTTTGGTGTGATGAGCTCATGGTCTGGGCGACAAGATTCTGCATGTCGTTGTAACCGCGAGGGTGTCAATTTGACACCTTTCTTTTTTTTTGGCATGATAAGAATTATGTTTTGGCAATATACTTTGTATTTTGGTGTAATTTCTTTTGTCGACATGACAGAGTTTCCATCTTACTGGCTAGTCTATGCTATATCAAAATGGGGCCCACAAGGGAGCTTGAATGGCTCTGATGTGACACATTTACTTTCACATCAATATTCATTAGTCCACGTAGAGAAGTAAGTGTAATCACTGGGGCCCACAAAGAGAGAGAAGTGATTTTGCCATTTTTCTCCAAGTCATCCTATTGGCTCGCGTTCATTAGTCCACTTGTGCAATGATATGTTCTTGTGGGGCCCATATTTTTTTTATAAGACCCTCCTTTTTGGTATGATTGTTTGTATTGTGAAGACCTTTTGTGCTTCACCAAAATGTGTGCTCTTCGATGTAACTTGCTTGATGTCTTGTCAACAAGGGTTCCGCTTCGATGTGACCTGTGATGTGTCTTGTCAATACCCATCTGGAGTTTGGTGTAACATGGTATTTTGTCATGTCTCAAAGTGCCCCCTCACAGAACCCTTAGGCTATATCAACAAGGGTTTTTTGATGTGACATAGATACTATCATAACTATAAAGGGTAACCATAGAGTTTATGTTTGTTGTGGCTACACAAAGACATGTCGATAAAACCCTAAAAGAAGATTTTGACTGAACAAGATGTTTCTACTACCGCAGATGCAACCCGATAGTCAAATAGTCCATGTGGGCATTTGATAATGATTGACCAGAAGACAAAGACAAAGATTGTTTTATGACATGGAACATTTAGAACAAATGAAAGTAAAATCTAAGGTGCAAAAGTCATTGCTTGCTAAGATGGAGAATATAATTTCAATAGGTGTTCATCCAATCAGAGCAGTTAAAAAAGGAATGAAAGAGCATTTAATGGTGGTTCATTTGCAGATCTTTGAGAGGCTCGAGAAGGCATAGAAAACCAAGGATTACTAAATATAGTAATCCATACCCAAAGATATAATTTGATTGCAGAAGGATATCTAGAGGAGGCATTTAATATGGATGGTTGTCTATTTGAAAGATATGTAGAGAAGTTCCAAGAGTCAAAAGACAAGATTTCATAGAAGGTCGAGATGAAAAATATTTGAATGGTTTTGGAGGGAAAATATGCAATGAACAAAGATGAGAAAAAGGTATATATTTTTGATATGATGTAGAGTAGGTGTATGCATCGAGCTAGCAGAGATAATGAGAAGTATTCCAAGTGTGTTGAGTTGAGTTGGCAAGAAATAGAAGGTGAGATAAAAGGAAGAGAGCCTGCACAAAAAAAGAAGTGTGTTGAGATCAAATAGAGTGGTTTGCATCTTGAGAAGGTGTAAGTGGCAGAGAAAAAAAGAGTAGAAGCGAGAAACAAAGACAACCGAACAAAGAGCAATGAGTTGTTGTAGATAACATAGCGGGTTAGTCATGCAGGGTGAAAGGAGAAAACAAATATGAGGAAGAAGGTCTAAAGGTAGAGAACGAGGCAAAAAATAGAGGGTTGTCTACAGAGGTGAATAGAAGACCAGTGCCAAGAGACATAAAACAAGAGCAGAGATCAGAGTGCAAAGGATCAACCTTGTGAGAAGAAGATGATTAGTAAGGTGTTATAATACCTCATTTGTAACAATATGTATAAATTGTATTTCTTTATATGATTATTGTATCTCTATAAGTAGATGCTCAAAGTAGGGGTAGGTGCTCCTTGAGTAGGTTCTCTAAATTGCTAGGGGGTGTGTGCTCCTTGAGTTGGTGCTCAAAATTTGCAGGGTTAGGTGCTCCTTTTGGTTGTTGCCCATAAAGCTATGGGTTGGTGATCCATTGGGTGGGTGCCCATAAACTTTAAGGGTTGGTGCTCCCTAGGTTGGTTCCCTAAACTTAGTAATCAAACTTTTTACTTGTGAGGCTAGATTGGAGCAGTAGACTACAACAACTTTTTTCACCGAGGTTTTTCCAATGTTGGGTTTTCCTCAAACATCTTGTGTTATGGGCTTGAATTTTATGTGTGTGTGTTAATGTGTTTGAATATCTCTTCTCATAGGTTCATAATCTTGATTGTTAATATTTTAATCATCTAGATATTTAAAGTTTTAGATTACCACCGATTCACCCCCCCTCTTAGTGGTCCATTGTGTTCCTTCAATTGGTATTAGAGCCCTAGGTTCCTGGTTAGATAATATTTCTCTAGCTTGGGTAGATTCTGGTGTGTGAACACAATGGTGATGTATGAGTCATCCTCTGCTAGTGTTCCAATGTTTAATGGATCAAACTATATCATTTGGAGTATTATAATGGAAATCTATTTGTTCTGCTTAGGTTATGATTTCTAGATGTTAGTTAAGAATTGTTACAATGTCCCTGCCACTCCTCCTACTAAACCTAAAGCTAAAAGAGAATATGAATGCAATGCTGAAGCTAAGAAAGCTATTCTCAGCAGGTTGTTAGATACAGTGTTTTCAAAGGTCAATAAATGTAAGTTTGCAAAGAGCATATGGGACAAACTGAAGAAAATCTATGGAGAAGAGACTAGCACTCTTGAAACTGATTGTGGAAGGAAGAAGAATAAAGGAGCATACAAATGTGCAAATGATAAGAGAAGATTAGATGGTAGTTGCAGTGAAGATGAAAATGAACTCAACTATTCATGGCTCAAGAGATCCAAAGCGACGAGAAAACATCAAAGAGTGATGGTCGATCTCAATCCAGAATGCAAGATATATTCGACAGTGATGAAGAAGGTGAAGATGAAGTTGAAGCTGAGGTAGACCTTGAAGGTGAACTTGTGAGTGCACTTGAAGAGCTCAAAAGAGTGAGAAAAGAATACAAAATGTATAAGGATGTTGCTGCTAAAAAACAAGATCAGTTGAATAAGTGTCTCCATGAGTTAGATAAAATTATTGCTAATCTGAAGACTAGATTGGAAGAACCTAAAAGGATAAATGAAGAATCAAAATCAGATTTCGATACCAATAAGTGTAGGTGTAAGGAGTTAGAATCAGAAGTTGAGACAAAACAAAAGGAGTGTCAAAATCTAAATGATGAAATAGAAAATCTAACAATAGAGATGGAGAAGTTCCAAGATGAGCTCAAGATGAGAATCAAATATGAAGGCAACACTAAGGATTTAAATAATATATTGAGAAAACAATACCACTCCAAGGATGCCGAAGGTATTGGATATGATGCTGGTCAATGTTCTACCAGCAAGGACACATCTAAGAAGGAGACACACTTTGTTTCTTCAAGTGATAATGGTAATAGATAAAACTTCACAGTTAGGAATGCCCCAAGGAAGAAGATAGATCTGACTACAACTGCTGAAAACATGGAGATGAAGGTTGTTGTTGATCCAAAAGGAAAAGGTAACATAAAATGAAGATGGCTTCATCAAGGATAAGGACACAAAAAGAAAGTTTCGGAGACCTCCTATTGGAAGAAGACCAGGATATGTTGTTGCTCACAAGACTAAACAAGTTTGGAGAAAAAAGGGATCGGATGAAAAGACTATTGCAAATGCAAAACCCAAGGTTAGCCACAAAAGAAGAGGAGATGGAGCAAACAAACTTGCAAGATCTCCATATACAGGGAAAAATAAATTTGTAAGTTACAAATATTCTTTCTTCAGATATTGTTATTCATGCAAAGGTTATGGGCATAGAGCAAGTGAGTGTAGAGAATGGTCTAGGATAGGTCAAGTCACTGCCTTTAGAAATAAAAGTGCAATTTGTCAAAAATGTGGTGCTTATGGACATAATGTGTCATGTTGCAAATTCATGCATAGATCTTCCCCCATCTATGATAGGAAGAGTCCACTATCTACCCAAAGAAATATAAATGTCATTTGTTACAGTTGCAATCAAATTGGTCATAGGAGTCATGAATGTAGAAGAAAATCATTCCAGTCATGTGACAACTCCTACACTTCCTCTTTCAACAAAAAGCTAAGGTACAAAAACTATGGTCAATATGAAAGAGTTGGTAGAACATATGAGAGATAGAGACATGCATGGAACAAAATCAAAAGTTCTCCTAGAAGGTCAAGAAATTATTTTGTTCCATCAACTAGTCACAATGGCATGGTTTGGATAAGGAGAACAAATCAAATTGATAGAAGGCCCTCTAATCCTTTGTGTTAGGAAGAACATACTTTGCTACAACTGCAATGACTTTGGCCACACTGCAAAGTTTTGTAGATCAAGAATAGTCAAGCAAAGGAAGATGATCAATGCTGCTCCAAATGTTGAAAATGAAAGACAGGGGGAGATCATGAAAATATGGAGGAGAAAGGGAAGTCAAGGAGATGAGAAAGGGAAGAATGTATTTATGAGCATGCACCATGCATACCAGGCACAAGTGATATCTCCTCAATCTTAAGGAGAAGTATATCCTCAGGGGGATCTATACATGATGACATCATTAACCCCCTAATTAATGGAAGAATAATTGTTAGAAAAGCTGATAGGGGTGATGATTGTATATACTTAGTTCAATTGATGGTCGTGTTTGACAAAAAAAAATTGTATGTTTTGCTGAAGTTAATTGAGTTAGTACATATCGGCAGTAGTTATTTTTGGTGGAGAAGTTTATCCCTTAGCAAGGTTTAAAGCATAGACATTGTTGGCATATAGATCATTGTGAAAAGGTGTTTAGTTGATGTTGCACACTTGCATATATAGGGTTGAGCATGGTTGCAAGTGGTAATGATAACTATATGGCAACTCACAATGTAGAAGATTTGTGTTTAGTGGTTGCAGATGGTTATTGCATGCAAAAGTTTTTAGTAGAAATTGTATATGAAGGATCTGATTTATGTCATAGATTCATGTCCAAGTTTGAAGGGGTTCAACATATAGGTTGTGTTACAAATGTTTGTAACAATACTCTACTTTAGCATGGTAGGATGAAAATATATGGAACAATTGGTTAATTAGAATGATGTAGCAAGATAATGTAAAAATTAGTGGTTTACAAAGACCAATTTGTGAAGCTGAAAAGGCAAGGACAAAGACTACAAGAGGATTGATTGATGCATCAAATGTGAAGGACAAAAATTATAGTGTTGAATAAATTGCAAAGATAGACAAGTGTATCAAATCTAAAAGCAAGTTATAATGAGCGGTAAATATGTCTTGAGTTGCAGATTTTATATTGAATAATAGCTCATCCAACATATAGACAACAAAGGTGTATATACTCATACAAGTGCATTGTTTCAAGGGGAGCTTATTGGTTACATTTTTGTTCAAGGGGAGCTTATTGGTTACATTTTTGTTCAAGGGGAGCTTATTGGTTACATTTTGTGCTTATTGGGAGATCTGAAATTTTTATATGCAATATTCACACTGCTCTTTATATTATAATGATGATTCATCTTGTTTATCTCTACAAAGTCACGTGAGGAGATTAATGGATTGGCTCTACACAGGCTAAGTCATAAGAGACCATGTTCGGGTGAAAAGTTTTAGCCAAGATGTACATCCAAGGGGGAGTATGCTATTTACATATAAGAAGGTTTGTTAATTTTTATTCATGATTCGCCATCTCCTTGCACATCTCAGATGCATTTTTACAGGTAGCCAAACCCTTTTCCATTATTGTCAAAGGGGAAGAGTGATGATTGGTGTTGATGTCAATGCCAAAGGGGGAGATTGTTGGCATTGAGGTTGTCATTGATGTCAAAATGTGTGTGTGCATGGATTGATTTGATGAAGTTATAGGTTGCAGATTTCAACAAGGTTGTAGGTTCCAAAAAAGATGTCAACAATTCAGGAGTCTCAGTGTATAGGCATGCAAAGATGATTATGCTCAAGTCACTATTGGTGAAGATGCATCATGATATGTGCCTCACAAGAAGATGAAGATCAGATTGGTTAAAGATATAGTGAGGATCAGATTGGCAACATAGAGAGAAAGTGCAAATGCAGAAATGCATAACACATAATGTTAGTCACACTATGCTACAATGATATGTGCATAACACGCAGGTTATCACTATGTAGTTGTAGGTTGCAAAAGAATAGATATGCAGTTGATTTCATGGATTTCAGAGGTGATCATGTGTGAGATTCATGTACTTCAGTGTTGGAATCATATTCTACATCGACCTCATGATGTGTTGGATTATTCGTATTTGATCTCTACAAGATACCAATCAAGAAATGTGAAAAATTATTGTTTAGTTGCTTTTTCAGCATGGTTGTGTTTTTGTCTCAGCAACATCATCTATTTCAGTGTGACTTGGTATATCATTGTGACTCATGTCAGCCTGTGCATTCATTTATATGCTATACCGATAGCTTCTCCTTTTTGATATGACAAGATAATTGTCTAGCCGACAACGGGGTGTTCGGTGTGATATGTCTTGGGTCTTGGCGACACATTTTGGTTTGTTGTGACTTATGTCAGGTCCTTCTGACATGCTTCTTATTTGGTGTGATATTGCTCTGCTCTTCACGACATGGCTTTCAGTTTTTTGTGACCTCATGTTTCGGTAAGACAAATTTTGGCCCATGTAGATACCATGAGACTTAGCGATATGGTTTTCTTTCCATGTGACATACCTCTTGTATTTGTGACATGCTCTCCCTTTGGTGGAGCCTTGGTCGGGCCCATCTTGCCTAGGTGTTTATTGTGTGCATGTGTCGGCAGTTGGCTAGTCTATGGTGGTTGTGTGGGCCCCTTCTCCTTCATGCTCTATGGTGCTTTTGTGGCAGTGGTTGGTTGGGTCTCCCATTATGTGGGCCCCGCGATGGTGGGCCGACAGAAAGGCCTTTTCAACATGACTTTCCCTTTCGGCAAGAACCTTTCTCCCTTTGGCTGCCCCTTTGGATTACACTGAAATACCTTCTTTCGGTGTGATGAGCTCATGGTCTAGGCGACAAGATTCCGCGTTTTGATGTAACCGCAAGGGTGTCTTGCCGACACCTTTCTTTTATTTCGGCATGAGAAGAATTATGTTTTGGTGATATACTTTGTATTTCGGTGTAAGTTATTCTATCGGCATGATAAAGTTTCCATCTTACCGGCTAGTCTATTCTATATTGAAATGGAGCCCACAAGGGAGTTTGAAGGGCTCTGATGTGACATGTTCATTATCACATCAGCATTCGTTATTCCACGCGGATAAGTAAATGTAATCATTGGGGCCCAAAGAGAGAGAGAGAAGTGATTTTGCCATTTTTCTCCACGTCATCCTGTTGGCTTGCGTTCATTAGTCCACCTGTATAATGATATGTTCTTGTGGGGCCCATCTTTTTTTCGGTAAGACCCAGATTTTTGCTATGTCCCTGTTCGACTTGTGAAGACCTTTTGTGCTTCACAAAAATATGTTCTCTTTTGTGTAACTTTCTTTTTGTCTTGCCAACGAGGGTTCCACTTTGGTGTGACCTGTGATTTGTCTTGTCGATACTCGTCTGGAGTTCGGTGTAACCTGGCATTTCACCATGTCCCAAAGTGCCTCCTCACAGAACCCTTAGGCTATATCAACATGGGGTTTTTGATGTGACGCATATACTATTATATCAATAAAGGGAAACCACGGGGTTTATGTTCGTTGTGACTGCACAAAGACTTGTCGATAAAACCCTAAAAGTGGATTTTGACTGAACAAGATGTATCTAATGCCACAGATGCAACCCAATAGTTAAATAGTCCATGTGGGGCATCTGATGGTGGTTGACCAGAAGACAAAGATGAATAATTTTGATGAAATGGAACATTTAGAACAAATGAAAGCAAAATCAGAGACACAAAAGTCGTTTCTTGCTAAGATGGAGAATATAATTGCAGTAGTTATCCATCCAATCAGAGCAGTTCGAAAAGGAATGAAAGAGAATTTAATGGTGGTTCATTTGCAGATCTTTGAGAGGTTCGAGAAGGCATAGTAGACCAAGGATTACTAAATATAGTAATCCATACCCAGAGATATAATCCAATTGCAGAAGGATATCTAGAGGAGGCATTTAATATGGAGGACTGCCTGTTTGAAAGATATGTACAAAAACTCCAAGAGTCGGAAGACAAGATTTATTAGAAGGTCGAGATGGAATATATTTGAATGGTTTGGAGGGAAAATCTACAATGAATAGAGATGAGAAAAAGGTAGAGGATTTTTTATTTGATGTAGAGTAGGTGTATGCATCTAGCTAGCAGAGATAATGTGAAGCATTCCAAGTGTGTTGAGTTGAATTGGCAAGAAAGAGAAGGTGAGATAAAAGGAAGAGAGCCATAGAAAAAAAGTTGTGTGTTGAGATCGAATAGAGTGGTCTACATCTTGAGAAGGTGTAAGTGACTGAGAGAAAAATAGTAGAAGCGAGCAACAAAGACAACCGAATAGAGAGCAGTGAGTTGTTGCAGATAACATAATGGGTTAGTCACGCAGGGTGAAAGGAGAAAACAAATCTGAGGAAGAAGGTTTGAAGGCAGAGAACAAGGCAAAAAATAGAGGGTTGTCTATAGAGGTGAATAGAAGACCGATGCCAAGAGGCATAAAACAAGAGCAGAGATCAAAGTGCACAGGATCAACAAGATAATCAGTAAGGTGTTACAATACCTCATTTGTGACAAGGTGCATACATTATATTTGTTTATATGATTATTGTATCTCTCTAAGTGGGTGCTCAGAGAAGGGGTGGGTGATCAAAGCAAGGGTAGGTACTCCTTGAGTAGGTGCTCTCAATTGTTAGGGGGTTTGTGCTCCTTCAGTTGGTGCTCAAAATCAACAGGGGTAGGTGCTTCTTTGGGTTGGTGCTCCTCTGGGCGGGTTCCCATAAACTTTAGGGGTTGGTGCCCTAAAATTTGTAATCAAAATTTTTACTTGTGAAGCTAGATTGGAGCAGTAGACTCCAACAACTTTTCTCACTAAGGTTTTTCCCACGTTGAGTTTTCCTCATACATCTTGTGTTATAGGCTTGCATTTTATGTGTGTGTTAATGTGTTTGATTATCTCTGCTCATAGGTTCATAATCTTGATTGTTAATGTTTTAATCATCTAGATATTTAAAGTTTTAGATTACCACTAATTCACCCCCCCTCTCAGTGCTCCATTGTGTTCCTTCATTTAGCGCCCAAAGGATAAACTAGGAGGCCTGAACCTAGAATGGAAGAGTGGGGAGAAGATTTACTAGACTTGGATGAAGGATAAACTAAGACTATTTGATCCTCTTGAAGGAATGAAGAAGGATTATGAGTCAATATGGTTTACGTGATGTAATTTCTAGCAAGGGTGGAGAAGAATTTACTATAGGCTAGGTAAGTTCTATGCTACTAAAGATCTTTTCTCTTTCAAGCAAGAGAATGACAAAATCATAGTCAGAGTTTATCCTTTCACCCTCTCAGATCATGATCCGATTTCAACTCAGATTACTTTAAATTTCAATATTGCCCCTCATCTTAAGAGGGAGGAGAACTTTATCCTCAACACTAGCCTTCAGAATGATCAAGATGTTATTGGCAACAATGCAATAAACTGAGAGGGGGGGGGGGGGTGGGGTGAATCAGTTTTCTCAAAAACTTTCTACAAACTAAACCACAAATAGATCTGATAATTAACAGTTAAAGCATGAAATGACACCACATCAATAACACACATAACACCAAGTTTTTTGACATGGAAAATCCGATTTAGGGAAAAACCATGGTGGGAACCTACCCACAATGAGATAATACCCTATTAGGAGTAAATGAAATATTACAATGGGGAATGCACATGCATTCATGCACACTGCCTAGAGCTCGTTGCTCAAATCAGAAACTCAAAAAGGCTACAACCTTTAGGAAAGGCTTACTGCCTTACATGAAGTCTCACTAACTTACAAAAGCATTCGAACAACAATATGGATTACATGAACTATGAAAATAGCATCTTCATATGCCTGAGTACAATTTCGGTTAAGCACATAGTCATCTCTGCAACACTTCTCTTCTCTCCTTCACACTTCAAAATATCAACTTACTTGTTTGCACATACAACTTGATCATACACACCTTCAAAGATCACAAACATACATCTTACATGATTATTACATTTATTTATACAAGACATCAACCACTATTTCAAGGTTGGTTGAACCCTCAATACAAATTACAAAATAATCTTACATGCTAAAACAATATATGTGGACCAAAACAATGTCATCTAAGACATAGTCTGGACCCAAATCAACACCGCAAACACACAACACCTCCAACAATTATGCCTCGATCATCCACAACATGCTACAACCACCAAGAATGTCGCATAACACAAAGAACATCACCAAATAAAGAAAATATTCAATAACAAGCACAATAATCAATGCAGACCATAAATACGTATAGAACACGATCTAGAGATATTCACAAGCAACGTGAATTGCACCACAACAACAACAATAACTCAAATTACCATAATCATTATCATCTCAGTACTGGAGCTCAAAAACACTATCATAATTGACTGTCAACCTAAAAGATTCGCTTGTGGATTTCCAAACCATGAACCAATGGAACTGAGGACATACGTCAACATCTAGAACACATCCCATACATTAGCAACTAAAGATATAACAATTCTGGAGCAATTCGGAGTACAAACCAGATTACCAAATAACATGAACAACTAAATATCAACCTCAATATTGGATCTCATAACTCGATCAAAACATCACGCAAACCTGTGAAAATGGGAATGAACCATCTACATACAACATAACAGAAATCCTTTAATCTACGTTAGCTCATCTGTAATACACAAGCTAAGCCAACTCATTCTGTAACACTGGAATACACATAAGAATATGTTGACATCAATGACAACACATTATTCTAGCAAACTCACAACAACATCCAACAGATGTCAAGAATGTCATCTATATGATAAGGCAAATCTATAAATGGGATTATCACACCCCCTCTACCATTGATAAATAGAACAAAATAATTAGGAGTTGGAAGGTACTTATACAAATGGTTGGAAAGAAGAAAGCTAAAGATGGTAGAAAAAGAGACCTAGTGGATAACCTATTAGTTCTAGAAGCCCAGAATCATAATGACCCTGTCCATATAGAACTATCTCACTCATTGTCCCAAACCAGAGACATGCTAAGAAGCATTCAACATAAAAATATCCAAGGATTCAAGGTGAGGGCTAGAATCAATTGGCTACAAAAAGGACATAAGGGCTCCAGTTTCTTTTTTAATATGTTGAGACAAAAGGAATTTAAAGAAATAATTGACAGAGTCTAGGAGGAGGGTAAAGAATTGGTAGGCAATGAAGACATTAAAACTACCTTCTTTTAGTATTACCAAATGCTATTCTCCTTTGAAGGTAATTCCCCTTCTATCCTCTCTGCTAGGGACAAATCCAGAGCCCTCATTTCAAATATCTCAACAAAGGAGGCTAATATACTCAATAAGCCTATCTCGATTGAGGAGATCCATAAGGCTATTAGCACCCTTAACAATGACAAGGCCCCAGGCCTAGATGGGCTTCCTATTGAGTTATACAAAGAGGATAAATATTTAATTATCATGGACCTATAGCAGACTTATGAGGAAGCTTTGGCTAGGGGTTCATTAGGTGCCGAGATCAATAAGGGGGTGATAAAGCTTCTCCCAAAAGATGAACAAATCCCTTATAAAAAACTAGAGGCCCATTACTTTGCTAAATGTTTCCTATAAAAGTTTTATTAATATTATTGCAATCAAACTTGTGGATATCATGCCAAATTTTGTAAGCAATACCCAAACTGGCTTCATTAAAAGGAAGGTACATTCTTGAGAAAGTCATCACAAGTTGGGACACCATGAACTAGACAAAGTTAGCAAGCCAAAAATTTGCTATGTTCCTCATTGAATTGGAAAAGACATATGATCAGATAGAGTTGAGATTCCTCACCATGATGTTGGAAGCATTTGAATTCCCAAACAAATTTTGCCGAATGGTTTAGGTTCTTCTTAATGACACCTCTTCTTAAGTTGAGGTTAATAGCTCTTGTACTCAGCCCCTCAAGCTAGAAAAATCTATCAAGCAAGAATGCCCACTTGTTCCTATCCTTTTTGTTATTGTGTTAGATGCTATCTTCTACCTTCTTAGAGAGTCTATCCACTCTCCAAGGGTTAAGGGTATCCCCTTACCCAAAAAAGTGGTTCTAATTAATATCTAATTTGTTGACGATACAACCCTTTTATTGGAACTAGAAGAGGCCAATATGGATTCCTTGATGTAAAAGCTTAATATCTTCTATGAAGCCTTAGGGGCTAAGATATCTACAACCAAATCCACTCTTTTGGGATAGGAAGATACACAACCCCCCCCCCCCCCCCAATATGGCTTAGTAAGTATAGCTATCAATGGGGAGGTCGTTCTAAACAAGTTAGATATTCGGGCATTCCTTTCACTATCAATCCATATTGAAAGAAATATGGTTGTGGATGAAAGGGAAGTTGGAGGTCAAATTGAGCAAATGTAATAAGTAGTATGTATCATTAAATGGTAGAATTCAAGTTTGTTAGAAGATCCTCTCCTCTTATAGCTAATAGTATGCCTCTATTTGGATGTTTAGTAACTAACAGATTAATCATATTCAGAAGTCCATTAGGAATTTCTTGTGGGCTGATGATAGAGGTAGCTGGAAGTGGCACTTGGTTAAATGGCATTGGTGTGTTCTTAGTAAGAAGATGGACAGTGTGGGGTTGAAGGATCTCAAGATGCAAGGGATTCCTTTAGCTGCAAAATGGACTTTTCATTCTTTGGAGAGTGAGGAACCATGGAAGGTTCTAATTAGAAACAACATTAAGCTTGTTGTACCTAAGTAGTCCAAGGCTTGGAAATTGATCCCCTTTAGTGATCTTGTCACTAGTATCTTCCCTAGCTCCCTGGCTAGTTCTAATGTGTTCAAGGAAATATGGATAACTTATTTCATGAGAATGTTGGTGGTTCCTCTAATCCAACAAATGATGACATTTATCCTCATTCTTTTCATAATTCTTATGATTTGGATGAATCACTAACTAGGATTTTTGTTGACCAATTGGAGAAGATTGATAATGAATTTGAAAATATTCAACAATGGATAAAGTCAACAATACCTGAAAAGTGGGGCAATCTCATTGATTGAAGGACTAAAAAGAATGGTTCAAAGTGATAAACTTGGCGTAGATTTATTGTGTGGCCTGTCTCATATTGTTGACACTAATATCATGCCTATCAAAAGTTGTGTTGAAGTCCTTGGTTACACTCAAGCTGCTAGTCAAGTCAACCATTATGTTCCTATGCCTACATCTATGCCTAGTGTGCCTACTTTTACATCTTCTATCATGACTACTATGTGTTGGAAAGTGTGATATCTGCAAGAGAGAATAAAACAAAATCAAACACGCACATGAAACATTATGTTAGAGTTGGAAATCAAAATAGAAACTAAACTAAGTTAGCTTCAAAATCAAGAAACCCAAGCACGTCTCATGTTCATCTATCTCCAAGGATCTTCAAGATTCAAGGTGGCTCTCACTTGGAAGAGCACTTGATCTTTTAAATGTCAACCTAAAAAAGGAGATTGAAGGATATGCCAAGATCAAAATGAATGCAACTAAGATCCTAGCTAGATGATCGAATGATATAGAAAGATGAAATGCAAGATGGAATGCAATATATGGGATTAAGATTGATTCCAAATTGAAAGCTTAGGTGTGCTAATTAAACTAACATGGAGATTGCTATGAAATTGATATACAGTGGCTATGAATTAAGCTAGCATGAAAATTGAATTAGCATGATACTATCAACATGATGAAAACTAAACTAGCATGCAACTAAGATGATCTAAGTGCTTGAAGATGACAAATTGAGCTCCTTGATAACCTACAAAATGACTATAAGTTTGATGCGCAAGATGATGGATCCTAAGATTGAAGAAATTGGCTCTATTTATAGAGAAAATAAAGAAATGGATGGTTGAGATTGAGCAATCTCAACAAGGGCAAGGATTGAAATTTATCAATCCATGAGGGGGATTCAATCCAATCCCAAGTTGACAAATATCACCTTGAGATGGATTGAGAGGATTCTAAGAAAGCATTAGATGCTAAGTAAGCGTTAGGGATAACCTCAAGAGATGACATCATTGGATAATGCAATTATCCAAGGGAGCATGTTATTGTCCAAGAGGTAAACTCTTGTACAAAGTTGAGGGATGGCCAAAGGGACAACCATCATAGGCTAGGGTGATGTCTTGTAAGAGGCATTTAATGCCTTTGAAGACCTTGGAGGTTAACTTGTTGGAAGGTAGATAACCTTCAAGGCTTTTGTAAGAGCCTTACAAGTTTGGAAGACTCAACAAGTTAACTTGTTGAAGAAGGCAAAGTCTTCAACACATTTTGAATACTTTCCCCAAATATAGGGATGTGACATGATTAGAAGAAGTAGGCCAATTAATGAGGAATTAGAGGGGTTCTAGAAGAATATTAGCATGCTAATTGAAAATGTAGGAGAATGCAAGTGGAGGGAAATAGGCATTTTTAGATAAAATAAAAGATTTATTTTAGCCAAAAGGGGTGCAACTTGCATTTGTAGGATTTTGCAAGTGGGGGGACTATTCACAAATAAAAAATGATTTATTTAAATGCAAAGGGATTTTAATCAAATGTAAATTCAATTAAAAGGGAAAAAGAGGATTTTAATTAAATAAATAAGATTTATTCAATTAAATGGCTAAAGGGCACTTAATTAAACCTTAGTTTAACTAATAGGTTAGGCTAGAAGAAAAGGATTTTAATCAAATCTTTGATTTGATTAATAGGCTGATTGGAAGAATAGGGATATTAATTAAACCTTAGTCTAATTAATATGCGAGTAAATGATGATTAAATAAATAGAATTCATTTAATTAGTTGTGCAAGTTTTAGGTGTCTACAACTACTTCCACACAAAATGTTAATGCTACACATGTTAGTCAAGGGGGCAACTTTGTTAATCAAAATTCCTGTATACCTCCTTCCGCAAGTCTTCCATTTGCAACCCAATCATCTCACATACCGACATATCATACTATTCCACCTCCTCACTCTCAACCTCAACCTACATACAACAATGTTACTCCTCCATCACAATCCAACATGTCCAATTTCAATCCATCCATCGAAGCAACTATCAATAGCTTAGCTCAAATTGTTTCATCCTTACAACAATAATTAGCTTCCATTACCCAATCAAAGTGTAATGTGCCCATATTTAATATAGCAAGCCCATTATCTGATGACATTGTTCATGTAGTCCCTTCTAAACATGCAAAAATCCCTCAATTGAAGCTTTATAATGGAAAAATGATCCCTTGACTCATGTGAAAATATTTCAAACTTTGTGTAGTGACTCTGCTCATGGTCAAAGATTTATGGATAAATTGTTTACTCAAACCTTTAGGGATAAATCTTTGCAATGGTACTATTATTTACCTCCTTAATCTATTACATCATTTCAACAATTGGCTAATGCTTTCATCCAACAATTTCACAATAATATTGGTCCTAAGATTACTTTGACTAATTTGATTCATTGTAAGCAAGGCATTAAAGAAAAAGTGACTGATTTTATTGGTAGATATAAACATTTGTATTCTCAAATTGCTTATCCTATACCTGATCAAGATGTTCAAATAATTTCTATTTCTAATTCACAAATATATATTAGTAATAAGCTTCTCTTTTCTGAGTTTACTTGGACCTTTGCCCAGTTGTGTGCAATGCTTCATAATTATCAACTTCAAGTGAGTCAATTTAAATCATCTCCTTTGATGGCTTTGATATAATAATGGAAGAATGAGATGATCTTATCTTTGAGCAAGCCTAGAGATCCTAGACCCAATTCCTCCTCCTCATGATCGACCTGGTCTCCTTCCTACATCTTTTATACCATCTATATATGTTGATGTTCTGCCTCCTACATCTTACAAAGGGAAGCACCTGACATCTCCTATTTTCCAACCTAGTAGACCCTCTCCCATTCATCCTTCTTTAAAGGAAGATAAGAAACCTATGACGATTGATCCTAAGCATTCACAACCCTTGGCTAAAACAAAGAAATTGTTGTGCGATAGAACACCGGCAAAGACGTCGTGCTAAGGCTCTTGAACTTTCTTCTCAAGCTATTTCCTCCCTGAAGACACCAAATATTGATGGTCCCATTGTTTAGCCTTCACCTAACCCTAGGTAGGAAGTTCAACCTAATTTACCAAGATTAAAAATGCTTAAGAAAGATGATGGTTCATGTTCTATTCATATGAAAGATCCTCTTTTTATTAATCTTGATGAAGAAATGGATGAAAATGATGTTCATGATAACAATATTGATGCTAATGATTCCAATGATGAATATGAGCTTGTTGATGTTGACAATGATTTATCTAAATAATTTTCAAAAAGCATTAATCCTAGCTTCTAGTGACAAACAAAGTGACTCATCATTAGAGTTGTTAGTCCCAATCGGTGCTGAGAGGGGAGGGGTGAATCAACACTTTATCAATTTTTCATAATTAAAACTTTTAACTCAAATCTGCACTTACTTAATATTCATCAATATACTTAATTACTACAGAAGAATATGCATGCATGAAAAGATATATTGTGACACCAAGATTTATCTCGTGGAAACCCAATTGGGAGAAAAACACGGTGTGAGTAGGAACTTGCAAAATTTGTACTCTTCTAGAGTACGCCTGGTGAGGAGCCATCCCGGTTAGGAGATTACAAAGACATTGTTAGGTGCCACCCGGTTAAGGGATTTTGTATAAGGCCTGTTAGTGCCTTTACCCTATTAAAGGTATCCTAATTAAAGGACTTAATAACATCAATTAAGATGTCACCCGATTAAGGGATTTTACAAAGGGACCTGTTAAAGTCCACCTGGTTAAGGGATTTAAGTTGCAATGGTTAAAAAGAAACAAAAGGATGATCTGTGGAATTAGCTACTGATAGCTTGATCAGATCACAATGAGAATCACACTCTATCCACACCAGTTGTGTCTGCTATGCACAACACCGGTTTTCTTCTTACACCTTCGGCTCTGCACTTTGTCGGTTCTCTGACCTTCGGCTCTGCACTCTGTCGGTCCTCTGTCCCTAGGCTCTATACTTTGTCGGTCCTATGTCCCTTGGCTCTGTACTTTTCCAGTCTACCACATACACTCTTTGCTCTGCTAAATCCTTTCAGCACTTCCTCTCACTCTACTCTTCTCTTTGGATTACCTTCTATAGGATCTTCTTTTTGCAAATTTTACGATCAAGAATTTTTGAATGAATTCAAAAATACTTTATACATTTTCTATCGTCACCTTCAGGTGTTTCCTCAATCAAATCAATCACATATTTCAGAAGATTTCAAATTCAAAATCTCCCACTCTTTCTCTGTGCACCCTTCAACAATTCTGCCAACTATTCAACTAATTCTGCCACCGCATCCCCCAAAAATAGTGACTTCTAGGTCGAGTTCAGTGAATTAAGTGTGAACCAAAAAATCCACAAGTAATCATGGCTTGACTACATGGTAACTCAAGTTGACTTCGCAAATATTTTAGTTTGGCATAGACACAAGCTCACCAACTCACCTTTTACCACTACAACTGAATAATCGATCACCGCTCTGAGATTCATGGTGATCATCTATCTTCCTTTTGCCTTACTGGTGTACCGTATACCACTGCGTTGTATATTACCGGTTCATCCTTTGATTACCAATTTGTTGTGCTAGCATCAAGTCTCTTTCCCTGTTTGCCAATGAGGTTCTAGTTTGCATACAACCTCAAGTCTTCTTGCCTGAGTCACTTTTTGTGACTTCATCATCATCAGAATGATCGATCGTCTTGAGTGACAGACAAGTTGGCTTAGTTTGTCTTCCCTTGAGCTGATTGAACTTTGGTCATCTGTTTCTAATATTGTTTCCATGTGTTTGCAAGTCATCACCTTTTCTAATGAAATACACCACTCCACCGATACCACTTCACCGGTCAGTGTTAGACATCAATGACAAATCTTAGCTCATATATTGGTTCTCTGGATTGACCGATTTTGTCAATGCCAACAAGAGCATGGTCCTTGTTTGGAACTTGCAGTATCTCCATCTACCATGGTCAAAGTTTCTCCTCTTTCATCTTGTCCAACTTCCTAAAACACTGTTCAACAAGATTGGGAGGTGGATGACTTTCTTGATTAGCTTCATTTGTGTTGTAGATTCTCTCTCTTCTCACTTGCGTGTTCATAATGTGTTTGCCCCATGATGTTTTTTTCTATTTTGTCATTCCTCTATTTGTTCCTCAATTCTTCTATTTGTTGGGGATGACACAAAGTGTTGAGATCTCTTTTGGTCTCTTCCATGTTGACTCAAAATACACATGTTCCCTTCTTCCATTATGCTTGTGGTTCCACTTCCTTTAGAGGATGATGCCAATTCAATACAAATATATTTTCATTATCATAAGAGCATACTAACCCCAGAGTTAGTGGATCCTTTATGTTTTTTTATGTTTTGCGACCATTATCCTTCGATAGGTCCTTAGGGGCATATCATTGTGCAAACATTCTTGTCTTTGGATGCATGTATGCTACCTTAAAGAAATTGCCCCTGATAAGTCATACACAATCACTTTAACATGGGGGAATACACTTCGCTCAATGTTTCACTTTATGCACACACTATCACATATCTTGATACTCAAATTACTTTGCAAGATGAGCCTTTTTCTTTGTGTAATGGTGAAAATTTATGTTTTCCATCATTAGAGGGAGAAAACCACTAATTTTTTCTTGGGATGACCATTACATTCAAAATAGGGGGAATCCAATAGATTCATTCACAAATAAGTAAAGATTAAGACTGAATATTGATTGGATTGATTGATTTGGGGTCCTCTTTTTTAAGTTGAATTGCTAAATTTAGATAAAGTGTTGGAAATGAAAGTAAAAACATGAAAACATTGAGCAATAGATGCAGGATTGAGCTATGCACTTGGATCTAAGAAATGTACGCAGATTCGGATTTGACCCCCAAAAGAGCACCTAAAATGTTTGGACCGTGGTGGTGATCGTCATGGTCCTTGATCTTTTCACACACTAAAGGGAGATTGATTCGTCACTGTAAATAAAGCTTATCTTGAAGATTGTAGCTTTGTACTCATTTCCTACACAGAAAAAAATAAAAAATAAAAAATAAAATAAAATAAAATAAAAAGGGAAATAGGGGTTTACCTAAGTCAAACCCTAGTTGAGGAATCAACCTTGAATGAAATGTTGCAAATATTGAAATGAATAATGGAAAGATATACTTCAAATCTACAATGATTGATAATGATGCTTTTCTTCTTGAATGTAATCACATATGTTGTATGAAATGGCATGAACATGACAAAACCCTAATCACACACACATGCTTGCATAGGAATGATGTAAAGTTACTCCACAATAGATAGATGAAGAATATACATCCTTGAAGACCTCTAGATATTCTTTATGATGAATGATTCAATACTTGAATGCTTGTGCTCCCGATTTCACCATCTTACCCAAAATGAGAGGGGAAGACCTACTTATACACTTGCCCATTGGGAAATCACGTTAATTTTCCAACATAGGCCAAGACGGAGAAAGGTTTCTTGCTCAAATTTGAGACGGGGTAAAGGGTTTAAAATAGGGCCTAATTGGGGAGGACCATGTCGTAGCACCATGGTCCTAGTGAGGACCAAGGTGCCACACCCTGGTCCTACCCTCATATGGGGCTAGGATAAAGGGGCAATGCAAGGTAAAATGTGATATTAAGGCCATATTTGCATGACGCAAGCATAAATGGGTCCTAGTCAAGCATAGGGATGTGAACACTAAGGGATACAATTTAGGACACTACATTTAGCCCCAACTTTAGCGGGAGTATGAACCTACACAAATATTCATGATAAAGTAGATGAAAGAGAGACAAAGAAGAAGAGGAATGCAGAGCAAGATCACAAGGAGTATAAGACGTCACTAGTTTTGAGGAACCAAGCCCCCAATCTTAGGATCTTAACTCACTCAAACATATGCAAGGGCACACACAAAAACAAGACAAAAACAAAAAGACAAACACAGACAAAAAAGACAGACAAAGGCAAAAAGAAACACAACAAAAGCTAAATACCAAAAACAAGACCTCAAGTCAACTAGATGAAGAGACTTCGATATCAAAATGTCTCAACCACTAATATCATTCTTGAAAAATTCCATCTTAAGAACATAAATGATCGCATAAAACAGAAAAACACACATCATCCATGAACTACAAATAGCTAAGCTATGAGCTCATGAGAAGAATAAAAGAGAGAGAGAATGAATACACCCTAGATGTGTTTTTCTAGATGATTCATGAGAAGAATGATGAAAAAGGAGAACATAGATACCTCACCCCTAGATGTGTTTTCTAGGTGATCCATGCTAAGGAGGAGAGTAAGAATAGTCTAGCCATGTTCCGCTAATTCCACTCATCCTCGTGTGTGTGTGCAATATATGTCTAGTTTCAAGTATATAGAACCCCTTATAAGAGTTTGTTTCCTCAGGTTTCAAGCGTGCATCAACCTTTTTATGATATGTAATGAAAATTCCAAGGCGTGAATAACAAGTACATGCCTGGTTTCAAGGACATCATGTGTAAGAATTTGTTTTCTCTAGTTTTGGGAATGTATACCCATGCCTAAGACATATATCAATGTTGTGTCTAGTTTCGCCGTGAAGCATATCGTGTAAGAGTTTGTTTTCTCTAGTTTTGAGAATGAACACCCTGTTTAAGACATGCAAAAATATGGTATAATATGGTACAAAGAGAGTGATATGGGTGCCCCCCCCCCGCCTTAAGATGTCAAAATAGGTCTATGTTGATGTCTTAAGGAATCTTAGAGACACGAATAGCTAACCTTCAACACCAAGGAGATATCCTCTAAGAAATAATGTTCATAAATCCAAGCTAGAAGAGGGAGTACTCTTCAAGAAAGGATAAAATAGTTGGAAAAAGAGATATCTTGCAACAAGTGTGAAGAGGATCCTTGGAAGAGAAGTGATATTTTCTCAAAAGACATCTACCTCCAAGAGGAGTTTTTTGAACAAATATAGCATCTTCTACCAAAAGAAGGGAAGGAGAACAAGAATGCATATCTTTTTCCTATTGCTAAGCAAAAGAGATTGAGAGGGTGGTAAGTTTATAATAGATATACATTTCCAAGTGAAGAAGAGGTTGTAGCCAAGGACTTAGACCTCTTTCATAAGAGAGAATCCTTGAGAAAACAACAACTTCACATAAGGAATGACATCAGATCATAAGAAAACACCACTCAACAAAGGAAAAGTGGATCCTTAGAAAGAATAAGAGAAAGAGAGATAGACAAAGAACATTTCCCCCCAAATGTAAGGACAATGAGAAGAATTACACAACTTCTGAAGATAGATTGAGCATAAGAAAAGGCACAATGTACTCACATGAATAAATATTCATTGCAAGAAAAGATATTAAGATATGTAAAATGCAATTCTAAAGAAGAAGTAATATTGAAAGAGAGAGAGAGAGAGAGAGAGAGAGAGAGAGAGAGAGAGAGATCACAGATTTCCCTAAGGAGGGATTATTCATAAGAGACATATTGTTTCATGCAAGAAAGGATATCAACACATGAAAAATGCAACCCCTAAAGGGAATAGTGATACTTTAGATAGAAAAAGAGAAAGGGAAAATGCCATCCTTGCCCCCCAAGCAAGAGGACAAGGATAGATTAAGGGGAAGAATCACACATTTCCTTAGGAGAGATTATTCATACGAGATGTACCATTTCAAAGAATAGGTCCTAACAAGGGACACATATGCATGCACATGAAGGATAAATCTATCCAAGAAAGGACATCAAGTGATGAAGGGTGCAATCCCGAAAGGAAATGGTGAAACTTTAAAGATAATAGATAGGATAGAGGTAAAAGAGAATCATGTTGCTACCCCAAGATGTTTGAAATTGAAAAATCACCACCTCTAATGACAAAGAGCACCAAATTAAGTTAACTAATTGTGTCATAGGGTGAGGAGCAACATGAGAGTGAGAAGAGTACTAAGGCACTACCTTTTCACCTAGAAAGATAGCAAGCTCTGTTGAAAGCCATATATGAACAAAGATCGTATTGTTCTTGAACAAATTCCTTAAATGCTTTACACTCTCCAAGAGAATGAGAACCACCTGATAAAAAAGACAATATCCACTTCCTTCTTTATGCTTAGTGCTAAACTTCATAAAGGTAAAAAACAAAATTCTAGTTATACTTCAATTTCCAAAAGATTTTAGTTGCTAATTTTTCTTGATCATCAATAGGTGTAGGCTTATTCTTTTGTGATGTAGGATTAGGATTATTAGAAGAAGGTTTTTCATCCATGATTTTAACTTTACCACTATCAATAAGTCCTTTCATTGTATTTTGAAAATCAGGACAATCATTGGTAGCATGATCATGAGTTTGGTGATATGAACAAAAAGGAGGTTTTGAAGAAGAAGCACTTTTATGGGAACAAATGGCTTGTTGTCTTGCAAGATGGTCTTTGAATTCTTGAATCCTAAGGAGGTCATCCATAGGATATTTATGATCTTGTCCTAGGTCTTTTTCACTAATTTGTGTAGGAGGGTTTATAGTGACTCTAATTCCTTGTTCAAAATTTTCAAGTCCTTGTCCTCTAAAACCTTGTCCACTCCTATAAGAATCTTTTAATTGATAAGGCAGGGAAACACTATAATAAATTTATTTTAAATTTTTAGTGTAAAGATGTTTAGAAGGAATAAAGGAATTAGTAGATGAAGAAGGAATATCTTGTCAAGGAAGACTTTCCTTTCTTTCATCATGCATATCCTCTTCTTTAGATGGGGAAGGGAGATCCTTATCATCTAAGCCCTCATCTTTACTTAATGTTATATGGGGAGATAGATCATGCATAAAATGCATAACATCATCTTCTCTATAAATGTTTTGATATTTAAGATAGGCTCCTGGAGAATAAGGATAATCTAGAGAGATGAAAACACCAATATCTTGATTTTGCCCCCCCTTGCACTAGAGTATGTGTATGAGAAGAAAATGGGACCATGTTGCACTTCAATGCTTTCTTTCCATTAAAGAGATCATTAATAGGAGTATTATCTTGTTCTTCATTCTCATTATATACTCTAGGGGAGGCACACGTATTAAGTTTTCCAGTAACATCTTTAGGATTGGGATCTACAAAATCTTTTAGGTGATCTATGTATGAAATACATTTCCCCCAAAACATCACCATAACACAATGTACATGATAGATGAAAGATTTGAGATTTAATTGATGAAAAGGAAGCAACTTGAAAACCCTAAAAGTGGAATATGTCAAAGTGCTATGAATGAAAAGAAGTAACATGAAGTGAAAGAATCCATTATCTGGCACATGATTAAAATAAATGTAGGTAAAAAGCAATGTAATCATATGTGAAATAGCAAATAAATCAAATCCATTAATTGCCATGATGAATATTTAAATTTAGATCCAAGCAAATTAATCAAAATAAATTGGGGTTTTGTAAATAAAACCTCTTAATTTATGTAAATTGATTAGATCGATGAATGGAAAAATTGATATAGTAAAAATAGACACACACACACACACACACACACACACACACACACACACACACACACACACATATATATATGTATATGTATATACATATGTATATCCATATACATATGTATATATATATATATATATATATATATATATATATATATACATATATATATACATATATACATATACTTATATATATATATATGTATATACATATATATATATGTATATACATATACATATGTATATGTACATATATATACATATGTATACATATGTATACATATGTATACATATATATATATCTATATATATGTATACATATGTATACATATGTATATATATGTACATATACATATATATGTATATATATGTATATATATGTATATATATATATATGTATGTATATATATATACACATACATACATATATATATATATATATATATATACATATAAATATAAATATAAATATATATATATATATATATTTATATTTATATTTATATGTATATATATATACATATATATATATGTATGTATGTGTATATATATATACATACACACACACACATATATATATATATATATATTTATATTTATATTTATATGTATATATATATATATATATATATACACACACATATATATATGTATATGTATATATGATTTTAATTTTGAAAAATGTGAAATGAAGTTTAAAGATGAGAATTTGAAATTTAAAAATACTATAGATCTAGAAATCCAAATTAAACAACCCACAAGGTCAATTTTAAATTTAAAAATTACGGTTCTTGAAATTAACCACTTAATTTTAAAATTTAAATTTGAAATTAAACTTGTAAGCGAAATTTTGAATTTTGAAATATGAAAAGCTCTCAGATCTAAAGTAATTAATCCAAATTAAACAATTGACAAGCTTAATTTTGAATTTAAAAATTAGGGTTTTAGTGAAATTAACCTCTAAAATTAAAAAAATTGCAAGGAAATCAAACTTGTAAATAAAAATTTGAATTTTAAATTGCATAAACACTCAGATCTGAGAACATAGATCAAAAGTAATGGTGTAAGACGTCGGGTTCACCAAAATGTAATGGTGAAAAATTAGGGTTTCCACCATTAGAAGGAGAAAACCACTAAATTTTGCTTGGGGTGATCATTACATTCAAAAGAGGGGGAATCCAATAGATTCAATCACAAATCAACAAATATTAAGACTAAATACCAATTGAATTGATTGATTTGGGGTCCTCTTTTGTAAGTTGAATTAATGAATTTAGATAAAGTGTTGGAAATGAAGGTAAAAAAAACATGAAAACAATGAGCTACATATGCGGAATTGAGTTGTGCACCTAGATTTGAGAAATGTACACAGATTCATATTTTGGTCCCAGAAAGAGCACCTAAAATATCAAGACTATGGTGGTGGTTGCCATGGTCTTCCAAGCTTTTCACACACCGAAGGAGGATTGATTTGTCACTGTAAATAAAGCTTATCTTGAAGATTGTAGCTCTGTACCTGTTTCCTACACAGAAAATAACAAAAATAGGTTGGCAATAGGGGTTTGTCTAAGTCAAAACCCACTTGAGGAATCAACCTTGAATGAAATGTGGCAAATATTGAAATGAATAATGGAAAGATATACCTCAGATCTGCAATGACTGATAATGATGCTTTGCTTCTTGAATGTAATCGCATATATTGTATGAAATGACATTAACATGACAAAACCCTAATCACACACACATGCTTACATAGGAATGATGTAAAGTTGCTCCATAATAGATAGATGAAGAATATAAAGCCTTGAAGACCTCTAGAAATGCTTGATGGTGAATGCTTCAATACTTGATTTCTTGATTGCTTGATTGCTTATGCTCCCAATTTCACCATCTTACCCAAAATGAGAGGGGAAGACCTCCTTATATACTTGCTCGTTGGGGAATCATGTTAATTTTTTGACATAGGCCAACGCGAAGAAAGGTTTCCTGCTCAAATTTGAGATGGGGTGAATGGTTTAAAATAGGGCCCAATTGGGGAGGACCATGTCGTGGCGCCATGGTCCCAGTGAGGACCAAGGCCCCATGCCCTAGTCCTACCCTAATATGGGGCTAGGATAAAGGGGCAATACAAGGTAAAATGTGATATTAAGGCCATATTTACATGATGCGAGCATAAATGGGTCTTAGTCAAGTATAGGGATGCAAACACTAAGGTGAGGGCCCCAAATATGGTCTAAATTGTAAGGGGGTACAATTTAGGATGCTACACTTTGTAATTTGGTATTTTTCTTTTTCATGACTCATAGTAAGCGAACCTTACTAGGCTAGCAGTCATGATTCTCTTTCTCTCTCTCTTATGACGTCCCTTTTATCTTGATATTTAAGTAGTAAGATCCTAAAGTTCATTTGGGGCTTAGTGCATCTTGTCTCTTTGATATTTTGATAAAAGTTTTCAATGCAAACCTTTGTACTTTACGGAGAGTATGCTTAATCTCATACTCCCGCTAAAGTGGGGGCTAAATAAAGCATCCTAAATTGTACTACCTTACAATTTTGTCCTCATTTGGGCCCTGACCTTGATGTTTGTCCCCCAAGGCTTGATTGGAGCCCCGATTCTACTCATACCATGCACCAAACTCAATATTTTTAATGGCTACACTTTCTCCCTCAAATTTTTGAGTCCAATTAGTCAAGACCAAAGCCTTGGTACCTTGGTCCTCAAGGACTAGAGCGCCCTTGCACTGGTCCTCTCGATCAGGGCCCATTTTGGGGCCTCTTAATGGTAACATAAATGAGTTGGAACCTGGATCCCGTGTCGGCTCATGTAAGAAAATTAATTTGTTTTTCAACCAAGAATGTATAAAAGGAGGTCTACCCCTCTCATTTTCACATCCATGATTACAATAAAAATCCAATCTATCAAGCATTCATTCAAATTCAATTGAGCAAGTAATCAATCTTCTTTCAATTGTTGGAACACAAGTGAAGTCAAGATTCAAGCATTGGAGATGAAATTCATGTTCTATGTTTTATGAAGACTACATGAAACCCTAATTCCTTGTGGAGACAAACAAAACTTCATAAATAGGTATAACATTAGTGTTTC
The DNA here is from genome assembly GCF_030272615.1 of Cryptomeria japonica. Classification (NCBI taxonomy): domain Eukaryota; kingdom Viridiplantae; phylum Streptophyta; class Pinopsida; order Cupressales; family Cupressaceae; genus Cryptomeria; species Cryptomeria japonica. The sequence continues at coordinate 764,282,409 of NC_081411.1, forward strand.
AGATATCTTTTAGCATTTCCCTCAAAAGGAAATCATTTCCATTACAACAATTCATTTACATTTCAATTATATTCATGGTTAATTTTAAAACCAGGGTTTGACCTAAGGCAAAACCCTATTCCCAACAAAGAACAAGTATGGAGCTACAATTTTCAAGATTGATATTATTCATAGATATGAATAGATTCCCTTTTAGACACTAAAAAGTTTGAAGGACTAGAGCAACGAGCATTTTGGTCTCGATAATTTAGGACAACCTTTTGGGAACAGATCCGAACACTCACATATTGCTCAGATCCAGGTTTGTGGCTCTGTTTGATGATTGTAGCTTTTTGTTTATGCATAATTGCTTCAATTTCAACATATTTACCCTAATTTCAACATTTTTAGAATTCAACTTAAAAAGAGGGAATCAAAATACTAACCAATGAATCTAATTAGAATTCTCAACCCTATCTTTATTGGATTGAGGCTAGATCTATTGGATTCACCCCTCTTTAATGTAGTTGGTCCCTAAGCTAAAATTAGGTGGTTTATTGCATCATTGGGCAAAACCCTAATTTTCCACCCTCTGCAGGTCTATTTTGTGGAACTTTTTCCACAAGGGTAGGCCTCTTGCACTCATCCAAGGATGCTTTGCTAAGAAATGGTCTTAATGGTATTTTTTATTTTAATGATATTATTACTCATGGTCAACTAATTTCTTGGTTTGAGATCAGCCAGAAGTATCATCTACCTCCTTCCAATTGGAAGACATATTTTATGCTGAGGGAGACCTGTCTTAGCCTTCAACTCCCCAAACAATGTGACGAGGTTGCTGACAGATACAAATCCTTCACCTAGGTGGATGGTTCCCCGCTAATTAATACCAAAGCTAAAATGGTTTATGATGCTTTATGTTGTAATTTTGATTTGATTGTTCATGTTAACTTGGTGTGGCACTTGAATTGTAGTAATGATCAATGGCAAAAAGTCTTCACCCGACTATGGGGCAACAATATTATGCCTAAAAAGAAAGGCTTCAAATGGCTTTTTAACCTTCATAGACTTCCCATTAAATCTAAACAACAAGATATTGACCTATGTGTAATATTTGTAGGGTTGCTTATTCTATTAGCATATCTTTTTTAACTATATTATTGCTAAGGAAATTTCTGGAACATCTTCGGGATTAAATTCTCTACTAGTTTTAATTATCATGATGTTGTGTTTGGTTACATTAAAGACATTGAGAAAGATAATAATCTTTTGTGGTCCCTCTTATCTTGTGACATTCTCTGGACTATTTGGAATATTAGGAATGAGGAAAGGTATCAAGGAAAGGATAGGTTTCTTACTCGAGTCTCTAAGGAGACTCATTATGCACAATGTTGATTTACAGGTTTCCATTGTGATGAGACTTGTAGTAAAGAAATCTGAGAGGTTTATAGAGGACGATACTACCATGGTCTACCTATTCAAGTTGTCATGTGGATATACATGGTCCAAATTCAACATTGAAAGATCTCCCTTTGTCAATGCACTAGAAGCTTTCACAAATGAGATTGATGAAGGCAAAAAGATAGAGCGCTAGTACCAAGCCTAGCTAGTAGTGGTGGGAACAGTGCCATGGAACAAAAATATCATTTGGATGGAAGGCCCCCTTGGGTGGACTTCCTGGATCGAATATTAAAGTTTATGCATAGTCATAAGTTCATTTGTGTTTGTTGTTTATATGGACTATGTGGTATATAACTTAGATGTATAGACCCTATTTTGCATACAATACATGGGGATAATTTGGTTCATGAGTCATACTCATACAATGATGTATATTTTTTGTATCCTCTGATGGGACTCTGTTAAGCATAGTATAGTCTAATATGTGATATTGTTGTAACTATTTTCCCCTTATATTTAATACCCCCCCAAAAATTGTTTTGCTTATGTTTCCACGTTTATTAATGTTTAGTTATATAGGAACGATAAGGTCATGTTTCTAGTTGATGGTTGATGAATTATTTGAAAGTAAAAATGATACTTATGCTAATTCAATTAGTCAATTTATTTAAAGAATTATAATGTATTTCACTTAAGTCTAGGTTATTTGACTTTTGATGAATGTTTGAATATTTCCTTTGTATATTTAATTAATATATTATTTATAAGAATATGTGGGATAAAAAATTCAATATTGTTTCAATTTCTTAAATCACTTAATAATGAATAAAGTTAAAAATCTGACTTAAATCTCCTAATACATTTAAATCATTGAATTATTATGTATTAGATTGTATTTAATAATAATAAAATATTATATTTTAATTATAATATGTTTATAACATATGATATCAATTAAATGAAATTATAATTTAGATATTGATTTAGTTCATTATCCTATATTATACTTGCAAGCTACAATTAGCAGTAAGTTATTCATTTCATTTTAATAGTTTAATTAAATTGTTATATTTGTTTATAGCTCAGTTGAAACCTAGATTTATTCATGAGTTAGATTAGGTAAAGAGATATTGTTAGTAGACTACCTTAATGGCATAGGTTTTTGAGAAAGAAAATGATATGGAACATGGAAATGGTTAGGTAATAATAAATTTTATTATTTTATCCAATTTAACAATGATTAAATCAAAATGGCAAGTTATAAGTAATTGAAATTTGATTAATCTAAATATTTTATTCAAATAATATATAATTCAACTATATTGGTAAACTTTCAAATTATATATCTATAAATTAATTTAATGATACTAAATACATGAATTATTTTTATGAATTTTATATAATGAATAATAGAAATACATGTGATGTTGAAATAAAGACATTTTTTAATTATTCTTGCATATAGCTTGGTATTAGTGGGACTTAATTGTCCATTATATACTTAAGAATGAATGATAACTTAATAGTTTCAGAACTTAATACTACTTATCTAACATTTACATATTCATTTTACTTAAACTATGTAATGAACTATTTATTTTATTAAAATCGAAACATCATAAATGATGAGTAAAGATTAAGTTATCTAACAAATACATATTCACATTGCTTAAATTATTTAATGAAGTAAAATATCATATGAGTAATTACAATGTGTCTTCACTTTAAGATGGTTATATTCCTAAATAATTAATTCAACTCTAACAAATAAATATATCTTTTAGCCCTTTTTAGACATTCGTATAGAATTGAGGTCTTCTAAATGCACTTACGGGTCAACTACTACATGAGGGAAGGACTTTTGTTCAATACATATAGATCTTCATCAATCTTTAGTTTGATCTCTCCATGATTGGTATAGGAGGCAATATACTTTTCTAGAGTTGGCTCTCTTGTCATCCATCTTTCATCTCCTTCTGAGAGAGTTTTGTCCTATTGGCTTTCTCCTCCTTTTCTTTTGCAATTGGAGAGGACGGGGGAGGTGGGCGAGGTGGTAGGAGTGGAAGTTTTTTAGTTTGTACATGCACTTAAAAGTCTAGTACTACGTGAGGGAAGAACTTTTGTTCAATATGCATAGATCTTCATCAATCTTTGGTTTCATCTCTCCATCATTGGTATAGGAGGCAGCATGCTTTTCTAAAGTGGGTTCTCTTCTCTTCTATCTTTCATTTCCTTGTGAGAGAGTTTTGACCTATTGTCTTTCTCCTCCTTTTCTTTTGCAATTGGAAGGGATGGGGGAGGTGGCCGAGGTGATAGGTTTGGGAGTATTGTGATATGCTTCTAGATTCAACTGCATATATTTTATTTGCATCAACATTTCGAATCACACTCTATGATCCATTACCAAGAGTGGGAGTTTTTTAGTTTGTATATGAATATTTCATATGACTTGTATTGTCAAAATTCGTCTCTTTATTTTCTAAATTAACTTAAATGAATGTGTCGAACACTAATTACAAAATTGTTGTCATATACACAAATTGAAAGTACTAATAGTATGGACAGCTAATGTGTTCCCTAACAATGTCACCATGGTGACTTTTTTCAGTCCCATAAATTATCCAAGGTTATGGAGCAGCTAGAATTATATATCTGCAACCCTTTTATTGTGTTGTGTTGTGTACTGTACTCTTGTCACTGTTCATGTCATTTGTATTTTGTCTATGCTAATATAGATGAGTTTAAAACAGCTGATCTGTACGCTACTGTTGTCACTGTTCATGTTATTTGTCTTCTGTCTATGCTCCATTCAATATTAAAAGTATGCATGGCAGCAGGAAGATAGACATTTTTGAGAACCGAGAGGAAGCTGGATAAAATCTATCAATCAACTTGAAGGAAAAAGGCTACAATCAAGCGGACAATAATCTTCCTTTTGGCTTAGAATTACATTGATAGGTGTCTACACATTTTCTATTCTGTCAGATGTACTGAGTGGGAGTTCTTAATACTAACAAGTTGATAACTTCCATGGAGTGTAAACCTGTATAATGTTGATTCAAACTTGAAGCAAAAGATCCGCAACCCAATGATACCTGCAGATTTTGCACTCCCACTTCCAGGCAATATCTGCTTCAACTTCCAATAAATTCCAAAGTAAATCAAAAACCCACCAGAACAAAAAAGCTCTAGGCATCTGTCTTTCTTCTTTTGCATACAGGCTCATAGAGTGCTGTCAGATCTGTCTGCATCTCTTCACCCATTTTCTAGATAGATATAGTGAGCTTTATCATGATCATAGAGGATTGTGACCTCTGATAAAAAATTCTTGTAAAACTGTTTTACACCCAATTCAAAAAAAGTGTTAAAGAAATCCAAGAAAATCTAAAAGTAATGAATACAATATTCAGAGAGAAATTTGACTTATATGATAGGCAGCTTGTAGGCCCTGGCATATCACATGCATTCAGATTAGACTGCAAGAGATCAAGCAGACTACTTATTGTCAGGAGACAGTAAATGATAGGTGTGAATGCATGATGGGCTTAAGAAGATCACATGTTTCATCATTTTCCTTCACTGTCCATTTTGTTTTTGGATTATCAGACAGTAAGCAAACAAGTCTCCTGTGTTTTAACCAGGCTCTTAGAGATTTGAGTCCTGTGCAGTACGTTGAGATGGTAGAAGTCTAATCTACCTTGTTGAAAAGGAGAAAGTTGCATCAAGAAAATATGGCAGAAAGTCCTGAATCAGGAAATGTCCTGAATAATGTCATTATGGGCAGATTCAAAATAGATATTGAAATGTCCCATCAAAGATACTTTGATTTGTGTGATCTCTTCAGATTCCCTTTGTGGACAATATCAAATATTTAAGTACAGTTGATTCAATTTTAAAGCACTTTTTTCTTCATCCATCTCATTTGTGTCTCATTTAACTATTGATTCCTTCTCATACACGTTCTCACCTACTCTGAGTGCATGTTATAGCAGGTGGGTATTGGCAAAAGAAGTACCACAGGCCTACTCGTACTTATGGCCAAAACAACCAACAAGTAGTCACAAACAAATAAGCTACCGAGGACACATGACCTTGGGAAAAGTTATTCTTTGCATAGTGAGAAAGTATGGGATTGGAGGGATAACAACTTGAAAGAATAATAATAAATTTAATTAAACATAATTAAATTTTAGGTGAAGAGTTATGGTAGAGCATGGAAAGGTTCAATAGTCTGACTATGTTCTAATGACTATTTACTTGCTCGGTCAATCTTTTAATTATTAACTTTAAATAAACTTAAAAAATGAAAATTAAAAGTCTATTAATAAATTTCTCATGTATCAATAGCCATCCACTTTACCTTCAAGTAGTTAAATTTTTGGACTTTAATTGAACGAGTTGTGCAACTTTATTGGTACCTATAGGGCACGACTATTGGGGCATTTGTGCATAAGTATGGGTAGTTTTTGAGGTGGTTGCGGTGCATGGTTATTGGGGCATCTTTAAGTAGGTATCGGGTGACACTTCTAATGACCATTTTTTAACCCTTGTGTGCATAATGGATCCCATAATATTTGTCTTTACTACCTAGAAGCTAGAACAATAGCTATAAGTAGTTAAGTCGCATACAAAGACAACAACAACAACAATAACAAAAATCTTCAAAATTCGATGTACCATTTAGGATCTATGGGTGCACAAAGTTAGCTATAAAGGTTGGTGGTGCTCTTGCTCTATATGATAGAATTGAGGAATTTGGAAATTAAGAATAGGAGGATTTATTGATTTTAATGTTAATAGAGAGTTATTTGTTACTTTTATCATACTATTTAAACTATAATTTAAAACCATTAAAAATTAGATGTATTATAGATATAAACTGTGTAGAATTTGAATTGGTTTGACGATGCAGTTTTAAATTAAGAAAAGTCAAAACTTTGGTACTTGCAAAAGATATTTATTTGGAAGATATCTACATAAGGAAAATTTGGTTGTGCTAAAAATCACTAGGGGAAAGGACCTATTATTTGAGCATGTTCCAATAGTTGTGATAGAATATTTGGTCTCACCCAATATTTTCAATAATGTCACTATAGTTGTGACTTTAAAGTTGTTAGTGTTGATCATGAGCACTCATAATTGAATTAAATTTATTCCATACATCTAAAAGCCAAAAATCATGCGATATCACATCATCACAACAATAAAATATAACTTAGTTCGCATCTACTAGTCTAACTCTTTTTTTGGGCCCTTTTGGACAACTCAACAAAAACATATTGAGGTGGCATCATATTTGATGATGTGGCCCTAAAACCTTAGTTATAAGCAAGGGACTTGCTAAGTAAAAGTTGCTAAAAAAATAGGAGTGATTTGAAATTTTCACTTAGAATTTTGAGAGGCATAAAGTTGGGGTGCTTAACTATTAGATCATCTCCCCTATTGGAACTTGTCATAATGGCGGGGAAAAGTGACCAACTTCTTTATTAATAGTTATTTGGGACTTGCGATAATAGAGTGGAAGAGTGATCAACTTCATTATTAATGGTTAGGCTTTAAGATTGATTCAATAGAAAATGATAAAAGATAAATAATAAATGTGTTAAATGTTAATGCAGGTCCAAAGTAGCTGATAGTTAAACTTGTAAGTGTTTAAGAGTCGAATAGACACTCTCTTGACTTTTGATAGTTAAAAATAACTAGGATGGCACCCTTAAATAGATAACCTTACACAAAAATTAACCTTTTAGGACATGGAGCCACTTAAGAACTTAAGCATGTGCGCAAATTGGTTAATTTTAGTAGGCTCACCTTAAGAACACAAAACATGTGTGCGTGTGTTGTAAACAAAATGAAAAAGTGCAAGGTATGTAGTTTTCTCCTTTATTTCCCCCCCTTTTGTGTGTATGTAAAAATAGGTGAGTGTGCATGCCAAAGTAGAAAAAACTAAAAGTAATGATATACAAAAAGATAAAAATTGAAGAACTACAAATATTAATAGTTAGAACAAGTGTGTGCTCTATTTGTCCTCATTATGCAATAGATGTCCATAAGGCCTACCATACCAATGAAATAAAAACACCACCTTTTAATATTGTACATAAATTAGAAAGAGATGAGAAGATGTTATGCCCCCTTGAATTATGTGTACAATGAAGGAGCACCCAAAAGTCAATAAGGTTAAAAAAAAAGTGATTAAAAAAAGTATGATTATGTAAATTTAAAATGTGATTAAAAAAACAAATAATAAGTATTAAATTCATGCCTAAGATAAACTTACATGTATTTTTTTTTATCAATGTGTATGGAAGATTCTCCCAATTTTGTACCTATGATGTCAAGCATTAGTACATGATTTATAATTCTATCAAAAACTTTATTTACAAACTATAGACCACCAAAATTTATTCCACTTCTAAGTATAGAAATATGAATTCAAACTTAGAAGCTAGAACTTAATTTGAATTTATTGTAATAGCATGTGTTGACTTAAGGCCTAATATTTTTGATAATATACCACTAATAACTTTGTGACTTTAAAGTTGTTAATGTTGATAATGAGTACTCATAATTGAATGAGATGTATTCCTTACATCTAAAAAGAAAAAAATCATGTAGTGCCATATCATCACATCAATACACATAGTTGGATCCAAAAAAAGTAGTAAGAAACAATATGGATTGTGGAAAATTGGTATCATTAATTAGTTCACAATTCCTAGTCTCTTTTTTTTGGGCCCTTTTGGACACCTTAACAAAAACATTTTGATGTGACATCATATTTGTTGATGTGGCCCTACAACTTTAGTTATAAGCAAGGGATTTGCCAAGTAAACGTTGCTATAAAAAATTGAGAGTGATTTGAAATTGACATGTAGAATTTTGAGAGGAAGGAAGTTAGGGTGCTCAACTATTGGATCATCTCCCCTATTGGGACTTATCATAATAGAGGGGAAAAGTGACTAACTTCCTTATTAGTAGTTAATTGGGGCTTGCCATAATAGAGAGTAATAGTGACCAACTTCTTTATGAATGGTTAGGCCTTGGGATTGGTTCAATGGAGAATGATAAAAGAGAATAATAAAGGTGTTGTATGTTGATGTAGGTCCAAAGTAGCCGATAGTTAAACTTGTAAGTGTTTGAGATTGATATGTTAATGTATTGTCCTAGTTTTTTATTAGACACTCTCTTGACATTCGATAATTAAGATGATGCCTTTTAATAGATAACTTTGCACAAAACTCAACCTTTTAGGACATGGGGCCACTTAAGAATATAAGCATGTGTGCATAGTGGTTAATCATAGTAGGCTCACGTTAAGAACACAACAAGTGTGCAAGGTGGTGTGAACAAAAGGGAAAAGTACAAGGCATGTACTTTTCTCCTCTCTTTTTTTCCTCACTTTCATGTGCATATAAAACTAGGTGAGCATGCATGTTAAAGTAGAAATGACTAAAAATAATGATATCAAAAAAAAATTTAAAGAACAACAAATATTTATAGTTGGAACAAGTATGTTCTCTCTTTGTCCTCGTTATGCAATATGTGTCCATAAGGACTACCATACCATTGGAATAAAAACACCACATTTTAATATTGTACATAAATTAGAAAGAGAATGAGAAGATACTATGCCTCCTTGAATTATGTGTACAATGAAGGAATGCCCAAAAGTCAATGAGGTGAAAAAAACAACAAAATAAATGTGATTAAAAATGTATGATTATGTAAATTTAAAACGTGAAAAAAAAATTGAGTATTATATTCATGCCTAAGATAGACTAAACATATGTGTGTTTGATCAATGGGTATGGAAGATGCTCCCAATTTTTTACCAATGACACCAAGCATCACTACACTAATATGTTATTCTATTAGAAACTTTATTTTCAAATTATAAACCACTAAAATTTATTGTACTTCTAAGTATAGAAATATGAATTTAAACTTACAAGCTATTTAATATGTGCATTCAAGTGGAAATTTAGAAAAACCATCACATATAATTAAGTGCACTTAGTTTTACACTATAAAACCCTCATTAATAGAGGTCAAACTAGGTATTAGGTGACAATAGAACATCTAAATAGTTATTATTAACTACAAGTACAAAGAGTTGACTAAAACTTTCAAGTGATCCTTGTTCTTTGTCAAGATTTCACTAAACTAAAAATAAGTTGTTGGTGCATACAAATTGATGTCCAACATCTTAGAGCTTGTCTATAAGCTTTCAAACATCTATTTTTAGTCTTGGAAAGCTCTTCCCATGCAATGGAAAGTTCCCTTATGAATTTGAAGCCTCGCAACTTGTGATTATCTGCATCCTCTACTATTATATTGTATGTGCATCAAGATCGATGTTTTCAAAATTTCAATTTATCATAATATTTTTTAAACTAACTTAATACTAAAATTTTAGAATTGCCAATTGATTTCAAAACTATTGTCTAATGATATCTATAAGTTTTGATCATGTCACAAAAATTGAATACTTAAACTTTTCAAATTAAAAAAATAAAAACTTTCAATTCCTATTTTATGTACATCTTTTGGATCCTTATATAGAAGCTTTATAGAAGCTTTGGTCTAACAAAAGCTTATTGGGAGACTAAGTGAGGAAAAAATTACCTTACCTTCTCCTTGGAATATCATTGATCTTGCTTGATTATTTTTTCTTTAAGTTCCACTTCCCAAGACTCTTGGACCTCCCTTATAGTCTATCTATGCTCCTATTGTAGCATAGTCACATCTTTATGATGAATTAATGTTTGTCCTACATAATGTATTCAAACAAAGGTAGCATTGTATCTTATTCTTTATCATCTAACATGGTTAGCCTATGCAACTAAAGGTACTCATATTTTATGGGCTAGTGGAAGCTAATGATAGGCCCATCAACACCTTTAACAAAAAAAATATAAATGTCAAAAAATACAATAAGATGAATTCACAAAAAAACAAAGGGCTTGTTGGTTCTCCAACTTGACTTTAATTATCTCTAAAGAGTTGTGATTTCCTATGATCAAGATTATTGAATCATTTGCCAACAAATGATAGAAACAATATTTCTCTCCCACACTTTATGCTCTAAAACAACTAGGTAGGTAACCAGGAGGCAAACCAAATTTAAATAACCGATGAATTTTTATTTTAATACAAAGTAGATAAGAATTTGTAAAATTATGGGGAGTGAGTAATCTATTCATTGTAAGTTTAATGTTCTAGAGATAATTTACTATGGATTTATCATTTTAAAGACAATTGTGTTGGAAGAATATATTTGAATGATGATTGGTGCATATATAAGAAAATACAAAGTCAATTGATAACTATCAATAATCTATTTTAATAACAACATCATTGATGGATTTTAAACATTTACGATTGCCTTTCAATAGTGAAACCTATAAATGTGGTTCAAACAATTTATACTCTACTTAACAATCCTTTGCAATATTTCTATTCCCCGTTATATTAATGAAAGATTTATATCATTTCTTAAATAACCACTAACACAAAACAATAATTCAATACAACAAACAAAATCAATACTTCATGAAGAGTTGGTTAAGGAATTTTATATTACGCGTGAAACATTTCAAATAAAATTAAAGCTTACTGAAATCCACTTACAAAGAATTAGTTGCAACTAAAAATAGACTCAATTTCATAATTAGAAGAATATATTACACATGGGAAATCATAACAATGTAGAACAAAATTGAAGAAGGCATACAATGTCTTGAAGCTACCAAAATTGATAAGATGGATAAATAAATAATAAGCAAATAATTGTGGAAAACCATCTTATCAAATAACCTCAGAATGAAGATTCACTATCAACCCACTTGGTGAATTATTTATCAATTGACCAATTAAATTTTAGGATTATTGCTAGCTTGTGTTGTTGTGTCATATACCTTGCATCTAGTAATGCCTTGGTCTTCTTGATGAATCTCTCAAGTCTTGATTATGAATTTATCAATTTATTCAATTTTGCATTACATAAAATAGGATCAAATTTATCATCCTACACAACTAACGTGATTAGAATTGGAGTGATATCTAAAAAAAATCCTTGATGCCTTGAGTGTTAGAGGGTCAAGGTTGGGCATTTGCATCCCACAAGGATTCTTTATTTACACTAGATTCTAGTGTGGAAGTAGGATACCATGTATATGGACTTTATCATTGGTCTACCCTTGTCTTTCATATGTCATGATGCCATCATGGTGACAATTGACAAGATAACCAAGTTGGTTCATTTTTCATTGGTCTAAACCAACTATACAATAATAATAAGGTTATTCTTGGATAACATCATCATATTACATGGAATAGCTCACAAGATTGTATCTAATAGGGATCTAGTGTTCATCTTGATATTTTGGGCAACTTTGCAACAAACATTCTACACTCAACTCAATTTAAGTACAACTTATCACCCTAAGATATATGGTCAAACATAGAAGGTGAATCAAATAACAAATATATGCTAAGGACGTATGTATGTATCACCAATCTAGATGGGAGGAGTATCTATGTTTGGTCAAGTTTTCCTACAACAACAATCATCACAACTCATTAGGTATGACACCTTATCACCTATGTTGTAAGGTAGACTATGTATGAATCCATTGAGTTGAGACATACTTGAGGATAGAGTGGTCGTTAGACTAGAGTTACTACAAGACATGAAATTCCAAGTGGTACTATTAGATAGAGGTTATAGAAGGCTCAAGATTGGTAGAAAACTCATACAAATACTTAGAGGATAGATCATAGCTTCTTAGTGAGTGATAGGGTATTCTTGACAGTACGACCACATAAGAGTCTAATCTATTATAGAAAGGGATCTAAGCTTGAACCTAGATTTGTGGAACCCTTTGATATTTTAGAGTATGTAAGACTAGTTTCCTATTGTCTAATTTTTCCACCTAGCTTTTTACATATCCACAATGAATTTCATATTTCTATTTTACAGTGTATGTTCATGATGCATCGCATGTTCTGGATTGGGATGCCTTGCAAGAAAAGTCAAATGAGAATATGAACTTATAGCCCACTTACATATTGGTCCATTAAAACTTTAGAACTTTAAGGGTGAGATTTGGACTAGGTCAAGGTCAAGTGGGAAAAATAAGATGAATTGCACCACTTGGGAGGATACTACACAAATGATGACCAAAGTTTACTTTAGTGGCGAATATTCGCCAATGGCGAATTTTTCACGTCGACGACCTGGGAAATGGTGAATATTTTGTACCGGCTGGGGGTGGCCATGTCGCCAGAACATTATCAATTTCTGTCAAAGCCACGACCCAATCACCATATGTTTTATGCAATTAAATGTTTCTATGCGATGATTTCGCCAATACAATATATGGTGGACACACAGTAAATTTAATTTTTTCACCTACACTCTCCGAGGTTGCCTTAATAGATGACCTTAATTTGCTTATAGGCATGTGGAGATTTGTTAGCCAGGGGACCCAATTCGCCTAACATCTTGCTGACACGGGTCTCCATTCACCCTAACTTTCGCCAACTATATTGTATTCGCCAATTATTTGGACGACCTATAATTGCCTCGAAAATTACATAAGTCGTGTTATAGTTACGCGGGATTCGCCAAATATTTGTATACCATATAAAATTCCCACGGAATTCGCCATATAAGGATTGGTATAAATACATGCAAAGATTAGATCTATCTCAACACAATCTAGTGGGTTCTAGGCTCTGAATTCTAATCAATAGCGAAGTTTTAGACCAAGGAAAACCATTGTTGTTGACTGCATTGGCAATTGCTAGTGACCTAAAGCCTAAAGGTGAGCGATCACATTTTTGAAGTGGTATATTATACATTAGAATCTATTATTGCTTCTTCAACAAATTGATATTTTTTTGGCAGCCTTTATTTTGTTGGAGATGCTGAACAGGAAGAGGGGTAGGAAACCTGAATGTGGGGAAGGCCAGGAGAGGCCAACAAAAAGCAGAATGTTGTCTTCGTACTTTGGCATTGGAAAAGATTGTGGGGAAAATCAGGAAGGTACATCATCACAAGTACAAGTACAAAATTCACCACCTACACCGCATGTTGAAGATGGCAACGAACTTGATATCTCAGATCGGGATGATCTTGAAGAAGATTATCTGGTAGATACCCAAGTTAGCTGGAATGATATAATCGACTTGGGTGATAATGCCATTGATGATAATGCACGGAAGGGGAAAAGAAAAGCCATGTCAAAAAAGGATCGGGAGTGGGATATGTCAGTGAGGAATTTTCAAATTAATTGGGCATCAAAGTATCCATTCATTGAACCAGTTGAGAATCCAATTGAAGGCGAGCCTCCAATAAATGCAGGTGTAAGATTTGTACTTGGAAACATAACAAGGAAATTAGGTTGCAGCTAAAATTTGACACCATAGAAAAGCATATGGGTAAAGTTTATGAAAAACAAATGATAGACGGGGTTGAAAAATCAGTGATAAGATGGAAAACAAAGGAGGAACGTAAGCATGTGAGGAATGCCGAAGAGTATTGTTTTCATGAGAAAATACAGACGAAGCTTGCTGAAGTTAAAGGTTATATTGAAGCTATTTTTGGAAAAGCAATGCAAATAGAACAAGTGGGAAAAGCTGTTCAGTTAAGCGTTGTTTTTTATATTTTGAGCAGAGGGCGTGCTATGATAGATTTCCCATCAATTAGTGGTTTATTACACTTTTTGATAGTTCCTAACTATCCTAATAGACATTGGTCGGTAAACAGTGGATGGGAATGGGCAAGTTGTCTTGCTGAGGTTGAAAAAGAAGATGTAAAGGAAAAAATAAGAGAGTCAAACTTTATTGCATTTTCTTTAGATGAAGTTACGGCAATAGACAATACTTCATGGGTATGCATGCATGTTTATACTATAGAGAATCATACTTGCCAACCTCATCTACTATCTGTTGCTAAAATGAAGGAGAGTGCGACAACGAAAAATTTATTTCAACTAGTAAAGAGAAGTTTAATTGAATATGGAGGTATGGATGACATGACGGTAGCCAAAAAATTGGTTTGTGTTGGAGCAGATGGAGCTTCAATAATGCAAGGTCACAAGAACGGTCTTTGTACAAAGATTGAAACTTCATTTGCACCGTACATTACTGTAATTCACTGCATGGCTCACAAAATGAATCTAGCTTTTAGAATTGTGAGCAAGTTTCCTTCGGTTAAAAAAATTGAATTTTTAATCAGAGAGCTATACTCACACTTCTGTCGAAGTCCCAAGCGATTTATGGAATTTCAACACTTTGCTGATGGAATAATTGATGGGAACAAGCTTCTCAAGGATAATGATTCTAGATGGATCTCTTTGGATGGTCTAGTGCATCGAGTGTTTTCAGAATATCCATCCTTGATTGGACTATTTCACACAACTCACGATGAATCAGATCAACCAAAATTTCCTGAACTTCTTCGTAGGTTAAGTAATTTAGAGACACTCTTAACTTTAGCAACTCTTCTGCCCATGCTAGAGGAAATGAGGAATATTATGAAGGCTGCCCAAAAAGAGCTCTGTATATTGCAGAATATGCTACTCTGTGTACAATGACATGCATGACCCTCGACAATCTCTATCGAAATCAACCAACACTATCTGATGAATTTTATTTTAAGTGGCGGACACTCACAGATTTGAACAATCCTGATAACTTTTTACAAATCGGTGTAGACAGAGAGGTATGTGCCAATGTACGAGGAGTTGAGATACCAATGCACTTCTATGCCACGGTCGACCCCGAGGAACTAGGAAGGCGCTGCAGGAAGCAACTAGCAAGAGTTACAAGGAAAGATTTCGACAAGATTATTGAGACTGTAACTACTTGTGTGAAGAAAATTGAATATGATCTTTCCTCACAAATTAGAAGCAGATTCCCTCCTGAAAACCATCTTGAAGCCATGTCTATTGTGTTTCCTCATTATTGGAGCCTCAACATTGCATTTGATTTTCGAAGCAAGCTACTGATTTTGATAAAACAATTTTGCACATCCAGATAATTGAATGGAGTAACTATAAATGGAATATTAGATGAAACTCATCTTCGAGAGCAATAATCTTGTTTTGCATACACTATGAGAGAACAATATGCCAAAATGGAGAACCCCCGTGAAGAGGGATCAATAACAAGGCTTTGGAAAACTATAGCTGAGATCAAAATGTTACGTGATTCAATACCAGAATATGTGAAGCTTGCTGATTTATGTCTTACCATGATATTAGGTTCGGTGGAAGATGAGAGAGTTTTCAGTTCTTTGGGGTTCCTAAAATCAAAGCTAAGAAACAAACTAGACAAAAATTTGGAAAATTGCTTGAGGCTCTATACATCTAGGTATGATGTCCACACTTTTCCTTACGATAGGGCACTGCAAATTTAGAGGTCCAAATGTGAAAGAAGAGGTTTGGGAAACACTTCAAACCAAAGTGCCAGTGGGACTATTTCCCCATGTACTGGACCTACTGGTAGCATTGAGATGCAATTCGACGAAGGTATGCAGACTCAGAGTGAAGAAACTCAAACCACAGACAAGAATCAAGAAAGCTCTGAATTTGATGAGGATGAATGACAATTGTAAGAGAGTGGTATTTATTAATCTTATTACTATATCTCATCATTCATATTACAAAAGCATATTACTTTTTGCAATTAGAATTTAATATTGATTTGTAATTGTATTTTTCAACTTTCTATTTCCAGATTTAAAATAGCATAATAAAAAAAATAAAATAATGTGTTTATTGATACATATATGTTTATTGTTTATTTATACATGTTTGAGTCTCAAATCTGTGTGATACATTTCAGAACCATATGATACAATTCATCCAGTAGTAATACACATGCCTAGAACTTAGATTTTCATTGATTCTTTCAAAATATAGCCATATGATACAATTCATTCAATAGTAATACACCAATCTGTGTGATTCTCCATGCAAATTGCAAAAATGAATACAAAGTTTTAGAGCCCTTTGCAAATGACCCTAAATTCCCTTTTATAGAAACAAGAGAGCAACAACAACTCTTGTGCGATTCTCCAATGTCCATGCAAAAGTGAATACAAAGTTTCAGAACCCTTTGCAAATGACTCTGAATTCCCTTTTATAGAAACAAGGGAGCAACAACAGCTCCAGGTCGAATTGAAAGTTTGCAACATGTGAAGACTGAACATCAAAATCACAAACTTAGCACAGATTTATATGGCGATCACAGGCCGTATTAGCAATTTAACATCTGCTACATGTTTGATGTCTCCTGTTCAAAAAACAAAGTTCAAAATTAAATATTAATTCACGCCATGAAAAATTAAACATAGATAATAGTAGTCCCTAAAACCTACTAATCATAAATAGAGAAATGCATAAATGTTAAAGCAAGGGAGAATTTGAGAATACAAATTTCCTGGCTGAAGTTTTGCATTGTGCATCATAGATTCATAGGCTGGATTAGCAGAATAGCAATAGCGAGTGCTGGTTTTTTCCTATTCATAAAATAGATTCATAGGCTAGATTAGCAAAATAGCAATAGCGAGTGCATCATAGATTCATAGGCTGGATTAGCAAAATAGCAAACAGAAAAAACATAAAACCTTGAAATTAAGAGTAAAAGAAGAAAATTGTGAATACATACTATGATTCTTAATATTTCTATGCCAGTTTTTGTAGGGTGCTCCACTCTTCGTCTGATGGAAGGTCAATATTCTGTAAACTATGGAAAGTCAACTCCAACTTCATCAACATTCCATATTTAGAAGATTTACTTGACATCATTGTTTCATCCAATACCGAATTTAGAGTTGTAAATGGTTGGATGAATTCCAGAAAGCTTTGGGGAGTTGTGTCATTTGGAAGCAAGTCTAAATTAGACTTCATTTTTATCTCCATGCTTTTTTTGTAAGCTTCTTTTCCAATGAATTTATTTGATGGGTCAACAGTCTTAGGCAAACCAAGTTTAATCAAATTATTTTTCTTTTCTTGTAGCTTCAAGATCTTTTTTCCACAATTTTCCATAACTTCTGATGTTTCCCTTAGCTTCTGACATTTTTGAATGATAGATGATGTCTTAACTGTGGCATCAATGCAGCTTTTAATTCCTTTGGATGCCAAGTAGCTGTCACTAGAACTGTAGACTACTTTCAGAATCTTTTTTGCCATATCCTCTTTTGAATAAACATTTGTGCTCTTCTCATAGTGCCCTTTGATTTTCATATAAATTAGTCTCAAACTTTCAGTCAATTGAAACCATTCACACAACTTGTCACTCCTCTGCATTATTTGCCACTAAATGTTTTCTTGTATATACTTCGTTGTATTTTTCATATTATCTTTCAATCTATCCTCCAAAGTTTTTATTTTATCATTTGCATTGTGCAGGTCTTCATTCATTTGTGCACATTTTTTTCTTTCTTCCTCTACTTCCTCTTGCAAATGTTTTTCTTTTTCCTTCCCATGATCCAATAGGTCCTGTAATTTTCTCATTTTGGCAGCAACAGTCTCATAACTTTTGTATAATTTTTGAAAACTGGCTCTTTCCTCATCAAATTTTGTACTGCTTTTAGCCAGTTTTTTTGTCAGGTCCTTCAATTCTGCATCCATCTTCTCCTGCTCTGCAATTTCTACCGCATAGCCCAAATTTTTTATCCCTTTCTATAAATCATTGCACTTGCTATCTGTTGCTTTCCTCCTTGATTTTTTCATTTTCCAGGTCTACCTGTAACTTTTCTATTTGTTTTTCCAGTTTATTTTTTTCTCTCTACCTTTAGTAGTGAAGTGTAGACTACTTCGTTAGTCCTTTTTGACACACTAATTTTGTCCACATTCTGTACTTTGGAAAAATCCATTTGGAGGGTGCTAACTTGAAATTCAGAGGGATCTATCTGACTGCGTGGTGGATTTTTATCTTTAGTTGGGGCCGGGGGAATAACAACCATGAACTCCATCATATCTTTATGTGGGTCATATGTTGGAAATACCCTGTTCCTTGCAGGTTGTTCATTTACAACTTCAGTCAGGGAAACCCTATGCAATGCTTTTTTTTTTTTTTTTGCTTTTGTTGTGTGTTCATATTTTTCAGAGTAATCATGAAATTGAAAATCTGGGCTTGCTGAAGCAATTAGATGTTTGAAAGGTGATATAGGAATACCATAGGCTCTAGTTCCACTTATTCATGTGGTTTTAACTAATGCTTGACTAGGATTACTAACAATAGTTCCTGATCCTGTCCCACTCCCACTGACACTTTCATGTGTAGTTTTCATAATCTTTTGAGGTGTGTGATCTGAAGCTACAAATGATTGATTTGTAGTGTTAGTGGCACTTGATATAGGATTCACAATAGTATGAGATTGAGTATCTACCACTAGTGGCCTCTTGTGAGAGATTTTTTGTTGTTGCCCTTGTCCAGCACCAAGACAACTAGTATCAGTAGTAGTACCCATGCCGACCCCACCAATCACAGCAGCACTTGATTGAACAATAATAGGAATACTATCCCCAGATTCCCCACCAGTGGCAGTGGCACTTGATTCACCACCAATGGGAATACCATGATGTGGTGGTGGCTTTGGATTTGAACCTGAAACAAATGTAGGTGGACCCTGAGGGTAATGAGTAGTACCTATCAGTGATCAATCTGAAGAATCAAGTCCAATGACTGGTTTAACAGGACCTTTTGATTTTGACCTCGATGGAAGTTGTACCTGAAGTGGATACCAAATGCCCTCTCCTCTGGGACCTAGACCACTACCTTCAAAACCCATTTTTTCCACAATGTTTTCCCCTTTGCTATATTTGTCTTTCATTGCCTTAGTGACTACACCTAATATTTTAGGGACTATAGTAGTTGTTTGAGTGGGCTCAACCTCATACTGATCATCATCTTCACTCTTGCCATGTGTTGTTGTGGGATGCTCCATATTCCACAATTTGCTAAACTCTCCATCCTCGTTGATGGTCTCAAATTCTGCACTTGTCTTTGGTTCACCGAGATTCCTCCTCATAGTCCAAAAATCATTTATTTTGGTTTGACTCCAATAATTCTCTTTACATTCATGCAAAATTGATTTGAGAATAGTTTTCTTAGATGGATTAGCATATTTTAGGTAGAAATTGTAGGACCTCCTATTTTGGATGCCCTGGTCCTCCTCTGTTGTCCTCTGTGTGTGCAAGGCCATCATTTGTGATGAAATTTCTTTAGTTGAAATGTTATTGTTAGCTGCAATTTTCTCCATCTCTTTTTTAACCTCATCCCAGGAGTCCATGTTTCTAAGATTTTCTAGCAATGGTTTACTTTCATGTTGACATAACGCTGAAGAGTTCCCATTTTCCTTAAGCCTTGCTTGAACTACACCGATTGGATCATACTGCCAAAGACACCCATCACCAAAGTTAAAAACTGTCAAAAAATCATGTGCCACATTGAATGCTTTTCTCTCAAATGTGAACCCTCCACATGAGAAAGGCAAGGAAGGAAATATGCTCTTCTTTTGTTGACCATGGAAGTGCCTATCTATGCTCTCCAATTTCCGTACATACTCTAATGCAAATACCCTCTCTATCACATGTATTGGAAGTCTGTATGGTTTTAGTGTCGATCCATAAAACCTTAACACAATGAATTCTTCTATGAAGAACCAGTTAGCCAATTCTATTTGACTTCCGAGTTGAATGCAGTCTCTACAAGACACAGACAACCTAGGCATTGGAGTGCTTGCAATTTCATTATACATTGGTGTCAAAAATAAGTCTACAAAATGGTTGTAGTTCTTTCTGTTATCATGCATCCTTATCTTTGGTGTCCAATCATATATTGGACACTCTGTTCTCTTCCCAGTCTTCTCATCAATCTTATAGCTCACAATTTGAAGCTTGTTGGTCTTGAATATTGCACGATACTTGGATAGAAGGAGATAACACAAGTAGGATGAGAACCTAAATGTCTTACAAGAACCTTTTTTGATCATTAGTAATTATTTTTGCATGGATTTTACAATGTGCTCAATAAAAGTATATCTTACTAGCTGACCTACACAATGGATATTATTAATCATTTCAATAAGGCTTGCACCCACTTCCCTATCATTTTCCAATCCCAAGCAAAACGACAGCAAGGAAATAGTATCCCCAACCCATGGAAGAAAAATATTAGAATCATAAGGAGGCTTATGATTCTGATCCAGCACAATACCAGTACCACTCTTTATTAGACCTTTGATAAATGAATCTCCGTGACTTGGATCGAGACTCATAATTCCCTGCTAGCTTTTCAAGGTCAATTTGGACGTTTGAGTTTTGGGCTTCAAATCCTAGGTTCAACAAATGAGCAAATTCTTCCTCGTTTATGGATAGAATTTCCTCTTTTGTATTTTTATTGACAATTGCTTTTTTATCTTCATCATAATTTTCGGTGCAAACCATGACAAAATCAGGGCAAGGGAATACTTCAGGTAACACCATGCTTCCCAATCCAACATCCCACGATGTGATTTTATATGTTCTTTGTTGTAACATTGGGTTGAAAACAATAAATTTTGCCTTGCATGGATCTGCCGCCTTACTAGACAATGCATATCTAATATCTATGATGCTGCTTTTCACCATGGATAGCGGGGTCATAAATATCATGGTATTCATCAGTGAAACCTGGTGTTTTTACCAGTTTAGTTAGGTACATTTTGTTTTTCACTTGGCTTCTTGTTGAACTACTGCTTCCCATTTTCCCCATCACTATTATTGTTAATAATTCAAAATAATGCTAGATAAAAACCTGAAAATGCTAACCCTCAAATTGGACCACGAGATTACCAAAAGCAAAAAAGGCGGGATGTAGGTGTTCTAGATTTTACCCGGAATTTCTATTTCACTAGATTGGTGCAGACAGTCTCTGTTGCAACTTGCATTCCTCAATCTAGTAGTTGTTTCTGAATCTCCCTTGATTTATAGGTTTGTCCATGAAATGAAATACGATTATGATTTACGAGTCTCTTATTTCAAAAACTCTGAAAAGTAGAAAAGTAATACCTAAAGGGCAAAATATCTAGAATCATGTTGTAATTTTATTAATTACTATTAATAACTATTCGATGCCAAAGGACAAAACATTCATTACTTCAGTATAAATTTCGAGGACATTAAGAATCGTGTTGTAATTTTATTAATTATTATTAATAACTATTCGATGCCGAAGGACAAAACATTCACTACTTCAGTATAAATTCTGAGGATGTTACATGTAATACGTTCAATTTCGGACGAAGTTCTCACAAATGAGTTCACTTCCCACATTCGGGCCGAAATCCACCCTAAGTCGTTGATCTTTGCTCATCCAACGGACAAGGGACCAGGGTACCTGTTGTGACTTTACGAGTCTATTTTTTAAGTTTGTTTAATAATTTTAAACTTCCGTCCGAAAAAGAGCTTTATAGACTTAATTATATTTAATTAAATTTAAAATGTTTCAATTTCGGGTGAAGTTCTCACAAATGTGTTCACTTCCCACATTCGGGCCGAAATCACCCTTAGTCGTTGATCTTTTCTCATCCAACAGATGATGGTACCTGTTGTCAGTTGTCGTGGGTCCCATGACTTCTGCCAGTTTTCGGGCACGTCACCATACTCATGTCACTTTTCGGGTCTTTTTTTTAAGTCCGTTTAAAAATTTTAAACTCCCGCCCGAAAAAGAGCTTTATAGACTTAATTATATTTAATTAAATTTAAAATGTTCAATTCTGAGTGAAGTTCTCACCAATGTGTTCACTTTCCACATTCGGGCCAAAATCCACCCTAAGTCGTTGATCTTTGTTCATCCAACGGACGATGGTACCTGTTTACAGATGTAGTGGGTCCCACGACTTCTACCATTTTTCTGGCACGTCACCATACTCGTGTCACTTTTTGGGTCTCTTTTTGAAGTCTATTTAATCATTTTAAACTTCCGCCCAAAAAAGAGATTTATAATCTATGACTCTATAGACTATAGACTTAATTATATTTAATTAAATTTAAAATGTTCAATTCTGGGCGAAGTTCTCACCAATGTGTTCACTTTCCACATTTAGGCTGAAATCCACCGTAAGCCGTTGATCTTTGTTCATCCAATGGACGATGGTACCTGTTTACAGATGTAGTGGGTCCCATGACTTCTGACATTTTTCTGGCACATCACCATACTCGTGTCACGACTCACTTTTCGGGTCTATTTTTTAAGTCTATTTATATTTAATCATTTTAAACTTCCACCCGAAAAATAGATTTATAGTCTATAGACTATAGACTTAATTATATTTAATTAAATTTAAAATGTTCAATTCCGAGCGAAGTTCTTATCAATGTGTTCACTGCCCACATTTGGGCCAAAATCCACCCTAAGTCGTTGATCTTTGCTCATCCGACGGACGATGATACCTGTTGAGAACTTGAGTGTTGTCAGATGTCGCCAGTCCAATAATAAGAGACATTTAAATTTTAAAGATGTGCAATAGTTTGAGATAACTATTAAATATAATGTTATTATTATTTGTAAAAATTTGAAATTCAAAAATAGTATAAAACATGAAACTTAGTTTCTAGAATAAAACAAATAACTAAATAAAAATATAAATTTTGATACACAATTTGAAAGGTAAAAGTTTAATATAAAAAAGAAAACATTCAAAATATGTTTATGATATATAATTTTAAAAAATAGTTTAAACATATATATAAAAGCTCAACATAAATTTAGTGTATTAATTTAAAAAAATGTGCAATCCTCAACCTGTTAAGGTGAGCAAATTTGGAAAGTACAAATGTCAAGGTGGCGATTAATTGTTGCAGAAGGAGTTGTCTGCAGCAGGTCGCACGAACAGAAGAAAGGGAGGATGACAGGAAATCTTTTTCTTGATCTCATGGCAATAATGCCTTATCATACACATTCATTACCCAGCCTATAAGACGGAGGCATAATTTATTACCTTTTGATCCATGTGCCAATTTTTGCTTTGAGGCAGAACAAATCTGTAGTTCGTAGCTTCTGTAAGACATTTTTTGCACAAAGTGCTTTTGAAATTGCAGGTGACCATGGAGGCGAATTTCACACTGCGAACAAACAAGAAGTTGGTGCCCTTTTTGGGCAAAGTATCTGATAAACGAATGCAAGGACTGTTCAGGTTTAAGGAGGATAAGTTGTGGGCGATAGCCCGACTAATGCTTGTGGAGGAAGTGGCACATATCAGTCATCGGTATCGAACTAACATGGATGTTTACTCTTTGACTCTAGTGTGGGCCTGTGAATTCGAACCGGAGGTGGAAAAGGTAAAACTCACATTGGTCAAATTGATTGATGGGTATTTCTTTATTAACCTGGATTCAATCTTAGAGTGGGTGGTGCCGGGAGTTGGCATTCAAATTAAGGAAGGGGACGACCAGGAGAAGTTGCTTCCTTTTATTCGTGGCCCAGAGGATGAAATCAAATACCAGTGCCGTGAACATGCTCGAGTGGGGTGGGAAGAGATGAAACTCTTTGTGAAATTAACCAGGGTGGATGAAGTCCTGAAGGCTTTGCATGAAGTCCTGGTGGCAAGGATGGAGGTTGGTAGGGAATTGAGAGATAGGGCTGAAGAAGGAAGGGACATACAGCTACTGGCAAGCTTGGAGGGCGACCTCGACTTTGGGTGCCTAAACTGCATTCCAAAAATGAAAGTTAAAGCGGCAAAAGGGAAAGCATCGACCTCCAAGGAGGGAAGGGATTGGGAGGAGGCGAACCAGGGGGATAGTGACTAGTGAGTGAGCGGCCTATCGTATCGGCCAGTGTTTTTTAATTTGCTTCCAAATGATTTATTACTATTGGAACATTTGTTATGGATATCCAACAATGCACTGATTTTTTTGTTTGCTTGCTATAAGCTGTGGGCAGTATGGTTTTCTCTCTGTCTGTGTTTATGCATGAATGACTGCAAATTTTGTATCTTGAAACTTTTGAATTAATAGAATGAAAAAACCTTTGCCGATAAACTTTTGTATCTTGAAACTTTTGAAATTTTGTATTTTGAATGACTATATATTTATAAAATTATAATTAATAATTAATGGAATGAACTGATTTTTTTTTTATAGCATTACATAAAAAATATGATAGTATTAAATTTATTTTCATTGTTTAACAAATAATTGAAATAACGTAGGTCATATAAAAAAAGCATTTGAAAGAAATTAATTAATAAAAATGAAATAGAATTATAGAAAGCAATTTTATATCCATAAGACTGCAAGAGGCAAACTGAAACAAACTGGAATTAAAAAAATTATCATTAATATTTATGCTTTGGAAATTTACAATTTTTTCGTCTCAAGTCTAAGACCCTCAAAAACTTAAAAGACAAACTGAGTGAGCCACTGAGCCTGTTAGGTTTCAAGGACATAGGAAAAAAAAACTGCCAGGGCACAAGTAGTGGATGGTTTACAACTTTGCACTAAGAATCTGACCCTCCTTCCATGTAGAATTCTTCAAACAACATAAGCTGAGAGAATTCTTCAAGCCATTTGTAGTTTGGAAATTCGTCCAGGAGCAACCATTTCCAGAGGAAGTCCTTGCCAATCCGCGTCCATTTCCTGTGATGCGTCAACTGCTCTGCATTCAGGTTCAGGAGAAACAGTTGCATGGCCACTGACACTGTTTGGTCAGGGAGGAGAAGCTTTGATAATTCACTCGCCCAAGGGATCCCCGCCCCTACTTCTGCAAGGACGACAACAATAATGTCGTCTCCAAGGAAGTCTTCCTTAAAAACCTTCCTCAATAGCATCAACATATCCACCTTGTCTCCTCTGAGGTCCAGAAGAGACGCTAAGAAACAAGATGTAATGTCTGTGTTAACATGGTACCTATTTTCGTTTCACAGAAACTCTCTCCCTAGCACCATCTGCAAAGCCTCATTGGTGAACGACCCAACCTCCTTGCAGATTGATTGGAGGGTTGGGTCTCTAACGAAGCCTAGAAAGGCCCTCTGGTCCTCTGTAGAAGTGCTTCTCAAGCGAATGGGAGTGTCCATCTTGAGAAAACAGATTAACAAATTAAACAACCTGAGCCTATAAACCTAAACCAGAGGAAGAATTTAAATATAGCTCCGACGATTTATCTATCAAATGGCAAAGGCTAATTGAAGATAAAAGAAGCAGAGATCATATATAAATAGTTGAAGCTCTTGATTGTGATAATTACTTATTTAACCGTATTAATTGCTTTAAATTTTTAAAAATCTTTCTTATCTCTGCAAATCTTTCCCATAAATGCACTCTTGTGCGAAAATGGAAACAGTTATAAACTAGTACCAAGTTGGCAAGTATCACATTGGAAGTCGTGTGGACAGAGTGGATTGCAATTACTGAAAAGATATTTATTAAATGAACAAAATTATCGATCGTGATTCATGACATTTGATACGTGTCTATTAAATCCAATTCCATTCTAGGCACTTTCTGGTGAGCTATGTTCTCTTCAGAAAATTGGGCCGAAATAAAACTTCAGCCATTGATCTATGATCATCAAGCGGTTTAAAATCATTGATAGATTTTGGGTATGTGTCACCCTTCACGTGTCAAAGAGGTCGCGGTTATTGATACATCTTGAAGAGTCCGGACTCAATGTATTATGAATTTTTGTGATTTGATGTACTGATCTGATGTGATGTGCCTTGTCTATTAATGGCAATGAATTCATGAAATCGCCAATAAATTATATATTTTTTCATATATAACAAAATATTCGCAAAAACAAATTCAATAATTTTCAAGCGGTGGATAAAAATCGCCAATACATTTAAATAATTTTTCCTTCGGAGTAAAAATTTTCGCTCATACAATTATATATTTGTTCCTTTTAACAAAAAATATTCGCCTCCCACAATAAATATTTTTCCCATAGAACAAGGTATTATTCGCTATAAATTTATGGAATTTTCGTACCCTAGAAAAAAATCGCCAATACGAAATAATTTTTTTCCCTATTTAAAAAAAAAAATTCGCCATCAATATGAAAATTCCCCCCCGAAAATAATGTCCGATTCGCTAAGATTTTACATAGTTGTTCGAGGGGTGGTTTCTTAAAGGTATCCCTGATGATGACATTGTATCTCCACCTCTTTTAGGGCTTCCAGGAGGAAGTCCAACCCTATGGGGGAGGATGTGAGACCCATTTTGTTCCAATCTGGACTCGTATGATTTCATCTATGTTCAGTGTTACATCTAATGACATTTATCATTTTTATAACATTATTCTAATATAGACTAGTGATCCAAGCGTTTTCATTTTTATTTTTTTTGACACATATTTATACATACACAGATCAGTGTGATTTCTTTTATGATGATTCGTACCTATAATGAATGCTTATGTATGGTTTATTTATTTTGATTATTATGGTTGCCATTACCTATATAGTTAATTCCAAAATTCTATGATTTTGATATGTTATATATGTCATAGATATATGGCTATACATGTGATTCATCATAGAATATCATATAGAATATTATACTAGATGTTATATTGCTTTGGATATGAGAATTTATGATGATGAAATAATCATTCAATCTAGTGTGCAAGTTAATTATGAGTAAGCAAAATTGAGGGAATGCATTGCAGCATTATTATAAAAAACATTAAAATTGACATGATCTATTTAGAGAGACTCAAGTCTTCTATTTTGTGTAAGTTGTTTTCTAATTTTGTTTTGTATCATGTGTCGTGTGAATTTTTTATGTGGTTGCATTGTATCGTATGTGAAGTGCACGTGTTGTAAGTAATGCATGGTTATGGTCAATTACATTGTCAAATGTATTAGTGGAAAAACACTAGGTTCTAACAAATTAAATTAAATTTGTAAGTGTAATGCCACTTTGAAGGGAAAAGTCACTTTAATTAATTTTTTTTTAGAACCTTAGGCTATAATACATATGGTTAGACCACTCTTGGGAATATAAAATTAAATTATTACACAAAAATATACCTTGCATACAACTTGTGAAAAGTTTTAAAAAATGATAATTTTGCATGAGATTAGGCACTTAGAAGAGAGTTAGGAGATCATTTGTGAAGGTGACAAGTGTCACCTTCACACCTAATCATGCATAACTATGAGACCACATGGCTGCTAAGGAGGACTTGGTTTTGAGAGACTTTATCATGTATTTTTATTTTTGGTCTTTCTATGGGTTTTTTTGATTCTATTGTTGGGAGGTTGAATTGTTGGAAAGAGAGAAAAACTATGGTGCAAGATTGAAGTAGAGTGCACGATAGCATTTTAAGAAGATAAATTGTATGTGGATTTGGAACTTTTTATTACAAGTACACAAAATTGTAGTGCATGGTTTACAATGACCTAAAAAAAAATGTAGATTGTATTTTATATTCTGAAAATTATAAATATGAACCTTTAACTATTATGAATTGTGATTAGCAATGTTTGAATGGTGTGTTATAATTTTTTTCTATATTATCTTATTGCAATGTGGTGTCCTATTTGCATCTCATTAGGAGAGGTTTTCCATCTTGATTGGTTGAGAGGAGCTTCTTGTGAGGCAGTTGAGTAGGTTGATGTCCTATGTGTCCAAATTGGGGTAAGAGTACCCAAATGAAATTATTTGGAAGATAGTTGTTATGTTGGGTTCGTGTGGAAGAGTTTGGAAGAATGATTGAGATTTATTGTTATAAAATAAAGTACTTATTTATGCTATTTGTCATAACCCTCTTTCTAGACCTTGTTTTGTTTGTTATTATTATTACTACTTTCATTATTATTATTAATTTTAAGAGTAATGTTAGTTAGAAATTATAAATTTCACAAGGTTGAAATATTTTATAGGAAAATAATTAATAAGTGGTGACACACATGAGGTCATAAATTTAATTGGAAAATAATTTATTTATTCAAACATCAATTGAGCACATGTCGTAGGAGAAAAGGAGAAGTTTCTGGAAGAGATTTTTCAAATTCCATTTCTCGCATGTAACCCCCACTTTGTCAATAATTAATTTTGCATGGAGTTTATTTTGGAATATCTAATCAAGAGTTTGGAAGAATGATTGAGATTTATTGTTATAAAATAAAGTACTTATTTATGCTATTTGTCATAACCCTCTTTCTAGACCTTGTTTTGTTTGTTATTATTATTACTACTTTCATTATTATTATTAATTTTAAGAGTAATGTTAGTTAGAAATTATAAATTTCACAAGGTTGAAATATTTTATAGGAAAATAATTAATAAGTGGTGACACACATGAGGTCATAAATTTAATTGGAAAATAATTTATTTATTCAAACATCAATTGAGCACATGTCGTAGGAGAAAAGGAGAAGTTTCTGGAAGAGATTTTTCAAATTCCATTTCTCGCATGTAACCCCCACTTTGTCAATAATTAATTTTGCATGGAGTTTATTTTGGAATATCTAATCAATTAATTCCTTTAGTAGTGGGAAAATGACTCCCTTTCTATATAATGAATTTCAGTTTTCGAAATAGTAGTTCATGGTTTTTGGGTGAAGAAGTAGTTCTTGTAACTTCTTGTTAGTAGTAGTAGGATTTTGTAGCCACATTGCATTGTGGAATTTTTAAGTTTGTTCTTGAATAATTCTTACTAAGCTACAAGGAAGGATTGAAGAAGGCTAGCTGGGAGATTGGAGGCGATTCAACAACAAGAGCTTGTCAATCCAGGTTCCCCTCTTTGCATTCGCTTATTTGCATGTATGAATCTTGTATTTTTAAAAGAAATATATTTTATCTCTTTTAGATTTTTATTTGTATGAAAAAAAAAACTTCTTTCAAGAAATCGTCTCTCAATTATTTAGATAGATTAAATCAAATAAGAGTAATATCATTTCTTATTCCTTTCAATTTCTTATTGATAATGTAAATATGCATGTAGGAAAGAATTTGATAATAGATTTCTTTCAAATATGCATATACAAATATTATTAAATCTGTTATCTTTTTCAGAGGAAAGAAAAAAAATCATATTTTTGCAAGCAAAATAACATAAACAAATTTCTCTTTTAATGATTCAAAATTAGAATAGGAAACAAAATAAAATAAGTTAAACTTAACAAGATTAGAATAGGAATGCATGTTAATAATAAGTTTTATCGAAGTCTAAAAAGAGGGTTATGACATGATTCTAACCATAATATGAGTTTTTGAGAAACCTAACCCATGATCACCTGTTAGAAAATTAAATAGGGGTTTTAAATTGAAGTAAATTATAGGAGCAAGCATTAGCTCACTTCTAAGAATTTGAAATTGTTAGGATAAAGTTAACGTTACTTCAAGAGGAAGGAATAGTTAGTTATCTCTTTATAATCTTGTAAAGGTTTTGGCATTAGTTCAAAAGCATCTAGAAGTAGATTGATTAGAATTATTTAGGAACTTTATTGGTTAACTAACAAGCATTTAGACTCTCTTCTAATCTTTGTTTTTTCAAACAATTAGTAATTAAAAATAATGTGAGTTTTTTGTTAAATAGTTTTTTCCCTTCAAACAAGTAAATATAAAATTTATTTCCAAAATATTATTATTTGATAATTTAATACCTTTCAAGTATTAGGATTCTTATAGGTTATCATTGTAGAGAATAATTAAAGATAAAAATTTGTCTTACTCCAAGTGGGATAATTAGTTGGTTTATCAATAACATGATTATTTTCAAGCTTACTTTAAAATAGTTTTTTCTTCAAACAAATAAGTGCTAAATTCATTTCCAAAGTCTTGCTACTTAATCATTTAATCTTCTTTAAGCAATTTAGTACCTTTCAAGCATTAAGATTCATATTTCAAGAATAATGGTTGTTTTAAAACAATTATATCATACGAGTAGATCGAATCTTTTTCATAAGTTATATTTTACAAGTATCATAGTTTCCAAACAAATAGTACATTCATGTATTTATTAGTTCAAGTTTCAGAGTTTTAATTACTAACATAGTTTTCTTTGAAGATAATACCACTCCAAAGTAGTTGATTTGTTTATGTTCCTTTATTTACGTAAAATTTATACCTTATTTTTAATCTCAAGCGATAATTCCTTGTGAATAATAGTTTTTTCATAGTTTGTATTAATGTATTGCTTTACTTAAGATTCATGATTTCAAAGTTTAATTCATAGTTAGTCAACTAAACAAGAGGACTTGAAACCATAAAACCTTAGCAGTGTTCGGTATCTATGGTGCCTCTTGGTCACACTTATGGGTAATGTTGTTGTATTGAACTACTGCATTTAACACTTAATAAATTTGCAACAACGATGTCTGTGGCATCGTCCCTCTAAATCATCAAGGAGAAATAAGGGTCATTTGGAAGTTAAAATGCAAGGGGCGAGTAATCCCCCTTGGATCGATAAACTAAGAAGATAAATCTTAAATGAATTTACATCCACTTAGATAAACCTTAGAAAACCCCCTTTAGGGTTTGGTTGTGAGTGATGATATTGGATATTTATTTCATCTTGATAGAATTTAGTGGATGATAACGAATTAAGGTTGTTGGCATTATACACTCAAATGAGAATAGTTGATGTTGTCATTGATGGCAACCAACTAGTAATATGGTTCACATGTTACACCAGCAACATATATCATTTACCGACACCGATAGGCACTACAAAGATTATTCTCATCGACATCCAATCTACACCGCCAGAAGATCTTACCAACACTTTGAGCCAACATGGAAATTATATTGTATTGTATTGTAATTATATTGTATAGTCGACATGATGTATTGTAAAGACTCATATATGTATGAGATCTTGTAGGTCATTTTGTAAGTAAGGAAATGTAATTAGGTAATGGATGTAAGCGGTATATGAGAGCGAATAACTGTATATGCATTATGATGTAATTATTTTATGAGTGAATAAGAGAAGAGAAGAGCAAAGCAAGGTTTATGGCAGAGGTATTTGACAGAGCTTAAACCGGTAATGAATCTAGCATTGCAGATGCTATTTTGAGCAGTACATTGTCATTGGATTTAATCATCCAATTTTGTAGTCAGTGTGACTCCATTTTTGTGATTGAGCAGTGAGCTCTAGGTTGTTGGCCTTTCTGTATGTCCAGGCCCCTATTGTATAAGTAATATTTATTCATATTGTCCAGTGAGTAAATATTGTGGGTCACAAATCCCACCAAGGTTTTTCCCCTACCGGCTTTCCTCGCCAAGAATATCTGTGTTATAGTGTGCATTGATGGTTATACTGTTATTTCTCTTTATTGCATTATTACTTGTTTACCGATATATTAATTTGGGTTATAAAGTTGCAAACAAGTTTAAATCTTTTGTCTACCGGTTAGACACTGATTCACCCCCTCGCCCCCTCTTAGTGTCTTTGGGACTGTTCAAGTATCTAACAATTGGTATCAGAGCCTAGTCCTCTATTTGTAGAAGCCTAACAACATGAGGAAGATTCTGAAACCGGTACCGATGGAGACAACAGTTGGAAGGAGCTCTTGAAGATTTTGATGCAGAAAAATTGAAGAATATCAAACTGGAAGATGAACTTAGAACTGCTTGGGAATTCATCAAAGCACTTCAAGATAACCTGGTTATAGCAAAGAATAAGAGAAAATAATTACATGTGCAATTGCAAAATCAAGATGATGAAGAAAAAGAAACTCTCAGAGATATTGCAGACAAATTGAGAAAAGAGAACAATAACATGAAGAATGAGATGCAAGATTTAACCATGAGACTATGCAAGGATATTGAAGATAAGAAGATGAATGAAGAAGATTTGGCTAGAAGACTTAATGAAAGATCAGATGAATCTCAAAGGCTTAGTTATGAAAATGATATGCTTAAAACTGATTTGATTCGCATGCAACATGACAAAGAGGAACTTTTGAGACAAGTTAGCACTTTGGAAAGTGAGTTGGTCACTGCAAATGAATACAAAGACAAATTCAAGAAGAGTTCAAATAATCTTGATGATATGTTGAAAAGTAATAAACCTAATGGAGAAACAATTGGACTTGGATTTGAACATCAAGAAAGTTCTGGGACTGCAAACAATCATGATCACAGTAAACTGGTAAGGCAACCTAATGCTTATAAATTTAATGGAAAATATTTTAATTGCAACAAATTTGGTCATAGAGAAAATTAGTGCAGATTTAGGAATAATCAGAATACAAACTTACCCATCGGTCAATATTCTAAATGAAATAAAAATGGTCATAACTCAGACAATTGTAGAATGAATGTGAAATGTTATGTTTGTGGTAGATTTGGACATTTATCTAATCAATGCAGAACTCAAACCGATCAAGGTTATGGAAAGGATATTCAGAGAAACAATGCAACTTGTTATGCATGTAACAAGATTGGGCATATTGCAAAATTTTGTAGAAGTAAGACTGTACTGGCGAACAATAAAAGATCCAATAACAAAGGCAAAGAAAAGGTGACTAAAATCAAGCAAGAATTTTCTAAACAATGGATTAGGAAGCGAGATTAGAGAAGTGATGAATCCGTCACTGCACTGCCAAAACAGGGTAATCCTGCACTGGCAGGAGATTCTTCGTCTAACAAAGGAATAATCCTTAGGGGTAAGGCAACAAAATGAAAATCATGCATTTACCCTCGGTTGGTGGTAAAAAGTTGTATTTCTTCTTTACCGGTAGATATGTGGAGTTTTCACTTCACTGGTGAAGCATTTATTGTGGTTGTAAGTCAATTTTTGGTTATAAAGGCATTGTAACTTCTCATTTTAATTCACCAAGCATCCAAGCATTCGAAGAGAGTGAAATTGAACAAAGGCATTCTAAAGGTGAAGCAACAAAGGTCTTTTCAAAGCATTCAAGGATTTCTTAGTTAAAAGGTATTTATTTTTCACAATGGCATCTTCATCTTTTGTTCTCGAATTTGTAGCAAACCCTACCATTCTGGAAAACATTAAACGACCTAGACCCATTTTCAATATCATTCCTAAGATAGAAAAACTAGATGACTCTATTGGTGCATTTTCTAGAATCCCGAAGGGAGTCGCATTTGTTGAAGACCCTAGGGCATACATACATTGTTAAATAGAAAGTTTAGAGTCTGAAGATTTGATGAAAATGTATATGAATGTAATCACTGACAAGAATGGGGTAGTGAAACCAGAACATAAGGTAGTTGAGGATTTAGGTTTCATAGATATCCTCCATATTCTAGAATTCTCAGATGAAGCTGTCTGCTATGTCCATAGCAGGGTTCACGGTGACTTTATGTGGTTGGACCCAGTATTTAAGATTACCAAGGAAGCTATTAGAGTTGTTATTGGTTTACCCTCCACCGGTTCTAGACCTGACAAGAAGAAGAAAATCCCTAAAAAAGAGGTTATGATATTAACCGGAGCTACATTTGACAACAAATCACTTAGGGTCAATGATATAAAGGACAAAAATGTTAAATTTGCTAGCATGGTCATTGGCTATAAAGTTGGTCATACAAATAGGTTGAATTCTGTATCTAGTTTGTGCATTCACAGTGTACATAAGATGATATTGAACAATGCAAAGATTGATATCTATGAATGGTTAAAGGATGAACTGTTAGATAATTTGCATAAGATCAAAGGTGATAAGAAAAGAACCTTCAAATTTGGAAGTCTATTAGTGTGTTTAATGCTTTACTTTTCAAAAGAGATCCCTGTAGGACACAAGGATTTTGCCTATGATATTTATGTTGGAAAACAGATAAAGGAGGCAATTACCGGTATGGAAGCTAACGGTGACGAGTTGGTGAAAGAGTATTTCAAGAATTTCCAAACTAAAATAAAACAGAGGGAAAGGATTCCATAGAGCATCGTAGACAAATATGATAAACATATATGCTTTGTAGTGAAGAGAGATGAAATTTGGATGGAGGTAGTTAGACCCAAAACTATCTGGATTACTAAAATGGGATATGAGGTGGACTCTCACATCTTAGACTCATATGCTAAAATAATCCTAGATGCTCTAATGGAACCAACAGAGGAAATATTTGGTAATGCTAAAACCATTGAAAGTGGTGTAGCTATGATGAAGCAGAAGAAGAAAAGAGATAAATTTATGAAAGATGCTTCGAAGATGGTAAAAGATGTTACAGAAGGATTGATGAACCTTTGCAGTATTGTTTCTAGTGTGAAATAAAGTCAATCAAAGCAGAAATCGGTAGCTCACATTTCCCCTGTGGTTACTTCATCTGATTCAAACGATGATAGGGCAGCTGAATTCAAGAGAGAGGACGGGAAGAAAAGAAAACCCTCACCGACACTTGCTTCATCTCCCAAGAAGTCAAGGACATAGAAAAAGAAACAATAGGTTGTAAGAGAGCCCAGTGGTCCGAAGAAGAAAGTGACTCCAAAGAAGAAACAAGAACCTAAGGCACCAAATATTCTTACACCGGAAGAGTTGATCAATGAAATCACACAAGAAGGTAACCTTAGTAATGTGAATAAACTTTATCATTATTTCAAGGATTCAGATAAGGATACTATAGAGGAAAGCATTATTTTACATCTTGATATGTACAAGAAATTTCTTATTGAAGTTGTAGATGATCTGCCAAATGATTTATACTTAAGGTTAGAGGCTACGAGAATATTAGTAATGGAATTAGACAAGAAATTAAAAGTAGAGGCTCTAATTGTTGCACATCCTATTAATTCCAAATAAGCAATTGATGATTTAATTTCAGAAGCAAATAGAACAGTTTTTGTGAGTGGTCACTGGCAAGTTAGCCTTATGGCAAGCAGAGTGAAAGAAATAGCAGATGAAATGGCAGATAAGTGGGATATATTTTTTGTGGAAAGAGAGAAGAAAGAAGAGAAGGATAGATATAAAATAGAGAAGTCATTTGCCAAGGTATATCAGAAAGATAAGGGTAAAGGAAAAATTGGTAGTGTACTTGATATCACAGTCAAGGATAACCTTCCTCCACCGGCACAGGACACCCCACCAATAACTGCAAAGCACCGACACAAACTAATAATCAACTAGAGGAAAAGGAAGAGGAAATGACAAGAGATGACACTAATCCAGAGTCTAAAATTCTTTTTACCATGAATGTGGACACATAGGATTTTAAAATTGTCATGGATAAGGAAATTGCAGAGGTTAAGACAACTGAAGGTACAAATGTTGAGGTCTTTGAGTTACTGGTCAACACTGTTGACTCTCAAAATATTGAGATACCAGCTGAAGTTAAGAAAATAGATACCATCCCTGATGATACTCAGCTTAACATTGAGAAACTAGTAGAAGCAAAAATAGAAGCACAAACTGAAACCGGAAAAGGACAAGAACAAAGTGTAGCTAAACTGGCAGTCAGCAAGGCAGAAAGTAAGGATGATGGTAAGGATGAAAATAAAATTGAAAAAAAGAGTGAGCAAAAGGAAGAAACAGTGAATAATGAAGAGGTAAATGATGGAAGCAAGATAGCAGAAGTGGTTAAGGTTAATGTGCAGGAATCCGAAGATGAGAAGAAACCAACTGCATAACCTCACACTCCACCTAGCACTTCCACTATGGATTATAGACCTACTAATGTGATAGATGTACTTTTGGATTCCATAAAGAGGATCACAAATTGAAACACCTTAGCATTTAAGGCCATTGATGATACTTTACCTATTTTGAAAATGATTGCACCGACATGTAAAGTTGATCATATTGATGGATCTTTAGGTAAATTGGACACATTGTCCAAATTCATTGCTTCAAATATTCTAATTGTGGATAAAATTAATGAAGAGACTGTTAAGGAAAGGGTGAACAAGGAGAAAGGTGAATTCTTTGATAATACTATTAAGGACTATACTGAGCACATTGATTCTTTGTTACCGACACTTAATTCCGCTATTTTGGAATATAAAGAATTGTATAAGGAAGCATGCAAGCCTCACCATCTAATAGGGGATATTGATGAGGAGATAAGGAAAACACAAAAGGAGATTGATGATATAGCAGATAACATGATAGGTTCTTCGGAACTTACTTCAGTTTTTTATCAAGAAATGGAAGTTTTTGAAGAAAAGATTGAGAAATTAGAAAAGGAAAAAGCAAGGATAAGAATGAAGGCCTGGGAGCTGAAAAATAAAATTGGTCCTAGATTGGACAACCTTCTAACACAACAGATTGAGCTGTCTAAAGCAACCATTCAAGGAGAAAGATAACCAAAGAAACAAATGCATTATCTGACCGGTATGATCCAACAGACTGAAACCATTATTTCTGATAGCACTAAATTTATGCAGAGTCTTAATCTGATTTTGGTAGATATCTTTCATATTGTACATAACCAATTACAAGCTTTGAGGTAGAATTTTGAATTTTTTGACTCTTTTTGACATCCTTTGTCATTGATGTCAAAGGGGGAGTAGTAGTGTGGGAGAAAAATGTACAGAAGGGATCATTTGCTAAGGGGGAGCACTCTTATTTTTGGACTTCATTTTTTGGATTTTTCTCATGAGTGTTGCCATCAATACCAAAGGGGGAGATTGTTGGCATTATACACTCAAATGAGAATAGTTGAGTTGTCATTGATGGCAACCAACTGGTAATATGGTTCACAGGTTACACCAGCAAGAGACATCATTTACCGGCATCGGTAGGCACTGCAAAGATTATTCTCACTGGCATCCAATCTACACCGACATAAGATCTTACCGGCACTCTGAGCCGATATGGAAAATATATTGTTTTGTATTATAATTATATTGTATAGCCGACATGATGTATTGTAAAGACTCATATATGTATGAGATCTTGTAGGTCATTTTGTAAGTAAGGAAATGTAATTAGGTAATCAATGTAAGCAGTATATGAGAGTGAATAACTGTATATGCATTATGATGTAATTATTTTATGAGTGAATAAGAGCAGAGCAAAGTGAAATAAGGTTTATGGCCGAGGTATTTGATAGAGCTTAGACCGGTACTGAATCCAGCATTGTAGATGCTATTTTGAGCAGTACATTGTCATTGGATTTAATCATCCAATTTTGTAGTCAGCGTGACTCCATTTTTATGATTGAGCAGTGAGCTCTAGGCTGTTGGCCTTCCTGCATGTGCAGGCCCCTATTGTATAAGTAATATTTATTCATATTGGCCAATGAGTAAATATTATGGGTCACAAATCCCACTGAGGTTTTTCCCCTACCAATTTTCCTCGCCAAGAATATCTATGTTATGGTGTGCATTGATGGTTATAATGTTATTTCTCTTTATTGCATTATTACTTGTTTATTGGTATATTAATTTGGGTTATAAAGTTGCAAACAAGTTTAAATATTTTTATCTACCAGTTAGACACCAATTCACCCTCCCCCCCCCCTTCTTAGTATCTAACAAATGGTGACGTATTTAATAGGAAATAGGACTTAGCTATTTAGGCCACAAGCAAAATGTCACCTAGAAAGTTTTTTCTATAGAGCTACCATCGTGGGTGGCAACCGTAGAGAAACTATTTGGGACATTGACCCCAGAAAGGGTAACGTACCCACCAAATAGTTTGCATTAAACCATAGATAGAAACCAGAACTACATAATACATGTCTTGATCTTGTGCCGAAGCGGGTATGTAGGCAGTCTAGGGACAAAATTTTCCCTAGCGTTGGCAACAACAATGAGAGAAAATTGAGAGGGGGGAGTGAAAGAGTTTTCTACTGGATCTGCAAACTCAACCATAAATACAAATTTGATAAACTATAGCAACAACAAAGATAAGCAAATAAACAACACAACACACAAGGCCAAGATTTTGACATGGAAAAACCAGTTAAGGGAAAAACCACGGTGGGAACCTACCCACAATAAGATGATACTCTGCAATAGTATGTGCAAATATTTCAATGGGGAATGCACGAACATTCAGGCACACTGCCTAGATCTTACAACTTAGGATGCAATAACCCAGAAGGCTACAACCCTCAGGGAAGGTTCACTACCTTACAAGGAAGTCTCACTGACTTACAAAATTATCGGACTACAATCTGGAAGAAATTAACTAAAATAATAGCATCTCCAAACATGCCTGATGGCAATTTCAGTTAAGCACAATTGTTTGCTCTGCAACACCAATCTCTTCTCAATCACAATGTCGAAGGATAAATCACTTGTTCACACATACACCACTCTCTGATAATGCAGACACAACCATGTACCTA
The DNA here is from genome assembly GCF_030272615.1 of Cryptomeria japonica. NCBI lineage: Eukaryota > Viridiplantae > Streptophyta > Pinopsida > Cupressales > Cupressaceae > Cryptomeria > Cryptomeria japonica. The sequence goes on from NC_081411.1 coordinate 764,320,991, forward strand.
AATTACATGACTATATCACCTATTTATACAAATCATCAACCTTGACTACAAAGTCGGCCAAAACCTCAACTCACAATTACAAAATCACATCAAACAATACATATGTAAACTACCAGACCAATGTGATGATATAAATGACATAACATGGTCCTAAACCAAATATACAAATGCTCAAATACACTAGAAATCATGCCAAGATCAACCCCAACACGCTACATGTAATGCACCGCTAGGAACCCTAAAGGAAAACAACACAACTAGGCAACTAAGGGGTGAAATAATTTTTTTTTTAAAAAGACTAAGTGCACTAACTAAAACCATTGCACGTTTAATAACACATCGGAAGTCTAACATATGTTTTCCTAAGGGTGACCAACAAAGATTAATTCATAGATTATATTAACACCACAGTTAATCCATTTAATTAGATAAATTGAATACTTAAATTTAAAACTACACATACATCCACATTTCATAATAAAGAAATAAAAGTATTCCAATATATCCAATTTCCATAAACCATTTAAACATAAGATCAAAGCAATAACATTCATTTCATTGACATAATAATATTACAATATCCATAAATACATGGCTTCCAATAATACCACTGGTTACAAAGATACAATATCAAGGTTACATAAAAGTTTGATACAATGACCATAAGGTCTCAACTAAACAATGATCTAACACAAACCACGAACCAAGAAACACCATTGAAGCCTTTCCTTGCCTAAAGAAACAATCCAGAACATCCGATGGGAAGTGGCACTACCACCTGACCATGTGATCTCGAAATGGAACCACCCCACCGTGCTAGGAGATAGTAGAAAACCCTCAAGCAAGCAAAGTAAGACAAGTACGAAAGGACTACAAGACTCTACAAACATCCATGTGACTCAACTCACAAAACACTAGTGACTCTAAGAATGAGAGTGTCATCGCATAGCTTGATGGTTACCATGGTACAACCTCCATAGGTCCCAGTCCCCATCCTTGGGTTTCTCCTAGTAACCTCTCCCAAGCCTCCGGTTCCAACTAAGTCTCATGTGGACCCTACCAATCCTTTCGTGAAGACAAGGTGGTAAGTTTGCCATTCCAGACCTTCTCGTAACATTATGAGCCCTGTACAAGCACTCACCTATGCACGAGGTACACTTATCTTAATTAATATTTATCTCACTCCCCCCCCAATATATATTATTATGTTATCACTTTTTAACTAACTTTCGATGGGTTATCCTGTCATCCACTTCGGGCACGACCTCCGCTCAAAAACTACTCTCTCTCATAGGACACTAATAGGAAAGGTCTCTCTACGAGAACTCTATGGTGAAACAGACAACCATAAACAATCCTGACAAGCACAGGTGAAGGATACACAAATACCAACCCAAGATTGACCATTTGGACAAAAACACACAATGGCTCATATCAAATAGGTTATACAACAACACTTGGTCTAGGAGAAATAATAACATAGGACACAATGACAATTCAACCAGAATACCAATGAAATTTAAGCTTGACAGAAAATATCATTTACACAAGATCCTAATACAAGCAATCTTTTCTTAAAACAGCCAAAGCATAAATTAGTTGCTAATAAAGATTTTTCCAATAACAAGAAAATACAACTATTTAATACAAAAACATCCATCTTGTCATTTGTCCAAAAAGATTTAAAATAAAAATAATTCTCCTAATGTATTTTCAACATATTAATAAAAATTATAAGCTCTATTTTTGAAACATTCCAAATTGTAATTAAATAATATTTAAAATACATTAAAAATATTATAATAACTACCATAAGAAAAACATATCTAATATATAAATATATATATAAACACATATATGAATATACATATATCTATTTATATACATATATAATATAATACATAATAAATTTTATTTATCCAACCCCTGGGTACGAAACCTGAAACAGTCATACCACAGCACGCACAGGGGTTAGAAAATAATTTAAAAATTAAAAACACGTTAAAACTTGTTTATAACCCTTAGCACGGTAGCCTAAGCTACTACCGGTAGCACTACTACCGTCGGCAGTACTGTGTACTACCGTCGGTAGTGGATGCTACCATAGGTAGCATGCCCTACCTTTATATATATATATATATATAAATTTCCAAATTACTAAAAAAAACCATTTTACATAATTCCCATAGAATTTTAAAATTTCATATAAATTGAAAACTCATTCACATAATTTTATTTCAAACACAATTTTTTTAAAATTTAGATAATCAAATAAATTTAATTCACAATTAAATTTATTTCTAAGAAACCACAAGATTTATTTAAAGAACTATTAATACAAATTAAACAAGAGAGAATAAATTAATTCTCTCAATGTTTTCAAAAATTCATCCTTCCCATAAACTAGAAAAACACATCAGGCATGGATTTTAAAACAAAACTTGAATTCACTAGAAGAGGGTTTATATTCGACAATAATTTTATACACACACATCAAACAGAGAAAAATAGAAATATCTACTAAAACCCACAACTAAGAATTCATCCAACCTGGTATAGCTTTCCTAGAAGAAATCTGTAGAAGCGCCCTAAATTTTTCAATAAGCTTCTAATAAATTCCTTCACCTAAATTCCAGACCTGTTCCTGTGTGTAACTAAAATAAAGACCTATACCCCTATTTAAACTAAAATTCTAGGTTCAATAGCTTTTTCACAAAAAACCTAAATTTAGAATAATAGTAATTTTCTTTTCTTTTCTAAATTTATCACAAAAGATAAACTAACATGCAATAATCAAAAATCATTATTCTTTCTTTTCTTTTCCCATGCACATTAATTAATTTTCTAAATAAAGAATTAAAGCAATATTTTAATTCTTATTAATCCTTTTATTCATTTATTTAATTAAAATTTTAGGAAATAATAAAAACAATTAATCTAATTTATTTTTTCATTTAAATAAAAATATATTTCTAATATCATGTAGCTTGCAACTTAATTTAATAATTTCTTTTAATTAACTAAATTTATAATCTCAATGCATAAACAATACAACTATGAGATAATTCCATAAACTTAATTAATTAATTAATTTAATCAACTAAAACACTCAAATTAAACAAAACTCAAGCAAATACTCATAAAAAGATCAAACAACAAAATACGAAGTCCGAACAAACTAACAAGATGACCAACTGACGACACTCATACGAGTGTAACTGAGTAAAATAGGGTCAACTAGTATCTCCTCCACTTCCATCGGAAAATATAAGGCACGGTCAGACCTGTGAAGCCAAGTGGAGACGATACCCCGTACCTACTCGGTACTTGTACCTGCAATATCATGCATCACCGAACCACACATGCATGTATATACAATATAGAAAACACGACATACACACCGATGAAGGAGAATCATGACGTTCCTTGTCTCATCGAAATGAGTGAAGGAAAATCGTCCCCTTGCATCCAATACACTCGTAAACACACAACATATAATTACACATTGCATAGATAAAGTAAGATGTCAGTACATAGCAATAATCCATAAAATGCCATAAATCACAAGTACTGAAATACTGCAAATAAATTATACATCTCATTTCTAGTTAAAGCATAATGTTACAAAAATCTGAATAATATATCATGGTAATGTATCCACTGAAAACAACCAATAATAAAATATGAGTCTAATGAGTTCAAACTAGTAGGGGTACTACACTACACCACTAGGAAAATTGCATAACATGAAGAACATCACCTGTTCAACAAAATCACCAAGAAATCTCACAATGATCAATGCGGACCATCAAAACAAATATGACACAATTAGAAAACACCAACAAGAACCTTAGAATCATTAGTAATAGTTGTACCAACACCACTTATCAAATCTTTATCAATCAACATCTGAACCTCAAGAACACTCAATCAACAACAACTGTCACAAAGAAAAGATAACTTGTGGAGTGTTGGTTTCCAAATAGGATTTACACTATCTGATGTAGCAACCAAGTTTCTCTTTCACTTATCTATGGAGGAGCCAACTCCAATACTCAATATCCTCCAAGACTTGGACCAACTAACAAGGATCTTGACAAATCTTTCTACAAAACCCAGGAGGGTGATCCCTTAGCAAATTTACAGCCTCTACACCAAAACTGCAAATAACACTATAACAAAGCAGATAGTCTCATATAATAAGGCTCAACACAAAGGGAGAATGTTGCAAGAATGACTAATATCACATTGATCCTAAACCAATATGGAGCATGAGATGACAACAAATATATATAAAATGAAAAGACAATCGTTATTTATCAAAAAATATCAAGACAAAGATGACACAGACAAAATACTGATAGCAAGAAGATTATATAGCCTAGATCAGTGCCTTATCTCAATGGGAGATTGGATTTACAGAGTGCATATTGACATATGATAGAATGTTTCTCTAGTATATAGATCTAAGATATTATTGCCTTACAATAAATCTCATTTGTAACCAAACCTAAAACTTCTTATCGAAATCCCTGCACAAGTCCTATCAATCTGTAATTCTATTCAAGCATTTTAATAAATCTGTTAGATTAAAGCATGAAATAGAAATTACACACACCACAATAATGAGCTAAATGAAAAGAAACCCTTGATTTATTTCATTCAAAATATGACAAAATTATACATTGGAGAGAAATACATTTGAATTTTGTCCTTTTAAATTCAATCACCGGCTCTACCAAAAAAATAGTATACATTCCAAGGATTCAACAACTTCACAAAATTTAACACTGAACTTTTTATCTACTTGCTCTGTATCAGACTTAACAAAATGTTCTGAACTTCACTTATGACTCTCTACTAGGACTCATCTAGAACCAAAAATTCTAGAAACCTAGAAAAAGACTCTTAAACACGACCCTGAATTCCCTTTTATGAAACAAGGGAGCGAACAAGCTTTAGGCCTGAGAAAACATACGTCACAAGCTATTTGGATTGCTTGTGATTCTTGTTACAAAAATATTCCCTAGTGGAAAAATATCCTATCTGTCTCTTGAAACATTCTTTATGCTTGGCCTTCTTAGAAACTATCGAAGATGATACTGGTGTTGGCTCATGACGATCTGGATTCACTTCCTGAGGTAATAACCAATGCAAGATGCCAAAACTAGGAACCGAGTTGTTATCCCTAACAGTAAGTACATTCTCACCTAATTATTATACTCTTCTTCTAATGTCCATTCAAAATTCATAACCTCATCTGCCTTGGTCCTATATGGAGTATATTTAATGGCTACTTGGTTGGCTTCCCTCTCAAAAGTTTCAAAAAATGTGTCTGTATTGATGATCTTATCCATACTATCCTCAAGCATATCTGTATCGAGGCTATCACGTATTAATTCTACTTGAGAATTAATTACCCTCTCTGCCTACTCTTTCCATGACTGCAATTTTTTAACATCTCCACTCTCCCCCATAATCCTAGGCAGCAAAGTGTCTTGTAGTTCATTGAAACTCTTCATCAATTCCCTGATTTTCTTCTCTAGATTCTCTGGCAGAGTCTGAAATTGTTGTAATAACTTTACCAACAAATAAGTTGGTTGAAGTGCTTGAGGTCTATCAACATGAAACTTTGAAGCCATGAACATCATTTTTAGTTCATTAGCTCTATGCACCCACTTACCAAATAATGGTGCAGCTATCTCTTGATCCCTATCAAAAACATTTATGGCTTCAAACAATAAAGAGTATAATGAATGAATATTGTGTAACCTACTGCCAATTTTCTCATTTAAATGGCTCAAAATTGTCTTCACTATCTCCTTCTTTTCTAAGACAGCTCTTTCCTCTGTGTCTTTTATTTGATGCTCCAATTCCTTTATTTTCTCAAGCATCTGAGCCTTGGTCACATCAACTGAATATGTATCCTCCTCAATAATTGGTTCCAATGCAGAAATAGAGGGTTCAATTCCAACTGGAAACTTAGATGTTGATTCAGTGGGGATTACTAAAGGTGTTTTAGACCTTGAGGACAAATTAGGAGGGGCTTTTAATTGCTTTTGCTGCAGTAGTTGAACTGTAGTTTCCAATTCAATATTCTTTTGTTGAACTTTATTATACTCTACAAATACATGTTCATATTTTATTCGGTATTCCTCTCTATCTGCCTTTTCCCTCTTAGTTGTTTCATGTGCCAAGCTTGCCACATTCACTATTAAGTCAGTTGCTTCCACCACCGAAGTCTTAAAAGCTCTTTTTACAATCAAACTTCTCCTCCAATTGGGGTTTATGTCTGCTATGTCAAGCTTTCTATCCCCTTTAGTTAACAACCAAATTGCCAAAGTGGCATACTCTTGGCTATATGCAGACCCTTGCAATTCCAATCTAACTTCTTCCTCTGAATTATACAAAGCTTGCTGAGATTTCCTTATTGCATCAAAAGTTACAACATTTGCAATATCCCATTCTACAAGAATCAATACCCCTGCTTGGTCAACAGTTCTTCTTCCATCTGTAGGAGTGATAGCCTTAAATTATTTCATCATTTCACTTTTAACTTCTTCTTCAACTTCCTTATCACTTCTATCAGGATTTTGGTCCCTTTTCTCAGCACATCTATTTTTATATTCTTCAACTTTAGTTGTCCAGACCAATTGTAAAAATGCCTGGTTGTGAACAAATATCTCATCTATCGGGAATTTGTCACATGCCTCTTTCCTTGTATCCTGGATGGATTTTTCTTGTATGTCCAATGGAGAAAGGTCCCAATCTAATTACCTTGGTGGAGATGGGATTCCAACCTGTAACTCTTCATTAGTAAGAATGATCACATTCTCCTCCTCTAGTTCTTGTGCGGGTTGTTCTTCAAGCTTATCAGTCTTCTACCTCTTATATGGAGGAGGTGAAGGAGGAGGTGAAAGGATTCTTTCAGGTGGGGATTCAACAGCTATAATCACTACCCCTTTAAGAGGCCCATGCTGAGGTTCAAGGGTTTTTTCTTGTGTCATTATCCCCTTCCCCTTCTTCTTTATCTCTTGCTCCTCTTTACTATCACCTTCATCTATTACTCTTCTATAAATAACCCTCCCTGAAGGCCTATGAATAGGTCTCTCCTCTTTTGGTTCCCCTTCTTCTAGTGATTTTGATCTTTGTACTCGGGACCTTTGTTGTTCAAGCTTTGACAATGGATTTTGTTGGGTTGCTAATTTTGGAGGTTCTTCCCTTATTTCTTGGTCGCTTGTTATCTCCAATTGCTCCACCTCATCCATTAGTTCATACATGACTTCATTAATTTTTTCTATCAAATAATATATTTTATTATAAAATGGTCAGAATTCTCTCAACGGATCATACTTTTGATCCAATCTATGGACTTTATCAAGCAAATTCTTATAAGCCATCCATCTTTGTTTTTTGACCTCTTGTTTATCCAAATCAAATTTATTTTTGACCAATTCTTCTGGAAAATCAAAATAATGAGGTAGCTGAGTTCATTTGATTCTTTTTCTAAACATTGCATAAAAACCCTTTGGGTCATTGTGCCCCATTGTGCTAACTCTCAAGCAATAAGGAGAAAGAAACTTTTCAAAATGGACCCATCCTCCTTTAAGAATTACAAAATATGGGACTATAGTGTAGTCAGGAAAAAAGGTGCCTTTACCTCTCTTTGTCAGCTCATCTTCATGTATGCAGCCCAATTGCCACATAACTTCTCAAATCCTAGTCTGAGTGGTACATTGAAAGGTAACAGAATAAGGAATTATATCCCCCCAATTATGCTCAATTTTCAATTATTGCCCTTTTTCCATTGGCCTCAAAAAATCATACAACTCCACTGGAATCTAATGGGAAGGTATCCTCAAAGAGAATTAATTCCTTGTTTAAGGGAAGTTAGGTGTTGTCCTAGTGGGATTCATTCATTGTTCATCTGGTCTACTAATCAATTTAGACACCTCAACTCTCTAAGAGTTCTCCCAATCAAAATGTGCTCATTGGTTGCTCAAGCATGGTTGATATTCACAAGGGTAAATCCAACCTTACACTTTCAAACTCCTAACAAATGCTTGCAGAGGTTATAGTAGGTGTTTGTGATGTTTTTCAAGGATAATCAATTGTTTTTTAAGTGAGGGTTTAATTCATTTCCCCATCGCTCCTTCCTTTTCCTATTTTCTAGGCCTAGTAGCCCTAGAGCCCCAATTAGCCCTACCTAACCGATTTTTGTGGATTTTCTCCCAATTTCTCCAAAGACCCACACAAACTCTTTGCTGATTAGGACACCCTTTTGGAAGTACTTTCCAATTTATGAATTAAGGAATCTCAGTTTGACCGTACAGGTACGGAACCTGAGAAATGCTTATTTTAGGTGGTTTTAGGCTTATTTTGGTCTTTTTCATAGGGTTAGGTCTCTTCCTTGGTCTGCCACACCTCCAAATTCACACATATGCTTTGCCACACATCACTTTTTCATCCCAAACACTCTACAACTCCAACCTTGCTCACTCCTACAAACACTTGCATAATCTCATTCATTTCCTAACCGGGCTATGACTGAGCTTGCCTAGGAAATGATGCTCATTGGCCTTTCAATGACCTCCAAAGGAAAATAAAAGCTATATAAATTGTACAAAGGTTCCATGGCTTGAGTCCCAAGGGTTATTGAGAAGAACTCAAAGGACTTTAAGCTAGAACCATGTTTGGGCCTCTCAAACCCTTACTCAAGCCGAGAGCTTGCAAAATTGAAAATTCAATTCAAACCTACAAATAAACTAACCAAATTTTTTCATAAGCACTACAAGAACATGTAAAAAACAACAAGAAAAGTACAGAAATGCAATCAATCCATTAAGTACGGATTGCTACTCTAATTCTTGAAAAATGCAATTTAAAACTTCGAAAATGGTCTCAAATTGTATTCCAATCAACTCCAGGCGCTCAAAAACCTCATTAAATTCATTCTTAGGGATTTTATATGCCATTTTTTCCCTAAATAACTCTCCATCAGTTTCCTAACCAACCCTTTTCTCAAAAATGCAAAAAGTTGCTTAACGTTGCAAAAAGTTGTCAAGCAACTTTGACAACTTTTGCCAAAAAGTGCATTTTTTCCTTACATGATTTGTTTTCTCCTCCAAACCATCTAGGATGACTAAAAACCATTACATTAACATGTCCCAATTCCAAAAAAGGCTATTCAAGGCATTTTTCATCAAAATGCAAGATTATGCCATTTTAGGCTTACAAGGGCTTACAAGCCAAAATTGAGCAAATGCATTGTCCTAAGGACAATCAACCTACCAAAGAATTACAAAAACATATGAAGACCTGAGAGAATAATCTTATTCATCACTCCAAACCAACCTATGAACAAACACACCAAAATGAAGAAGTTGGACTCAAAACTAAGTGTTCTTGCACCAGAATCCTTTGTGGATTACTATCAACCGAGCATTAGGCCTAGATGTGAAGCAATTTTCAAATCTTACATATCTTGCATCCTTTATGTCCCATGAGATATTTATGCTCTAAACCTGTACTGGCATGTTTTCTCCATCCATTATCCTTCTCAACTCCATCTCTTCTGCAAACAAATCTGCATTTTTGTACAAGATCATGTACATAAGCATAGAATACCAGTAGAAAGAGATAGTAATGTCACCCTTTTTAATCTGTAGAAACCCCTCATGTATCTTGTCTGCAAGGTATGGAGAAAGTCATAAATCACTACAAAATTGGGGTGTTAAATCTGAATTCCCATGTGCATATATACTTTTGGGATTACTGTTTTTGGGTGGAAACCTAAAATCTGACACAGTGTGAAAAAGGTGGCCCTGAAATGATGTGCAAAAGCATCAATTGGAAAAGGCTCTTTGGAAATTGGGCCAATATAATACTCAGTATCTGTCGCCTTAGCCAAATGAGATGGGAGAAATCTTTCTCTGACTAAATATCTTGTCTTCTCATAGTCTTTCTTCAATTCCTCCAAATTGATAGGTTCCAGGGATGTAGAGGGTTCATATAAGGCAAAAACTTCCAAAAAATCCTCCCTCTAGATGCTCAATAGAAATTCTCCTTTGCTTCCCCTCACAACCCTTGAGATTGAGTCATACTTATCTGCCACTGCTCTCAATAATTCCACATCCAAGAATACAGTAGGTACAACTTACTTCCCCAAATCATATTGGTATGCCTGTGAAAATGGGGTTGGTAAATTCCTATGACCGAACTATATCATGAACATGCTTAACTCTGACATAGACACCCTTGCATCTAATATCTTATAAGCGATGTCGACTAAACCCTCACCCAGGGTTTGTCCATGTGCAAACCTCCACCCTTGGTATTTATCATTTATTGACGACTTCAATTGGTCCAAGAAGTCATCATAGCGATTCCTCCTTTGATATTCAATATTACTAGAGTGTGGTCTTTGGGGTGCCATTATGAAAACCTAGGGTTCTTGATTTAATTTCTACAAGAAAATAAGGCCTTTTAAAAATCTCGCAGCTACTACAATATAACTAGGACTTTAAATTCTACTTGAAATTCCCCACCCTAGTTCTTATCAAAACACTTTCCCTACAAATTGAAAGCAATCCCTATGCATGAAAATTTGAAATTCACTAGAGAAAGATATAGCTTTGACTTACATTTTTTTCACACTGTGAACCCTAATTATGTGCTTTGAAAGCTCGCAACAATTTCCTTTGGCTCTTGAAAAACTCTTCGCTCTTGTTTGAACGCCTCTGGTAATTGGAAAATGGGCATAATTTGCTCCTTTAATGTCCCTGTATTGGCAGACCTATGTACCATCCACCATTACTACTCACGTGAATGATGAAATGGCTCCAAATATTTTTTAAATGAGTTTTAATCTTCACTGTAGGTCTGCCCCCATGTTGGCGGATCGAATAGTTTTCACTAGTCAATCTGACATTAACATCTATGCTGGCAGATGATCCCACCTTTGTCGAATAAGAAATCCCTGCGTCAATTTGCCTTACAACTCATCCCTATGGCCCCACCTTCAATTTTTCCCACTTAGTGTGGACACATGACATCATCTCGTGATGCCGTGGTGGTTAACGCCCTTGCACCTTCTAATTGCGGGATCGTGAGGACCATCTGATCAAGACAATCTTTAATCTGTCCACCTTGGCAACCATTTAGCTTAGGCCACTATCACTTGAGAACCATTTGATCGGCTTTTAAAAAATCTCCATCCATTTTCAGCACGTGCAAAATATACACCCTTTCGTTGGCCGAGCTTTAACTTATTTCTAATGACCTTTGATAAAATAAAATATTAAAACCCGTTTTTAACATTTGTTTCAACCACCCATTTTGTGATACATGGAAACTCCGGGACAAATGGCAGATCTCTGTGATGCTACAATGAATAGGATAGTCAACAAAGTATTTGTGGCATTGCGGGGACACTTAGCAGGAACACAATGGTAAGGAAATCGACCACTAGAAACCTAAGTTGAGAACCAAGACTTAGGAGAAATTAAAAACAAAGGGATTGGGGTACGTAGTAGAAAACCTAGAGACATAACATGGCCCCGCCAATGAGTCAATGACCCAAATTCATTTTTAAACCCAAAAAGGTAACGACTAAATAGAACGTTCTCAATGCTTACAAATAAAAGCTGGACAAGTGAAGGATAACCCTAAACCCTAAGCCATAAAAGGTACATTAGAGACCCAATTTAGCTAGAGATAAACAAGATTTATGAGGTGACCAAAATTTTTTGCAGGACATAATTTGAAGTCCTATCAATGGCTCTAGTTGGGGACGTTCATTCCTTTAGAATGAAGCGAGGATCCAAAATCTCAGGTGAAATGACTAAAGACAGGAAAAGCAAGCAAGGTGGATTTTGATGGTTAGAAGGCAAATCAAAACACAAAAACATATAAAATCATGAAGCATAAATCAAAATCAAATGAAAAACATGAAGATTAATGTTTTTTACCTTGCAAACCTTTACCTTCTCCCTTGAATGGATCTTGGATGAAGTCGAAGTGTGCCCAAATGCCTCCAACATGATGTCGATTTTCTCCTAGATTGCTTGATGTGGTTGGCTCTCCAACATTGTGCACAAATGGATGAAATGGATTTGAAGGATAAGATGGATAATATGGCTAAGTATGGATGAAGGATAATTTTGGCATGATGAGGATAAAAGGATGGTTTCCTAGGCACAAACTAGCACCATGAACTTGCTAAAATTGGAGATGAAATGTGAGGGGATGGGATCCTCAATTTATAGGGAGAGAAGAGGAAAAATGAAGGGTTAGGATTGACCCAAGATGGAGGGTCAGGATTCCTTGTGAGCCCACACAAGGCCCAAGAGGAAGTGTGGAAACCAAGAGATATGCCTTAAAGGCATTTCATGTCTCCACACTCCTCAAGGTACATTGGGAAGACTTCCCAATGTGCCTTGAGAAGAGCAAGGGATGGGACATTTCTTGAGGAATGAAAAGGAAGAATTAAAAATTCTTCAAAAAGGATGCTCATGGGAATTGGAGGAATAAGGAGGAATTAAAAATTCCTTGGAAGATGAGATGCCTAGAGGAATGTGAAAATTTGAAAATCTCACATTCACCTAGGAAAAGGGCATTTAGGGAGAGTGGTTGAATGGAAGGGACAAGGAGTTGACTTTGTGGCTAATCATGATGATTAGCCACTAACAACTCATTAGGAGAGGGATTAGAGGAAAGATTAAGTGAGATTAGGGTAGATAAGACTTGTAGGAGGATTTGACTAGGAGAGAGAATGAGTGGAGGGATTTAAAAATTGGAAGAATAATATTAAGTGAGCTTAGGGAGTTTCTAGAAGAATTTATCAGGTTAATGATGGATTAGGAAAAGGTTATTTGTAGGAACCACTTAGGTTAACTAATTAATTGAAATTAATTAGTTAAGAGGAGGATTTTGAGAAGATTTAATATTGAGGATTTTTAGAAGAATAAAAGGGGATTGATTTATTAAATAAGTCAATCACAGACTATGGTGAAAATATTGATTATAATTAATTAATATTGAGGAGAATTAAAAATTGGCATAATTAATAAATTAATTATGTTAGGAATTTAAAAATAATTAAAATAACTATTTTAAAGTGTCTACATTTTGCCCCTCTTTTACCCAGCGGCAAATTTGGTGATGGATAGAAGATAAAAGAAGAAGAGATAGATGCCCCAGCGTAAAGCGTGGGAGGTGTATGCCCCCTTGAGAATTTTGTTGAAAAAATTGATGAAAAAAATTCTTGAAAATAAAGAAGATAGAATTTAAGTGGAGGAGATAAGTGAGAAAGAAATAGGAAGTAGATGTAGAAAGACTAGAAGATAGAATAGAAGATGCAAGACTGTGGAGGAAATGGGCCCTCACGGGGGCCCATATAAGCCACAAAGGGCCCAATGAGGAGTCATTGTTACACACAAGCCTTGGATCCACTCAGAGCCTAGAAGGAGAGAAGGAAAGATGGATCACATTCCTACACGTGATCATCACGTCGAGAGGATCCGACGGTTCGACAAACACACTAGCTATGGACCACCAGTATGTAGGACAATTCACCTTTTTGAAATTTTTAGGGTAGGGGTAAAATTAGGGTTAAATTTAGGGCTTACAGTTAGCGAGGTGCATGCGCTGATCATTGTTTCAGCGCGCTTGCCAATGGGTTAGCGTGAGAACTAGCGAATAGCATGGGCGCTCACTGGGAGGGAGTGGCTAGAATAGGTTTTTTTTGCGGGTGGGGGGTTGATTAGTGTGGGTGCTCGTGCTTTGACACGTGCACTCAAGGGTTTATGTGAGCGCTCGTGCTAGTGCACAGGCACTTGCGTTGACAGTGGTTGGAGGGAGGGCTGGGGAGGTAAGCTTCATCTATTAGCGCCAGCGCCTACAGATTGGCGTGAGCACCTTGATTTTGGTGCGAGCACTGGAGAAATCAATGCATGCGCTTTAGAGGGGGATGGTTAGGTTTATTTTTTGAATTTTTGGGATAAGGTGAGGGTATGACTGGTTCCGGAGGGTAGAATAGGACTTGTGGACATGGAAATAATGAATTTGTTTGGTGGATGCAGGTGAAGATGGGGTCGTTGGCTTCGAGGGAGCATTGGCCCACTACTATAAGTTTATATCGGGAGTTGGGGCGTGATGAGCTAGAGGTTCTAGCTACTCTTGGATTGCATTTTGTGGGGAGGTGGTTGAGGATACAGGCTCATACTGTGATGATGACAACTTTAGTTGAGAGGTGGGACAATCGATATAACACCTTCCGTCTTCCTACTGGCGAGGTGACAGTGACCCTTTTGGATGTATGGAGGATCTTGAAGATCCACGTTCGTGGTGTCATCCCAAAGTATCAATTGGATGCAGTGGATTTTTATCTCTGGGAGGTTTGTGAGTATGAGACTCCACCGATGCTGGACAAGAGTAGGATGCATTTGGGTAGGGTGATGGGTATTAGATAGATTCCTTGCTTGGTACTGGTGATTTGTGGATTTTTGAGCGAGCAAATTATACCTAATCTAGGCAGGCATGGATTTCCTGTTGGATGGAGTAGGTGCCTTTATTTCATGGTCCTTGATAGGATGCAGTATGCGTGGGGAGTAGTGATGCTAGCTCATTTATACCATGATATGCATTTGGTGGTGTATAGGGAGTATGCTAGTTTATTTGCAGGAGTGACACTTCTCCACATCTAGGCTTGGGAGCACATTGCGGTTACTCGGCCACTAGGTGTACAGGATAGGTAGGCTCGATAGCCATATGTGGATAGATACAAGGGTCTGTATGGTTTTGGCGCCAAATTTTGGATGAGCTTATGTAGTTTATATGGTGGTCATTTTTGGATTGCGAGAGATGAAGGGGTGACTGGTAGCTGCACTGGGCTGGGGTAGAGATGTGGATGTTTGGTTGGTCAGTGTACATTATGGAGTATTATGCACCATTTAGAGTGGATAGACAACTTGGATAAGTTTAGGATATAGTGGGGGACATCCTTGTTTATCCTCAGATTACATGGGAGGTGAGATATTAGGGCCCAACGACGAGTCTCTTGGAGGGCAAGACTAGTTTTCAAACAATGTCTCATTTGGTCTGGGATGAGCGGATGGGGGCACGTAAGGATCCTAGGATGACAAGAGGATACAAGAGCTGGTGGGAGGGGCACTTGCCAATACGTCTTACCATTCCTGGGGTTTTGGAGGATGATGAGCTACAGCCAGCTGTGGACCAGGTAGTTGGTGGTGAGGATGATGGCCCAAGGGAGAGAGTTGTGGTTGGTGTAGGGTGTGGTGCTGGTGGTCAGAAGAGGAGAGTGAGGGTGGTATGGAGGAGGGAGAGGGAGCACCAGTAGGAGAGGTTGTAGAGGCTATGGGTGGTAGGGGAGAGGATGTTGTACCTATGGATGTTCCTGAGGCACAAGTGGAGGAGAGGGGAGGGATATCACAAGCTAATTTTGATAGAGTGCAGCAGAAGCGAGATACTACCTGTGGAAGGTTCCATTCTCTTGAGAATGAGCTACAGATAGAGAGAGCAGGTAGGGAGAGTCTGGAGGCAAAGGTGGAGCGGTTGACAAGAGATAACAGACTAGACAAAGAGCCTCCATACAGTGAGGAAAGAGGTGGATGCCCTAAGGCAGGAGAGGGAGGAGTCTAAGCGGATGTTAGAGGAGGCACAAATAGGGATAGCTATAGCGGCCCTTCAGGATGTTATTCATCAATAGGATGATGATCTAGAGGGGCTATGGGGTAGAATGCAAAGGGTAGAGGTAGATGTGATACGCCTGTGGGGGAGAGGGATGCAGCCCGCCGGGTGTTGGTTCCTGCAGGGCTAGGGTAGATATATGCCGATATTATGCAGCAGTGGGATAGGCTAGAGAGGGCATTTCGGGAGGCAGAGTACTAGAGGGGATTGTATCATGGAGTAGTACCTATGGCACAACAAGCAACTTCATACACAGAGAGTGTGCAATCTCATAGGACACAGATTCAACGGCCCACACAGAGCCAAGAGATAGGTGGATTAGTGGGTTTTAGGCCATCGAGAGGAGGGGAGGTAGGAGGTTCAAGTGGAGGAGGTACAACGGAGGGGGTGGGGAGATAGGAGGGGAGAGTTAGCTCTATTTTGGCTTATGCATCATATTTTGACCCTTCGAGGTGATCATTGTATTATGACAGACATATTCATCTCTTTTGAGCATATATATATATATATGATTTTGTGATGATGGATGGTGTGTGTTCTTTATTATGATGGATTCTCTTTATTTATTGTGATGTATGGATGTAATAATGGATATGTTGTGCTGACCTATTTGTGATGTAGAATGGATATTTATATATGTATGCCTATGATATGTTGCCGACATGTTTTGGATGCAGGATGAGTGATCATGCTTTTTGATGTGTATATATGTTGCATATGCAAATGTATGATGGATATGTAGATGTAAATGATTTATGATGCAATCTATATGAGGAATAAATGTAATGTTATGATATAATGATGTGATTTAAATGGATGAGTATTGTAATGTAATATATGTGGATGAATTAATGTCGTTTATTTATAAATGATGCATGTGATGAAATCTAAGTGCAATCTATGTGATAAATGTTTGTGGAAAAATGTCAATCTAAATGAGTAGTGTGATGAAATGAGAATGCAATCTATATGAATAATGTAACCTACATGGATAAAGTGAATGAATAATGCAAAGAGGGAATATGCCCATAATAACACAATGATCTTAGCTAGAAAATAGAATAATATGGAATAGATGGGCAATGGGGTAAATTGAGGACCCAATTTTAGATTAGGACTTTATGGAATGATGGTGAAAGTTGTGCACAAAAATGTGGAGAGCCAACCTAGTTTGATATTGCCATGGGTGACTTGCACCACTAATTATAGAAATCAGGATACCATGAGAAACCCCAAGGCGTGGACTGACTCACAATCAAATGGGAATTCCTTACACACAACTATGTAAGTGTTGAGAAACACTAATACAAAGTTGTGGGTACGTGCAAGGAAACCCTCAAACACACCGATACCTCTTGTACACCAGAGGGTGTGTTGATCAACACTAGTACCAGGTTGCTAGTTTACACTAGAGAGATCAAGTAGTTCAGGTTGAATTTGGATATCTACTTTCCAATGGTAAAAGTAAGAGGGATAGCCTCTACCCACTTGGTGAAGTACTTGGTGGCAGTGATAATGAATTTATGCTCATTGGAGGATGAGGGGTGGATTTTCCCAATGAGATTGAGCCCCCACTATGAGAAGGGCCAGGGTGTAATGAACGACTTCAATTCTTGTGATGGCACATGAATCTTGTCACCATGTTGTTGGCAAGGGATGCATTTCTTCACATAGTTATATGCATCTACTTCCATCTTAGGCCAATAATATCATGTTCTCAAAAGCTTCTTAGCCAAGGTGAGCCCACTTAAGTGTGCCCCATAGATTCCTTCATGTACTTCACCTAATTCCCATTCTGCCTCTTGTTTATCTAAACACCTTAGGAGGGAACTGTCAAAATGCCTTCTGAATAGGGTGTCTCCAAGGATAGTGTAATGAGCACATCGATGAATGAAGGTTTGTTGTTGGGTTTTGGTAAGGTATAGGGGAATGGCGTTGTCTTTTAGGAAAGAGAAGGTTTCTTGGTACCATGGGGACTCAGGACCAATGAGCACACACACCATTTCAGACTCTGGTAGATCGTATGTCGGTATGAATAGTTGCTTGACCAAGAACTCACACTTCTGACTATGTGCTGGCATTTGAAGGAGGGAGCTAATGGTGGCCATTGCATCTACAGCCCTATTGTTTGTTTGTGGGACTTGATCAAACTTGATTTTTGTGAAGTGTTGCTTAAGATCTTCAACCATGCTACGATAGGGAAGGAGTTTGTCATCCTTTGTTTGGTATTCATCATTGACTTGTTTTATGACAAGTTGGGAATCACCAAAGACTTGTAATTCCCTTATCTTCCCTTGGATAGCCAAGCCTAATCCTGTAATGAGTGCCTCATATTCTGCGATGTTGTTGGTACATGCAAAAGCTATCTTGTATGACTTTGGGATGTCGTCTCCTTAAGGTGTGATCAATAGTATTCCTACCCCCAATCCATTTTGGGTGCAAGAGCCATCAAAGTACAATTGCCATGTGGAGGATGTGGTGACAACCATAATGAATTCATTTTGTAATTCTGTGAGAATAGGATGGTCACTTGGAAGTGGAGCGCCAGCCAACTGGTCTATGATGACTTGTCCCTTGATTTCTTTTCTGTCTACATATTCAATGTCAAACTCACTTAAGAGCATGACCCATTTAGTGGTTCTGCCAGTGAGGGCAGCTTTTGACAAGAGATATTTAAGTGGGTCAATCTTAGCAATCAGTTTTGTTTTGTTGTTCAGCATATAGTGTCAGAGTTTTTGTGTGCTAAACACAAATGCCAGACATGCTCTTTCAATGGGGGTATAATTGAGTTCATACCCTACTAGTGTTCGACTGATGTAGTAGACGACATGTTCCTTCCCTTGATCATTTGTTTGTGCCAGCAATGCCCCTAATGCCACTGCAGTAGCACATATGTACAAAATAAGAGGTTTTCCAGGAGTAGGAGGCATAAGAACTAGAGGTGATGCCAGATATTCTTTTAGTTTTTCAAAGGCCTTTTGACACAAGTAGTCCATTTGAATTTTGTGTCTTTGCGCAATAGGTGTGCAAATGGATGGCACTCATTTGCCAGTTGTGAAATAAAACATCTAATAGATTGGAGTTTTCTCTGGAGGCTATGTAGTTGTCTGAGAGTTTTCAGTGGAGGCATTTCCATGATGGATTTTACGTTCGCAGGATCGACCTCGATGCCGTTGTAAGAAACAATGAAACCTATTAGTTTTCCCGATGTAACAATGAAACACACTTCTTAGGATTTAGGTGCAATTTGTATTTTTCCAATCTTTCAAAGATCTACTTTAAGATAGTGATGTGTTCCTGTCTCGTCTTTGATTTTCCTAGAAGATCATCCACATGGTCCTCCATAATTTTATGCAAGAGGTCATGAAAAAGTATCGTCATGGCATGTTGATATGTGGCTCCAACATTTTTGAGGCCAAAAGGTATGACTCGGTAATAGAAAGTCCCCCATGGTGTTGTGAATACGGTTTTATGTTGATCTTTGTCTGCAATCCTAATTTGATTATATCCAGAGAATCCATCCATAAGTGATAGCATCTCATGCCCTGCTGTAAGGTCCACAATCATATCTATGTTGGGGAGTGGGAAATCATCTTTAGGGCAAGCCTTATTTAGATCTCAAAAATTAGTACAGATACGGATTCCCTCGACGGGTTTTCCGACAGGTACAATGTTGGAGACCCATTCAGCATAGTCTATTGGTTTGATGAATTTTGCGTCCAACATTTTTTCGAGTTCTACCTTGACTAAGAGTGCAATATGCGGATGCATTTCACGCAAATTTTGTTTCACAGGTTTTTCTTCTGGGCGGTCAACAAGATTATGAACCACCAAGTCAAGATCTAAACCTAGCATATCAGCATAGGACCATGCAAAATTGATTTTTACCTCTGTAAGGAAATTTATGAAGTCTTGTTTCTCTTTTTCTATGAGGGACTTGGCAATGAGCACATTTTTTGGAATGTCTTCGGTGCCCATGTTGATACTATTTGTTTCTTCTATCAACAAATTTGACATGTCTTGAGGAAGGTAACCAATGGTAGGGAGGTCAAGTCCCTCATCGTTAAGTGGCTTTTCTAGGTTTTCACATTTGAATACGCCCTTTGTTTTTATTTTTTGCTCATCCAAAGGTGCCTCGGAGAGGTTTTCATCTAGGGAATCATGTTTTTTGCTTTGATTATCTTTTTTGTGGCTAAGGCCATTAACCTAACTACCAAAGTATCCCTTTTCATGTAGTTGAATACCTTCTACTCGGTTTCTCATGTGAAATGGGAGAGGTTACGGGGGTGATGGCATTGATGTGAGTGTCAAAGAAGATATCATTTTCGTATTCATAAGGCATTTCATGGAACTCCTCTTCGTCATAGCTTTCGATATCCAAGGAAGGACTTGAAGGGGCACTAGCGATAGTAATCTTAGGCACCGGGGTGTACCCCAAGCCTCTGTTGTACTTGTAGGAGATAGGATTTATGGGTTATTTTCTTCCTTTCTCCTCTGGTCCCAAGTCATGTCCTTTGTAACCCATTTTTTCAACTATAGATGATGCTTTTGGATAGATTTTTTTAGATATTTTTGCTGGATCTTCATCTTCTTCCTGGTACAACCATGAAGAGACATTTGTATCGAGGCTCTCCTCATCAAGTGGGACCCATTACTGGAAGGTGGTATCATTGCAATGTATGACCGACTTCTAATCTTTTTTGAGCTCTTTTGGTTTACCAAATGATTTACGAGATAGGGGGCGGTTGCCTATTAATAAGACATCCTCCAAATTGTATTCTCCATAGCCATTATCCAAGATCTTGATTTGTGTGTCTGGTTGGGATGAGGTAGAGGCAACATTTGATGTTTCAGATGGAGGAGTTGGCGAGGGTCTATTTAGTGGGCAATGATATGGATGTTTCCCCTCTAAGAGATTGCAATATTGAAAAGGTTGTGGATCAGCTTTGATATTGATCTCTCTTCCATTGAAGGGGAATTTGATGCATTGGTGACAAGTGGAGGGTATGTCTTGCAAGGAGTGAATCCATGGCCATCCGAGGAGG
Organism: Cryptomeria japonica; assembly: GCF_030272615.1. Taxonomy (NCBI): domain Eukaryota; kingdom Viridiplantae; phylum Streptophyta; class Pinopsida; order Cupressales; family Cupressaceae; genus Cryptomeria; species Cryptomeria japonica. The sequence continues at coordinate 764,341,744 of NC_081411.1, forward strand.
ATGTTTTAGGGGAGATCAAGATCTAGTACTTGGCAAGGGGTTTCAATTGTGATAGGGCCCACTTGAAGAGGTAAGGTGATCATGCCCTTTGAAACTCTTTCTCCATCATCATATGCTTTTATTGTGATCCTTCCTAATGTGTCTATCAGGTCCTCAGAAAGTCCCAATTATTTTATTAACTTGTATTTACACAGATTGAGTTTGGATCCATCGTCTATCAGGATACGTTTGACCTTGTGCTTCTTGATAAGGGCTTCGATGTGAAAAGGTTTATTATGGTCTTCATCTATAGGAGCATCATTGGAAGTGAATACAAGGTGTTGCTGGGCAGCAAGGTTTCCAATGAGAGCTTGGAATTGGGTAGCATTGATATTATCGGGAACGCGAGACTCAAGGAGGGCTTGTTCCAAAATTTCTTTATGGACAGGGGAAATCTTGAGAAGTTATAGAATGGAGATCTGTGCAGGGGTCTTCCCAAGTTGGTCAAGGAGGTCATATCAGCATTTGGAAGACATGGGTGGAGGGTTTGGTGGGGGAGGAGCTCCTTGGATGGTGACTTTACCTTGGCGCATGGTTACATTGCAATCATTCTGGGAGTAGGGGGTGGAAGGTGTAGCACCTTGAATGACTATCCTAGCAAGATTAGGTCTTCTTTGGGAAGGGGGAGGATTAACTCCTTGGATAGTTATGACATTTACATGATTGTCTGTGGGCTCAATGTGACTTACGAAAGAGTCAAAGTCGGTTATGTGATTAGTGTAGTCATAATTCACTGCGTTAGATGATGAACCTTTTCCCTTATCATGTTTCGGGAAAGGTTCCTGGTACATTTTGAGTTTGTCATTGTTATTACCAGGTTTTGCATTTGCTACCTCAATTTCACCCCTATCAATGAGGTCTTGTATGTAGATTTTAAGCTTCATGCATTTTCGTGTATCATGTCCCTTGATACGATGATACTCACAGTATTCATTCTCATTATACCACCTAGGTTTGGGTTGATTGGGATCAAACGAGCGAGTGATTGGGAAAACCACTATGCCTAATTGAACAAGCTTTTGAAACACCACTTCAATAGGCTCAGCAAGAGGAGTGAAGTCTCTTGGAGTCCTATTATTGGATCGGGGTGGTCGCCCCTAGACTGAGACATTGTTGTGAGGCTTTTGGGATTGATTGTGATTGTTTTGATTGTTGAATTGATTATTAGTGGTGGTGGGTTTTGGAGGAGTGGCCATGGTCTGGACCCGTTTTGTAATAGTAACACCATCAGTAAATAGCAGCTAAGGGGTTGCACCCTTTGTATCAAAGAGAGAAAAAAATTAGCTTGAACCACACTAGGTGAGGCCATAGAGGGGGAACCTCATCCCCATAAACAAAAATCCAAATTCCCCTTAACAAGATCTACAGGGAAAAGCATAACATCACAAAATAATTTACCTCTCAGACTTTGCTCCACACTTAGAATGGAGCAAAGAAGCATGTGAAGTTGACGTCATTTTTCTTCTTTTTCCTTTAACAAACCATCCAGTTTTCCTCTGAACCATAAAAATTTGGTTCACCTTTGGCTCTTTTGGAGATTTTCCCTTACCCACATCCAAAACAATCATGGAGCTCTCCGCTAGCTATCCCACCCCTAAATATTTATTCATTGCAGCTTTGGCATTATCTTTCCCTTCCAGAGGGAGACCATTTGTAGCCCCTAATGTGGCTTAATTTTTTTCTATTTGAGTTCTTTTCAAGGTCATCCGGGCTACTAGTTTTGTTATCATTAACAATAATGGTTTTGACATCCTTGGAAGCTTCTTGTTTCTCCACTAAATAGTGGTGGGAGGAAGCATCTCTCCACCAAATAACTTGGTTATCTATCTTTTTCTTAAAACATTGAGAAACCAAATTTCCCATTTTGAAAACACCTATGACAATGAAAGGGGATACCCTCATAATCTATCATTGGATTCTAGCTCCCCCTTTGATGTTAAGGGAAATGTTGGCATGGAGATTTGATGACATATATTTCTATTAATATGCAGGTATTGGTGGTATGCAAATAGTCTATAGAGTCTCATCAACCCACAAAAATTTTCCCAACAAAACTGGAATCAAACCAAAATTGTAGTGGAAGATTCAGGAGTCTTACTTAGATTTCCACTGCAAAATAGGATTTACTGGCTAGATCAAGGAGGTGTGCTAATGCTTTCTAACTAGATGATGCTCACAATCCCATTGGTAGTCACGAAGGATAATAATACTATATGTCATCAACAATAACCACAAAAAATCCTCACACGTAGGGATAGATTTGAACATCTCCTCCCAAGATTGAGTTCCATGTATCTAAAATCCATTGATTTAACTCAAGTAGGTTCAACCAGAATCCTTTGAATCTCCCATTAGACCATACTTTGCAAGGAAGGCTTCAATTTATAATACCTCATGTAAGATTTCCTTTCCAAGCTCTACTTTCAATGGGGCACCAACAATATGGAATGACCTAAACACCAACCTTGTAGCCCTTCCATCTAGCCTAAGGGGACCCCCATCTCTTCTCTCTCCCATATTTAGCCCAAAAGGAAGCTGGTGTGTGAACCTCAGGCCATCATTATCCTTGTGATTATTTTTAGATTAGAAAATCCTATCCACGGGGACCCATTACTAAGAAGAGAATGGGGGAAGTAGAGTCTTATCAGCACAAGACATACTTGGGAGTAAGAGAAATTGGTGGCTCTAGACTCGCCCATTGAAAAGAAAACCTTTGATCTTGCATGCCAATAGTGTCAAAATAATCCCTAGCAGCAACAAAGTTTTGTAGCTTTGACATTGCACTTGATTATACACTATATTTTGAATAAGGCAGAAAAAACATTTGTATATAAATAAATTGAAAAAAATAAACTTAATTGCTTGTGTAGATATCAACTAGGTAAGGTTAGATAGGCCACTTTTCCTTTCATGCCAGCTCTATGCATTAAGGTATACAAATTTGAACATATAATCTTAAATAACATCCTGATAATGCAATCAAATCTTATCAATATATAACCCTACATACAAAAATCCAAGAGAAATCTATGCCCATATTCTTGCTGTTGTACCTCTACAAATACCAAGCTTAGTGTGGCACCATCAACATTTTCTTTCTATTTTTGGGTTGTAAAATAAACCCTTGCATAAGTCCTTATCACATGAATTTTGAGAGTCCATTATTCCACAAAAGATCAAACAAATAAAGAAGGGAGACAATAATAATATAAAACCTCACATTACTACCTAGAAGTGACCATTTTTTCCATCGTTCAGGTTGAGGTAAGGGAATAATTGAACAAAGAAAATAATTAAAATGTATTAACAAGAATTCTCTATGCTAGATTGCCAATATCGTTGAAGAGATGTTCATGCCATTAAAGAAAAAGATAAGAGAAAAAAACATAACACAGAGAGACACCTATAGTGCACAAAAGAAAAAAAAATGATAAATCGTAATAATATATCATACCTTTCTTATATCCTTGCTTAGTAGTGACCTAGCTATTGTCCCAACAACCTGAAGGAAAAACACTAGGCATTAAGCACTACATCGATAAGAAGCTCTAGGGAAAAAGATTGGAGATGAAGAGGAAAGACCAACGTACTCATATGAAATGAACAAAAAAGAATAAAAACCTGAAAAGATAGGAACCATCTAGAGACCATAGAAACTTATAGTCAAAAAAGGAAAATTAACAATTATGAAGGTGGAATGTCTATTTTATCTCTAGCTCATTCCTTAGTTAATAGTGTAGCGTCATAAAATTGTGACACTTGCAATTTCGGCTGCATTTGGGTCTTCACAATGGTGGCGCAATGTTGAACCTGAATGGAGACCCCGAAACCTGTTTACGACATCAAAAACTGCATCTTTCTGCACCTTGGCCTGATCCTCCTTGCACCCTGTTGTCCCGAGAGGTGGGACCATGGCGCCCAGCGCCCTGGTCCCTGGCCCTATTTTGGGCCTGATATCTTGTGGGGCATCGGGTCTTCAAGTTTGCAATTTGGAAAATAATGTTCCTAGGTCAGCCTAAGGTCAGAAAAATCAGTCTCCTAACCCTAATTGACAAGTATATAAACTACATTTCCCCCCCAATTTGGAAAAAAGAGAGGGGTGAAAAAACATATGTGTGCAAGAGGTGGAAGCGATAGACAAACATTCAAGCATTCAAGCATTTCTTCAAGCAATTGAGCATTCTAGGTCTCCATTCAAGGCTAGGTGTTGCATTCAACCATTGAAGAGGAGATCACCTACAACATACAACATACAACATCATTACACCTTCGCATGTAAGAATACAAACATTCTTACAACAAGGTATCAATACTTGATTACATTACAAACACTTACATTTACAACATTCTCATTTCTTGGTTAATTCCAAAACCGAGGTTTGACCTGAAGGCAAACCCCTAATCCCTAACCCCCCAATAGTCCTCTCTTTTTTGTGTGTAGGTTGCAGGTACGCGGCTATAATTGAAGATCTGGAATCCTTGTGCAAAGACGAACAGATCCCCCTTTGTTTCGCGGATTTTTCGGAGGACCGTGTGCACTCCAGGCGCCATCGTCCCGTCAACTTTTGCTCAAACTTGCAGGATAGCATCGTCTCGACATTTTACTACTAATTTCAGGTCCACAGCTTCATCCCGTGTCCCTATCTCCGTCTACATGCGAATCTTTCTTACTTTTACATACACTCCTAGTTCAATCCTTCTATCTACATTCTTTACAAAAGAGGGTATCCTTGCTGTCTCAACCCTTGAAACTCATTTAGAATTAAATCTTGCATTGTGTGGGATTGGATCTTGTGAGTTTCAACCCCTCTTTTGAATGTAAAGTCTCTCCTAAGTGAAAACCGTCAATCCTAGTGACCTCCTTCTCTCTCCTTGGAGTGGGGGAACACCAAGGGTTCGATTTTCCGCTTTACAAATAGATAGCTATTAATTTTATTCCTATAAACTACCATGCATGACAAACCCCCCTTCATTTAGTTACAACCCCAAACCATGCTTCTAAAATGGTAGGGAGAAAATAAAAGAGATGTTGTTATAAAGCTAGTACACTGAAAATTGAACATTTGTTGATAGTTGTAAGTTAGTATGGATAGTCGAGATGTACAATAGTCTTAGTGTTACCTTCAAAAAGATTGAATAATATTTAGAATAATGACTACCCTCAATATTATGTCCAAAATATTTCCTTCTTGTTGCAAATAAAATGGACATGTTAGGGCTAGTATAGGGTTTAAAAGTTATTCTTAGCCAAGGAAGAAGAGGCTAAGGCAACACTAGACACTTTTTACATACATATTATAGTGTATTATGTCTTCTATATTACCATGTAAATTCCATGTGATACTTTATTACACCTTTCACTCGAACATCAAATATTACATTTTATCTTTCATTATAAAGATAATAGACCAATAAAGAAAACTACTATGCTCTTGAGGAATAAACCTTAAATGGAAATTGTGATTAAACCAATTAAGTTGAATATTAGAAGTGGTTCTAAGGCATGGGTCCAAAAGACAATAATAACTTAAAAAAATTAATGACATTCTTGTAGAAGATTAATATTTTTTTCACTAAATCTTTTGATGGACAATAATGGTAAAAATTCACTCTAATATATAGATAAATTTTGATTAACTCAATGATAGGGTAAAAATATTTGAATCATAAGTAAATGGGATAGGTTAGTAGGGGTTTAGATAACCCATAAAAAATTATTTAGTTGAAAATGAAACATTTGTGAGTTGAACTCAAGAAAATATCCTTAAGAAATATTAGATAAATTTTAGACAAAAAGAAACTAAATTATCTCCTCTCCATCAAGCTTAAATTTGTTGGATTCTGTGAGAACCGAGCCAAGATCTGATGATCACATGCAACTCCAAGCAACAGATGATCAAAGATCAAAATAGATGAATGAGCATAAACTTGAAATGAGAGAAAAATAGAGACAAAGAAGAGAATATTTCTTATTATATAGGAAAATAATAGCATATACATCCATCAGGTGCATTAACTTCCACTCCCCATAAAAAGTGGGAGGTTTAACCTACTTGGTAAATGCCAAAACATGTGGCATAACCTCCTTACATTAAAAAAGAGAGAGAGAGAGTTGAGAAAGTTGTCGCATAAAGCCAAAAGAGGGTGAGAAACCCAACTACCCCATAACCCACTTAGGAAATGACAAAATAGTGGTTATGTGAAGTGGCACAACAAGCCAAAAGAGGGTGTGTAACTCAATCACCCATGAGTAGGTGGGAGTTACACATGTAGCTAAAGTATTTTACATGTCCTCATATTAACCATTACTAATAACTTAAGCAAGCTTAAATAATACGTGTAGGAAAATAAATACCCCCTAACATAAGGAAAAATTAAAAACCTACACTAACAAAATTTATCAAGTTTAGAATAAGTGTTTAAGATAAGACCACACCATTAACATGGTTACTTTCCAAGTAAATTACAAATTGGGTATTAATTGTGGGATTATGATGTAAAGGGATAATATCCCTTCAAGAAATATAATTTCACACTTCAATAAACGTATCCAAGTCTAATTTAGAACAACAAATTAAAATGAGTTGAACGCCAACATCATGCAAACAAACTTGTGAATTTCTTATTGAAATTTGAAACAAAATTTCATTACACAATGGTAAGCCTATTGGATTCACTTTTCAATGCTTCACTCTGAGACATGATTGAGAATAAACCTACAAAAAAGGTTTACAACAACAATAGTGACCTCTAATATGATTTTCTACCCTCTCCTTTGATCTCCCAAACAAACGTGGAAATTTCTATTGAAATTTTTAACATAGATTCATTATAAAGTATTAGTCATTTAGCTTCCATTTCAAATGCTATAATCTGACATAAATTTGATGTAAGACCCGCAACATGAAACTACAATAGAAATATGGCTTCCAAAATCCTTCTTTCCATGCTCTCCAACCCTTCACCTACAAACTATGCCATCACAAATGAAAACCCAACTTCACAATATCACCAACCCAAATGAAATTTCACCAAACTAGTATCCCAAAAAGGGTATACCATTTTTTAATTCCTTACAAATTTGAATTTAGAATCTCCAATTAGTGTTCTTACACCATGCCCAAATTAGCAGTCCATTTGTGCCACTAATACTATGTGTTGACTCCCACAAAGGAAACTTCTATATTCTCCTTCATGGATGTCCAAAATGACTTAAATGCATGTCATAAGACTTAACTCCCATAAATTTGAATTTTTATCTTATTTGGCTCCCAACAAATTCCAACACCCATATTGGCAATTTTTGAACTTTAACAATTTAAATTGCCATCAAATTACAATAAAGATATTTTCTAAGGTATATTACAAGCCATACCAAAATATTTAAAAAAATATTTGGCTTTATAAAACACAAAAATCAACCTAAAGTAAAAATTGCAAATATGTTGAAAAATGTAAAATTTGGTTAATAAGGATTGCTAATTCACCCAAGATGCTCCTACATCATATGATATGCCCCTAATCCTTTAGGCCTTACCCTTTTAAGGATAATCTTAAATTATGTGTTAATGTTCTCTCAACTTAGGGATATAAAGTACTTGAAATAAAAAAAGGAGATAGTTTTACACCCTAATGAAACTACCCCAATTGGATGTATGAGTATTGTAATTTTGGTCTTGTCAACAACATTCATATAGTGATCCTAAAGGGGAAATTGACCTAGAGGAAATTTTCCCTAAGGTATTTGAGTTTTTTTGAACATCTTTCCCAATTAAGTGGTTTCCATCTTAGAGTATGCATTTGGAATCACCATTCTCACATCGTTGTTTTCATCCTTTCCTTCTAAGTGATACAACAAGTTTGTCATTGTGTATGCGATGTCTCAAAGTACACATGATAGGCCTCACACTAATCATATGGAAGTAAAGGTTTGAGAAACTAACAAAAAAGAAAAGAGTTTTATGTTTTGTCTAGGTTGCGGGCGTGACAATAAGCTTGTGCAAAACTCTAGCATATATATTATTGTAAATTTGTATTACTTGGGACTCAATATCAATAAAAAATTTAAAGTTTAAACTGTGACCAACATCTTATGGTCGACTAATGTGTTTCCCACCATCTTGTTGTGGTATACTAGTAAGTGTAGGGATGAAGGTAAAATGCTCCAACTTAATTAGAAAATCTCATGGAATCATAATATTTAAGTAGATTATTAATCATACCAAAGAATGGCATGGTTTTGATATGGTATAATTAAAATTTAGAAAAAGTCCTTGAACATTATTTGTGCATAAGTTCATTTTTATGGGTGTTAGGAATCATGGTGTTTAGCCTTTGCATAGTTTTCTCCTTTGAGTTCATGGTCATCAATTAGCCATCATTTAAGGTGAGTGCTTGAGATAGCTTAGTTGCACTATATCTCAATGTAATATTATCTCAAAATTTGGCTATATTTTTTATGTAGATCAGGGGTTTAGAAATCCATTTCAAGTGAAAACAATCACTATTGGCTGCCCTTTCAAGTTTCATGTCCCTAACTTTGGTGGTTTCACACTCAAACCCTTATTTCTCCTAGTAACCCTCCTGAACGGTTCAATATGGCATAATTTTCAAACCAAACACCACCCCTACAACCTAAGACCAGTTTTGAGTACCCTTTTGGGATTTTAACAACATATCAAAAACTAAGATAGGGTTACTTCGAAACAAAGGGCTCAAATCTTGCCTGCTACAAAGTAGATTCAACCAAATTAGAGCAGCAATTCGTGTATTTTGGCCATAAATTGCAACTTGGAACTGATATAGAAGATATAAGACCACTTTTGGATACCTATTTGGGCTTTATACAACATATATTGAAATGGGTATTGGTGTGTTTAGACACCTAAAAATGTCTCTTTAATTCTACGCTAATTATTCGTTTATTTAAATTAAGTAGTTCTTGTTAAAATATGGCGACTGATCAACAAAATTACTGTACACTCAGCATGTATCCTCGTCGGGATCCAGGGTCAGGCCGGGCCTCGGGCAGGGGTTCAAGGGTGGCAGCCCCTGAGAAAAGTGGGGGTTCGGCAGCGGGAGCCCCTGAGAAATTTTTTTTTGTCGTTTTTCGTTGATGAAAATCGACACTGTAATAAAACCCTAAAAAGGATGACTTTGTTTGTTTCCCTAAAAATGCATGTAATAAGCGGCTGGGATGCTTAAGGCATCGTAAGGTTGATGTACTATTTTTCTAGATAATAAGAAAGATTGGACGAGTGTGTATGGTGGACGTAACCCATTCTGGGTGAGCCACGTTAAATCTCTGTGTTATCTGTGTCCTATTTTATTTCTTTATCTTTTGTATTTAAATCTGCATATAATTATTAGTTCATATTTGCTTCGGATCTGCTTGAAACCCTAACAATTGGTATCAGAGCGAGGTTTTCTATAAATTGGCAGGACTTTCAGATTTAAGTGGGAGCAATGGAGGATTCCAAATTCAAGGTTGAAAAGTTTAATGGCTAGAATTATCAGTTATGGAAAATGCAGATGGAGGATTACCTGTATCAAAAGGATTTGTGGTGGCCATTGGAAGGAAAGACAAAGAAAGCGACCACAATGTCAGATGAAGAGTGGGACATTTTAGATAGAAAGGCACTAGGATCCATTCGATTGTGCCTTGCGCCATCTGTAGCATTCAATATAACAGAAGCAAAAATGACTATAGATTTGATGGCAACATTAGCTAAGTCGTATGAGAAACCCTCGACTTCAAATAAGGTATTTCTTATGAAACGTTTGTTTAATTTGAAAATGAGTGAGGGAGGATCTGTAGTGGAACACTTAAATGAATTTAATACAATTACCAGTCAATTGTCTTCAGTAAAAGTTACCTTTGCAGAAGAGGTTAGGGCTCTCTTGATTTTATGTTCTTTGCCAGAAAGCTGGAATAGCTTGGTTATGGCTGTAAGTAACTCTGTCTCTGGTAAAAATAGTTTGGTATTTGATGATATTGTTGGTGTTATCCTAAGCGAGGAAATGCAAAGGAAAAGCACAAGTGAGACTCCAACATCATCGGGTAGTGTTTTGAATGTGGAGAACAGAGGAAGATCAAAGGAAAGAGGAAAAGGCCCAAGGAATTGAGAAGTCACGAGGGAAGTCAAAGAAAGGACGCTCTCAATCTAGAGGAAAGAAAGATTGTTGGTACTGCAGAAAGCCTGGTCATCTAAAGAAAGACTGTTGGTCTCGGAAAAACAAAGAAGGAGACAAAAATGAAAATGACAGTAAGGAAGCTAATATTGCAAGTAATACTTTACAAGATGCTTTAATCTTATGTTTGGATAATGTTAATGATTCCTGGGTAATAGATTCTGGGGCTTCATTTCATGCTACACCCCATAAAAAATATTTTCTAGATTATGTTCAAGGTGATTTTGGATAGGTATATTTGGGTGATGATGACCCCTGTCATATTGTTGGAAAAGGAAAGATAAAAATCAAGTTGCAGAATGGTAATGACTGGTTTTTGCAGGAGGTAAGACATGTTCCTAATTTAAGAAGAAATTTAATTTCTGCAGGGCAACTAGGTAGTGAAGGTTGCATAGTTACCTTCTCAAATAGTATGTGGAAGGTCACTAAAGGATCATTAATAGTAGCTAAAGGTGCGAAGGTAGGCACATTATATCTGTGTACTGGTAACACTTACTCTACCTTAGCTGCTACAGATAAAGTTACTACAGGGACAACAACAATAAATGTTGCAAGAACAGATTCGATAATGTGGCACCATAGGCTTGGGCACATGAGTGAGAAAGGGATAAAAACCCTTCACTCCAAAAATCTATTGCCAGGACTAAAGAAAATTGATTTAGAGTTCTGTGAAAACTGTGTTTATGGTAAACAAAAAAGAGTTAGATTTCTCAAGGTTGGGAAAGAGAAGAAGAGTGAGAAGTTAGAGCTTGTACATTCAGATGTATGGGGACCGGCTCAGGAATCATCTCTTGGTGGCTCTTGTTATTATATTATTTTTATTGATGGCTCAACCATAAAAACATGGGTATATTTCCTAAAACAAAAATCAAATGTTTTTGAAACGTTTAAGAAATGGAAAACTTTGGTTGAGAATGAGACAGGAAAAAAGTTGAAGTGTCTCAGATCGGATAATGGACGTGAGTATTGCAGTAAAGCATTTGAAGATTACTGCTCCTTAAATGGGATTCGAAAGCAGAAGACAGTTCCAGGAACTCCACAGGAAAATGGTGTGTCAGAGAGAATGAATAGGACAATCATGGAACGCGCGAGGAGCATGAGATTACATGCTGGATTGCCCTTACATTTTTGGGTAGAAGTTGTACATACTGTACCTATTTGATAAATAGAGGACCTTCAACCCCTTTGGATGGTGGTATTCCAGAGGAGGCATGGACTGGTAAAAAGGTAAATTATTCTTTTCTAAAAACTTTTGGTTGCGAAGCTTTTGTCCATGTTGATAAAGAAAACAGAACCAAGCTTGATGCTAAATCTCAGAAATGTACCTTCATTGGATATGGGATAGATGAATATGGCTATCGGTTATGGGATTTTGAAAATAAGAAAATAATTAGAAGTAGAGATGTTATATTCAATGAGAAGGTTATGTATAAAGAACATATGCAGGAAAAGAAGCATGAACATGACAAACAAGAATATGTGGTGTTGGATGAGATTCCTGAAAATGAAATGCCACAGGTACCTGATGCTCTGCAACAACAGATTGTCCCACAAACTCTTGCAAGTGTTAGACGTTCTACGAGGACAAGTAGACCCCTTGAAAGATTTTCTCCTTCTTTGTATTCTATTTTATTAACGGATTTTGGTGAACCAGAAGAATATGAAGAAGCAATGCAGGTAGATGCCAAACAACAGTGGGAGCTAGGCATGAAAGAGGAGATGGACTCCTTGATAAAAAATAAGACTTGGGACTTAGTCCCTTTACCTATAGAAAAAAGATCCTTGCCTAACAAATGGGTTTGTCGACTGAAGGAGGAGGAAGGAGGTCAAAAAAGATATAAGGCCAGACTTGTGGTAAAAGGTTTTGCACAGAAAAAGGCTATAGATTATGATGAAATATTTTCTCTAGTTGTAAAAATGACTTCAATTAGAACTATACTTAGTCTTGTGGCTGCAGATGATATACATCTTGAACAATTAGATGTCAAAATAGATTTTCTCCATGGAGATTTGGAGGAGTAAATTTACATGTTGCAACCACAGGGATATGAGGTCAAAGGTAAGGAGAACTTGGTGTACAGGTTGAAGAAAAGTTTGTATGGCCTAAAGCAAGCGCCCCGACAATGGTATTTAAAATTTGATAGTTTCATGGCTGAACACGGTTATCATAGATGTCATTCTGATCATTGTGTATATTTTAAGAGATTTGATAATGGCAGTTATATTATCCTGTTGCTTTATGTTGATGACATGTTTTTTGCTGGGTCTAACATGCAACATATAAATGATCTTAAACAGAAATTAGCCAGGTCTTTTGCTATGAAGGATTTGGGTGCAGCTAAGCAAATTCTCGGTATGAGGATTACACGGGACAAGAAAAATAGAACCTTGAATTTGTCCCAAAGTGAGTATATAAAGAAGGTGTTGAAAAGATTTAACATGCACGATGCAAAAGCAGTTAGTACACCTTTGGCTAGTCATTTCAAATTGACTAAGGAGATGTGCCCAAAGGCACAAGAAGAGGTTAATAAAATGTCTAACATCTTGTATTCATCAGCTGTTGGCAGTCTGATGTATGCAATGGTATGCACAAGGCCAGATTTTGCACATGCAGTGGGAGTTGTGAGTAGGTTTATGAGTAATCCGGGTATGGAACATTGGAATGCTGTGAAATGGATTCTTCGGTATTTGAAAGGAACTACTACGAAGGCATTATGTTTAAAAGGATCTAATGCTGCTCTAAGTGGATTTGTTGACTCTGATCTGGTGGGTTATATTGATTCATGGAGAAGTACTACAGGGTATGTTTTTACTATAGGGGGAACTGTAGTCAGTCGGATTTCTAGGTTGCAAAAGGTTATTGCACTTTCAACCTTTGAAGCTGAGTATGTTGCTGCTACAGAAGCCAGCAAGGAGATGATTTGGTTGCAATGTTTTCTAGAGGAATTGGGTCAGACACAAGAGGATAGCCCATTGTATACTGATAGCCAGAGTGCCATTCATCTTGTGAAGAACTCTGCTTTTCATTCAAGGACAAAGCACATTCAGCTTAGGTACCACTTCATCCGGACTATTTTGGAGGAGGGTCAGTTACGAATTGAGAAGATTCACATAAGTGAGAATCCTGCTGATATGTTCATGAAGGCAGTTCCACAGGAGAAGCTGATTTCTTCATCAGTTTCTGTTGGTCTTCTTGATTGATAATTGTGGAATTTATACTAGTCAAGTCCTAGTGTTTAATCCAATGGATGTTGCATGTACAGTGGTGTCGTGTAGTATCAGTCTCCAAGTGGGAGGTTGTTAAAATGTGGTGACTGATCAACAAAAGTACTATACACTCAGCACGTATCCCCGTCGAGGTTTGGGGCTAGGCCGGGCCCTGGGCGGGGGCTCGGGGGCGGGAGCCCCCGAATTTTTTTTTTTGCCATTTTTCATTGATGAAAACTGACATTGTAATAAAACCCTAAAAAGGCCAACTTTGTTTGTTGCCTTAAAAACGCATGTTATAAGTGGCTGGGATGCTTAAGGCATCGTAAGGTTGATGTACTGTTTTTGTTGGATAATAAGAAAGATTGGATGTCTGTGTATGGTGGACATAACCCATTCTGGGTGAACCACATTAAATCTTTGTGTTATCTGTGTCCTATTTTATTTCTTTATCTTTTGTATTTAAGTCTGCATATAATTGTTAGTTCATATTTGCTTCGGATCTGCTTGAAACCCTAACAGTTCTTTAATTATCTGATTAAATTAACTATTTCTTCTAATCATCGCCCTTCAACACTTCTAATTATTCTATTTCTATTCTCAAATCATTTTAATCAGTTAACCATATCTCAATTATTAATTAAATATCAATTATTTGATTAACTATGATTTTTTCCTTAGTTAAATAATCTTTATTATTTAATTAATTCAATCTCCTAAGTTTAAATAATTTCATTTAAATTAATTGAATTCTCCCAATTCCCCAAATTATAATTCCAATTAATTCCATCTAATTTCATCTCATTTCTCCCAAATTCAAATTTCAATTAATTTCATCTAATTTCAAATCATCAAATTCACATTTTTTCCCAAATCTGAATTTCACTTAATTTCATGTGCATTTCAGCATTCGAATGACCAAATTCAAATCCAAATTGAAAATGAAAATCAAATTCAATTTCAAATTCCTACAACACATGCTAAAATCAAAACTGACTGATCAAATCGGTTGTCTAATCAGTTAACTCAGTTAACTCATCAATCATCCTTTTTAACTTAAAATTAGCTTTTATGACTAATCCATCAATTCAGTCATCTCCCCAATCTATCCAATTGACTACTCAATCAAATGAGTTTAAAAATCAATCAATTGAGTTCACTGATCAATCTAAATCAGTTATCTATCAATCAACACTTGAGTTCAAATTCTCACCTCTTTTGTGTTGAAAATCTATAAATTCAACCTCTTTTCTCAATTCATTCTAGAATCACAGTCTTCAATATTGTTGTTTATTTTATGCAAGAAATCAAGTGCAATACCTGAGAGTCACCTGCATCAACAACAATGGAAGCACAAGTGGAGAATAGGGAGTTTTAATTAGCTTAATATTCTTATTTCTTTCATTTATTTCATTGAATTGTGTTTAGAATCGGTTTAATTAGTTAAGGATTCTTATGATTCATCCTTTTAGTCTAATTAGCCTTAGATTTCTGATGATATCAAGCATGATGACATTTGGTGAACCTGATGTGAAACATTCTAACCTTCATTTTCTGTTTTGACAAATTTTGCAGATCTGTACATGCACAAGAAACTTGATCTCGCAATTGCATATGCAGAATTTCGCAATTGCTTATAAGATGTTGCAATTGCTATCTTATCATATCGCAATTGGTCAGAAATCATATCATAATTGCTTTAAAGGATTACAAATTAAAAAAAATTTGTGTCGTTTCTGCATTATTTTATCTTGCGCATCTAACATTGAAATTTCATTAAATTCTGGAAAAATTAATTTATGCATATAAGATGTATTTAATCCAATGGCAGGAAAGGTGACTTTCATTATTTCAAGTGCAAGGAAGGTAAAATAGTATAGGAGACAACAAAAGACTTATCAAAGGCTTTTAAAGGTAGAAAGGGAGCTCCATGAGATCGAAGAAAAAAGAGGAGATTGCTTAATATCACAGGACCATCCACCGTTTCTTAACCAAGTACAAATTATTCTACAAAATTGATTTGATGGCTCACGTGGTGTGGGACAATATCATTGCAGAATAATTCTTCTATCTTCTATCTTTTTCTTCTATTTTTCTTTTAAAAATCCAAAAAATCCAAAAAAAGAAGTGAGCAATTGATCTCATATCATTTCACAATTGAGCAGTAATCATATCACAATTGCTTACATAGTAATTTGCAATTGATGATACATCATTTCGCAATTGATCTGATATCAGTTTGCATTTACTTTGTAGGTAAGTCGCATTTGATAGATTCATTTTTTCATTTGCTATTTTGTTGCAGTTCTGATTTTTACCAGAATATCTTTCTGTCTATAAAAAGACAAAACTCTGTAATTGTAAATTAGGCTAGATAGCCCACCATGTGTTGACTAACATTATTTTTTCTGCAGGGTTAGAGTAGAAATCTTTCTTTTTGGTGCTTTTAATAAAGAACAATACAACTTTCATCATTGCTATGACGGTTAAAATGAACACCATGTCTGTGTGGAGCAACATCTCCACTTAGAATAGAAGATCATTGCAATGGAAGGGTAATTTTTTTTTTGTTTTTCATGTCTTGGAAGGGATAGGTATTATGCTCTCCCCTTCAATGGGTGATCAAAAAATCAGACTCTCTTCTTTCATGCTTTCATTTATTTCTTGCAATTAAATCCTTTAGAAGGCTTACCCTCTCAAGTTGCCCTTAGGGCGCCATTAAGGCCAGTGAGAGGGGAACGACCTAAGTGGCCAACGGCTAAAGTCAAGTAATCCAAGTCACTATAATCAAATGTGTATGTGATGAAAATCATGTGCGATGAGTGTTACATGCTATCACAACGACATTATGCCTCCCTCAGTGCCTATACGGTGTGCTAAAATTTGTAGAGTGTAACCTCTACAAACTGGGAGACCTCCATCAATGGAGTGTAAAATGCTGTTGATTGTGACCACTCGAATGGAACCCTGTCTAAACACCAAAGAAATTAGAAGCCAAATTGAGTCAGTAAATAGACACTTGTTTTATCACAGTGAAAGGGTGGGGAAGAATCTACCCCCAAGACACTCACCATATATCTCCCAAGATAATGAACCAATTGAGGAGCAATCTTCTTTGATCTATTTTCTGAAAAAATGCAAAACAATGGGCACACCCTAGGCTGTGACAGGGTTGTTTGAGCTGACGAAGTATCAAGATGTGGGTTGTGGTAATACTTGTCACCTTTTGACCTTAGGAGAGTTTGTCTGATGTGATATCAAATTGCCCAAATAAAATGAAAACAAAATGGGGTCTTGAAAAAGATTCCAACATTCATGGAAATTTGAAAAAATTTCCTAAACAATTGTTCTTTTCATGGTTTTATTCTTTTGATGTAATTGTTGTGTCCTTTGCTATACTTTGACAAATTCAAAACATTGCAAGATACAAAATCGCTAAAAAGTCAAAATTTCAGTGTTCAGCAAGATCAAACAAAAACTTCAACAAAGACAAGTGTCAACAACAAAGCCAATGTCAGAACCAAACCTTTTGCACAAATTCAAAGATGATGAACATGTTACTTTCAAATGATTGTAGGTTCTAGGTATTCAATTCATGTAGAGATTCCATTAGAATCATCACATAAAGTCCTCACACAAGTCATTTCACTAAATTGTCTTAAGGTTAGTGCTGCATCAGATTATAGGATCATACCTAAGTCCATGGGTATTAGAGGAGATGGAGAATTCTCATTCGAACAACCAAATCTTGGGCCAAACAATGACCAATTACATATAATTGATGGTTTAGACAACCTCACTTGGGAAGTAAGAGTCAATCGTGCCCAATATGATACAGTTGAGGCCATCATAGATGATGAAATCTGAAAGTCTATTCGTCTTGATGAGAAAATAAGGAAAAAGATACAAATAGTAGCTCAGAAAGAAGCCATTAGACAATTGGTAGAGAAGACCATAGCAACATTTCTCAAACCATGAAAGAAAAGTGTCAATCATTTTAGGTATCATTCATTCATTTCTAGGGTTTGCATTGTCTACATAGTAATCTTCAATGCATGGGTCTAAAAGGAAATGGTCAATTCCCATTTGAATAACCAAATCTTGGGGCAAACAATGTTCAATTAGAAATAATTGACGGTTTCAATAACCTCACTGAGGAATTAATAATTGATCAAGACCAATACGATATAGTCTAGGCTCTCATAGATGAAGAAGTTCAGAAATCAGTACAGTTAGACATAGACCTCGAAAACTGAATTAAAGAAGAGGCGGAATTTGAAGCTTTCTGACAATATGTTGAAAATATTGTGTTCAAATTTCAGAATTCTAGATAGCAAGTCATCATTCATAGATCACGTTGTCTGCACTTTAGTCTTTTAGGAAGTCATAGAAGCATATTTAGTTGCATTTAACCGAGTCTTGCATACACATTTTAGAGAGTCAAGATCACTTCAAAATAATATTCATGCCATTAACGTGTGCTCGAAAGGAAAAAGACCAAATGGATCCTAACAACGACCCCCTAGTCAACCGAACATGGAATATGGATCTATCCACACAACAACAAACACAGGGATACACACCCACAACAATGTCAACAAACATGAACAAGATGCCTTCCATTGATGAAATACGATATAATTTGACAAAGGAAGAGCTAGAAGAAGCCTAACAAGATCCCGCAATATTAATGATTCTCAACACTCTCATTAATAGTGATAGAGATATATATCTCACTCACTCCAAAATGGGGCCAAGGTACTGTCAGGGGTAGATATTTCAAAAATATTGCCACAAGGTGTGACATTAAATCAGAATATACCTCAAATGCCAATTACAACATAAACACTAGCAATAGTTGCTACATCAGCGCAAGGTATATCTCAAAATGCTAATATGACTACAACCTCAGCACAGTCAATAGTAGCACCAACAAGTGCCAATCTTACAACATGGACAACACCAAATATGACGTTGCAAGCTCCAATATCGCACACCACCACCTTGTCAAATATAACTCAACCAATAGTTTCGGTTGGTTCCACCCACAGTAGTCAGAATGTGAATCCAGGGACAACCATCTTGGCTCAACCAAATGCCACTCCACAATTTGCATACTTCACACCACCTACTAGGACTTATGGCACACAGTTACCCGGTCTGTCTACATTTCAACAAGCTCAAATGTACTCAAACACTATTCCTTTTGTGGGAAACATTCATCAAGTCAATACACCAATAACCCAAACATAAATTCTAACTCAACAAATGGAGAACCTTCAAAAGAAAATGACCAGTATGCAAGCAGGTAATGATAAAAAGAGCTACACCATGGAGGATCTCTGTCCATATCCTTTTGACAAAAAATTATGCATGTCTCCATTTCCCCTACATTTCCAAACTCCAAAGTTTGACAAATATAGAGGGAAAGGGGATCCTCGAGATCATATAAGAGAATTATTCATGACATGTATTGAAGTAGCTCACAATGATACATACTTGATGAGATTATTTTCCAAGAGCCAGGAGGGACAACATTAGAATGGTTTTCACACCTTCTACCAAAAATTACCTCATGGGGAGAATTGGTTGAGTTATTTATATCCAACTTTGCCTTCAACATAGATAATCTAGTTACCTTAATGGATTTATGTGCAACAAATCAAAAATAAGGTGATACTTTCGCCATATTCTTGCAAAGATGGAGAGGCCTATATAGCAGATGTCATAGTCACATACCTGAAGCAAAGCAAGTGGACATATTTAATGAAAATCTTGTGCCTCTGATTAAATATTCATTACAAATGCAATGCCTAAATTATTTTAAAGACATAACAGAAAAAGGTATCAAATATGAGAAAGGCCTGTTAGAACAAGGGATATTGAAACACCACAAGGATAGTGGACCAACCACCAACACAAACAATGAAAAACCAAAATTTTGGTCTAGAAAAAAAAATGTCACAAATGATGGAGTTGTTGACGCACGTGTTGTAAGAAGATCTCAACCAGCAGTATCTCTACAAGGACCAACTGATAAGAACCAGTCTCATGAAAACAACACCAGTGCACTACAGTCAAATAATCCAAGGCCTCCAAGGATAGGCACACCCAGAAGGACCTTTACACCCCTCATGGAACCTATTGAATCAACACTGAAAAATTTAATACAGAGCAATGCCATAACTTTGCCAGAAGCTAGGCCATATGAACTAGGTCCATTTAAGCCCGCTTGGTGGAATGACAATGATTTCTATGAATATCACCACAATAAGGGTCACAAGATAGTAAGTTGCTACAAATTGAAGAACCTCATCCAAGATCTCATTGATCAAGGCAACATTACTATGGATAATAATAAAGCATCAAACACAAATCATACCATTTTTAAAGATCCTTTTATCAAACATGGTTCTAATACACAAAACAATACTGCCAATAATACCAATGTAGCATTTGACTATGCCATTAACACACAAAGTGAAGGACATGAAATGGTAGCTACAATCATAGTGAACCCAAAAAGAAGAGATTGTGTTGTCATCACTACAAGAACAAAAGTCACATTACAAGGAGTGCCTTCAAACCTGCCTTCAATAACTAGCAACTACAATATGGTGGATCAGTTGAAGCGAACTCCAGCCCAAATTTCACTATTGGAGTTATTGCGCATATCACCATCCCATAAAGCAGTCCTGGATAAAGCCTTACAAGATTCGATTGTTGCTAGAGATATTGATGAGAACACATTTCAATCAATGGTTGGAAACTTGGCATCTTCAAAGGTAACATTCATTGAATAGGATATCCCTACCAACCGACCCATGCATAATGATCCCTTGCACTTGGAAGCTTTCATTGATCGAAAAAAGGTTCAAGGAGTACTTATAGATGGTGGCGTTGGCCTCAACATATGCACTCTACATTTTATCAAAGCTTTAGGATATTCTAAACATTATATTGACTCTACCAAAAGAATCAATACCAAAGCCTATGATGACAAGGAACACCCTTCTAAGGGTATGGTGACTTTACCAGTACAAGTAGGACCAGTTACAACAAATATCACCTTTCAAGTCCTAGATAGAGAATTAAGGTACACTATGTTGTTAGGTCACCCATGGATACATACAATGCAAGAAGTTCCATCAACTTTTCACCAATGTGTAAAGTTCCCATACAATGGTATAGCGATCACTGTCCATTGTGACCCAAACCCTTTTCAACACTGTAATTATTTAAGGGCAAGCTCAGACTATCAAGTACGAAACAATCAGGAAGCTCCTATTCACCTACAAATGGAATCATTATCAATGAAAGAAATGGAGAAAAATACACCAACCACATCTTCTCTACATATTAAAGAAGTTGATTGTAGAGAATATTCCATTTCAAGTACATCAAATTGCAAACATTCATCATTTTCTCCTAGGTCTTTTGGGAAGCCTCAAAACACAATAATGAAGTAAGATAAAGGAAAAGAAATAGTAAAGTATTCAGATTCTTTCTCTTTCATTAGATGGGGAGACCTACAAGAAGAATCTCTAAATGGAGATATCAATCACTGGATATACAGAGAAGAAGATGACATGGTAGTACCCATGACGTTGGCATTTCAATAAGGATATTGAGAAGGTTGTTGGTGGTTATGGATATAACTGATTAAGGATGTTTACTGTCTTAATATTTTTATTTTGTCATTGATGTCAAGAAATTGATTTTCTAATTCAGTATGTTGTTGCCATATCTTAAGAAGTATGATTTGATGAGTATAAAGATGTCAGTAAAAGA
The DNA here is from genome assembly GCF_030272615.1 of Cryptomeria japonica. NCBI lineage: Eukaryota > Viridiplantae > Streptophyta > Pinopsida > Cupressales > Cupressaceae > Cryptomeria > Cryptomeria japonica. The sequence goes on from NC_081411.1 coordinate 764,362,972, forward strand.
CACAGAAAGATTGTGCTGAATAAGGGGAGAAATAAGTTATTCAATGGGCAACTATTACCGAGTTAGACAATGATGAGATCATGATGTTTAGATTGTTTTGATATCCTACATATGTTGTTGATTGTAAGGTTAATACTATACTATGTTACCGAGAAAAGAACCTAGTCGGTAAACCCTAAGGTTATCACTATCAGTTAATGAAGGCGGAATGTCTACCGAGTGAAGTTTAGTATTTACGGAGTTGCAACCGAGCTGTAACAGAATGCATTAAATGATTAAAAGCGTTATTTAATGAAGGAAGCTGATGAGCTGGAATTGATTAAATGATTGGTATTACATGCATGAAGTTTGTTAAAGAATCTATGGCAATGGAAGATCGGCAGAAAGATCTACAACTCAAATTGAACCGCAATACCCTAGCACAAGTTCCAGGAAATGTATGCAAGTTCTAAGGCGAGGTAAAACATTTTCAGATCGAAGGATACATTGAACCTGGTCAAGTTTGAAGATCTGATGGCTATGATTGATCATGGGATATGTGATCAAGGAGATTCTGCGGTTAGCAAATTGTTTATAAATAAGGAACTGTTGATAAACAATGTATGCGGGAAAGTGTAAGCACAAAGATGCTACATAGTGATTACCGAGCACAGAAGCTTGAAGACCTATTTGATTAACAGAGTATAGAGCCCAGCAGAAGGACAAGATAAGTCCTATGACTAGATTGTATTGAGCAAATAAGAATCTGCTTTAGCATTTTTGATGTGAAGTTGCAGATATATTTTATTACTATTATTTTGTAAAGTGACAGAAAATCTCTTAATCGAGTGGACTTAATAGTCTTATTTGTAAAACCCTTTAGCAAGGTGACATTCTGATTGAGTGTTTGAAACCCTTTAACAAGGTCACTTCTATTAAGGTGAAGATCCTAACAGATCTAAGGGAAATCTCTTAACCGGGTCACATCTAGCAATGTGTTTGTAATCTTTAACAGGATTTGCTTTTAACCGAGCATACTTTAGAAGAGTATATTTCTTAGTGGGTCCAAAATCCCACAATGGTTTTTCCCTATTTGAGTTTCCACATTAAATCTGGTGTTATGAGTGTTGTTATGATTATGTGTTCTTAAGGTTGCATGTTTTATAGTTTTTATTACATACATCTATTTAAGCTACTAAGGTTGAATCTGTTGATTTTATGGAAGATTAAGTTTGTATGATTCACCCCCCCCTCTCATCTTGTCAGCTTGGCATCTGTACTTAACATTTAGTATCATAACTATCAATTGGTATCAGAGCTTTGGACTCCAGAAGAAAAAGTTTAAAGGTACTTGAGGAAAAGATCCAAAGATGTATAAAACGGATGCATCGAAGCTGAACAAGTCAAGCTTCTCTACATGGCAGAAAAGGATGAAGCTACACCTATCAGGAGTTGGAGAATATGTTGTATATTATTTGGAGAATGATTTTATAACACTGAGCACCTATCCATTGACAATGGAAGAGATAAAGGGAAAGCAAGAACATATTCAAGCAATGATTGAAATAACATATGCATTGATCGACTCAGAGTTTAATGATCTAGAAGGCTGCAATGATGCCAAGGCAATGTGGGACAAGATCATATCTGTGTATGGCGGTGATGAACATGTTCAAAGAGCAAAAGTGGATAGTCTAAGAGGACAAATTGAATCTATGAGGATGAATGAAGGTCAGAACATAACCCAGTACAGTACAAGGTTAAAGGAGATTGTCAATCAAATCAAAGGAGTAGGAGGAACCATTGAAGAGAAGGATGTCACAAGTAAGTTATTAAGAACCCTTTTACCAGCTTATGCAATCCGAGTCTCTACAATCAATGAATTAAGGTCTGTACCCAATATACCAGTTTCTTTGGATGCTACTATTGGTAAGCTACATGCATTTGAATTAAGTAATTTTGATAACAGTGGGTCTTCGGTAAATAAAGTTGAATCTACATTCAATTCTTTTCAACTTGGTGAATCTAATGATTACAATGATAGAATGAGTAAGTATTCTGAAGGGAATCATAGTGGAGCAAGTGAAAGATTTTGTAAGAACATGGAAGAAGTACACAAAGTGTATGAGGAAATCAGAAAGCAAGAAGAGTTTGAAGCACTATTAGCCAGAAGGTTACCGAGAGGCAAAGGTAAGTATAAAAGAAAACTACCTTTGAAATGTTTCAATTGTGATAAGATAGGACATATGGCTTCTAACTGTCCTAACAAAGATTCTACTTAAAAGAGAGATTATCGAGATGACAAACAGAAAAATAATCATTACAGAGGATACTGAGACTTCAGAAGAAGAGATAGAAAGTCATGCCTAATAGCCGATGAGGAATCAAATGATGATAAATTAGATGAAACTGATACAGAGGAAGTAGTTTATGTGGCTATCAAAGATGGATTAGATGAAGAAAGGTATGAAGAAAAATCTCTAATATCTCACATAAATACTAATGATTCTTGGATCATAGATAGTGGATGCTCACATCACATGACATGTGATAAACTCAAGTTTGTTAAATTAGAAGATTATGATGGAGGTTATGTAAGATTTGGTAATGATGCACCATGTCCAGTAAAAGGTAAAGGATCCATAACACTTCTTGACAATGCTAAATATAATAATGTTTTTTGGGTTGAAGGTTTGAAATATAATTTGTTGAGTGTAGCACAGCTAAACAACACAGGTTACCGAACAAAATTTCAGAAAGGAATTGTCAAAGTTCATGACAATCATGGAAAGTTAGCTGCTACTGGGACTCAAACAAAAGGTAACACATTTCACCTTGACTCAACTCGAAATAAGTGTCTTTATGTAAAGATAGATGATACCTGGTTATGGCATAAAAGATTTTGTCATGTAAATTTTGATAAACTGATCAAAATAAGTAAGAAGCACCGAGTAAGAGGTCTATCGAGTTTGGAAAAACCTGAGAATGCTATGTGCTGAGGATGCCAGATGGGTAAGATGACAAGATCAAGCTTTACAAGTAAGTCCTACACTTCTAAGGGAATTTTAGATCTTGTGCACACTGATCTTTGTGGTCCTATGAAAGTTCAAAGTTATTATGGTGATAAATATTTCATATTATTTGTGGATGATTACTCAAGGATGATGTCAATAATATTTTTAAAAGAAAAATCAGAAGTTTTTCAAATGTTTAAATGGTACAAGGCAAGAGTTGAAAATGAAACAGGAAGACAACTGAAATGTCTTAGATCAGATAGAGGAGGAGTGTTTACCTCTAATGAGTTTAACTTATTCTGCAATGATCATGGTATAAAAAGACAAGTCTCTGCACCGAGAACTCCACAACAAAATGGGATAGCTGAGAGAAGAAACAAATCTATTGTGGATTGTGCCAGAACCCTGATGATTGAAAAGAAAGTGCCACAAACATTTTGGAGAAAAGCAATAAGCATAGCAGTTTACACCCTGAACTGAGTACAACTGAAGAAAGGAACTTTGCAGACACCATATGAAATCTAGTATGACAAGAAACCTAATGTAAGTTACTTCAAAATCTTTGGAAGTAGATGCTCTGTACACAAAGATGATAGAAATGGAAAATTTGATCAGAAAAGTGAAGAAGAAACATTTCTTGGTTATTCTTCTAAAAGTAAAGCATTTAAATGTCTAATCAAATCATCTAACAAAATAGTAGAAAGTGCAAATGTGAAAATTGATGAATTTGCAGAAAGTAATGATGAAGGAAATTCTAAGGAACCAGAAGATTATGAAGAATTTGACTATGTTCAATTGACAAGTCCTACCAAGAGAGTTACTGAAGAAAATAAAGAGGATATTCAGTTACCGAGTGATGAAGAAGATCATACAGAGCCTACCGAGCCTATATTAGCCAAGTATGTCAGAAGGAATCATGCATCAAGTCAAATTATAGGAGATAAAGATGATCCAGTGATGACAAGGAACAAACTGAGACAGAACACATGTCTGATATCTGAATTTGAACCGAGAATAGTGAAAGAGGCATTTAACAGTGAAGATTGGGTATATGCTATGACAGAAGAGATTAATCAAATCAAGAAGAATGACACATGGACATTGGTCCCAAGACCGAAGGATAAAACTGTAATCAGTACAAAGTGGATTTTTCAAAAACAAGTTGAATGAAAAAGGTGAGGTCATTCAAAATAAAGAAAGACTAGTTTGCAAAGGTTATGCTCAAGAAGAAGGAATTGATTATGGTGAGACTTTTGCACCTGTGGCAAGACTTGAAGGAGTAAGAACATTGTTGGCATATGCTACTTTCAAAAATTTCAAGGTATATCAAATGGATGTCAAATCTGCATTTCTAAATGGTATATTAGAAGAAGAAGTTTATATTGAACAACCTGAAGGATTTGTTGAAGACAACAATAAAGATCAGGTATGTAAATTGAGCAAAGCTTTATATGGTCTGAAACAAGCACCTAGAGAATGGTATGAGAGATTGCACTCTTATTTGATCAAGATTGGTTTTATAAGAACAAGTGAAAACAACAATATGTACATGAAGAATGATGAAAATGGAATACTGATCTCAGCCATATTTGTTGATGATATTATCTTTTGTGAAAATGACTCTTTATGAAAGAACTTTGGAAATGAAATGAGCAAAGAATTTGAGATGTCATTAATCGGTGAGATAAAGTATTTTATAGGTCTACAAATACTGCAAATGAAAGATGAGATTTTCATTACTCAATGCAAGTACATAAAGGAAATCTTGAAGAAATTTGGAATGGAGGATTCAAAACCAGTAAGTACTCCTATGACTACCAACTGTAAACTATCAAAGAATGATGAATCTGCATCTGTTGACGAGACACTTTACCAATCCATGATTGGAAAGCTACAATATGTTGTTCACAGCAGACCATACATAGCACATGCAGTAGGTATAGTTGCAAGATTTTTTGCAGATCCCAAGGAAACACACATGACAGCAATCAAGAGAATTTTCAGATACTTGAAAGGCACTGAAGATTATGGCTTAGTATATAACAATAGAAATGATTTTAATTTAAAAGTGTATACTGATGCTAATTGGGCAGACAACATTGATGACAGAAGAAGCACAAGTGGAGGAGCTTTCTTTTTAGGAGAAAGACTACTGAGTTGGCTTAGCAAGAAACAAGGATGTGTTTCATAGTCAACAACAAAAGTTGAATATGTTGCTACAGCATTGAATTGTACTAATATAGCATAGATCAAACAACTGTTGGAAGGTATAAATGAGAAAGTTACCGAGCCAATAACTATATTCTGTGACAATACTAGTGCCATTAACATTTCAAAGAATCTTGTTATGCACTCTAAGACAAAGCACATCTCTATCAAATATCATTATCTTAGAGAAGAAGTTCAAGAGAAGAAAGTGGTGTTGGAGTATGTTAGCACAAAGGAACAAATAGTAGATATCTTCACCAAGCCATTGTCAAGGGACACTTTTGAGTATCTCAGAAGTAAGTTAGGTGTCCTACCCCTATCTTCTACTCACTGACCGAGTTCGGTGAAAGGATCAATTCGATGACTCTAAAGAATATCTTTTAGGAGTTGATGCTGATTTACACACTTTAGGATGTTTTCTAAAGGTGTGCAGGAAACAATACAGGGAAAAAGAATTGAAGACATAATGCTCTGACCAAGACTGAGTTGACACGTAACAACAAGGAATTCACTTCTCAGCGGAAGAAATCATGTTTTAGCTCTTTTACTTTTTGGCATTGTTGTCAAAGGGGGAGAAGACTATTGTATGGGGGAGAAGTCTGATGATAGGGGGAGAGCATTTCAGAATCTCACAACAATCTGAATCCGAAGCAATTAGGTCAAATCAATTGGTTTTTCCATCAATGCCAAAGGGGGAGATTGTTGGCATTTCAATAAGGATATTGAGAAGGTTGTTGATGATTATGGATATAACTGATTAAGGATGTTTGCAGTCTTAATATTATTATTTTGTCATTGATGTCAAGAAATTGATTTTCTAATTCTGTATGATGTTTCCATATCTTAAGAAGTATGATTTGATGAGTATAAAGATGTCGGTAAAAGACACAGAAAGATTGTGATGAATAAGGGGATAAATAAGTTATTCAATGGGCAACTATTACTGAATCAGACAATGATGAGATCATGATGTTTAGATTGTTTTGATACCCTACATATGTTGTTGATTGTAAGGTTAATACTATACTATGTTACCGAGCAAAGAACCTAGTCGGTAAACCCTAAGGTTATCGTTGTCGGTTAATGAAGGCGGAATGTCTACCGAGTGAAGTTTAGTATTTATCGAGTTGCAACCGAGCTGTAATAGAATGCATTAAATGATTAAAAGTGTTATTTAATGAAGGAAGCTGATGAGCTGGAATTGATTAAATTATTGGTATGTCGTGCATGAAGTTTGTTAAAGAATCTATGGCAATGGAAGATCGACAGAAAGATCTACAACTCAGATTGAACCACAATACCTTAGCACAAGTTCCAAGAAATGTATGCAAGTTCCAAGGTGAGGTAAAACATTTTTAGATTGAAGGATGCATTGAACCTAGTCAAGTTTAAAGAACTAATGGCTATGATTGATCATGGGATATGTGATCAAGGAGATTCAGCGGTTAGCAAATTGTTTATAAATAAGGAACTATTGATAAACAATGTATGCGGGCAAGTGTAAGCACAGGGATGCTACATAGTGATTACCGAGCACAGAAGCTTGAAGACCTGTTTGATTAACAGAGTATAGAGCCCAGCAGAAGGACAAGATAAGTCCTATGACTAGATTTAACAGGATTTGCTTTTAACCGAGCATACTTTAGAAGAGTATATTTCTTAGTGGGTCCAAAATCCCACAATGGTTTTTCCCTATTTGGGTTTCCACATTAAATCTGGTGTTATGAGTGTTGTTATGATTATGTGTTCTTAAGGTTGCATGTTTTATAGTTTTTATTACATACATCTATTTAAGCTACCAAGGTTGAATATGTTGATTTTATGGAAGATTAAGTTTGTATGATTCACCCCCCCTCTCATCTTGTGAGCTTGGCATCTGTACTTAACATTTAGTATCAAAACTATCACATGATACCTCTACACCAATATGAAAATGGCTTCAAGATGTTACAAAAACATGGGTATGATGGCACCACAATATTAGGACTACAAAAGCAAGGAATATTAGAACTTGTTTTACAACATGAAAACCCAAAGAATCAAGGCTTGGGATACAAATATGTGCCACAAATAACAGAAGCTAGACAATGTACATTGGATATATTGAACAAGCCAAGGTTACCCTCAAAATACATACCTCAAAATCAATCATCAACAAAGATATATGTCTCTCCACCTCACAAAATAAAGAGACCACCAACATCTCCTATCATGGAACCAGATGGTGAAGACATGAGGCAACTTCTGTAAGAACCTAGCATAGAGACATCTAGCAGTACAGTACCTGAATCATCTATACAAGCAAACATGGTAACAAATATAGGCTTAACACCAGCAGATGAACCAAATCCTTGGTTACTGTCAATACTCTTGCCAAGAGAAATAACTTTAGCTCCTCCATTTGAATCAGATGAAGAAAGACTGCAAAGAATAATATGAGACTTAAGAAGGGTATCCACAATATAAAGGAGATCCACTTGTTTACAACAAACTCAGGTACCAGAACAAGAGCAGATAAGTGACACATACTCATAAAGTGAAACATACATGGAAAGCGTTACAGATTCTCATGACTATGAATTTCCATCTGACAATTAAGACAACTCACCACCAATTTATGATGAAGAAACAGAAGATTATAACCAAGTATGCATGATATCAGGATCCTCTAAGACAACATGAAACAAAGACTTGCTCCACATGCATCAATGTTTGATTGACTGGGGGCAAGAAGGAAAGCCACAATTAGATTGGTTTCACAATGATGAAGCCATAGCTAAATTCTTGGGTGCAAGGGATGGATTCCCTTATGATGATCACAAAGTTGGCTATGCAGTAGATTTGGATAGAACTGCATATTTTGGAAAAGCAAGCTCCTCTCTTAATCACGACAGTGATAATAAAGTCAAACATATAATATATGCCCTACTATTGATAAAGAATGATCAACATTATTGGTAGAAGAAACTAAAGAAATCAACATCGACAATGCTGAGAAAGTTCGTAACATTCACCTAGCAAAATCCCTCGATCCAATGGAAAAAGAGAAATTTATCAAATTCTTTAAGCAAAGACCCATCAATTTTGCATGGTCTTATGTAGATATGCCTGGATTAGACCCAGAATTAGTTTTACATCACTTTCCTTTATTTCCAGGGGTAAAACCACACAAACAAAAGCTCAGGAAGATGCACCCTGACATAGCCTTGTTAGTCAAAATTGAGATACAAAAATTGTTAAATGTGGGTTTCATTAGGCCTATAGACTATGTTGAATGGATTTAAAATCTAGTCATGGTATCCAATCATACTAGAGGTATCGGGATCTACACCGACTTCAAACATCTTAACAAGGCTTGCCCCAAAGATGACTTTCCACTCCTTAACATAGACATCATAGTAGACTTGACACCTAGAAATGAAATGCTATCACTCATGGACAATTTTTCTGGTTATAATCAAATCAAAATTGCACTAGAAAACCAACCTAAAACAACTTTCACTTGTCCATGGGGAACATATTGCTAGAATGTGATGTCATTTGTCCTTAAGAATGCAGGTGCCACTTATCAAAGGGTAATGACTGTCTACTCCAACAATAAGAATAATAACTCTAATTGAAGTCTCAACCTGAAGTTTGGACATTCATCTGGTAAAGTTACTATTTTCATGGCTAGTGCTCATTTGATTGTCAACCCAAGGACGTAATACTTGAAATGGTTCTGCACTATATATGCACTAAGTTCCTTCAATAGCTATTCTACATTACTGCAGCAACTAACATTATGCAAAAAGGGAAGGCAAGAATGGAAATTATGGAAAGGCTACAGGAAAAACTTCTGCATAGTATTCATAAAAGTAATGCTGGAAAGATCTAATATGAATAATAGAAATTATTCTGTTATGGCTTGGCTGCAGGAACAATCAGTGGATCTGTTTCTAGTGGCTGCAGGAACAGTCGAAGCAAGAACTTCTACTACGACTAAAGAAAGAAAACTAATTTCAACGAACATACACAGGATCACTCACCAAGTGGGCCCCCTTGGATGAGTGATATCAAGCTTCCAAAAAACTACTTTTAACATATCAGAACAACATAATTTTATTCATTGCTTCCTGAAAGTGATTACATATTTTGAAAAGAAACTCAAGAATCCTTATCAAAGATCCTCTGCTCTATTCTTTTCTATTATGTCTAACCTCTGAGAAAAAGAAGATCTTATTATTAAAGAGAAGATCAACTACAATAGACAACACAAATCACGCCCAGAAGAAGAGGCGGATGATTGACCGATAAAGAAGATAACTAGAGCTTGGTTGTAGGAAACGTGGATCTAAACCGAACCACAGTCTTTGCATGTCATGGCAGTGTTTGTAAATTCAATGCCCACTAAAGTTAAACTTTGGTAGTGTCACTTGACTGCTCTGCCTATGTCATACCTCGCACTTGCTCAGCTCATCTTTAGTTTGATCTTCAGTTATCTCTTACATAATCTTTCCTTCATCAGGCACAAAAGGAGAATATCCACCACGACATCATTTATTACCTGCACCACAACAAAAATAACATACAAGGACATACATATGCATTTTATTTAATTAACACATCTATTAATTCAGATATGATATTACCCTAAATTATCTACATGGCAACAGTAACACATGGCATGGCTGCAGGAATAGACCGGCAAAGTTCAACATGATTTCATAAGTTCAGGTTTAACACATGGAATACATATAGTCAAATTACAATACATCAATACTACTATGCAAACCAAAAGATGTCAAAAACTTAAGAGTTTTGATGATAAAAAACATGACAAAGTCTCAACTTATCATGCTCCCCAACTTTAAGAGCTTGTTGATCCTACAACAAAAGGAAAATTTTTGACTCTTGTAGTAACTCTCAAACCACCAATGGCGCCTTGACCTGTCCCCCCTGAAGCCAAGTTCCAATAAAATCCCTTTATTTTTTCCAGCCTAGACCATCTGGCTGACTCTTCTATGACTACATCATAGTTATGTTCCGTAGGCTGACATGCCAAAAGTGGCCACATGAGGATTGGGGGCTGAAAGATCAATGGTAGCCAGTTGTTGGCTTTCTCCCTACCTAACTGTATATATTTGCAGTCTCCTTGCATAGTTGCCTAAAAATTATGCAGTGAATAAGGTTCTCCTTGCTTTAACTATTCTGGTAAATTGTTCCAGCACTGAGTTAACCCTTCTATTGCAGTTGTCCTATCAGTCTGAAACAAATGCTCATATGCCTGATAGATTTCTTCTCTCATTGGAAGCACTAATTTTCTAACATCATCTCTTACCAGTAATTTCTGCCACTCATAATAAAGAACTCATGGTGCTTTTGATTCTCTCCTTAATGGCAATGGACAATCAAACTCTAATTTTTCATATGCCTTAGATTGTGCCCCCATGCTGATCTCATTTTGGATCCATGACATTAAATCTTTGATATAGATATCCCCAATATACAATAAAGGGTTTCACTCACTGTCTGAGGGTACAACATAGTTATGTAAATACAATTCAGATAGCAAATTCTTCATAGCTAGTGGAGAGGTTTGGTCAGCATAAAGGAATTCTTCAAGGGTTTCTAAGGAGGGGCTAAGGTCCCTAATAATGTGGTTCAGTTTGAAGTTCAAATATCTCTCCTTCAAGTGCACTGCATAAACCCTTGGACGTGACCTACACTGCATCAACTCGGGAACCATACTAGCAATTATTTCCACCTTAGCCTATAATTTCTCAATTATGTTATCCCTCTTTTCAATTTCTTTTTTATGTTTATCAATAATCTCTTGCATCCTATCCCTCTCTATTTCCCATTGTCTATAAATTTTAAAGCAATAGATAAACTGCTTAGGGATGAAGGAGGTCTAATAGGTGCTATCTTAGGTCGTGGGATTTCCTCAATAAACTCCTCAATATGTGCTGGCATCTCTCCAACATTTTCCTCAGGCTGCTATAGAATGTCTCCAATAGTCTCTTTAGGCTGTTGTGAAATATCTTCAATAGTTTGTTCAAACTGCTCAAGAATGTCCCCAACAATTTCGTTAGACTACTGAAAAATATTCCCAACAGTTTCTTCAAGTTGTTGTGCCACAAAAGAAAGATTTTCTATTCTATCCTCATCAACTTTTACTTGGATTTCATCATCCCCAGGGCTTTCTTTTTCTTGAATTTCAATATCTGCAGGGCTTCCTTCTTCTGAAGTTTCTACCGTAATAACCTCTATCGGCTCACCTGCACGATGAGCCTTCTGTGTCCTACTACGTTTTCTTCTAACATAAACCTTTGGAATGGTTGCAGGAGTTTCTTCAGTTGCTGCAAGAGTTTTTCTTTTTGTCCTACACCTCTTGGCTGCAGGAGGAATTTGAGTGACCTGCGGCTGAGCCATGGGTTCTTCATTTGTTTCATCCATTTCCAACTCCTTTTTTCTTCTAAGAATTGGTGAATCTCTTTGAAGAGAAATAGAGGGTTGTTCCACATTTGCTTCAGTCATCTCTTCCTCCATAATAAACGCGGCTCCTTTAGCAACAAGCAAATCCTCGTCTGCAGCAACTACTGGGGAAGAGGGTTCTACAACATTTTCTTCTTCAACTGAGGGATTCTCTGCAACAGGGGCATCTTCAACCCTAAATTGCAATATATCCTCAAATACTCCCCATTCCATTTGTGAAACGTCTCTCAGGGACCGTTGTACAAGAAACTTAACCAAGCCATGATGGCTAACAGAGCGATTTCCATTTTTTCGTGTCTCCTTAACGCTTGTAGAAATGAGGTGGTATAGGAAATTAGGTACATTCACTCTCTAACCATGCCATAAATGACTAAGTAATTTAAAATGCGGTGAATGCAAATATCGCCCCTCACATGTAATGTAATTCATAACATACAAAGCTACCCGAGTCCACTCTACTGGCAGGGAAACCCTTCTAGTTCCTTGTTTGTCCACCATTAGGGGTCCATCCATGGGAATTGTGAACTCTGCCCTTGTGCTCCTTGAATCTTTTGATTCTGGAAATAGTTCTTCTTCCTGTGGCAACCCCATTACTTTTGTTATTCGCTGCTCCGTAGCAATAACCCTCAAGCCTTTAACTATAGTTTCTCCTTCATTAAAGGAATGCATAAATTCTACAGCAATTTCTTCATTATAATCTCTGATTTTCAAGAAGTAATCTACCTAGTCATGGTGTCTAAAATAATGCTCACAATGAGCATCCTGCAACAACACTTCATGAACTGTTGGCTCATGGCGTATTGGATCACCACCCATCTCTCACTCTACTAGTATTGAACACTTTACAACTGAGAAACAGAAGACCAGAATATCTGGCAGACTTGCTAAATTGAAATTTCCATACATATCTCAATTTTGGTGGCAGAATTTATTATTTCCTTGTGTGAAATAATAGCATGATAAACAATGATGGCAAGAAATCAATTCGAAGTACCAAAAAGGATGGATAATGAATAACTTTGGAAACCAAACCATAAAGCACCCCCCCAACTTAACCTAGCACGTGTCCACACAAGCTGATGAGATTTTGGGGAGGAGCGGATTTAAAAAGGGGGATAATCATAATGAACTAATAAATGCATAATTAAAACAAAACACAAAATATACATACCTGCAGTCGTACGAAAAATGACGTCGAAATGAAGTGAAATGACAGGTAAGAACATGGGATGGAATGACGTGGATGGAATTTTATTTACGGAGAAGAATATTCCCATAAGATATGGAAATATTTTATTGTGAAGCGGAAAGCATATTCACTGCAGAGGCTGCAGGAACTTTACCTTTATTACCTTGCTCAGCTGCAACAGGAAACTGATGAGTTGCTGCAGGAACCTTGTCAGTTGTTGCAAGAACTTTTGTTTCACCAGGTTGGGAAAATTGCTACAGGAACTCCTCTTTAGTGGCCAGCTTATGATATAGAGGCAGTTGGTGACCATTTACCAAGAGTTTAAATCGAACAGGATCAATAGTGGACAAACGAACATCTCCATTATTGAAAACTTCTTCTATCTCATACAGACCTAACCACCTGGTTTGAAGTTTTCCCATAGCATCTTTATATCTGGAATCATGCAATAGTGCCCAGTCACCAGCTTTAAATTTCTTTTCCTTGATATATTTATCATGCCATTTTGCTCTTTGATTTTGAATCAGTTTTGTATGTTGAATAGTTATTTTCCTCTATTCATCTAGAGCATTCAATTGCTAAATACATCCCTTCTGTGCTTTAGATAATGTCATATTTAATTGCAAAGCTGTCCTCAAGGTTTTACGCTCAAATTCAATAGGCATCATTGTTGTTTTGCATTAAACCATCTCAAAAGGTGTAAAACCAATTGGTGTTTTCCAAGTTGTTCTGTATGCCCAAATTGCTTTTGAAAGCCTATGAGACCAGTCTTTTTTATGAACAGATATTGTTTTTGTAAGAATAGCCTCAAGCTCCCTATTTGTAACTTCTACTTGTCCATTAGCTTGTGGATGATATGCAGTAGATTTTCTATGCCTTATACTGTATTCATTGACCAAAGTTATTATCAATGTTGAAGTAAATTGAGGTCCCTAGTCTGAGACAATTTCCCTTGGTACTCCATATCTTGTAAATATCTCTTCATAAAGAAACTCAACTACCTTATTATCTCTTGCATGTGTCATGGCATGAGCTTCCACCCATTTTGTTACATAATCTGTACATACCAAAATATAGGATCTGCCATTAGAAGGTGGATCAATTGGTCCAAAAAAATCTAATCCCCACTTATCAAATGGTGCAACTGATATTTGTGGATATAGTGGCATCTCATCAGATTTTGTAGGTCTTCCCATTTGCTGGCATCTATCACATTTCCATGTGTATTATGTTACATCCTTATGTAATGTGGGCCAATAGTATCCTGTATTGAGTATTTTTAGTGTTGTTCTTTTGGTAGCAAAATGGCCTTTGCATGGCTCATCATGACATGCATGCAGGATGTCATACGTTTCATCTTCTCTGACACATCTTCTCATGACTTGGTCAGGTCCAGTGTAAAACAGACAATCAACAATCCATTAGAAGTTAAAACTTTTTTCAACTAGCAACCTTCTTTCTTTAGGAGAGAAATAAATTGGCATCTTAGTAGCAGCTAAATAGTCGGCAATATCAGCATACCAAGGAGTGTGAGCTTGAATAAGAAATAAATGTTCATCTAGAAAAGCATCATCTATCACTGTAGAATCTTCTTGTAATTGAAGTCTTGAAAGATAATCTACAACCACATTAGACTTCTCTGGTTTATCAACAACTGTGATATCAAATTCCTACATCAACAATAACCAGCGAGCTAATCTACTAGTAATTGATAGCTTATTCATGAGATATCTAATTGCAGTATGATCTGTATGCACAAATATGGGATATCCCGTGATATAGTGCCTAAATTTGTTAAGTGCATATATAACAGCTAGCATTTCCTTTTCAATGACTGTGTAATTCAACTCGGGTCCCTATAAGTTCTTGCTAATATAATATATTGCATTTTCCAATTTGTCAATTTTCTGTCCTAAAATTGTTCCTATTGCATAATCAAATGCATCTGTATGGATTTGGAATGGTAGAGACCAATTTGGGCCTTTAAAAACTGGTGCTTGAGTCAAAGCATCCTTAAGCTTTAAGAAAGCTTCATTGCATGTTGGGGTCCATTTAAATTCCATATCTTTGGTAAGAAGTGAATATAAGGGACTTGCAATTTTACCAAAATCTTTGATAAACCGTCTGTAGTATCCAGCATGACCAAGAAAACTTCTTACATCTTTTTGCTTCATAGGGTCATTGATATGTTGAATGACCTCAATTTTTGTTGGATCCACCTAGATGCCTTCTACAAAGATATGATGACCAAGGACTATTCCTTCTTTCATCATGATGAAACATTTCTCACTATTTAACGATAAATTTTAGTCTTCACATCGTTGCAAAACTTTCTTCAGATTACTCAATGCTTGCTCAAATTCAGAACCATAAGTTGTAAAGTCATCCATATAGATTTCCATAATATCTTGAGAAATATCAGAAAAGATACTGATCACTGCTCTTTGAAAAGTGGCTGGAGCATTACACAACCCAAAAGGAAGAACAAAATATGCATACGTGCCCCATGGACAAGTAAATGTTGTTTTCTCTTGATCCTCCAGGGCTATCTGGATCTGATTGTAACCACTAAACCCGTCAAGGAATGAAAAGTATCTTTTACCAGCCAAAGAATCCAATACCTGATCCACAAATGGTAATGGAAAATGATATTTTCTTGTTGCTAAGTTTAGGGCTCTATAATCAACACATACCCTCCATTTTCCTCCTTTCTTAGGGACTATGACCAAAGGTGATACCCATTGGCTATCAGAGATAGGATAGATAAACCTAACTTTTAACAACTTCTGCAATTCTTCTTTAACTATCTCTTTCAAGGCAGGATTGATTCTTCTTTGAGGCTATCTAAGTGGGCAACACTCTTCCTTTATATAAATACGATGGGTGCAAACTGCTGGATCTATCCCATGCATATCCTTGTAATCCCATGCAAAAACATTTTTACGAAATTTCAACAAGTCCACTGGGGCCTCCTTTTGAGTATCTGACAGATCTCTATTGATATTCAAACATCTTAACAGTAAGATCAATCTGGTTCATATCAGAAAAATGAGAAGAAGATAATTCCTGTGGCAACAGAGTATGCATATATCAGTGGTTGTAGGAAAGTCCAAACCTGCAATATTCGGAACCAATTCCTGCAATTTTTGCTCTTCTATTAATTCATTTATCAATATTTTATAAAGAATTGATTCCTGATCATATAATTCCATGAATGGCCCTTGACTAATCATCATGAGGTGATCAATAGAGTCAACTCCCTTAGATTCTTCTCCCAAAATGTGCCAAATGGCTTGTTGTTGTTCAAGCTGGGGCTGTGTTGGAGAATACAAGGCTAATGTTTTTGTAGAACTCCCATCTAAAATAGTCATATCCCCTGATCTAAATCCAATATATGCATCAGGTGTGGCAAGCCAACGTCTACCCAAAATAACCGGATATCCTCCCAATGTTGCTTTTGGAGATAAAATCATAAAGTCTACAGGATATTCCCAGGAATCCAAAATAACTACTACATCTTCAATGATACCATCAGGTCTCACTATAGAGCTATCAGTTAGTTGTAGAACTGTGGGTGTAGGCCTTAAACTATTGATCTCAAGTTGTTTCATTACTTCCCTTGTCATTACATTAATGGCTACCTCTAAATCAATCAAAACATTTTTTATTTGACTGCCATTAATGACTATACTCACAACAGGACTACCTGGATCAAAATACTTTGGAATGGCAATCTTGCCTAGCATAATATATGCCCGTTGACCCATAACATGCACTGCTTGTGGATCCTTTTTCTTCTTGCCAGGTTTTTTTAGACATGCTTCTCTCAGTGCCTTACCATATATGGGAACATCTTTTATTGTTTGCAACAATGGAATTTTAACACAAATATGCTTCAGTTGATCTATAATATCAAAGCTTTGTTGTTGTTCTGTGGGAACTTCCTTTTCTTGCAATCTGTGGGGAAATGGTAGCAATATTTGTTTCTGAGGTATTGTATTTGTTGGATTAGAGATTTCTTGCTCCTCTTGTACCTCAGTGATAACTAGATGAGAGGGATTAGGCAGAGTTGTCCCAGATCGGAGGTGAATGTCATTTATAGATAAAGAATAGGCTGGGTATTGATTAACATCAGTTGAATAAGCTTGTGGTTGTTTCTAATATTTAATATTAGGATTTGGCAATGGTTGAGTAGGCAACTGCGTCGGTTTAGGTGGTACAGTAGTGGCTCCAAGAGGAGGCATTAGCGTAGGAGCCTGTGGTTGCTGGATAGACAGCTGATAACCAAAAGATTGGGCATTCCATGGCTGGCTCCCCCTCCATTGAGAAGTAGGTTGCCAATTCCCTTGAAACTGGTTTCCTTGGCCCTAAGGTGGGTACCAGTTCCCTTGTGGTTGTTGCCACTGTGGCATTTGATTACCAAAATGCTGCCCTTGGCCTTGAGAACCATACCAATTTTGATAATTACCAAAATTTTGAGAATATGGTAATTGCCATTGGTTATTTGGTGCATAAGAATTTCCACTATAACCAGAAAAAGAAAGTGGATCTGGAGGCATACCTTGTCTTTGGAAATTTGGTCTTCTTTGAGAAACATAGAAGACTTCTCGTCCTCACCTTGAATTGTCTTGAAGTCAGGTACCTCCACATTTGCAACCATTTTACATTTGCAATCCTTCTTTCACTATTTACAATGAGGACAAAATTCTGCAAGAAATATATCAGCTTCTTCATGCTTCTTCTTAGCTGCAAGTGTATCCCACTAGGTAGCCATATTGTTTATAATGTCCTCCTTAAAGTCCTTTAACAGATGACTAAGTTCCAATCTAGAAACTCTAGTTCCAGGTGTTGATGATTGTGCTCCTGGTTTAAAATGCTTGTTCTTGTTAGAAGCAGATCTGGAATACTTCTTGCAAATTTGTCCTATTTCAGCCCAAGTGGACTGTGTAATGTCACCTCCTCCCATAAGATCCAAAGAATCAGTGCATTCATCACTAATTCCCCTAAAAAATATCAACTTGAGAGAATCTTGATTGAGAGTACTATGCTTGGACTTCTTGACACTAAACAGGAACCTTTCCAAATAATCTTCAAGACTCTCATATTTAGTATGTGTCATTCTAAAGATATCATCCCCATGACGATCAGTACCTCTACAATAATCTTTGTATTTTGCAAGAAAAAACCATTTCATCTCATCCCATGTATTGATTGTGCTACTACCCAAGCTCATAAACCATCTCAAGGATGACTCCTTCAAGGTGGCAGGAAAAATTTTGAGTCTATGGGCATCTGTAGTATAGTCAAAACTCCTACAAAGAACATCAAACTCAAACATAAATGTGTCAATATCCTCTGTCACCAATCCATAGAATTTAGGGAGTAAAGATGTTGGAATGTTCTTGAGATTAGCATTATCATGTTGATCAGATATGGGGAACTCAAACATTGGGCCTAGTGGTGGTGGTGGATTATTCCCACTAGGAGGTGGGTTCCCTCTCATTGGACTTGTGTGGGTTGTTACTATAGGAAATTCTTCTTTTTGAAGACCAAAGAGGGACTGAAGACTACCTTCCAGAAATTCAGATTCAGGGTGGTTCAAATTTTGTGGGGCTTGGTAAAGTTCAGCAAAAGGATTTATATCTGGGAAATTATCTTCTGCATGATTAGAATGAGTGGGCATAAATCTACCTCTAGGGTCTCTTCTTCTTCTATGCATACAGATTCATGAAATTTTTCAAACAATCAAGTATACCAAAAAAACAATTAACTAAAAACTGAAAAGAATAATAACCATAGGAGGTTCTTAGTTTGACACCATCCCTGACAACGGCACCAAAAATGTCTACTCCAACAATAAGAATAATAACTCTAATTGAAGTCTCAACCCGAAGTGTGGACATCCATCTAATAAAGTTACAATTTTCATGGCTAGTGCTCATTTGATTGTCAACCCAGGGACGTAATACTTGAAATGGGTTTGCACTATGTATGCACTAAGTTCCTTCAATAGCTATTATGCATTACTATAGTGACTAAAATTTTGCGAAAAGGGAAGGCAAGAATGGAAATTATGGAAAGACTACAGGAAAAAAATTTGCATAGTATTCATAAAAGCAATGCTGGAAATATCTAATATGGATAACAATAATTACTCTGTTCTAGCTTGGCTGTAGGAACAGTCAGTGGATCTGTTTCTAGTGGTTGCAGGAACAGTCAAAGCAAGAACTTCTACTGCGACTAAAAAAATAAAAATAATTTCAACGAACACACACAAGATTACTCACCAAGTGGCCCCCCTTGGATGAGTGATATCAAGCTTCCAGAAGACTACTTTTAACATATCAAAACAACAAAATTTTATTCATTGTTTCCCAAAAGTGATTACATATTTTGAAAAGAAACTCAAGAATGCTTATCAAAGATCCTTTGCTCTATTCTTTTCCATTCTGTCTAACCTCTGAGAAAAAGAAGAGCTTGTTATTAAAGAGGAGATCAACTACAATAGACAACACAAATCACGCCTAGAAGAAGAGGCGGATGATTGACTGATAAAGAAGATAACTAGAGCTTGGCTGCAAGAAACGTGGATCTAAACCAAACCACAGTCTTTCCATGTCGTGGCGGTGTTTGTAAATTCAATGCCCACTAAAGTTAAACTTTGGTAGTGTCGCTTGACTACTCCACCTATGTTGTACCTCGCACTTGCTCAACTCCTCTTCAGTTTGATCTTCAGTTATCTCTTACATAATATTTCCTTCATCAGGCGTGAAAGGAGAATATCCACCGCGGCATCATTTATTACCTACACTACAACAAAAACAACATATAAGGACATACATACGCATTTTATTTAATTAACACGTCTATTAATTTACATATGATATTACCCTAAATAATATGCATGGCAACAGGAACAAATCACATGGTTGCAGGAATAAATGGCATGGCTGTAGGAATAGACTGGCAAAGTTCAACATGATTTCATAAGTTCAGGTTTAACACATGGAATACATATAGTCAATTTACAATACATCACTACTACTATGCAAACCAAAAGATGTCAAAAACTTAAGAGTTCTGATGATAAAAACATGACAGTCTCAACCTATCAATGACCACCTTGTTTCATGACATGATACATATAATCATGGAAGATTATGTAGACGACTTGCTAGAAAATTCCAAAACAAGGGATAGTCACTTAAACATATTGGCTAAGATCTTTGATAGACTTGAGCAATACAATGTAAGACTAAGTCCAAAAAAATGTGTCTTTGGGGTAACATCTGGGAAACTCTTGGGCTTTATTGTATCCAATCGTGGAATCGAGACAGATCTAGAGAAAGTGAAATCTATTTTAGACATTCCATCACCTGCTATGCTCAAACAACTCAGAAGCCTACAAGGGAGATTGCAGTCCATAAGGTGCTTCATTGTCCAATTGGCAGAAAAGTGCCAACCATTTCAACATCTTTTAAAGAAAGGTGTTACATTTAAATGGACACAACAATGTCAGGAGGCATTCGAAACACTATAAGAATATCTATTGTCCACTCTGATGTTGGTTCCACTCGTACATGGGAAACCATTATTCCTATATATAGTTGCAACAAATTCCTCTTTAGGCGCTCTCCTAGCGCAGCTGGATGAACAAGGAAAAGAGAGAGTTGTATACTACATCAGTAGAACACTCATTGGGTATGAGCTCAACTACACACAGATAGAAAGAGCATATCTTGTAGTAGTCTTTGCATCATAAAAACTAAGACATTATATGTTGAGTCATAAAATACAGCTTGTTGCACAATTTGATCCACTCAAATACCTGATGAATAGAGAAGCACTAATCGGAAGACTTGCCAAGTGGGTCATGATACTCAGTGAATTCAACATCAAATACATCAGTAGAAAACCTATAAAAGGAAAAATCAAGGAAGTCCAACTTGTAGAAGCACCTTTAGAAGATAATCAGCCAATGGTGATAGATTTCCTAGATGAATCAGTATTTACACTATCAACACAAACACACTGGAAACTATTCTTTGATGGTTCACATACAAATCACGGAGCAGGAGCAGGAATTCTGTTCATAACTCCTCAAAGAGATTCAATTCCCAAATCATTCAGGATTAGCTTCCCTTGCACCAATAACATTGTTGATTATGAAGCCCTAATGGTAGGACTACGCACTGCACTACAATGGAATATCAAAGACCTATAGGTCTTTTTAGACTCACAACTCATCATTAATCAAGTCAATGATGATTACAATACAAAAGACGATAAGTTACAACCGTACAAATAATTGGTGAAAGAATATAAGCAACACTTAACCAAGGTTACATTTGAACAGATACTGAGAGTTCAAAACAAGGTAGCATATGCAATGAAAATAGTAGGATCTCTCTTGGATATGCCAAACGATGGAACTCACTTTGAATTTCAAGTGGAACAACTCATTGTCCCAGCTTATGAAATACCATCCACTGAATATGTATGTATGATAGTAGGACCTGAGTCTCCATGGTACAGAGATATATATGCATACCTGCATGATCAATATATACCTTACGATCTTTCACGGAATCAAAGGAAGGCACTCATCTGACAAGAATCAAAACATGCAATTATTGTTGATACTTTATAAAGAAAAAGTGTAGACAACACCTTACTCAGATGCCTTGATATTGAGGAGGCACAAATCGCCTTAAAATAAATTCATGATGGAATATGTGGCACACATTCTTCTAGACCTGCACTAGTAAAAACACTGTTGCAAACAGGTTATTATTGGCCTACAATGGAAAAGGACGCTTACAAGTATGTCCAAAAATGCAAGAAATGCCTAATACATGAGAACCTCATTCATACACCTGCTCAAGATCTTCAGCCAATAACATCACCATAGCCATTTTCACAATGGGGATTAGATCTTGTAGGGAAAATAAATCCTACCTCCTCCAACGGGAATAATTTTATTCTCACAGCAACAAAATATTTCACGAAATGGGTTGAAGCAATCCTGATGACTTTCACAACAGGAAAACAAATAGCTAAATTCATCTTGAAATATCATTTTTCAGGTATGGGGTACCAATGTGCATTGTGACTGATAATGGTCGACCATTTAAAAATCAAGAAGTGAGTGAGCTTTGTGAACAATTTAACATCCAGCAATGTTTTGGAACACTCTACTATCTCGAAAGCAATGGTCAAGCTAGGGCAACAAACAAAACTATTTTAAAATTTTTAAAGTAAGTTGTAAATGACAATGGACGAGATTGGCATCTCCAACTAAATCCAGCTCTATGGGCTTATCGAACTAGTATCTGCATGGCAACCAGTACAACACCATTCTCTTTGGTTTATGGTACAGAAGCCATTTTACCTATTGAAGTAGAATTGCCATCCCTAAGAGTCTCTCTAAAAAACATTATCTCAGAAGAAAACTATAGAGTAGCACGTTTGCAAGAATTAGAATTCCTAGATGAAAAACAACAAAGCACTCTAAACCATTTACAAGGCTACCAAAAGAGAATGAGAAGAATCTACATCAAACGAGTCAACCCACGTTGCTTCAAAATAGGAGATATCATTCTTAAAGAAAATCAAAGGAACCTTGTTAAACGTGAAAAACCATGAAAATTTGAACCTAACTAGTTAGGTCCTTTTGTCACAATGAAAGTAATTGGAAATGGCACTTATCATTTTCAAACAATGGAGGGAGAATCACTCCCTGATCCCATCAACAATATACACCTAAAAAGATATTACATCTAAGGATGGGTTAATTTCATTTTTTTTTCATACTGCATTTGCATATTTTTTTACCACATTGCATTATCCCTTTCTCATATAGTTGCATCAATAAAACATGGTGATTTTTTGAGTCATTCACCTTTCTACACTGAAAGGAAGGAAGGTTGTCTCATTTCCTAGACACTTGTTCATGGAGTCTTTAAGAAGCCTTTAGTCATTCATCTTCAATGTCACATTGGGATTACGCGTTATCCTTGGTTGGGTAGAGGTTTTCTTATCAAGTCTTGTTACCCAAAATCTATCAATTGCTATATCTCACACATTAATCAAAAACTCTAGGTCATTACAGATACCTAGTTGGTCATGTGGCTAGTGAAAATCCAATATTCTGCTTCAACGTCATTGTAATTGTCATACCCAAGTAGGTTTCATTACTTACAAGTCAAGGCAAGAAAATAAAACAAAAAAGTGTTATGTCAATCTCAAAGGCAAAACATAAAAAAAAAAATGAAATGATATATTATTGAAATATCTCGCATACAAGTGCAACAAAAAGCTTGACTACGGGAACATGCAAATAACTCCATCAAGGATATGGATGCCTATTGACAATGGAGCAATGTTTGACAGATTATAGTGCATAACCTCGTCGTAGCCCTAAAGGCTTGCTGCCAGAGAGGCTCTATCTGGGATGCTTTTGAAGTCAGAATAACTCATGTAGCCAGCCACATAGGATTCTAAGGGTCTTTGATGATTACGAGTCAGAATAAACTCAATTTCACACACATGGGCAAAAGAAAGATCAAAGTTTCAAGAATTGATGGAGAAGTTTTTTGCGCCTCCATTCATAAATCTTGGTTACAATGTGTGCTAAGTTGGATGGTCAAATTATTTTTGAGAATGGATTGAACTCCTATCTCTGAAACGTTTCACACCTTTAATCCAATTAGTGCATTTCAGAATAAAAGACACACACGCTCAATCTTGTTTGAATAGGAACTGCATTTTTGTCATGCATCTTGTATTAGCATAATTCATATTGAAAATTTATTGTCCCCACATACATGTTGCATATCATTATCATAGGTCTGCACTTGGGGGAATAACTAAAAAAATCCAAAAAATAAAAAATGATAACTGAAAAAATACCAAAAACATCAAAAAACATCAAAATCAATCAAAACATTCAGATAAAAGCCCTGAAAAAATTCTAAACGTTCAAATAAAAGTCCTGAAAAAATTCTAAACATTCAGATGAAAGTCCTAAAAAAATTCTAAACATCAGATAAAAGTCCTAAAAAAATTCTAAACATTAGATAAAAGTCCTAAAAAAATTCTAAACATTCAAAAAATGATCCTGAAAAAATCTTGAACATAAAGAAAAAAGTCCAAAATCCAATCCAAAACCAATCAATATCGATCCACAAAATCCAAAAACTTTCAAATATCAATTAAAAAACTTGCAATAAATTGTCTCGCAAGAATCAAACACCCCAGCAGATGTCCAGCAAACACTTCACACGAAGTTAAACAAAGGATACAACCATCTTTTCAAAACGTTTGCAATCAAACTAGTCAATTGTCTAATCTATCGAAACACTATCAAACTATCAACGTGATCAACATCTTGTCTTAAACAGAATCGGTACACGTGAAACCAGACAGATCGGTCTTATATGGGTTCCAAAACTTCTGAAACCAGACATTATCAAAATCACATCAAACATATCAAAGTAAAGGCACAGTCAGTCTAACTGCTGAGTTTTGTCTATTTTTGGTTACCTCTTTTTATCAAATTGGCGAAAATCATTTTTTTTAGCTACTCAAGGATGTCCAAAAGTGACTAGAGAAGCCATGATGGGCATGATCCTTTTCTTTGTTTGTTGTGTGTGGTTTGAACCAATAAAGTTCTAGTGCAATTTCTCTAGTGGGTGTCTATGATAGGAGCATTCAACTTGTGAATGCCACACATACCTCGACCCCTAGTGTAATTCCCAGAATGGAGGGTTCATTCCTTATCCATTACATGTGCGTTTCTTTGCAATGAGATATCTATACATCTTGGTTACTCATACCCTAGTGTAATAAACTCCATTATTATACAATAAGGCTCAATGATGATAATGTATTGCACAATGAATAAAGAAGCGAAGACTTTCTCATCAAAATTTATATCAAATCATCCATTGTCACATCAAAATCTGGAATAAACAAAGATTGACTCAGTTGATTGATCATTTTATATCTATTCTACGTCTAAGAACTAACAATTCTTCCAAGGTCTTCAACACATATTTTGACACACAAAAATAAACATCATTACATTATCATTCCATAATTATAATAATATTTTCATCAACCATTATGCATCACAACATATAGCTACATCAAATCATTGCATGATACCACATTCATATTACATTCATCATCACAATAAAGAAAAATTATACCATGAATTTCACCATCAAATAGCTCATCAAGAACGCATATCATATATCATATAGAAATGTGTCAAAATACATCGTATCTATAACATCAACATCAATATCCAATCTCTAAATCTATACTGCCTCTATCAGTAGGTGCATCCCAATGGCGCTCTAGGTGGGGCCCATCACTCCTCCACTGCTAGTCTATTGAGAGGTAGATCGAGTCAATCTTCTCCCCATAAAAGAACTAAAACTAGGTTCCCTCTGACCCTCAGGAATAGCTCTCTCATAAGCTTGACGATAATAAATAGCCTCCTGTGCAGTAGCAAAATATCTGTCTACCTGGCTACGTGCCTCCGTCACCGGCCCAAATAACTGATCATATGCTTCTATGGTGATCTAAGTTCTCCTAACTGCCTCATCCCTCTCCCTCTGTATTTGATCTCTCTCGGCAGCTATCTAATCCCTCTCTACAGTCAACTCCTCCATCGCATGTCAATACTGATCTCTATCCTCCATCCGCTGCTGCCTCAAAGTAGCAACCAAGTCCTCTAAATACCTAACCTGATCTCTCAATCCATCCTCATCTTCTCTCTCCGCACCTACACTATGTAGCCTGGGGCATCTCCACATCATATCCATCATCCCCGCCCTCATCTCCATCACTGCTTTGATGGTATGATGAAAGAATAAGTATCCGATGGATTACTGAGAGGGGGGTGAATCACTAAACTAAAAACCTGATACAAACTTCCCAAACTCAAATTCAAACTCACAAAGTAAACTTTCACTGTCAAGATCAATACTAATAAGAATACTTAACATAAACCGGTTAATTGTTATACCAACTTAATAGTAAACAACTTCAATCTAGTAAACATCAAAATACTTAATCATATATCAACATATTTCATCTCTCAATGCTTCCAGTTATAATGCCTTATCAAAATAGTTAAGTAGTCAATCAAATCAACAAATAAGATCATAACCACAAAAACATTCACCACATGACACAAATGTTTATACGTGGAAAACCCAAATAGGTAAAAACCACAGTGAGATGAGAGAGGAGGCAAGCCTGTTAAAGCTTTAACAATAAGTCCTGTTAAGAATTGATCCTGTTAGGAATCACCCAGTTAAGGGATTTACAAAATGCCTTGATGAAAAGAAAATACCCTATTAGGAGTAACCTCGGTAGAGGATTTGAGAATCCAAGCTAATGGACCACCTTGTTAGAGGATTTAAGAATTAACTAAGCTTGTTAGCGCTTACTTGGTTAGGGGATTTTAGTTCTGCTATAATTGTTAGAAAACAACATGTTTTCTTGATTTGTCTGAATAGCACTACATTTGCTTGATCATATCCTTTTAAGCTTTAATCTGACTTTACACAAACTGCAAATCCATTCTCCAGTTAGGCAACCACACACTCAACTGATTTCTGCCAACTCTGCCAACAACTTTACAAATAACTTCATCAACCTTAAATACAAATCAATTAGGTTAGTAACACAACAAAAACCTAATTCTTTCATAGAGATTATAAATAAATCAGTTCAAGTGTGACTATTGGATTTACATAGCAATCTATACACATTCTTCAAGAAAATTCTAACTGCTCCATGATCACTGCTTCATCGGACTTTGTAACTCATCACGCGTTATGCATTAGATGCAATCCACTTTGCTCATTCCCTAGACAATCAAACAAACGCACTAAAACAATCTAAACTAATCCTCATACAATGATCACACATGTCGCCATCATTACCACTCATCATTAGATAATAAACGAACAAACTTGATCAGTTAGGGTTTAACAAAAACAACTGGTAGGGTTTATCGGTTACTTTGCATAGAAAGGGTTTAACCTTATATGCCAGTTTATCAGTTCAACTCACAAACTTACATACCGGTTTACAACATCTTCCTCAAAGCTCTTCCTACTGGTTACAAGACAATATCAATAACAACAACAATATCAGCAATATCATAAATACCATCACCGGTTCAATTGACATCAATGACAACATAACATATCATTAATGCAATCTTGATGCAAATTCCATTAATCTTCCCCTTTGGCGTTGATGGCAATATAAATATCAATGCCTTTGATTGTTGTTGTGAATGGTGAATAGGAATCCTAGTTTACATTACCAAGTATTCACCATGCTCTGTCCGTCTTCAACCTGTCACTGGTTTCCTTTTGCCAATCACATAATTCTTCTCCCCCTTTGGCAGCAATGCCATAGTGAAAGTAAAACATGTACTTGCAAATTTTCACTATGCACCAACAACATACTGCAACTTGATGCTCCCTCTGTGGAATACATCCACTTCTTCATCAATCCATGTAAAATTCTGCAAGTGATTCAGGGACTAATGTAATCAGCATCATGCTCAACTAGCTTCATGAAAAGGGACAACCCCTAGTTGACTTCTAAGATACTCAAAAGTAGTCTTAGGCAGAGGTTTGGTAAAGATATCTGCAAGCTGCTCCTTGGTAGAAACATGCTCTAAGATAACATCTTTACTTTGAACTTTTTCCCTCAAAACGTGATACTTCAATTCAATGTGCTTGGTGCGAGCGTGCAAAATAGGATTCTTAGAAATATTTATGGCACTTGTATTATCACATAAAATATTTATAGGTTCTGAGATTTTCATCTTAAAACCTTCCAAAATGTGCCTCATACAAATATCCTATGTGCAATTCATATAAGCTGCAACATACTTAGCTTCAGCAGTAGATTGTGAAGTATAACTCTGCTTCTTACTACTCCATGAAACAAGCCTTCCTCCTAGAAATAATGATCCACCGGTAGTACTTTTTCGGTCATCAATATTTATTTCCCAATCAACATCTGTGTACACCTTCAAATCAAAGTTTCCTCCATAGGGATACCATAATCCATAGTCAATTGTACCTTTCAGATACCTAAAAATTCTCTTGGTTGCTATCAGATGTGTTTCCTTTGGATTCTTCTGAAATCTTGCAACTATACCAACTGCATGGGCAATACTCGATCTGCTGTGAACAATATAGTGTAATTTTCCAATCATTGACCTGTATTTCTTTTCATCAACAGACTTAGATTCATCTTCCTTGGATAACTTACAACCTATAACCATTGGTGTTCCAACTGGTTTACAGTCACTCATGCCAAAATTCTTCAAAACCTCTTTCACATACTTAGATTGTGTAATGAAAATACCATTCTTCATTTGTTGTATCTGCAAGCCTATGAAATTTTTTATTTCCCCTACTAAAGACATTTCAAACTCATTTTTCATTTCATCTGCAAAATTGTTGCTCATGACATCATTACCTCCAAAAATAATATCATCAACAAATACTTCACTGACCAGTATTTCATCTCCTTCAGACTTGAGATAAATATTACTATCATCACTGGTTCTTGCAAATCCTATCTTCATCAAATGTGTATGAAGTCATTCATACCATGCTTTGGGTGCCTGATTTAATCCATACAAAGCTTTATACAATTTGTATACCATGTCTTTCTCATCTTTCAAAGCATAACCATCTGGCTGCTCTATGTATACCTCTTCTTCCAATATCCCATTCAAAAATGTAGACTTAACATCCATCTGATATACCTTGAACTTCTTATGGGCTACAAATGCAAGTAAAGTTCTGACACCTTCCAGTCTTTCTACTGGTGCAAAATTTTTGCCATAATCTTCTCCTTCTTCTTGAGCATAACCCTTGCAGACTAATCTTGCCTTGTTGAGAACTACAACACCATCTTCATTTAACTTGTTTATGAATACCCATTTAGTACCTATAACATTCTTGTTTACTGGTTGGGGTACCAAGGTCCAAGTGTTGATCTTCTCAATTTGATCCAATTCGTCCTCTATAGCTTTAACCCAATAATCATCACCAAATGCCTCCTTAGCACTTCTTGGTTCAATGGTAGAGATCATGCAAGAGTTATATCTTTTACTCCTTCTAGTTAGTACTCCAACATCCTTATCCCCAATAATCTGCTCAGGACTATGGTTCAGTCTTACATACCTAGGAATAACATGTTCATTCTCTTCAGGTTCAACTTCTTCATTATCATCTTCTTCTGAATTTATTTGTTCTAGTTGAACAAGTACATCAGAATTTGCTTTACCGATTTCTGATTTAACAGTTTCAAGTTCCAAAAGCAAAAAGCAAGGATCTTCATCCTTTTTCTCTGAACTGGTTCCTTTTGTGACTTCAGGACATTCATCTACACGAACATCGACACTCTCAATAATTCTCTGTGTCCGGTTTTTGAAGCATTTGTACACTTTACTCTTGGTGGAATAGCCAAGAAATATGCCTTCATCACTCTTAGCTTCAGACTTACTAATGTAATCACCTCTTTTAATAAATTATTTGCTACCAAATATCTTAAAATAGCTAACATCAAGTGATCTTCCATACCAATATTTATAAGGGGTCTTGTCCTTACCTCTTTTCACCAGAACTCGGTTCATTGTGTAGATAATTGTACTTACAGCTTCTTTCCAAAATGTTTTCTCTACACCTCCTTGTATCAACATTGTCCTAGCAGCTTCAACCATTGACCGATTGTTCCTCTCTACTATACCATTCTGTTGTGGTGTCCTTGGTGCAGAAATTTATCGTTTGATACCATTCTCCTCACAGTACTTAGTGAATTCCTCAGAAGTAAATTCACTGCCTTGATTTGTTCTCAGACATTTTATCTTTTTGCCACTCTCTTTCTTAGCTAAGGCCCTGAATACCTTTAACTTACCAAAAGCTTCATTCTTATCATTCAAGAATGTGACCCACATCATCCTTGAACAATCATCAGTGAAGATCATGAAATATCTATCACCTTTAATTCTTCTTGTTCTTATTGGTCCACAAAGATCTGTATGAACCAAATCTAACAAGTACTCTACTAAGAAGGACTTGCTCTTGAAAGTTGAAGAAGTCATCTTTCCTAACTGACATTCTTTACAAAGAGCATTAACGAGTTTGTCTAGCTGAGGCAGACCTCTTACTATCTTGGACTTTCTCACTTTAACAATGTTATCAAATTTTATATGACAAAATATCCTATGCCAAATCTAGCTATCATCTATCTTTGCAATCAAATAGTTGCTAACTTCAAGATTAAGATGAAGTAGATTATCTCTGGTTTGTTTCCTGGTTGCAATCAATTCACCTTTGTTGTCAAATATTTTACACATATCATTTCTAAACTCCAGTGGTTATCCTTTGTCATTAAGTTGTGTCACACTGAGAAGATTGTTCTTTATACCTTCAACCTAATAGACATCATCAACAGTGCTCTTCCCATTAAGATAAATAACTCCCTTACCTTTAACCATACAGGGTGAGTCATTGCCAAATCTGACAACACCACCATCAAATTCCTTCAAAGAAAGAAATTTGCTCTGATCACCGTTCATATTATGTGAACAACCACTATCAATGATCCAATCATCAAAGTTATCCATTCTGGACACTAGTGCCTTCTGATCTGATATCTCTTCCTTAATAGCTACAAACACAATATCTTCACTAGCATCATCATCAAAATCTTCATCAATAATACCACTATCAATTGCTATAAGACAATCTCTCTTGCCTTTTCCCTTATAATTCTTGAATTTGTCTCTCTTGTATTCATTTTCACCATTAGGATAGCTAGCTACTATATGACTAATCTTGTTACATGCAAAACATTTTAAAGGTAGTTTACCTCTATATTTCCCAGTGCCTCTAGGAAGTCATTTTTCCAACAATGCTTAAAGTTCAACTAAGTTGTCTTCATCAGCAGCATCTTTGTTGGATCTAGATTCATAACCATGACAAGTATCTCTACTTTTTCTCACAGATGGGTTAGAGACATAAGCTCTGAATGCAAATTCTTATTTCTGTACATGACCATCATAGTCGTTTAATTCAAAAGCAGTAAGTTTTCCAATGATAGAGTCAAGAGTTACCTTATTTTTGTCAATGGGCTTCAACTCCTGAATAGCTACAACTCGGATAGCATAGACCGGTAGCAGGGTTCTTAGTACCTTACTGATCACTGTGGCATCTTCCACTTTCCCTCCTGCACTCTTTATTTCGCCAACTATCTCTTTTATCCTTTGACCATACTGTTGGATATTCTCACCTTCAAACATTCTCATGTCATCAAACTTTCCTCTTAGGCTCTCCTCTTTAACAATCTTAACATGTTCATCACTGCTATAAATCTCTTCAAGTTTTTTTCCATACTTTATATGCAGTTTCAAGACCATGAACATCTACATATTCAACATCAGACATGGAACTTATAATAGCCTCCAATGCTTGATGATTTTCTTGTTGTTCTTTGTTCTTATCACTAGTCAAAGTTCCAGTAGGTGTAACATACTGAGTTTTTCATGATCCCAATACTGACTTCCCAGAATCTTAATGTAAATCTTCATTTTGTCACTCCATATCCTATAGTAATTTTCATTGAACTTTGGACCTTCCTTCTTCATCATGATCTACAAGATCTTTTCCTCAAGTTGTAAGGCTTTTAGATTTAAGAGGACCTGAGATGCTCTGATACCAATTGATGGTATGATGAAAGAATAAGTATCTGGTAGATTACTGAGAGGGGGGGTGAATCAGTAAACTAAAAAACTGATACAAACTTCCCAAGCTCAAATTCAAACTCATAAAGTAAACTTTCAGTATCAGGATCAATAGTCATAAGAATACTTAACATCAATCGGTTAACTGTTATACCAACTTAACAGTAAACAACTTCAATCTTGTAAACATCTAAATGCTTAATCATATATCAACATATTTTATCTCTCAATGCTTCCAGTTATAATGCCTTATCAGAATAGTTAAGTAGTCAATCAAATAAACAAATAAGATCATAACCACAAAATATTCACCACATGACACAAATGTTTATACGTGGAAAACCCAAATAGGTAAAAACCACAGTTAGATGATACTCACAAGATAGCTATTTGAACTCTTCTGAAGTTCACCCTGTTAGGAGCCAAGCCTGTTAAAGCTTTTATAATAAGTCATGTTAACAACTAATCCTGTTAGGAATCACCCAGTTAAGGGATTTACAAAATGCCTTGATGAAAAGCAAATACCTCGTTAGGAGTAACCTCGATAGAGGATTTGAGAATACAAGCTAATGGACCACCTTGTTAGTGGATTTAAGAAGTAACTAAGCTTGTTATAGCTTACCCGGTTAAGGAATTTTAGTTTTACTGTAATTTTTAGAAAACAATAGGTTTTCTTGATCTGTCTGAATAGCACTACATTTGCTTGATCAGATCATTTTAAGCTTCAATCTGCCTTTACACAAATTGCAGATCCATTATCTAGTTAGGCAACCACACACTCAATTGATTTCTGCCATCTTTGCCAACAACTTTACAAACAACTCCATCGACCTTAAATACAAATCAATTAGGTTGGTAACACAACAAAAACCTAATTATCTCATAGAGATTACAAACAAATCGTTTCAAGTGTGACTGTTGGATTTACATAGCAATCTATACACATTCTTCAAGAAAATTCCAACTGCTCCATGATCACCGGTTCATTGGACTTTGTAACTCATCACGCGCTATGCATTAGATGCAATCCACTTTGCTCATTCCCTAGACAATCAAACAAACACGCCAAAACAATTTGAACTAATCCTCATACAATGATCATGCGTGTCGCCATCATTACCGCTCATCATCAGATAATAA
The DNA here is from genome assembly GCF_030272615.1 of Cryptomeria japonica. NCBI lineage: Eukaryota > Viridiplantae > Streptophyta > Pinopsida > Cupressales > Cupressaceae > Cryptomeria > Cryptomeria japonica. The sequence continues at coordinate 764,395,775 of NC_081411.1, forward strand.
ACCAACAAACTTGATTGGTTAGGCTTTAACAAAAACAACTGGTAAGGTTTACTGGTTACTTTGCATAGAAAGGGTTTAACCTTATACATTGGTTTATTGGTTCAACTCACAAACTTACATACTAGTTTACAACATCTTCCTCAAAGCTCTTCCTACCGGTTACAAGAAAATATCAATAACAACAACAATATCAGCAATATCATAAATACCATCACTGGTTCAATTGACATCAATGATAACATAACATATAATTAATGAAATCTTCATGCAAATGTCAACATGCTCAATGACCCTAATCCTGACTCGTCACTCTCATTAGAACTGCTCATGGATGCAGTCTCTCCACCAATATCCACATTCTCCTCTCCACTATCCACCTGCTATGAGATCTATACCTCCTCCACCTCTACCTCCTCCATCCCTACCATCTCCACCTCTACCTCCTCCATACCTACCTCCTCCACCCCTACCTCCTCCATCTCCACTCTCTCCACCTCTCCCTCTCCCCCTAGGACCCCTGCCATGTCTAATTTGTGGAGCACCAATTGGAATTATCAAATCTATCAAAGGTATAGGCATGTGATGTATCCACCATACACTATATTGCACTGTGGACCCTGGATCCGCTACAACAAGACACGATCCCCACAAAATAGGAGCAAGAGCATCAAACTCAGCAATTGGAACATGAGGTTGCACTTAAGCACCCCAATCACCAACCTCTCGAGTAGTGCGAGCAAAATAAGTTGTCACGTCTGCAATACCCTGTACTTCCCCAAACTTTCTGAGTACACGGCTAGGAAGATGCATATCAATAACCCTGTGACCACCCACGTCCTGACCAATAAGATATCTCTATTGTCAACAAAAAGGAAGATGTTGAGAATCATCAGTCCAACCAGAGAAAGTAAGATAAGGTCTCCATGAGAAATACTGTAAGATATCAATCTGATGATGCCAATACAAGATGTTACCCGATGCCCTATGCGTCACACCAACAGTATACATAAAATCATATGGCTGATTTGGCTCTAAATCCATAAGTAACGCATGATAGAAGATAGCTATGTGCTCCCAAGCCCATGTCTGAAGCAAAGTAATACCACATCCAACTAATTTTTGCTGCAAGTAAACAATCCCATGCATTTGATGATACAAAGTGGCAAGAAGAAAAGGACCCCAAGCAAATACATGTCTATCAATAATCATATCATGTATGACACATCCCCATCCAACAGCAAAACCATGGGCATGTCTATCAGGAATCAATAATCCAACAATAGTGCAAGCAATCACAACGGTGAGATCATCATAATCAAAATCATCCCAACGAGTCATGTAACGACCATGGATATATATAGATCCTTCTCCTCACACTCTAACAATGTACACAAAGCAGAGATACCATCATGACGATCAAAAGTAACTCATCTACCAAATATTAGAATGTGTAAAATATGCCACACATCCTCAAGTATGATGGACGCCTCACTAGTCGGTAGATGAAAACAACATGTCTCTGAATTCCACCGCTCAATCAAAGTAGTAATCATGGCCCTGTTGGCTGTAACCTCAGGCAAATGCATTATATAATACAATGCAACCTGTCATAACAAAGCAGTATCCTCTGGATCCAACTCATGATGTCGATCAAGACCATCTGGCCTTGTATGCCTATCAAGAAGTACTGGATAATGCGCCTGAATTTGGAAAATATAAAAATGAGTCAGCTACGTCATCAAAACTATCAAGATGCATAAATAAGAAGAAGAAAAATGTCTTTATTATCATATACAAAATGATATTATCAACTGTGAAGTAAAATTGACAAATGCGACAAACTTATGCCAAATGTGAATCAAAATTAACATATGCGACATGATTTTATTAATTGTGAGTCAAAACTTTCAAGTGCGATCCAATTTTGTCAAATGCAATTCAATATTATCAAATGTGGCTTAAAATATCAAATGTGAAGCTTTTGCATGAATTGCTACATGATTAAATCAATTGCGGCAATATCGATAGTCAACTGCGAAATTAATAACAGATGGCACACCAAAATATGATTAATTTTTTTGCAAAATATAGACATAAACAAGCAGAAAATCATGCAACTCACCATGCCACCAATGCAGGGAGGTCTCTGATAAGACCACACTCTCTCAGATAAATGCAGCCTCGCTCTATGACCTACCATTTCGCTCCAAGGATGTCGAAAGCAATAATATCTCTAAGGACTTCTTTCAAAACAAAACATTGCAAATGAGCTCAAATCAATACGAATCTTCATTTTATAAGCTCAAAATTAGGGTTTCTCAGCATAACGCCCATGGAACCCTCCAGCTTCAACGTAGTTGTAAACATAGCAAACAAGATTGAAAACATTTCAAACTTCATATAATTACTATCTAGCACATTTCTGAAAAACTAGTCTTCATTTCACATTTTCCCGACCACTTTTTCTTAGAGGGCATTATACCCTAGCATCACTGGGGCAGTTTTTCTTTCTATTTTATTTGAAACGACGTCGTTTTGACATTGTCTCAAAGAGGGGCAAATGTAGACACCTAAAAACGTCTCTTTAATTCTACACTAATTATTCATCTATTTAATTAAGTAGTTCTTTAAATATTTGATTAAATTAACTATTTCTTCTAATCATCGCCCTTCAACACTTCTAATTATTCTATTTCTATTCTTAAATCATTTTAATCAGTTAACCATATCTCAATTATTAATTAAATATCAATTATTTAATTAATTATGATATTTTCCTTAGTTAAATAAGCTTTATTATTTAATTAATTCAATCTCCTAAGTTTAAATAATTTCATTTAAATTAATTAAATTCCTCCAATTCCCCAAATTATAGTTCCAATTAATTCCATCTAATTTCATCTCATTTCTCCCAAATTTGAATTTCAATTAATTTCATCTAATTTCAAATCATCAAATTCACATTTTTCCCCAAATCTGAATTTCACTTAATTTCATGTGCATATCAGCATTCAAATGACCAAATTCAAATCCAAATTGAAAATGAAAATCAAATTCAATTTCAAATTCCTCCAACACATGCTAAGATCAGAAGTGATTGATCAAATCAGTTAACTCAGTTAACTCATCAATCATCCTTTTTAACTCAAAATCAGCTTTTATGACTAATCCATCAATTCAGTCATCTCCCCAATCTATCCAATTGACTACTCAATCAAATGAGTTAACAAATCAATCAATTGAGTTCATTGATCAATCTAAATCAGTTATCTATCAATCAACACTTGAGTTCAAATTCTCACCTCTTTTGTGTTGAAAATCAATAAATTCAACCTCTTTTCTCAATTCATTCTAGAATCACAGTCTTCAATATTGTTGTTTATTTTATGCAGGAAATCAAGTGCAATACCTGAGAGCCACCTACATCAACAACAATGGAGAAAAACAATGGAAGCACAAGTGGATAATAGGGAATTTTAATTAGCTTAATCTTCTTATTTCTTTCATTGAATTGTGTTTAGAATCGGTTTAATTAGTTAAGGATTATTGTGATTCATCCTTTTAGTCTAATTAGCCTCATATTTCTGATGATTTCAAGCATGATGACAATGTGTTTTGTAACAACAAATCCAAAAATTGATTGGCAATTATGCTACAAGGCCTAATTAGGCTTATTCCACTAGGTTGAAAAAGGGTTTTGACACTCCAGGCCTCAAACTCTCATACAAATGGCTCAGAAATATCTTAAATATTCTTAAAAAATATTTACAACTATTACAAATCCTTTTCCAAGAGCTTTTCTACCAACCCCAACTCCTATGCACTTCATATGCCCCAAAATCATGAGGTTTTCAGACTATTTTTGGTAAATTGGCCATAACTTCTTTAAAAATTAATGAAATTGTATGCCACCACCACCATTAGTTATATAATTCAATTCTCTAAAGAAAAAAACTATTTTTAGACCATAAGGAGGTTGTACACGTCCATACAAGTCTCTATAACATTGAAAAACCAATAGAAAAATAGTGTGTTTTATTAATTTTCTCACCAATAACAGCCACCAACCTTGACCTCAACAATTAAAAGGCTTATTTAAACATCTCCTACCATAACTAACAACTACAACTGCCTTCCAAATCCTATGACCATTCAACTTCCCACCTTTTGCATTTTTTCAACTTTTCACATAACACTTTTACAAGATTTTGTAATATTTATAAGTTTGAAACCAAATGACTCTAGTTACATTCGAAATGGTATATTATCACCTTATTGGACCAAATAAAACTCAAATACCCTAAAACTTAACATAAGACCTCATTTACAAAAATGGACTATCATGGTGCCCCTACACCATACACCCGGACTAAAAAAAGAACTCAAGTCTCTTGAGGACTGTATTGCCATATATTATGCTTGATCACTTCACCTTCTTGTTCTCCAAATTCTCTTTCATTTGGTAGTCCTTTCCACTAGATAGAATATTGAATATTGGCATCATTCTTTGCACTATTAAACTTGTTGTCACCTAGACATTGTTCCATCTTCACAAACTGACTTGATGGATATCCTCATCTGAAACTGATGGTGAATTTGCCTAAACACTTTCTAACATACCTCTACCATATTTGTCTTGGAATGTCCTCTTCTTTACTCTTGATGCATGCTTAAACTCACCCATTTGTCCTTTTCATTCACCTTTACTCACTTCACCTTTTGTCTTCATTTCTTTCACCAAGTTCTTTACCCCAATAATCTTTGTATAATCAAGTTTATAAACCTTTGTCTTGATAGAAATTTACTTTCCACTGACCTCTTTTGAAACCAAGGAACAAAGAATTGTTCCTATCATGATCACATCATGCCTTTCTACCCAATTTCTCAATTCATCCTTAACATCCTCTTTATCAAGTTTTGACACCATCTCACCTTCTTCTTTCCCCAACATTGAATCATTCCTCACGCTTGTTGTCTTGACATCTTCAAGCCTTGAAGTGGCTGCAAACTCTTCATGTTTTTCTTCCTCAAGCTTTACAAATTCCTTCTTACCTAACATTATCACCTTAGCTACCTTACCCTGTCCTTTATCATCCTCTCCTAATAGTGTTAAGGTGAAAGCGATACCATCCTTTTCAATCTGATAAGTATTGTTCCTACCATCATATATGGCATTCCTATCAAACTGCCATGGTCTTCCAAGTAATAAATGACACACATTCATGGGCAACACATCACAAAGTATCCTATCTTTGTATCCACCAATGTTAAACTCAACCCAAGCTTACTCATTAACCAGAATAGATTGATCATCATTCAGCCAAGATGCTTTATAAGGTTTTTCATGAGGTATCATTTCCAAATTCAGTTTATCAACCATTTATATGGACACTGTGGTATTAGTACTTCCTAAATCTATTACTACTTTGCATACCTTTCTATTGCATTTTTATATGGTCTTGAAGAGTGTTCTCCTTTATTTTTATTCTTTCTCCTTGGATGATTTAAGTAGTGTTCTTCTCACCATCAAGGATTCCCCAACTTTTGGAGTAGTAAGCTGACTACAAGAATTAGCACTTTCGCATTCATCCTCTTGCACCAATTGAACTCTCTTATCACCACCACTTGAAGTAGAAGTTGGTTTATCAAGGAACTTCCATGATATATGGCCAAACTAATTACAATGATAACATATTACTACAAATGAACTTGAACTCCTACCTTGTCCACCAAACCTTCCTCTAGAACCTCTAAAGCCACCTCTTTTATCAACAACTTGGTATTTTCTTTTGCTTGCCTCTTCTTGATCTTCAAAGGATTGTTTTGATCCTCTTCCTCTACTAATGTTGCCTCTACCTCCTCCTTGTCTTTCTTATCTTCATTTTAACTTCTCTTCTGCCCTAGCAACCAACTGAAAACATTCTTCAACCATCCTAGGAGTAGCAAGTCTCAATTCATCCTGGATTTGAAATCTCAACCCACACATATACCTTGCCATCTTTTCATTCTCATATTCAACATGACTAGCCCTAATACTCAACTTGTGAAATTATTCAGTTTAGGCCATGACATCCTTATCTTTATGCTTTAAGCTTTGTAGGTTCTTAAAAGTTTGTATTGCATGTGTTGGTGTAATTTTTTATTCATATAGGATATAATTACCCATTACTTAAATTGACTTAGGATAATTGATCTCATAGTAGTTTGGATATGAGACACTTAGGGAAGTGTGCACATAGGGATGATGTATGTAGGAAAAATTTCACCTTTTGTGGTCTTATCTTGTTACATTCCACCTTCAGTGGGTGATCCACCTCTTGTGGAATATTTTATTATTTCTCCTACCTACCCCTACCTACCCTTGTTTCTCATTGAACCACATATCATGATTGTGTGCTCACATATCCATTTGGCATTGCCTTTATAACCAGACTCATATTCTTTGTATTAGTTAATCTAGTTGATCATATTTTCATATTGATGAGAATACAGTTCACTCTTATCAAACTATTGTCTCTCTTATTTGTGCTATTTTGTGTGCCCTTGATCTTGGTAAATTCTCACATGGTATCAGAGCTATTGGGGCTTCATTGATGAGCCTTTATGGAAACATTTTGGAGGGATTTATTTTTGGATTTGAGGATCTACGCATTTTGGGAGCATTGTACAACGATTTCGACCTCACCGTTGAGTCTTTGAGGATATTTCCATAAGAATCAAATATAAATTCACCTATATTTGGCAAAAGTGCTTTTTTGGACATCGGAGGAAAAATTTGCCCAATCTGGGCATACGATACGGATTTTTAAAAAATAACTAAAAAAATAAATAATTTTTTCTTCTGCGAATATTTTATTTCAATTATTTTAATTTCATAAAAAGTTTTATTCAAAAAAAAATTCAAAATAATGTAATTTCAGGGGGGGGTGTACATTGACCCCACCCCTCATACTCCACTTGGTTGCAGACTTGCAGGGTCGTAACCTACGTTGTACCTCTGTCCTTTGTTCCCTGTCGACCACCCATAGTTTGTTCGCCCATGCTCCTCCCGACGCCCATAGTCTGGTTTTCGGCCGCCCATTGTCAGCTCCTCCAAGCTTCACTTGTCATTCGTTGCCTCCACTATGATCCGCCACGTAGTGTCCATGCGAACACAGTCTTCACCACGTAGCCTCCATCATCGCCACCACATGGCAGTATTTTATTAGGCCATGTAGCACATGCGACAGCGCCATGTGGCACCTTGTCATTCACCCATTGTGAGCATAGTCATCAGTATTGTCTAACACGTCATCATTTCCCAGTCAGCATCTGACTGTACTACCACATAAACATTCCATACTGCATAATCAGTAAATCCGTATGCACAGTTGGCTTACCATGTCATTTGTACGGCCTGCAAAGTCAGTTTGTCGCATCATTTGTACGACCTGTACAGTAAGTCTACCATGTTAGCACATCCATATAGCTAGGCAAGGGGGTGCGACGGTCTACTGATGGCCATACAACCGTCAAATTTAACATAGATTCTTTTTACGTCAGCACTGTGTTAGCATCTTTTTGAAAATTTTAAACCCCCGCTTCATTTGAGTTTTTGAATTTGCAGTCCAACTTTTAAGGCTCATAACTTGTTCGTTTTAAAGCCTTTTTCGGTGCAATTTTTTTTATTTTGGCTAATTTTTCGTTCTCTCCACAGTAGTGTGGTTATTGGTTGATTTGGTGTACATATTTTTCAAAATTTCTAGTTTCTCACAACTGAACCTATCCAATCCTGCATTTTGCAACTTCAAAGGCTTCGTTTGGGCTCATACAACCTCCTTTTTAGGTGTCGGTTTTTTTTTAATGCATAATTTTTCATCTAATTTCACATGGTGCTATCATTTTTTCACCAAATTGGGTAGAAAATATACTTTCAAAATTTGGTCTTTTTTGGCCTACTTGGTACTTGTAATTTGCTTGGATCTTAGTTTAGATTGCTTGCACTATCAGTTTGAGTCTCTTTTAGCCTATTTGAGGTAGTTGTAAATTTGAAATTAGAAGTCCACTTTGCCATTTTTTGCAAGTGGTCCATTGTACTCGTACTAAGTATAAAGTATAAAATCATCATTTTGGGGGGTGTCTTGTGTGATTGTGTCTCTCTTTTATTTGTGCTCTTTTATTTTTGTTTCTATGGCTTCTCCTAAATTTCCACTTTTAACTCACCATAATTATGCATCATGGAAAATCAAAGCATGGAGTAAGCTAATGGAAAAAGGACTCACGCATTACATAAATGGAACAATAATAGCACCAACTAATCCTAAGGCTAGTCTAATGCTCAATTAGAATGACACACTAAAAATGGTATGGCTCTTGGAACTTTGAGAAAGTATGTATCAGATGACCTCATTTTTCATATTGAAAAATGTACCACAATCAAAGAGGCTTGGGATATCTTTTAGAAATTGTATGGTGAAGTTGATGAAATTAGAGGCTACAAGATTGACAATGAACTTACCAATTTGGATCCAAATAATTTTTATACAATCCTCTTCCAAGAAGGGGAATACACCTTTGAGCTAAGAGCAAAGCTTAAGGATTGTGACATTGACAAGAAGGATACTCAATTGATTTTTAACTTGTTGGAAAAGCTTCCATCAGAATATGCAACATGTGTTTCTAGATTCCAAACTCGTTACTTGACAGTGGGAAGTTCCTTCACTATGCCTTCATTTGATTCATTCACAAAAATGTCGATGTTGGAAAAATTTAAGTTGTTGAACAAGGTGATTCTCAAGCCTTCAAAGTCCAAGGCTTTGGTGGCTAATCAAGGGAATAAAGGGAATCAAGGTAAATGTTCTAATAAGAAGCAGAAGTAGTCTAATTGAAGCCCACAATAGGAAAAAGGGCAATCATCCTCTCCACAACAAGGCAATTCTTCATCCTCTTCCAAGAAGGGGAATACACCTAAGAAGGATGAACCAACTTGTGCTTATTGCAAGAAGTATGGTTATGATGAGCATCGTTACCATGCTAAGTAGATTGATGAGTTGACAAATCTCCTTAAGAAGAACAACATCAATTTGTCATCCACCTACAAGAAGAAGGAATCATCTCCTTCCACTTCCTCATTGTCAAAGGGAAAAGGGAAAGCATTTATGGCTAAAGCAAGTTCTTCACGGTAGTGGATACTTGACTTGGGTGCCTCTTATCACATGGGTTCTACAAAGGAGCAGTTTTCTTCATTTGAGCCATCCAAGGTACCTCACATTTACATAGGTGATGATACACAAGTTGAGGTAGAAGGGAAAGGTTCGGTTGCCATGGATGATGGAACTTTTAAGAATGTTCTTTATGTTCCTAACTTGACCACCAACCTTCTCTCTATCTACCAAATCACTCGCTATGGGAATGGGAACAAAGTTGAGTTTACACCTAATTTAGTTGTGGTAAAAGAACTTGATAATGATGCCTTGGTAGTAGTGGGACAAGTCAATCACAATTCAAGGCTTTATTCATTCTCCCACTTTGTGCCAAGATCTTCTTCTATGGCCTTGCTTACTCATTCAAATTCAAAAAGTAAGCTATGGCATGAGCAGTTTGGTCACCTCAACTACCACTATCTTCAGTAGCTTAGCACTAAAGAAATGGTCACGGGTCTACCTCAAATCATTTTTTCAGAGGGTGTATGTTCAGGGTATTCCATGTGCAAGCATCCCGAAGAGAAGTTTGATAAGGAGAAATCTTGGAGATCTTTGGAAGTTCTTCAACTTGTTCACAACAATGTAGCAGGTCCATTTCCATCACCTTCATTAAGCAAGGCCCGCTATGTCCTCACCTTCATTTATGACTACTCCCGCTTCACTTGGGTCTACTTTCTTGTTCACAAGAGTGAATTGTTTGATAGATTTCTAGCCTTCAAGGCTCATGTGGAGAAGCAATTAGGGAAAGTGGTCAAGATCCTTTGCACAAGATAATGGAAGGGAATATGTGAACAATAGACATGAGGAGTTTTGTACACAAGGGAATTGATATTCAGGATTCAGTTTTGTACATTCTACAGCAGTATGGAGTTGCAGAAAGGAAGAATATAACTCAGGAGGAGATGGATAGTTGTATGATACATGCACATTCTCTTGATCTCGCCTTTTGGGCTGAGGTTATCAGTTGTGCCACACACATCCAAAATCAAGATCCTCACAAAGCTTTGAAGGGTATCACTCCTTTTTAGGCTTGGGTCAGTACGAAACCGATTGTGACATATCTTAAAGTCTTTGAGTTTCCAGCATGGGCTTGCATTCCCTCGCAGAAATACAAGGCATTGGAACCTCAAAGTAGGCCTTGCATATTTGTTGGATATCTCAAGGGTGTTAAGGCATATTGATTGATGGATCCAGAGACACGTGAGGATTTTATTGAGAGGAGTGTTCACTTTGAGGAAAGCTCTTCTAGCTTGACCTCACTTCCTCCTCCACCTTCCTCCATTGTGGATAGTGATGAGAGTGTTTCAAATGATGAGACTCCTTCAACTCTGACTCACAAGATTCCACCTCCATAGGGTCCACTTGTAATTGAGGATCCTCGTCCTACATCTCCACCTAGACCTCATTGGGCTTGACAAACACTTGAGTCAGCGGGTTCTCTTGTTGGGGATCCTTCAGATACATAGAGAACTCGATCACAACATCAGGAGTTTCCACATGCATACATTGTTGTCGCTTCTAATCCACAGACATTTCAAGAAGCATCAAGGATTCCCGAGTAGGACCAAGCTATGGAGGAAGACTATAGTTCCTTGATGAGGAACAACACTTGGGAGTTAGTCCCTCTCCCTAAGGGGAGAAAGATGGTTTGATTTAAGTGTATCTATCAGACCAAGTTTGTAGCAGATGGAAGTGTGGATAAGTATAAGGCTCCACTTGTTGCGAAAGGTTTTTCGTAGGTTCCAAGTGTTGACTATACTAAGACCTTTGCGCCCGTAGCCAAGATGAACTCTATTCGCTTAACACTTGTTATTGTCATAGCTCAAGGTTGGGTTGTCCATCAGATGGATGTGAAGAGTGCTTTTCTTCATGGGGATCTTGATGAGGATATTTATATGGAGTAGCCGCAGGGTTTGATCTAGGATTCTTCATTGGTTTGTTGGCTGAGGAAATCTATATATGGCCTTAAGCATGCCCCTAGGGTTTGGTATGCCAAGATGGATTCCTTTATTCCCTTAGCAAGGTTCACCAGGTGTCATTCTGTTTTGAATGTCTACATTTTGAGACAGGATGACTCACACTTGATACTTGTGCTCTATGTTGTTGACTTGATCATTACAGGGAGCACCTCATCCATCATTAGCAGTGCCAAATCTACTTTCCATGATAGATTTTCTATGATTGACTTGGGTCTTTTGCACTAATTTCTTGGGATAGAGATTTCACAATCACCTTCTAGGATTACACTTTCGTAGCACAAGTATGCTCTTGATGTACTTGCATGCTTTCATATGGCTGATTGTAAGCTTGCGCCAACTCCCTTTCTTTCAGGATTCAAGCTTGAGGCTAAGTGTTCCACTCCACTTGTTGATGCCACATTGTATCATCATCTTGTGGGTAGTCTCATCTACTTGACTCACGAATGCCTTGATATTTAATTTGTGGTTGGCATGGTTTCACGCTTTATGCAGGAACTGTAGGAGCTTCATTGGAAAGCAGTGAAACACATCTTGCACTACATCTAGGGTACACATAATTATGAGATTCACTATGTAGTAGGCACAGGACTTCACTTGGCTGGTTACACAGACTCCGATTGGGCTAGCGATCTTGATGATCATAAGTCTACTTCAGGTTATAGTTTCCATCTTGGTTTGGGCCCCATTTATTGGCAGAGCAAGAAGCAACATTCTATTTCTCTCTCTTTGACTGAGGCTAAGTATCGGGGGGTTGTTAAAGCAACGAATGAGACTATTTGGCTTCAACATATTCTCATAGAGTTTGGGTTCTCCACTCCATGACCGACAGCTCTACATTGTGACAATCTGAGTGCTATTGCGATCTTGAAGAACCTGGTCCAACATTAGCGGACCAAACACATTGAGATTCATATGCACTACCTCAAGGAATTGATTCAGGAGTAGGTTATTGATTTGCAGTATTATCCTTCAACGGAGCAGGTTGCAGACACATTTACCAAACCCTTCACTGAGAATAAGTATCATCAGTTGCGACCTCTCTTGGGGGTGTGGGACATTTCATCAAGGGGGGTTAGTTGACTTATCCTTCCTCTCCTATGGGGAGGACTTTTTCCTCTTTGAGTTTTTGTCTTTCTTCGTTGAGAGATTCTTTTATATATAGTTTTCATCTCTCTTTTGGCGGGGAGTTTTTTTCCCACTGGGTTTTCTCCCTTTCTCTATTTGTGAGAGATTGCATTGCATATGTTTGCTCAAATTCTCAACCCACGCATATACCTTTCTATCTTTTCATTATCATATTCAACATGACTAGCCCTAATACTCAACTTGTGAAATTATTCAGTGTAGGACATGACATCCGTATCTTTCTTCTTTAAGCTTTGCAGGTTCTTAAGAGTTTTTATTGCATGTGTTGGGTAATTATTTATTCATATAGGAAATAATTACACTTTGCTTTAGTTGACTTAGGATAATGCTTCTCATAGTAGTTTGGATATGAGACACTTAGGGAAGTGTGCACATAGGGATGATGTATGCAGGAGAAATTCCACCTTTTGTGGTCTTATCTTGTTGTTACATTCCACCTTCGGTTGGTGATCCACCTCTTGTGGAATATTTTATTATTTCTCCAACCTACCCCTACCTACCCTTGTTTCTCATTGAGCCACATTTCATGATTGTGTGCTCGCGTATCCATTTGGCCTTGTCTTTATAAGTAGACTCATATTATTTGTATTGGTTAATCCAGTTGATCATATTTTCATATTGATGAGAATACAATTCATTCTTGTCAAATTGTTGTCTCTCTTATTTGTGCTATTCTTTGTGCCCTTGATCTTGGCAAATTCTCACAGCATGATCACCTGGTGAGACTTGGCTCTTGATCTTTGATACCATCCTATCCCATGAACTAATTTTTCATTTACCCTTCTTCATTATTTCCTCTTGAACATAATTCCACCATGTAAGAGAAACTCCTTTGAACTTAGTCTTAGCAAACTTTACCTTTTGTTCTTGTGCGGCATACTTGTACTCAAAGTAATTGTCTAGTGCATCTATCAAATCCAATACTTCTTTAGCATCCAACTTTCCATTCTACCATGGAAAATCTAGTTTCACATCAAAATCATCTCCCTTATCATCATTCAACATCCTAATCATCCTGATCTCTTCAAGATCCACCTCTTGCGCATGGGATCCTCCTTAAGGGTTCTCATTCTCGCCCTCTTCCTCTTCCTCTCAATCACTTTCCTCCTCAGTGGCCTTTCCTCTCCTTTGATTTGTCTCTAATGCTGCAAATAAGGATAAAAGTGCTTCTTTTGATTCCTTTAACAACTTTATTTCTCTAGAAATAATTGCACTACCTTTAGGAGGCATCTTGTCTTTTCAACTTCCAACTTTTCTTTCTCCAAACCACAACCTTCTTCTTCCTTCCCAATTAGAACCTATACTCTAATACCAATTGATGTAGAGAAGGTGTTTATAAATCCATTTCCAGTGAAAATAATCACTATTGGATTCCCTTGCAAGTTTCAAGTCCCTAACTTCGGTGGTTTCACCCTCAAACCGTCATTTCTCCTAGTAGCCCTCCAGAAGGGTTCAATAGGGGCATAATTTCCAAACCAAGATCCAACCCTACAACATAAGACTATTTTTGAGTACCCTTTTGGGATTTTAACAACATATCAAAAAATTAGATAGGTTTACTTCTGAACGAAGGGCTCAAATCTTGACTGCTACGAAGTATATATATATATATATATATATATATATATATATATATATATATATATATATATATATATATATATATATATATAATAACACTTTTGGATACCCATTTGGGATTTATACAACATATCTTGAAATGGGTAGGGGATTTTTTTGAACAACAAAACCAAAAATTGACTGGTAATTCTGCTACATGGCCTAATTAGGCTTATTCCACTAGGTTGAAATAGGGTTTTGACACTCCAGGCCTCAAAATCTCATAAAAATGGCTTAGACATGTCTGAAATGGTTTTCCCAAACATTTCTAGCCATTAGAAATCCTTTTACAAGAGCTTTTCTACTAACCCCAACTCTTATGCACTTCCTATGCCCCAAAACCATGAGCTTTTCAGACTATTTTTGGTAAATTGGCCATAACATCTTTAAAACTTAATTAAATTGGATTAAACCACCACCATTAGTTGTTGGCATTTGGCATTATAATAGACAATGGGAGATTGTTGGCATTTCAATAAGGATATTGAGAAGGTTATTGATGATTATGGATATAACTAATTAAGGATGTTTACTGTCATAATATTATTATTTTGTCATTGATGTCAAGAAATTGATTTTCTAATTCAGTATGATATTGCCATATCTTGAGAAGTATGATTTGATGAGTATAAAGATGTCGGTAAAAGACACAGAAAGAATATGATGAATAAGGGGATGAATAAGGTATTCAATGGGCAACTATTACCGAGTCAGACAATGATGAGATCATGATATTTAGATTGTTTTAACATCATACATATGTTGTAAATTGTAAGGTTAATACTATACTATGTTATCGAGCAAAGAACCTAGCCGGTAAACCCTAAGGAACCTAGTCGGTAAACCCTAAGGTTATCGCTATCGGTTAATGAAGGTGGAATGTCTACCAAGTAAAGTTTAGTATTCACCGAGTTGTTACCAAGTTGTTACCAAGTTGTTACCGAGTTGTAACTGAGCTATAACAGAATACATTAAATGGTTACATGCGTTATTTAATGAAGGAAGCTGATGAGCTGGAACTGATTAAATGATTTGTATGCCATGTATGAAGTTTGTTAATGAATCTATGGCAAAGGAAAATTGGCATGAAGATCTATAGCGCAGATTGAACCGCATTACCTTGGCACAAGTTCCAAGAAATGTATGCAAGTTCCAAGGCGAGGTAAAACTTTTTTTAGATCGAAGGATACATTGAACCTGGACAAGTTTGAAGATTTGATGGCTATGATTGATCATAGGAAATGTGTTCAAGGAGATTAAGCGGTTGGTGAATTGTTTATAAATAGGAACTGTTGATAAATAATGTATGCGGGCAAATGTATGCACAGGGATGCTACATAGTGATTACCGAGCATAGAAGCTTGAAGACCTATTTGAATAAAAGAGTATAGAGGCCCAATAGATGGACAAGATTAGTTCTATGTCTAGATTGTATTGAGCAAATAAGAATCTGCTTTAGCATTTTAGATGTGAAGTTGCAGATAGATTTTATTACTGTTATTTTGTGAAAGTGACAGAAAATCTCTTAACCGAGTGGACTTAACAGTCTTATTTGTAAAACCCTCTAGCAAGGTGACATTCTAATTGAGTGTTTGAAATCCTTTAACAAGGTCACTTCTAACAAGGTGAAGATCCTAACAGATCTGAGGGAAATCCCTTAACCGGGTCACATCTAGCAATGTGTTTGTAATGTTTAACAAGATTTTATTTTAACCGAGCATACTCTAGAAGAGTATATTTCTTAGTGGGTCCGAAATCCCACAGTGGTTTTTCCCTATTTGGGTTTCCACGTTAAATCTGGTGTTATGAGTGATATGATGTTTATATGCTTTTGAGTTTGCATGTTTAGCAGTTTTGGTTATATTACTGAAGTATATGTTACCGAGGTTGAATATGATGTTTTAATGAAAGATTAAGCTTGTATGATTCACCCCCCCCCCCCTCTCATCTTGTTGGCTATTGGATCTATACTTACATTAAGTATCAAAACTATCAATTGGTATCAAAGCTTTGGACTCCGAAAGAAAAAGTTTAAAGGTACTTGAAGCAAAGATCCAAAGATGTATAAGAGGGATGCACCGAAGCTGAACAAGTCAAGTTTCTCTACATGGCAGAAAATGATGAAGTTGCACCTATCAGAAATTGGAGAATATGTTGTATATTATCTGGAGAATGATTTCATCACACCGAGCACCTATCCATTGACTATGGAAGAAATAAAGGCAAAGCAGGAACATATCCAAGCAATGATTGAAATAACATCTACATTGACCGACTCAGAGTTTAATGATCTAGAAGGTTGCAATGATGCAAAGGCAATGTGGGACAAGCTCATATATGTATATCACGGTGATGAACATGTTCAAAGAGAAAAAGTAGATATTCTAAGAGGACAACTTGAATCTATGCGGATGAATAAAGGTGAGAACATAACCTAGTACAGTACAAGACTAAAGGAGATTGTCAATCAAATCAAAGGAGCGGGTGGAACTATTAAAGAAAAGGATATAACAAGTAAGTTGTTAATAACCCTTCTACCGGCTTATGCAATCCGAGTCTCTGCAATCAATGAAGTGAGCTTTGTACCTAATATGCCAGTTTCTTTAGATGCTACTATTGGTAAGCTACATGCATTTGAGTTAAGTAACTTTGATAACAGTGGATCTTCGGCAAATAAAGTTGAATCTGCATTTAGTTCTTTTCATCTTGATGAATCTAATGATTACAATGAAAGAAAGTACAAGTACTCTGAAGGAGATCACAGTGGAGCAAGTGAAAGATTTCGTAAGAACATGGAAGAATTACACAAAGTGTATGAGAAAATTAGAAAGCAGGAAGAGTTTGAAGCACTATTAGCCAGAAGGTTACCGAGAGGCAAAGGTAAGTATAAAGGAAAACTACCTTTGAAATGTTTCAATTGTGATAAAATAGGACATATGACTTCTAACTATCCTGACAAAGATTCTACTGAAAAGAGAGATTACCAAGATGACAGATAGAAAGATAATCATTACAGAGGACATCGAGACTTCAAAAGAAGAGATAGAAAGACATGCTTAATAGCCGATGAGGAATCCAATGATGATAAATCAAATGAAACTGATACAGAGGAAGTAGTTTATGTGGCTATCAAAGATGGATCAGATGAAGAAAGGTATGAAGAAAAATCCCTAATATCTCACATAAATACTAATGATTCTTGGATCATAGATAGTGGATGCTCACATCATATGACATGTGATAAACACAAGTTTGTTATGTTAGAAGATTATGATGGAGGCTATGTAAGATTTGGTAATGATGCACCATATCCAGTAATAGGTAAAGGATCTATAACACTTCTTGACAATGCAAGATGCAATGATGTTTATTGGGTTGAAGGTTTGAAATACAATTTGTTGAGTGTAGCATAGCTAAACAATACAGGTTACCGAATAGAATTTCATAAAGGAATTGTCAAAGTTCATGACAAGCATGGAAAGTTAGTTGTTACCGGGACACAAACAAAAGGTAATACATTTCACCTTGACTCAACTCGAAACAAGTGTCTGTATGCAAAGATAGATGATACCTGGTTATGGAATAAAAGGTTTTGTCATGTAAATTTTGATAATCTGATCAAAATAAGTAAGAAGCATTGAGTAAGAGGTCTACCGAGTCTTGAAAAACCTGAGAATGATATGTGTCGAGGATGCCTAATGGGTAAAATGACAAGATCAAGCTTTACAAGTAAGTCTTACACCTCTAAGGGAATTTTAGATCTTGTGCATACTGATCTTTGTGGTCCTATGAAAGTTCAAAGTTATTATGGTGACAAATATTTCATATTATTTGTGGATGACTATTCAAGGATGATGTCAGTAATGTTTTTAAAAGAAAAATCAGAAGCTTTTCAAATGTTTAAATGGTACAAGGCAAGAGTTGAAAATGAAACAGGAAGACAATTGAAATGTCTTGGATTAGATAGAGGTGGAGAGTTCACATCTAATGAGTTCAACTTATTCTGCAATGATCATGGTATTAAAAGACAAGTCTCTGCACCGAGAACTCCACAGCAAAATGGAATTACTGAGAGAAGAAATAGATCTATAGTGGATTGTGCCAGAACCCTGATGATTGAAAAGAAAGTGCCACAAACATTTTGGAGGGAAGAAATAAGCACAACAGTTTACACCCTGAACCGAGTACAACTGAAGAAAGCTACTTTGAAGACACCATATGAAATCTGGTATGACAAGAAACCTAATGTAAGTTGTTTTAAAGTCTTTGCAAGTAGATGCTATGTACACAAAGATGATAGAAATGGCAAGTTTGATCAAAAAAGTGAAGAAGGAACATTTCTAGGTTATTCTTCTAGAAGCAAAGCATTTAAATGTCTAATCAAATCATCTAACAAAATAGTAGAAAGTGCAAATGTGAAAATTGATGAATTTGCAGAAAGAAATGTTGAAGGAAATTCCAAAGAACCAGAAGATTATGATGAATTTGTCTATGTTCAACCTGATAGTTCTGATAATTAATGTAAGCACAGTCCAACAAGATGAGAGGGGGGGGTGAATCATACAAGCTTAATCTTCCATAAAAACATCAAATTCAACCTCGGTAACATTTACTTGAGTAATATAACCAAAACTGTTAAACATGCAAACTCAAAAGCATACAAATATCATAAACCTCATAACACCAGATTTAATGTGGAAACCCAAATAGGGAAAAACCACTATGGGATTTCGGACCCACTAAGAAATATACTCTTCTAGAGTATGCTTGGTTAAAAGCAAACCCTGTTAAAGATTACAAACACATTGCTAGATGTGACCCGGTTAAAGGATTTCCCTCGGATCTGTTAGGATCTTCACCTTGTTAGAAGTGACCTTGTTAAAGGATTTCAAACACTCAATCAGAATATCACCTTGCTAGAGGGTTTTACAAATAAGACTATTAAGTCCACTCGGCTAAGAGATTTTCTGTCACTTTCACAAAATAACAGTAATAAAAATCTATCTGCAACTTCACATCTAAAATGCTAAAGCAGATTCTTATTTGCTCAATACAATCTAGACATAGAACTAATCTTGTCCATCTACTGGGCTTCTATACTCTGTTATTCAAATAGGTCTTCAAGCTTCTGTGCTCGGTAATCACTATGTAGCATTCTTGTGCATACATTTGCCTGCATACATTTTTTATCAATAGTTTCCTATTTATAAACAATTAGCTAACCGCTTAATCTCCTTGATCACATTTCCTATGATCAATCATAACCATCAGATCTTCAATCTTGTCCAGGTTCAATGTATGCTTCGATCGGAAAAATGTTTTACCCCACCTTGGAACTTCCATACATTTCTTGGAACTTGTGTTAGGATATTGTAGTTCAATCTGAGCTGTAGATCTTCTTGTTGATTTTCCTTTGTCATAGATTCATTAACAAACTTTATGCACGACATACCAATCATCTAATCAATTCCAGCTCATCAGCTTCCTTCATTAAATAACACATGTAACCATTTAATGTATTATGTTATAGCTTGATTACAACTCGGTAATAACTCGGTGAATACTAAACTTCACTTTGTAGACATTCTGCCTTCATTAACCGATAGCGATAACCTTAGGATTTACCGACTAGGTTCCTTAGGGTTTACCGACTAGGTTCTTTGCTCGATAACATAATATAGTATTAACCTTACAATTTACAACATATGTATGATGTTAGAACAATCTAAACATCATGATCTCATCATTGTCTGACTCGGTAATAGTTGCCCATTGAATACCTTATTCATCCCCTTATTCATCATATTTTTTCTATGTCTTTTACCAACATCTTTATACTCTTCAAATCATAATTCTCAAGGTATGGCAACATCATACTGAATTAGGAAATTAATTTTTTGACATCAATGGCAAAATAATAATATCAAGACAGTAAACATCCTTAATCAGTTATATCCATAATCATCAACAACCTTCTCAATATCCTTATTGAAATGCCAACTGATGCTCTGCTAAATGGACAAGGTTAGTCTGAGATAAATAACACACACACAAGAAATCGTTAGTGTTAGTCAATCAAAAACTAATCTAAACTGGCATATCAAAAGAGATACTAAAAACATGAAAGCATATTTAACTAAAGAAGCAAATATGATGAGGCATCTCCAAATACCTCCTAACATGCTCTTAGCTTCTTCTCCTTTATTCCTCTTCTCTCCAAGTTCCAAAATAGTGTAGCTCTCAACAGCTTTTTGCACTATGGATGCTTATGGAGGTTTGAGATTGAAGTATTTGCTCTAAATATGAATAAAAAGCTAATACTATACTATTGATACTAAAATGATTTATTTTATCCAAAATGACAAGATATTAGTTGATTATGCTAAAATGCTCTCTTAAAATGCCTATAGCTTAAATGCATACAAGTTTTCAGGATCTAGATTATGAAGAAATGGGCTCTATTTATAGGGAAAATGGAGCAATAGATGGTTGAGATTGAGCAATCTCAACAAGGGTCAGGATTGAATGATTTCAAATCCATGTGAGGGCTTTCAACCCAATCCCATGATAACAAATGTCAATGTGAGATAGGTTGAGAGGAGAGGGAATAAGCATTAAATGCTTGATATGACCTTGGGAGTTAAAGTCAAGGTTAGTTGAATGAATAAACTCTTTATTCAAAGAATAAAGTTTTTATCCAATCGATAAATTCTTGTGCAAATGCAAGAAGGATAAATATGGTCAAAACAATAAATGTTTGAGAAGACAAGTTTGAAATAACCATAAATGGTTATGTAAGAGCCATAAATGGCCATGTAAGAGCTATTAGTGGTTTTTGAAGACTTTGGGGGTTAATTTGTTGAACACACAAAGCATTAAATACTTTTCAAAGACTTTTGAAGTCTTTGAAAAGTGACTTCATTTTGCTTAGGAATGTGACAATAATTAGGGGATGGATTAGGCTAATTAGGAAAGGGTTAGAAGAATCTAGAAGGGGATTTAGGAATGCAATTGGATTTGGTGGGTGAGGGAAAATAAGATTTTATTAAAATAAAAATTCATTTATTCCAATAAATGTGTGCAAGTTGCATTTGTAGGAAAATGCAAGTGGGGGGGGATAATGATTTAAATAAATGTTTTTATTTAATTTATTTAAAAGAGGAATAGGGGGATTTAATTAAATAAATAGATTTTATTTATTTAATTGATTGGAATTTGATTTAATGAATTAATTAAAATAAATTGAATAATTTATTTAATTAATAGGAGAATGTTTGGAGATGAATTAATTAAATATTAATTTAATTAACTGATGGCTAATGGATTTTTAATCAAATAAATAGCGAATATTTATTTAATTAAGCTAGACAGATTTGTGTGATTACATTTGCCCCTCTTTGAGACGGTGTGGTTTATCGCGTCATTTCAAAGAAAGAAAAACTGGTGTGAAGAAATGCCCCATAAAATGTAAATTTAATGGGTGGTATGCCTCCTCGAGAGATGGGCCGAAAAATTTCGAAAAATCAGGAGATCTCTCGAAAAAGAATGAAAATTG
The DNA here is from genome assembly GCF_030272615.1 of Cryptomeria japonica. NCBI lineage: Eukaryota > Viridiplantae > Streptophyta > Pinopsida > Cupressales > Cupressaceae > Cryptomeria > Cryptomeria japonica. The sequence continues at coordinate 764,417,257 of NC_081411.1, forward strand.
GCAGGGTTTTAGAAGAAAAGGAGTTAGCCATATGGGTGAAAAATAGAAGAAATCGGGAGAAAAATGGAGAAATGGGGGGCTCGGGAAGTTCACGAGGACCACGGCGATGAGCGGGGGAAAGTTACGGTGACAGCAAAGGGTATAAATGGGGTGAAAGGGATGAAAATAGGATCATTTGTGACCGTGACCAGTGTGAAATTAGAGCTCTGATAGTGACGTTTTGGAGGAGTGAGCAGCAGTCAGGATGCCGATACCGATTACAGAGCACAGATTTGAGCGAGTTCGACGGTTCCATCGGCCAGACGACTATGGACCAGCGGTACATAAATTGGAATTTTGAATTTTTAAGCATTTTTGATAGGCTTTTTGCTAAGTCCAAGTTGAGTCAGAGCAATAGCGCTGAAGCTATGGTTTTGGCATTTTTGCTCAATGAACTAGCGCTATGGTGTCGTAATGGCACTATTGGCCTATTGTTTGAGCGCTATTGTATGCATGTTTAGGCGCTATTGATTAATAAGCGCTATTGAGTGCTTAATTGAGCGCTATTGCTCTTAATTAGCACTACTGCGTAGGTGTTTTAGTGCATTTGTAGTTTGAGCGTTGTTGGATAGTTGATTGAGCGCTCTTGTTAGGTTTGTAGTGCTATTGTTGAGAAACTAGCACTTTTGTTGGTAAAATAGTGCTTTTGTTTTAGGATTAAGAGATGCCCCAGTTTGGATGAAGAAAATCTCCCGATGCTAATGATGGATGGATGGCGAGGTGAAGTGGGAGTTGTTTTGAACCATAGCAGCCTGATGAGACTTAGGTCATTTTTAGGATAAATGCCTGTTGAAGTCTAGGTGGCCATGATTGCTTACCTGTTGAGACCCGAAGATACTTGATCAAAGTATATGTTGATAGTTTAGGTTTAAACTTTAAGAAAGTTTGAAAATAAAACAACTGATGGTGATTGATGAATGTCCATGTGTAGGAGGATCTAGGCATGTTGCAGTTACGTGAGAGACATCCTGCGACACAGGGGTTGCAGGATCGATTGACAGAGGCAGAGAGAGATTGCATTGCTGCTACTGGATTGTATGAGGTGATGCACATACCCATGATTCGTATGAATCACGGATTGATCACAGTATTAGCAGAGCGGTGGCACAGCAAGATGTGCACCTTCCATCTGGCATAGGGGGAGATGATAGTGACCCTAGAGGATGTGTGGCGCATCTTGCAGATTCCAATTCGGGGGGAGCTAGTCACATATGATAGATCCTGGGGGACCCTTGCAGTTCAGAGGTTTTTTTATGAGAACATTTTTATTGATGATGGCTCGATTGCCTGGGAGGAGATAGTTGCGTTATATGAGCCTCTACCAGCAGTGCTATCAGGTATCGTGGGAGGACTTCTATGTCCTGACAGGCGATCACATGGTTTGGCCGTGGGGTGGGGGCAGGTGATCGAGATGATGATTACCGAGGGGACCCGTTTTGCGTGGGGGCCGTGCGTGCTGGCGCACTTGTATCAGGAGCTTCATGAAGTGGTTTATCGGGGGAGGGGTTCCTTAGCAGTGGGTGTGACGTTGTTGCATAGCTGGGCCTAGGAGCACCTACCAGTGATTCGACCAGTGAGTCTGAGGTTCCATGCAGTAGATCAGCCATATATGTTCATGTATAGCGGCATGATGAGTCAGCCCCACCTGGGGAAGTTAGAGTGGTGGCGGCAGGCACTGGACGATCTAGATGCAGTCATATGGTGACCATACCTGGAGTGTGAGCCATGGGATGATGATGCAGAGGCACTACCCTATGTTTTTATGACCTGATTCTTCATTGGGAGGACCTCGTACCATGTGGAGAGACAGGTGCCCAGGAGAGTGCTGAGATAGTTTGGACGGCAGCAGGGACTGCCTAGTGGATCGGGGGAGTATGCTCGGGTGATTTGGGAGAGGTACGCATGGGGGCTAGTGCTGTCGTATGATCAAGCATTGGCCGAGTTTCGGACGCTACAGGTGAGACCGTGGGATATAAGACTAAGGGTTGTGGATGCAGGAGTAGCAAATGAGTACACGCAGTACCGGGCAGCGCACCTGATCCTATGGATATCGGATCCAGCAGAGCCGATTCCGGATTTTGAGGATGAGAGGGGACAAAGACGAAGGAGGGCACGAGGTCAAGGACTGAGGGCAGGAGGAGGTGGAGGAGGAGGAGGTGGAGGAGGTGGTGGGTTGGGGATGCAAATTCAGCAGAGAGGGAAAGGTGGACTGCCTCTATGGATAGGACAGGGACCATTGATACAGGGAGGAGTTTGACTCAGTGGGAAGGGGATGGAGAGGGAGATCCCGATGGATAGAGGGGAGGGAGCTACTAGAGAGGGTGGTACAAGTGAGGCTGCAATGGATACCGGGGAGGGAGCCACTAGAGATCTTTGAGATCACATGATAGCACATTTGCAGACCCGAGTAGAGGATTTGGAGGCGGAGGTGGCAGCTAGGGATGTGCAGCTATTTGCACGGGAGTCAGAGCTGGCGGTGGTGCTGCAGGAGAGGGATAGTGTAGTGGAGAGATTGGCAGAGCTGCAGGAGAGAGTCCAGATTGGAGTAGGAACACAGGGGCCTATGGGGGAGGTGATGAGGGAGATGCGACGAGCACAGGCAGAGATAGACTACTGGCGGGGTTTATATGAGCAGGTGGTGCTGGCTAGTCAGCGAGCTCTTAGCTATTCTCAGATGCGACAGGCCAGATCATAGCGATCACAGAGGGTGCAGAGCAGTGGGGGTGTGATGGGTCCTCTGTGGAGGGAGAGATCAGGGGATGCAGGAGTGAGTGGGGGTTTGAAGAGGCCTCCACAAAGAGATGGATGAGGTGGTGTAGGCACCGGTGGTGGAGCAGGTGGCGATGGTGGTATAGCATCTGGCCAGAGTGGCATTTGAGAGAGCATTTTTTGCATATATGTATTGTATCATTGTTTATTTTTTGGACTGTATCTTGGATGGCTCTTGGTAGCCGATTTTGTAGACTTCATTGTACTCTGATATATGAGATGATATATATGAGGAGAGCCCATATTTTGATGATATGCAGTTGATATGTATGGATGTTTATGCAGGATGATGAGTGATTGCTTAGATGGATATGTGTATATGTATGCATTTGATGAGATGTTTCTTATATGCATGTTTTTATGATGATTTATGATGTGGGATACTAACATATGAATGCAGGCTTATATATGTATGATTTGTTTGATTTTTGATGTAATGCTTTATGTATGTAATGCCATGATGATGATGTATTTTTATGATGATTTATGAATGGGATTTTGGTGTTTCCTATGAAATGATAATTTATGCGATGATGTTAATGTAATGGTTGAATGAATGATTTTATGTGTGGATATGCATCTAGATGTTTTTAGATGAATGTAATATGGATTAAAAAAATGTAAAGTACAAATGTTTATATGATAATGCCTAAACGAATGCATATGTAAAATGGATATATATATATATAATGGTATGAACCAATGTGTTTTGGAAACAAATGGTTTTATGATTCTAAATGCATAAATATGTTTAAATACAACTAATAATATGAGGATATTACAACTTATGGTTTTAATAACTGCACCTTAATGCAATTAAAAAAGATAATGAATGCAATGTGATTGAATCCTAAAATGAGCATAATAAAATACTTTAATAAATGGATGAATGAATGCACTTTTTTCACTAATGAATGGATGCAATAACAAATGATAAAGGATGATGAAATGATGATGGATAATTAACACTAAATGAATGCCTAGTAAATGATTTAAAACAATCAAAGACAATTTGATCCCACGAATGAATCTAATTATTTATGATTGATGTAATGATGCAAATGATTAATGAAAACTAATGTCAAAAATGAACTATATGCAATATTAAGTTAAAAATGACATGAATGGACTTAATGCAAGATGCACCTAAATGCGATGATGATATGACCATGAGGAATGCAAGGTTTTTAAGACTTTGCATGATGCATTGATGATGTATCAGAGTACTCGATCGTGATTGTATCCAAGACTAGCTTTAATGGTTACTTTTACATATAAAGCCTACATATGAATGAATGAATGGATGGGTGATATGCAACGGAATGCAAGATATAAATAGATGAGATGAAATGACGATCCATAGTGCTCTATTTTCATCATTGAACTTTAAAATGTTGGAAGAGAATACAAGCATCATGACATAATGATTCAAGATGACCTGAGTATTTCTTACATGGATTTGTTATAGCAAGTTAATACAAACGACTTGATATAAGGGTCAAGTCGACCAGAGTATTGCTTGCGGAACAAACAAGGATTATCTCCGTTCATGCATGACTTGGATCATCCTCCTTGATCTTAGGCTGATCATATCTTGAGACAAGTGCATATCGTACTAAGAGATAAAAACCTTTATCCAAATTGGATGAGGGGGGGAGGAACCAAAGGAAGAGCAATGTTCCTGCAAATAAACAGTATATACATAAAGAATAAAGAATAAGGATCCTTGGTAATGGTTCATGCTCATATGTTCGAGGTATACGCTATAGTCAGCAAGCCGTAATGATCTATGACTACATTTGGCATAAGATCACGTAGCTTGGTGAACTTCCCACGTAGACACCATTAGTACATGCCCCAGAACTTCATCGGAATAATGCACCGAAGATACAAAAATAATGTTGTAGGAACCTGATATAAATAACTAGCCCATAAATCAACCAATTATTTGATAGCGTAAACAGAATTTTCTTGTCAAAGAAAATGTCATCTTGTCTTTGTTTTGGTAAGGAAGGATGCATCCTTGTTGAAGACAGTTTTGAGTGTTGATGTTGATTGTGTGGTCGATTGATAAGTGGTCATTTTGTGGAGTATATCACAATGTTTGTTTGGTATCTGCGCGGATGAGTATGTACAATGTGTTGCCATGTTTTTTATTGATTTTTTATGTTTTCTGATGTTTTTGGATTTTGTTGATTTGATTTCCAATGTTTTTGATATTTTGGTGATTGTTTTGAATGTTTTTGGATTTTGAATTGTTTTGAATGTTTTTTGGATTTTGAATTGTTTTAAATGAAGAACTTTAATGAATCACAAGACAATGTAGAATCCACTTCCATCAATAGGTTAAAGGGCATTGCCCCCAGTTTTCAGACATGACTATAAAAAAGCAAGATGTAGGATGCATGCAGTACTTTCTTGGATTTGTAGATTTATAACAAGCCATGGTTGATGGATGGATGGATGTATGTATGAAGTGATCGCAATGAGCCTGAAAGATATTGGAGCCATTGTCTTTACAAGTGGCGCATGTTTGCCAGGTTTTCACCATCGCACTTACCCAAGGTGCCACCGGAGTGGTTTGTTCACCGTTTGGATGCATGATTTTTCTTTACTTTTTGAATGTTTTTGTATTTCTTCAGAACATTTTTCTAAATGTTTTTGGTATTTTCTGGTATGCAGGGGAGCCTGATGCTCTGTTCAGCTTAGGTATAAAACCGTTTGAGGTGCATGTTGTTGATTGGATTTGCAAGCGGTTCTCCTTCTGATGTAGCCAACTGATATGCCCCAGACCTGAATACAGTAGTGACAACATATGGGCCCAGCTAGTTTGATTCAAACTTGCCTTGATGTTCTTTGTTTGGTTGATTGTGAGGATTCTCTCGTAGAACAAGATCACCTACCTTAAATGTATGAGGTCTAACTCAGTGATTGTAGCTTCTGCTCATGCGTTGCTGATAGGCTTTGAGATGGTTGTATGTAGCTTGTCGCTTCTCATCTAGTAACTCTAAGTCCTGAAGATGGGATACTCTGTAGGCTTCATCATCTATCAAATTATGCAAGGAAACCCATAGTGATGGTATCTCAACTTCAATAGGTAAGATAGCTTCTGCACCATAGATTAATGAATAAGGAGTTGCGCTTGTAGGGGTCCGAATGCTAGTTCGATATGCCCATAGTGCTCGATTCAGTTGAACATGCCAATCACGGCCGGCATCATTGACTATCTTCTTTAGGATTCTCAATATGTTTTTATTGGATGCTTCGGCCTGACCATTGCCTTGTGGGTAATAGGGAGTGGAAAAGCGGTGTTGGATATGAAATTTCTCACAGAGTTCGCGGACATCCTGATTTTTGAAAGGAAGACCGTTATTTGTGATGATGGACATGGGCACACCATACCGGCAAATGATGTAGTTGAGGATGAATGAGGCGATCTGCTTGCCGGTGACTTGGGTAAGTGGAACAGCTTCGATCCACTTTGTGAAATATTCGGTGGCGGTAATAATGAATTTATGGTCATTAGATGAAGATGGATGAATCTTACCCACAAGGTCAAGGCCCCATTGACAAAAAGGCCATGGTGTTGTGATTGGTTGCAATTCCTGGGTTGGTGCATGTATCAGGTAGCCATGAACTTGACATTTCTTGCATTTTCAGACAAAGTAGTAGGAATCTTTTTCCATAGATGGCCAATAGTATCCATTGCGCAGGAGTTTCTTGGCTAGTGACGGACCACTTGAGTGAGTCCCACAAATTCCTTCATGGAATTTTTCCAAAGCCTTTGTTATCTCACCTTGTTCCAGACATCAAAGGAGAGTACCATCAAGATCGCGGCAGTATAAGGTTTCAGCAATAATGGTATATCGAGCAGTTTGGCGAATGAAGGTTTTACGTTGGGTATTCGATTGGTTGGGAGGAAGGGTGTGATCGCGGAGATAGGTGTAGAACTCACCATACCATGGGGATTCAGAACCGACAAGGTGACATATCATTTCAGATTCGGGGATATCATAAGCAGGAATCCAAAGCTGTTCTACCAAGAACTTGTAGTGTGTTGAATTATGTGGAAGATCTAGGAGAGATGCAATAGTAGCCATAGCGTCAGCAGCTCGATTCTGATCTCTTGGTATCTGCTCAAAGGTAATTGTAGTAAATGATTCCTTTAGATTGTCCACCATTTGCTTATATGGCATGAGTTTATCATCCTTGGTTTGATATTCATCAGTTGCTTGTCGAATGACCAGTTGTGAGTCGCCATATACTTGTAGTTCTTGTAATTTCCATTGTACGGCTAGCCTGAGTCCTGTGATCAAGGCCTCATATTCTGCGATGTTGTTAGTGCATGGAAATGTGAGCCTATAAGACTTTGGGATGCTATCACCTTGAGGTGTGATAAACAGAATGCCTACCCCCGAGCCATGCCTAGTGTACGAACCATCAAAGTATAGTTTCCATGGTTGTGCTGTTGTGATCATGAATATCTCTTCATCTGGAAAATTGGAAATGAGAGGATGATTGCCTATGAGAGGCGCGTCGACCAACTAATCTGCAATAACTTGACCTTTGATAGCTTTATGATCTACATACTCGATGTCAAATTCACTTAGAATCATCACCCATTTGGCCAAGCGACCTGTCAATGCTGCTTTGCTAAGTAAATTCTTGAGTGGATTAATCTTTGCAATGAGTTGTACTTTGTGTGTTAATAGATAGTGCCTCAGTTTAGTGGTTGCTAAGATTACTGCTAGGCAAGCTTGCTCAATAGGTGTGTAATTGAGTTCATAGCCCACCAGTGTGCGAGAGATGTAGTAAACAGCACACTCTTTTCCTTTTGTATTATGTTGTGCCAGTAGTACACCCAATGATGTACTTGTTGCTGAGATATAGAGTAACAATGGTCTACTTGGATCTAGTGGATTCATGAGATAGTCTTTAAGCGTCTGAAATGCTTGTTGGCATTTGGCATCCCACTGAAAGCGGATATTCTTGTGTAGCAGGTGTGTGAATGGGTGACACTTATCAACCAATTGTGCAATGAATCTTTGGATGGATTGAAGTCGCCCTTGTAATGTCCTTAGCTGACTGATATTCTTTGGTGGTGGCATGTCCATGATTGCTTTTACCTTTGCTAGGTCGACCTCAATACCTTTGCTTGAGACAATGTATCCTAGAAGCTTCCCGGAGGTTACTCCAAAGACACATTTCTTTGGGTTGAGTCGAACATGGTATTGTTCTAGTCTATCAAAGATTTTATCTAAGATGTGGAGATGCCCTTCTCTAGTAAGTGATTTTGCTAGTAAGTCATCCACATAATCTTCCATCATAGTATGCATCATGTCATGGAAGATGGTGGTCATTTCTCTTTGATAGGTTGCTCCTGCATTCTTGAGACCGAAAGGCATTACATTCCAGCAATATGTACCCCATGGACATGTGAAGGCTGTCTTATGTTGGTCCTCTGGTGCGATCTTTATTTGATTGTATCCTGAAAATCCATCCATGAGTGAAAGCATGGCATGTCCTGCTGTCAGATCCACTATGATGTCGATATTTGGTAGGGGGAAGTCATCCTTAGGACATGCCTTATTTAGATCTCTGAAGTCAGTACAAATGCGGATGCCCCCTTTTGGTTTGCTAACAAGCACAATGTTGGAGATCCATTCTACATAATCAATTGGTCTAATGAAACCAACATCTAGGAGTTTCTTGAGTTTTGTTTTGACTAGCACTACAATTTGAGGATGCATCTTACGAAGCTTCTGCTTGACAGGTTTGGCTCCTTCTGCTACGGTGAGGTGATGCATGACTAAATCGGGGTCAAGCCCAGGAATGTCTACATATGACCATGCAAAGTTGATCTGACGCTTCTGGAAGAACTCTATAAATTTAGGTTGTTCCTCTGGAGTGAGAAGAGATGCTAGATGTATGAGATGAGGATTTTCAGGAGTCCCCACATTCTATTCTTTGGTTTCCTCAATGAGAATCGTTGATCACTCCTATTGTGCATTAGTAGGGAGAATGTCAAACCCTTCATCCTCAGGTGCCTCAGAGAGGTTTTCACCATTGGATACGCTCTTTCTTTGTACTTTTGTTGGATCAAATAGTGCCACAGTGTGGTTTTCACTAGAAGATCCATGTTTTATTGTTATATTTTTGCAGCTGAAAGGTTTGGAATTTGCCCAGAAGTATGCTGCGCTATTAAGTTCAATGGTGAATCCAGCTTTATGATCCCCGCTTGGTAGGTTATCCTTTAATTCCAAAAAGTCAATGATGGCCTCATCATTTTGGAAGAAGTCAAGACATGGGGGATTTGGTTGGTTCCATTCGATGAGTTCAGGGTGGATAATGGGCATTACTTCATCGATTAGGTTAAGTGTGTTAGATGTATCAGTGAGGGTTAAGATGTTATGGTGAAGGTCATTAATGGGACTCTCCCTGTCAGAATTAGGCGTAGGATGAGATGTAGGGTCTATGGAAGATGTTTCCAGTTTAGGAACCCAAGTGGTCTTTATCTGTGCTTCTCCATAAACAGGGATGTCTTTGCGTGGTGGAGGTAGTGATGTGTCTTCCTCATCTGAAGTGTTAAGCTATACATAATCAAATTCCCACTCATGTGAGTCGGTCTCTGAGTCACTTTCCAGCATCCGATTACTATACCGTACTGGGATGTCTTTGGAGTTAAATACTGGAGGTGTGATTGGTTGATGTACCTTTGTAGTGATCGGTGCTGCAGGAAGGATGATGGGGATTAAAGAATCTGGTACAAGGAGTATCAGTAATATTGACTCAGTGGCTTCTGTTGGAACTGCTGGTGTCATAAATGCTGTTGCGGGTTCCGATATAGTTGTTGCTGCTAATGGTACTATTGATGGGATTATTGGTTGGCTTGGTGGGATGATTGGTATTGTAGATGGTGGTGTTGGGGTTTTGAGCCTCGGTGGGGCAGTTGGGATGGTGCTTGATGCTGCTTTAATAATGAAAGGTGTCCTTTTTGCAGTAGGCTGACAAAATGGTTTGCTGGGTTTTCCTTTGAATTTGCATTTAGGAAAGTTCTCTTTTTCAAAGCCTAGGCCTGTATTACCTTTGGGCATTAATTCTGGCAGCAGAGGTTCATGTTGTCCTTGTTTGCAATATCCCAAAGCACTCTGACCATCATACCCCATTCTTTGCATAATGAGGAGACCTTTGCCATACTGATCCATAGGAAGTTTAACTTGCGGTATATCAGTGGTGATGGGATCTTTATAGATCCATTCTGCTAAGTCCTCATCTTGGGTTTCTTCTTCTTGACTCTTTCTAAGGATGAAAGGCATCAAAGCACATGCTAGCATGATTAGTGGTTGTTGGAGTACCTGCTATGGTTTACCATGTGTTCTAGGAGAAGTGGGCATTTGTCCCACACAAAAGAGTTGACTCAAATTGTATTCCCCAGGACCTTCCTCTGTTATCTTCATCTTAAGCTTTTCTTGCTTGGGTATAGTGGTGTTTGAACTAGCAAGAGAGGTGGGACTTATGTATGATGTGGAGGAAATAGCTTCTCTATTATTAGGAACGGTAATCTCTGGTTGATGGCTGATATTATGGCAATACACAAAGGGATTTGCATCGCCCAGGATTGTGATCTCTACACCGTTATGTGGGAACTTGATACATTGATGGTAGGTAGATGGAACAACTTGCATGGCATGTATCCAAGGTCTCCCTAACAATAGATTATATGGCAGAGGAAGGTCCAGAACCTGACAGATGATGTGTTTTACTACAGGGCCCACTCGGTTTGGTAGTACCACAACTCCTTTGGATGACCGCTCTGCATCGTCATAGGCTTTGATTGTGATCTTCTTACAGGGATCCATTGATTCTACTACATATCCCAATGTTGTGACCAACTGTAGTGTACAAATATTTAGGCCTGCTCCATTATCGATCAAGAATCGCTTGATCCTGTGTTGGTTGATGAAGCCTTCAATGTGTAGCGAAGTGTTATGAGGTTGTTGGAAGGAAGAGTTGTCACTTTCGGAAAAAGTGAGACAAGGTGATGACTTTAGACTTCCAACCATGGCTTGAAATTGGTCTGTATATAGGTTTGCAGGGACTGACGCCTCTTGGAGTGCTTGATCCAAGATAGTTTTATGGGATGGCGATAGGCGCAATAGTTCTAAAATGGATATAAGTGCAAGCATTTTGTCTAATTGTTCCACAAGATTGTACTACTTTGGGATGGAGGTGGTGCCTTATGGAGCTACGTTTATGGTAACCTTACTGCGACGCGTAACAACATTGCAATTTGAGTTGGGATTTTTGAAGGTTATAGTTGCAACTTGCTCACTGGCATCATGCAAATGATTTATAGTGTAATTATACGGAGCCTGTGTATAATCTGTGGTATCAGTGCCTCGCTTGGAAGTGGAAGGACCCCTTTGATCTTGTGATGGAAGTGGATTTTTGAACATCAAATGATCATTATTTGTTGTTTTTGGGTCATGTCCTTCTATTTCAATTTATCCTTGATCAATAAGATCCTGAATGAGATCTTTCAATCGGTGGCAATTACTTGTCTTGTGTCCTCTCCCTTGGTGGAAATCGCAGTGTTCAGTATCTCACCACCATGCGGGTTTGACCTGAGGTTCATAGTTTGATGTTTTAGGTAGAGTGACCAAATTTTGAGAAATGAGTTGTCGCAATACTATTTCAATGGGTTCCCCTAAGGGAGTGTATGTGCATTTTTGTTTTTGCTGACGATGTCTTGGTTCATCGTGAGATGTGATGCGACCTTGATTGGAAGGAACCTTTGTGTTATTCTGAGGTGGAGGATTCTGTCCTGCACACCAAACCATAGGTTGTGCAGTTTGTATAGTCCTGGCATCCACAACCCCATCGTTGACGATATTCTTGTTTTTGTTCCAGAAGCTTGGTTTATCACTATTGAAGCGTGGGCGAGGACCATCCTTTGGTTCATTATAGATTTTGATATGTCCTTTCTTGATGAGTGCCCGTTCACACTTCAAACCCTTGGTGATCATATCGTTAAAAGAGTCTGTGTCTTTGACATCCAGGTGAAATTCCATTTCTTCATTTAAGTTGGAAATGAATATTTCCACTAGCTCTCGTTTAGGTAACTGAAGAGAACGTCTGCTAGACATTTGGCGCCATCATTGTAGGAATACTGAGAATAGTTCCCTTGGTTTTTGTTTGGTGTTGCACAGATCAGCCATGGTGATGTCGCGTTCAATGTTATGAGAGTAATGAGTGAGGAATTTCTGGATAAGTTCCTCAAATATTCTAATGCCACCTGGTAGTCGGGAAAACCAAGATGTGGTTGTCCCTCCCAAGCTTTGGGGAAAAAGGCACATTAGGTAGGTGTCTTCATATGCCACTTCGAGGCAAGCGGAATGAAATTCTCTGACATGATAGCGGGGATCTCCCTTTCCTCTATATTTTTCAAATTTGGGTGTTTCGAATCCTCGTGGAAAGGGTGGCATATAAATATTCCTATCAAAAGGATAGGGACAGATGTCATTGAGTGAGAATTGGTTAGTTTTGACACCACTATGAAGTTGTTGGGTGAGATTCTCGACTTGTTGCCGCAACATCTCCATTTCATTTGGAGGAGGAGGTGGTGGGTTACCTCGAGGAATGTTATATCTGATGGGATCTCTACCTCTTTCCTCTTCATGGCGACTTTGTCTTTCTGATGCTTGTCTTAATTGGGCAAGATCAAAGTCAGAGGGGAGTTTGGCTCCTTCTTGAGTGACCTTTACAAAGTGAGCATCCGCATTGCTCCTGAGTATTTCGTCAAATAGTATGTTAAAGAGAGGGTTATGTTGAGCCCTTTCTATTGTTGCAGGAGTAGGAGTACTTGGGTTTTCATCATTCACATTCCCTCCAAGTGCTTCTTGAAATTCATTGAGATTTTCCTCCTCTTCTTCCATTTCTATTTCTCATTGCCTTGACTGTGATCGGGTTTGGGCCATTTTTCTTGCAAGCTTTTGTTTGAAGTTGTGTGAAAATGATGATGAGTTGTTTGATGAAATGAAAGATTGATGGTTGGTGAATTGTGTTGCACGTGGATCTCTAGCACTTTTAAGGTGGATGTAACCGAAATTCCTTCTTTGAATTACTTGTTTGTTTGATAAGTTTTGATGTGATAAGGTGTAGAGAAATCTGAGATGTGTTACAGATTTAACTACCTAGTAATGAGAGGATTCACTCATGAACTAGTTTTAACCTGCGTAGATGTGTCTCTTAGGATGAGCTTATCCTAGATGTAGAAACAATCTAAAAAGTGATGTGATGTGTTTGATTCAAGCAATATCTAAAAAGAGAACTCGGGACAAGAACTTCTTAATGTTTTGAGAGTTGGGACGGATTGATGATGAAGTGATGATGTATGAGTAAGATAATGGATGAAATGGTTTCAAATTCAATAAAAGCTTTGTGTCACAAATGGGACAAACTCTACCTCTTCTCTTTCAGGTGTTGGTGGTATTTCTCGAGCTGTGTTGTATGTGATACAGATGTTTGGGAAAAAGTTGGGATTAATCTTACCTCCTTGGTTTTTGTGATAACTCAAAGCTCTAGATTGCATAAAAGCTTTGTGATTCAATGATTCTGAATCAAATTCATTTATTTTGCCTTGAAGGTAGAGGCGCATGTGACGCAGAAAAACTCTATGGGAGACAAAGATTTGTCTATTTATATAGAAGAATTTCCTCCTTTTGATCAAAGCCTTTGAGCTTAATGGTCTTCTTTTCAAGTTGATATTCTGATGACGCTTCTTCTTTCACAAGATGTGAAGAATGGTCATAAAGTTTTGATACTTTTGTTGTTTGCACTTTGTTTTTGATGTGTTTGGGTGGATGAATACTTTGTTTTTGGGAGTGATTTTCTGATTTTTCTTTGACAAGAAAACAAAGCAATCACACAAACACAAGAATGTTGCCCCCAAAGGCACAAATGAGTATGGGTCTAGATCAACCCAATCCTTGGACTTGTATATGACCCTTCCTTTAGATGTATTTTTAAGGTGTATTTCCAAAGCCTGAAGTCAGCTCAATTTGCACTTGGTCTTTAAAATGAACACACTTCAAACACTTTTTATCCCTAAGGTCAAATGGCCAGTTGTGATAAATTTAGCCCACATCTTGATATTTCTTCGACTTTGGTACTACATACCTTATGAATCCCATCGTGGCAGGTAAGGATGTGATATACTAAGTCTTGCACGAGCATAACAAATAAATGATCCCTATGATGGGGGAGTCACCACTTTTATCAAGTCACAAGTGACTTTTCAAAAAGCAATGTTTCTACTCAAGTATAGTGAGTATCTTGGGAGCAAAACCATCTATGCTCTTGCACTAAATTATATCGCAAATATCCTCAATCAATAGAACAGGTGGGCTACTACTTAAAGGTGTTTAGTCATGTTCGATGTTTTTGGACATAAGTTCATTCTGCAGTGACTCACTTAAGAGCCTTGTAACTGGTGGTGGGGCCCATTTGTCCTTTCGGCCAGTTACACTGTAGTAATAGCTATACCCAAGGCTAGAGCTTTCGCTCTCACCTGATTTTTATAGTGGCTCGAAGGATTTACCACGCGAGGTCGTTCCCAAGAGTGATGTGTCTCTTGGCAGGCCTCTCTTAAAAAGATAAAAAATTTGAGTGTTACTAACACTTTTCTCTTGCACCTAGGACCACAAAAGCCAAGGGAGAGGATAGTGTGTGTTAGAAGTAGGACCACTCAACTGAATTTTTGCACAAGTGTGCCAAGCACAAAAAACACTTGTTCTTTTTAATCTACCATTGCAATGTGATCTAGCTATTTGGAGATGTTGCTCCAATAGTTATGGTGTTCTTTTTATCCCTCAATGGCAAAATGTGTTGTAATCTAGAATTATTGATTTTAAGCCCCAAATGAAGTGTGTTTCCTAACTTGCAAGAAAACAAATATTTGTTTTGTTCAGTTTTAATGCACCAAAGGAACAAGTGACCCTAACTAGAAAGCAAGGAAATTTTGTTTGTTTCAAGTTTTAAAGCACCAAAAGAAAGTTTGTGATTTTTAATGGTGAGTTTTAAACCTACACAAACAACAAACGGTTAGTAAAATCCATGTCTAAGGAGGGCTTCCACAAGCCTAAAACTTTCACTTTTTTGGTTACAAGGTCCTTTGTACAATGTTTTGTTACAATAGCGCTAGTTTGTGTTTGAATAGAGGCACTATTTAACACAAACGCGCTAAAAGAAAGGGAAAGATAGAGAAGGCAAAAGCGCTGAAATAGGGTGAATAGCACCAAAACAATGTCAAGCACACCAAAATAGTGTCAAAAGCGTTGAACTTGATACAATAGCGCTATTGTAATAACAATAGCGCTAAAACCATAAGTATCAATAGTGCTAGAACGAGTTCAATAGCGCCAAAGCGCAACCTGTGTGACATTTTCAACATTCAAACATGTTATTGGTTTAAAAAATGATCTTTTTGGTGTTTGGATTCATGTCAGGTTCACCAAATGATGCTCTACTAAATGGACAAGGTTAGTCTGAGATAAATAACACACACACAAGAAATCGTTAGTGTTAGTCAATCAAAAATTAATCTAAACAGGCATATCAAAAGAGATACTAAAAACATGAAAGCATATTTAACTAAAGAAGCAAATATGATGAGGCATCTCCAAATACCTCCTAACATGCTCTTAGCTTGTTCTCCTTTGTTCCTCTCCTCTCCAAGTTCCAAAATAGTGTAGCTCTCAGCAGCTTTTTGCACTATGGATGCTTATGGAGGTTTGAGATTGAAGTATTTGCTCTAAATATGAATAAAAAGCTAATACTATACTATTGATACTAAAATGATTTATTTTATCCAAAATGACAAGATATTAGTTGATTATGCTAAAATGCTCTCTTAAAATGCCTATAGCTTAAATGCATACAAGTTTTCAGGATCTGGATTATGAAGAAATGGGCTCTATTTATAGGGAAAATGGAGCAATGGATGGTTGAGATTGAGCAATCTCAACAAGGGTCAGGATTGAATGATTTCAAATCCATGTGAGGGCTTTCAACCCAATCCCAGGATGACAAGTGTCAATGTGAGATAGGTTGAGAGGAGAGGGAATAAGCATTAAATGCTTGATATGACCTTGGGAGTTAAAGTCAAGGTTAGTTGAATGAATAAACTCTTTATTCAAAGAATAAAGTTTTTATCCAATCGATAAATTCTTGTGCAAATGCAAGAAGGATAAATATGGTCAAAACAATAAATGTTTGAGGAGACAAGTTTGAAATAACCATAAATGGTTATGTAAGAGCCATAAATGGTCATGTAAGAGACATTAGTGGTTTTTGAAGACTTTGGGGGTTAATTTGTTGAACACACAAAGCATTAAATGCTTTTCAAAGACTTTTGAAGTCTTTGAGAAGTGACTTCATTTTGCTTAGGAATGTGACAATAATTAGGGGATGGATTAGGCTAATTAGGAAGGGGTTAGAAGAATATAGAAGGGGATTTAGGAATGCAATTGGATTTGGTGGGTGAGGGAAAATAAGATTTTATTGGACAACCTGAAGGATTTGTTGAAGACAAGAATAAAGATCAGGTATGTAAATTGAACAAAGCATTATATGGTCTAAAACAAGCACCTAGAGCATGGTATGAAAGATTGCACTCTTATTTGATTAAGATTGGTTTTATAAGGACAAGTGAGAACAACAATATGTACATGAAGAATGATGAAAATGGAATACTGATATCAGCCATATTTGTTTGTTGATGATATTATATTTTGTGGAAATGACTCTTTATGCAAGAACTTTGGAAATGAAATGAGCAAAGAATTTGAGATGTCATTAATCGCTGAGATAAAGTATTTTATAGGTTTACAGATATTGCAAATGAAAAATGAGATTTTCATTACTCAATCCAAGTACATAAAGGAAATCTTGAAGAAATTTGGAATGGAGGATTCAAAACCAGTAAGTACTCCTATGACTACCAACTGTAAACTATCAAAGAATGATGAATCTGCATCTGTTAATGAGACAATTTACTGATCCATGATTGGAAAGCTACAATATGTTGTTCACAGCAGACCAGACATAGCACATGTCGTAGGTATAGTTGCAAGATTCTCTACAGATCCTAAGGAAACACACATGACAGCAATCAAAAGAATTTTTAGATACTTGAAAGGCACCGAGGATTATGGCTTAGTATATCAGAAAGGAAATGATTTTGATTTAAAAGTTTATACTGATGCTGATTGGGTAGGCAACATTGATAGAAAAAGCACAAGTGGAGGAGCTTTCTTTTTAGGAGAAAGACTAGTGAGTTGGCTTAGCAAGAAACAAGGATGTGTTTCACAGTCAACAGTAGAAGCTGAATATGTTTTTTGCAGCATTGAATTGTACCAACATTGCATGGATCAAACAACTGTCGGAAGGTATAAATGAGAAAGTTACTGAGCCAGTAACTATATTCCGTGACAATACTAGTGCCATTAACATTTCGAAAAATCCTATTATGCACTCTAAGACAAAGCACATCTCTATCAAATATCATTATCTTAGAGAAGAAGCTTAAGAGAAGAAAGTGGTGTTGGAGTATGTTAGCACAAAGGAACAAATAGCAGATATCTTCACCAAGCCACTATCAAGGGACACTTTTGAATATCTCAGAAGTAAGTTAGGGGTCCTACCCCTATCTTCTACTCACTGACTGAGTTCGGTGAAAGGATCAATTCGATGACTCTATCGAATATCTTTTAAGAATTGATGTTTATTTACACACTTTAGGATGTTTTCTATAGGTGTACAGGAAACAGTGCAGGATACAATACAGGAAACAAGAATTGAAGACAAAATGCTCTGACCAAGACTAAGTTGACACATTACAGCAGGAATTCACTTCATACAAGAAGAAATTATGTTTTAGTTCTTTACTTTTTTTGGCATTGTTGTCAAAGGGGGAGAAGATTGAAGAAGATTAAAGAAAAAGGAAAAGAAAGACTGGAGAAAAAAGGAGAAGTCTAATGTATGGGGGAGAATTTTGATGACAGGAAGAGAGCATTTTAGAATCTCATAAACAACTCATAGCAATCTGAATCAATTAGGTCAAATCAATTGGTTTTGCCATCAATGCCAAAGGGGGAGATTGTTGGCATTTGGCATTATGACAAACAATGGGAGATTGTTGGCATTTCAATAAGAATATTGACAAGGTTGTTGATGATTATGGATATAACTGATTAAGGATGTTTACTGTCTTAATATTATTATTTTGTCATTGATGTCAAGAAATTGATTTTCTAATTCAGTATGATGTTGCCATATCTTGAGAAGTATGATTTGATCAGTATAAAGATGTCGGTAAAAGACACAGAAAGAATATGATGAATAAGGGGATGAATAAGGTATTCAATGGGCAACTATTACCAAGTCAGACAATGATAAGATCATGATGTTTAGATTGTTTTAACATCAAACATATGTTGTAAATTGTAAGGTTAATACTATACTATGTTACCGAGCAAAGAACCTAGTCGATAAACCCTAAGGTTATCGCTATCGGTTAATGAAGATGGAATGTCTACCAAGTTTAGTATTCACTGAGTTGTTACCGAGTTGTAACTGAGCTATAACAAAATACATTAAATGGTTACATGCATTATTTAATGAAGGAAGCTGATGAGCTGGAACTGATTAAATGATTGGTATGTCGTGCATGAAGTTTGTTAATAAATATATGGCAAAGGAAAATTGGCATGAAGATCTACAGTGCAGATTGAACCGCATTACCCTAGCACAAACTTGTTCCAAGAAATGTATGCAAGTTCCTAGGCGGGGTAAAACGTTTTTCAAATCGAAGGATACATTGAACCTGGACAAGTTTGAAGATCTGATGGCTATGATTGATCATGGGAAATGTGATCAAGGAGATTAAGCGGTTGGCGAATTGTTTATAAATAGGGAACTGTTGATAAACAATGTATGCGGGCAAATATATGCACAGGGATGCTACATAGTGATTATCGAGCACAGAAGCCTGAAGACCTATTTGAATAACAGAGTATAGAAGCCCAGCAGATGGACAAGATTAGTTCTATGTCTAGATTGTATTGAGAAAATAAGAATCTACTTTAGCATTTTAGATGTGAAGTTGCAGATAGATTTTATTACTGTTATTTTGTGAAAGTGACAAAAAATCTCTTAACCGAGTGGACTTAACAGTCTTATTTGTAAAACCCTCTAGCAAGGTGATATTCTGATTGAGTGTTTGAAATCCTTTAACAAGGTCACTTCTAACAAGGTGAAGATCCTAACAGACCTGAGGGAAATCCCTTAACCGGGTCACATCTAGCAATGTGTTTGTAATCTTTAACAGGATTTGCTTTTAACCGAGCATACGCTAGAAGAGTATATTTCTTAGTGGGTCCGAAATCCCACAGTGGTTTTTCCCTATTTGGGTTTCCACATTAAATCTGGTGTTATGAGTGATATGATGTTTATATGCTTTTGAGTTTGCATGTTTAGCAATTTTGGTTATATTACTGAAGTATATGTTACCGAGGTTGAATCTGATGTTTTAATGAAAGATTAAGTTTGTATGATTCACCCTCCCCCTCTCATCTTGTTGGCTATTGGATCTATACTTACATTAAGTATCAGAACTATCATTAGTTATATAATTCAATTCTCTAAATAAAAAAACCAGTTTCAGACCCTAAGGAGGTTGTACACATCCATACAAGTCTCTGTAACAACGAAAAACCAATAGAAAGTGCAAGGAAAATAGTGTGTTTTATTAATTTTCTCACCAATACACCATGTCCAACGGCCACCAACCTTGACCTTGACCATTAAAAGGTTAATTTAAAAACTTCCCACCATAACTAACTGTAGTCACATAAATCTGTCCATTTTAATTAAATGAATATTTCGTATTTATTTGATTAAAAATCCACTAGCCACCAATTAATTAAATTAATATTTAATTAATTCATCCCCAAACATTCTTCTATTAATTAAATAAATTACTCAATTTATTTTAATTAATTCATTAAAATCCAATTACAATCAATTAAATAAATAAAATCAATTTATTTAATTAAAATCCCCCTATTCCTCTTTTAAATAAATTAAATAAAACATTTATTTAAATCATTATCCCCCCCCACTTGCATTTTCCTACAAATGCAACTCGCACACATTTATTGAAATAAATGAATTTTTATTTTAATAAAATCCTATTTTCCCTCACCCACCAAATCCACTTGCAAAATCTAATCCCCTTCTAGATTCTTCTAACCCCTTCCTAATTAGTCTAATCCATCCCCTAATTATTGTCACATTCCTAAGCAAAGGGAAGTCACTTCTCAAAGCCTAAAAGTCTTTGATAACCATTAAAGGCTTTCAACCTTCAACCACTAAATGTCTCAAAGTCTTTGATAACCATTGAAGGCTTCCAACTTTCAACCACTTAATCCCCCAAGTCTCCAAAAACCATTAATGGTTAACCCAAACCCTCCCACATGGTTAAAACATTTGTTTTGACTCAACCTCTACCCAACCCAAGGGTCTCATCAGGCCTTTAATGCTTTGACCATGATTATCTCTTAATCATTTGCACAAAGGTTTATCCTTGCATTAACTCCTAATCCAGTGGGTAATCCTAATTTAGACTTGACCCTTAGCCTTTAGATAACCATGAGGTCTTCTAGGCCTTTAATGCCTCCAACCTCTTCTCTCAACCCAATCCTGTGTTGACACTTGTCACTATTTTATTGGTGCCAATTGTGCACATGGATCCCCAACTTTCAAACTCAACCCTTGATTGAATCATTCAATCCTGGCCATCCATTGCTCCATTTTTCCTATAAATAGAGCCCATTCCTTCATAATCCAGATCCTGAAAACTTGTATGCATTTAGGCTATAGACATTTTTAGAGAGCATTTAGTATAAGCAATCTAACATCTTATCATTTTGGTTAAAATACATCATTTTAGCATCAATAGATTAGTATTAGCTTTTCATTTCACATTTAGAGCTATACTACAATCTCAATCCTCCATAAGCATCCATAGTGCAAAAAGCTGCTGAGAGCTACACTATTTTGGAACTTGGAGAGGAGAGGAACAAGGGAGAAGAAGCTAAAGCCATGCTAAGAGGCAGTTGGAGATGCCTCATAATCTTTGTTTCATTTATTAGATACATTAGCATGCTTTTAGTGTCTCTCTTGGTATGCCTTTTTAGATATGACGCCCTCCTAAATGGCACAAGGTTAGTCTATGATCAAAGAACACCAAAAACATACAAAACATTAGTGTTAGTCAATCTAAAACTAAACATATGAAGGCATTCCAAAAGAGACACAAAGAGACATGCTAATATATCTAATAAGTAAAACAAAGATCATGAGACATCTCCAACTGCCTCTTAGCATGGCCTTAGCTTCTTCTCCCTTGTTCCTCTCCTCTCCAAGTTCCAAAATAGTGTAGCTCTCAGCAACTTTTTGCACTATGGATGCTTATGGAGGATTGAGATTGTAGTATAGCTCTAAATGTGAAATAAAAAGCTAATACTAATGCTAAAATGATGTATTTTAACCAAAAAGACAAGATGTTAGATTGCTTATGCTAAAATGCTCTCTAAAATGTCTATAGCTTAGATGCATACAAGTTTTTCAGGATCTGGATTATGAAGGAATGGGCTCTATTTATAGGAAAAATGGAGCAATGGATGGCCAGGATTGAAAGGTTTAATCAAGGGTCAAGCTTGAAAGTTGGGGATCCATGTGCACAATTTGCACCAATGAAATGGTGACAAGTGTCAACATAGGGTTGGGTTGAGAGAAGAGGTTGGAGGCATTAAAGGCCTGAGAAGACCTCATGGTTATCTAAAGGCTAAGGGTCAAGCCTAAATTAAGATTATCCACTGGATTAAGAGTTAATCCAAGGATAAACCTTTGTGCAAATGATTAAGAGATAATCATGGTCAAAGCATTAAAGGCTTGATGAGACCCTTGGGTTGGGTAGAGGTTGAGTCAAAACAAATGTTTTAACCATGTAGGAGGGTTTGGGTTAACCATTAATGGTTTTTGGAGACTTTGGGGATTAAGTGGTTGAAAGTTGGAAGCCGTCAATGGTTATCAAAGACTTTGAGACATTTAGTGGTTGAAGGTTGAAAGCCTTTAATGGTTATCAAAGACTTTTAGGCTTTGAGAAGTGACTTCCCTTTGCTTAGGAATGTGACAATAATTAGGGGATGGATTAGACTAATTAGGAAGGGGTTAGAAGAATCTAGAAGGGGATTAGATTTTGCAAGTGGATTTGGTGGGTGAGGGAAAATAGGATTTTATTAAAATAAAAATTCATTTATTTCAATAAATGTGTGCAAGTTGCATTTGTAGGAAAATGCAAGTGGGGGGGGATAATGATTTAAATAAATGTTTTATTTAATTTATTTAAAAGAGGAATAGGGGGATTTTAATTAAATAAATTGATTTTATTAAGTTATATTCCATATATACTTTCAGGATGTTTGAGAGGGGTTTCAGACCTCTAGGAGTTGTAATGCAAAATCTAGTTTTTGGAAGATCCTCCAAATTTTAGACTTAGTCAAATTTCAGGGCATTTCAGAATCAGGATTTGTAAAATTTGTAACCAAAATCAAAATTTAGGCTTGTGTAAGCCCACACTAACATTTGATCACTGATTGTGTGCAGGTTCTAATCTGTTTTGTGCAGGGGAAGGAGTTAGTTTAGAGGCTTTAAGTTTCTTTTTTTTAACTTTCCTTCAACAAAAGTTGGTTAAAAAGAATCCATTCTCCCTTCTTGTACAAGTTAAAATAAACCTCAAATTTTATTTTGGAGTGCATAAAATGAACCTCAAACTTGTTTTTGGTGCTTAAAAGAAAATTCATCTTTCTTTATTGCAAGGTAAAAAGAACAACAACTTCAAATTTGCTTTCATTGCAAGTTAGGACTCATTTTCTTTTGGTGCTT
This sequence comes from Cryptomeria japonica, assembly GCF_030272615.1. Classification (NCBI taxonomy): domain Eukaryota; kingdom Viridiplantae; phylum Streptophyta; class Pinopsida; order Cupressales; family Cupressaceae; genus Cryptomeria; species Cryptomeria japonica. The sequence continues at coordinate 764,440,072 of NC_081411.1, forward strand.
AAAATCAACAACACAAATTTGATTTCCTTGCATCAATTCGGACCTAAAATTTACAAACCACACTTCAAATTTTGGTGCAGTTAAAAAAACTTACAAAACCACTTGTTTTGATTTTTGCAAACAAAATTTCCTTCAAGCAACATGTTTTTCATTAAGTTGACCAGGATTTCCAAATTCTAGATTACAAAACACATTGCCTTTGAAGTTAAAAAGAACACCATGGCTGTTGGAGCAACATCTCCAAATAGTTAAATCATCTTTGCAAATGCTGGATTAAAAAGAACAAGTGTTTTACGTATCTGGCACGCTTGTGCACAAAAGTCAGTCGAGTGGACCTACTTCTAACACACACTATCCTCTCCCTTGGCTCTCGTGGTCCTAGGTGCAAGAGAAAAGTGTTAGTAACACTCACATTTTATCTTTTTAAGAGAGCCCTGCCAAGGGATCGATACTCTTGGGAACGACCTCAAGCGGTAAATCCTTCGAGCCGCTATAGAAATCAAGTGAGAGTGAAAGCTGTAGCCTTGGGTATAGCTGTTCCTACAGTGTAACTGGCCGAAAGGACAAATGGGCCCCACCACCAGTTACAAGGCTCTTAAGTGAGTCACTGCAGAATGAACTTATGTCCAAAAACATCGAACATGACTAAACACCTTTAAGTAGTAGCCCACTTGTTCTATTGATTGAGGATATTTGAGATATAATTTAGTGCAAGAGCATAGATGGTTTTGCTCCCAAGATACTCACCATACATATTTCCTTGAGTAGAAACATAGCTTTTTGAAAAGTCACTTGTGGCTTGATAAAAGTGGTGACTCCCCCATCATAGGGATCATCTATTTGTTATGCTCATACAAGACTTAGTATATCACATCCTTACCTGCCACGGCGGGATTCATAAGGTATGTAGTACCAAAGTCGAAGAAATATCAAGATGTGGGCTAAATTTATCACAACTGGCCATTTGACCATAGGGATAAAAAGTGTTTGAAGTGTGTTCGTTTTAAAGACCAAGTACAAATTGAGCCGACTTCAGGCTTTGGAAATACACCTTAAAATACATCTAAAGGAAGGGTCATATACAAGTCCAAGGATTGGGTTGATGTAGACCCATACTGATTTGTGCCTTTTAGGCAACATTCTTGTGTTTGTGTGCTTGCTTTGTTTTCTTGTCAAAGAAAAATCAGAAAATCACTTCCCAAAAACAAAGTATTCATCCAACCAAACATCTGTCAAAACAACCAAAAACATCAAAAATAAGGTACAAACAACAAAGAATCACATTTTATGACCATTCTTCACATCTTGCGAAAGAAGAAGCATCATCAGAATATTACCTTGAAAAGAAGACCATTAAGCTCAAAGGCTTTGATCAAAAGGAGGAAATTCTTCTATCTCAATAGACAAATCTTTGTCTCACATAGAGTCTTTCTACATCGCATGCGTCTATACCTTCAAGGTAAAACAAACAAATTTGATTCTGAATCATTAAACCGCAGAGCTTTTATGCAATATAGAGCTCTGAGTTATCACAAAAATCAAGGAGGAAAGATTAATCCCAACTTCTTCCCAAACATCTATATCACCTACAACACACCTCAAGAAGTGCCACCAACGCCTGAAAGGGAAGAGGTAGCATTTGTTCCATTTGTAACACAAAGTTTTTATTGAAGTTGAAAACAAAACATCCATCATCTTATTCATACATCATCACTTCATCATCAATCCATCCCAAAAACTCTCAAAACATTAAGAGGTTCTTGTCCCAAGATTCCTTTTTAGATATTGCTTGAAATCAAACACATCACATCACTTTTTAGATTGTTTCTACATCTAGGATAAGCTCATCCTAAGAGACACATCTACGCAGGTTAAAACTAGTTCATGAGTGAATCCTCTCATTGCTAGGTAGTCCAATCTGTAACACATCTCAGATTTCTCTACACCTTATCACATCAAATCTTATCAAAACAAACAAGCAATTCAAAGAAAGAATTTCGGTTACATCTACCTTAAAGTGCTAGAGATCCCCATACAACACAAATCACCAATAATCAATCTTTCATTTCATCACCAACTCATCATCATCTTTGATCAACTTCAACAAAAACTTGTAAACAAAATGGCTCAAACTCAATCACGGTCAAGGCAACGAGAAATTGGAATTGAAGGACATGACCCAAAAACAACCAATAATGATCATCAGATGTTCAAGAATCCACTTCCATCACAAGATCAAAGGGGTCCTTCCACTTCCCGGCGAGGCACTGATACCACTGATTATACGCAGGTTGCGTATAACTACACTATAAATCATTTGTATGATGCCAGTGAACAAATTGCAACCATAACCTTCAAAAATCCCACCTCAAATTGCAATGTTGTTACACGTCGTGGCAAGGTCACCATAAAGGCAGCTCCACAAGGCACCACCTCCATCCCAAAGCAGTACAATCTTGTGGAACAACTAGACAAAACCCCTGCGCTTATATCCATTTTAGAGCTTTTGCGCCTATCACCATCTCATAAAACTATCTTGGATCAAGCACTCCAAGAAGCGTCAGTCCCTGCAAATCTAAATACGGACCAATTTCAAGCCATGGTTGGAAATCTAAAGTCATCACCTTGTCTCACTTTTTCCGAAAGTGACAACTCTTCTTTCCAACAACCTCATAATGCTTCGCTACACATTGAAGGCTTTATCAACCAACACAGGATCAAGCGAGTCTTGATAGATAATGGAGCAGGCCTAAACATCTGTACACTACAGTTGGTCACAGCATTGGGATATGCAATAGAATCAGTGGATCCTTGCAAGAAGATCACCATCAAGGCCTATGATGATGCAGAGCGTTCATCCAAAGGAGCTGTGGTACTACCAATCCGAGTCGGTCCTGTGGTAAAGCACATAATTTGTCAGGTTCTGGACCTTCCGCTGCCATATAATCTATTATTAGGGAGACCTTGGATACATGCCATGCAAGCCGTTCCATCTACCTACCATCAATGTATCAAGTTCCCACATAATGGTGCAGAGATCACAATCCTGGGTGATGCAAATCCTTTTGCATTTTGCCATAATATCAGCCATCAACCAAAGATTACTGTTCCTAATAATAGGGAAGCCATTTCCTCCACATCATATGTAAATCCCGCCTCTCTTGCCAGTTCAAACACTCCTATACCTAAGCAAGAAAAGCTTAAGATGAAAGTCGCAGAGGAAGGTTCTGGAGAATACAACTTGAGTCAGCTCTTTTGTGTGGGACAAATGCCCACTTCTCCTAGAACACATGGTAAACCACAGCAGTTACTCCAGCAACCACTAATCACGCCTGCATGTGCCTTAACGCCTTTCATCCTTGGAAAGAGTCAAGAGGAAGAGACGCAAGATGAGGACCTAGCGGAATGGATCTATAAAGATCCCATCACCACTAACAAACCGCAAGTTACACTTCCTACGGAACAGTATGGTAAAGGCCTCCTCATTATGCAAAGAATGGGGTATGATGGTCAAAGTGCTTTGGGATCCTGCAAACAAGGACGACATAAACCGCTGCTGCCAGAGTTCAAGCCCAAAGGTAATACAGGCCTAGGTTTTGAAAAAGAGATCCTTCCTAAACTCAGATTCAAAGGAAAACCTAGCAAACCATTTTGCCCACCTACTGCAAAGAGGACACCTTTCATAATCAAAGCACCATCAAGCAATATTGCCACTGCCCCATCGAGGCTCACAACCCCACTGCAACCATCACCTGTGCCAAACATACCACCAATCAAACCAGTAATCCCATCCACAGCAGTCATCACATCAATAAAACCATTCATAGCAGCAACTATATTGGAACCCGCAGCAGCATCTATGGCACCAGTCGTTCTAACAGAAGCCACTAAATCAACACTGCCGATACTTCCAGTGACAAATCCTTTAAACCCTATCAAACTTCCTGCCACACCAATCACGACAAAAGTACATAAACCAATCACACCTACAGTATTCAACTCCAGCGACATCCCAATATGGTATAGCAATCGGATGCTGGAAAGTGATTCAGAGACCGACTCACATGAGTGGGAATTTGATTCTGTACAGCTTAACACTTCAGATGAGGAAGACACATCACCACCTCCGCCACGCAAAGACATCCCTATTTACGGAGAAGCACAGATAAAGACCACTTGGGTACCTAAGCTGGAAACATCTTCCACAGACCCTATGTCTCATCCTACGCCTGATTCTGACAAGGAGAGTACCATTAACGACCTTCACCATAACGTCTTAACCCTCACTGATACATCTCCCGCACTTAACCTAATCGATGAAGTAATGCCCATTATCCACCTTGAACTCATCGAATGGAACCAATCAAATCCTCCATGTCTTGACCTCTTCCAAAACGATGAGGCTATCATTGACTTTTTGGAATTACGGGATAATCTACCAAGCGGGGATCACAAAGCTAGATTCGCCATTCAACTTAATAGCACAGCATACTTCGTGGCAGATGCCAAACCCTTCAGCTACAAAAATATAACATTAAAACATGGATCTTCCAGTGAAAACCACACTGTGGCACTGTTTGATCCGACAACAGTAAAAAGAAAGAGCGTATCCAATGGTGAAAACCTCTCTGAGGTGCCTGAGGATGAAGGGTTTGACATTCTCCCTACTAGTACACAACAAGAACGATCAATGATTCTTATCGAGGAAACCAAAGAATACAATGTGGGGACTCCTGAAAACCCTCATATCATACATTTGGCATCTCTTCTCACTCCAGAGGAACAGCCTCAACTCATAGAGTTCTTCCAGAAGCGTCAAATCAACTTCGCATGGTCATATGCAGACATGCCTGGGCTTGATCCGGATTTAGTTATGCATCATCTCACAGTAGCAAAAGGAGCCAAACCTGTCAAACAAAAGCTTCGTAAAATGCATCCCCAGATTGCAGTGCTAGTCAAAACAGAACTCAAGAAACTCCTGGATGTTGGTTTCATTAGACCAATTGATTATGCAGAATGGATCTCCAACATCGTGCCAGTTGGCAAACCAAAAGGGGGCATCCGCATTTGTACCGACTTTAGAGATCTAAATAAGGCTTGTCCTAAGGATGACTTCCCCCTACCAAATATCGACATCATAGTGGATCTAACAGCGGGACATGCCATGCTTTCACTCATGGATGGCTTTTCAGGATACAATCAGATAAAGATCGCACCAGAGGACCAACATAAGACAGCCTTCACATGTCCATGGGGCACCTACTGCTGGAATGTAATGCCTTTTGGTCTAAAGAATGCAGGAGCGACCTATCAAAGAGCAATGACTACCATCTTCCATGACATGATGCATACTATGATGGAAGATTATGTTGATGACTTACTAGCAAAATCACTCACCAGAGAAGGGCATCTCCACATCTTAGATAAAATCTTTGATAGACTGGAACAATACCATGTTCAACTCAACCCAAAGAAATGTGTCTTTGGAGTAACCTCGGGGAAACTTCTAGGATACATTGTCTCAAGCAAAGGCATTGAGGTCGACCCAGCGAAGGTAAAAGCTATCATGGACATGCCACCTCCAAAGAATATCAGTCAGCTAAGGACACTACAAGGACGGCTTCAATCCATCCGAAGATTCATTGCACAATTAGCTGATAAGTGTCACCCATTCACACACCTGCTACACAAGAACATCCACTTTCAGTGGGATGACAAATGCCAGCAAGCATTTCAGGCACTTAAAGACTATCTCATGAATCCACCATTGTTGATGCCACCAGATCCAAGTAGACCGTTGTTACTTTATATCTCAGTGACAAGTACAGCATTAGGTGTATTATTGGCACAACATAATGCAGAAGGCAAAGAATGTGTTGTTTACTACATCTCTCTCACACTAGTTGGCTATGAACTCAATTACACACCTATTGAGCAAGCTTGCCTAGCAGTAATCTTAGCAGCCACTAAAGTGAGGCACTATCTGTTGACGCACAAGGTACAACTCATCGCAAAGATTGATCCACTCAAGTATTTACTTAGCAAAGCAGCATTGACAGGCCGCTTGGCCAAATGGGTGATGATTCTAAGTGAATTTGACATTGAGTATGTGGACCGTAAAGCTATCAAAGGTCAGGTTATTGCAGATCAGTTGGCCGATGCACCACTCATAGGCGATCATCCTCTCATTTCCAATTTTCCAGATGAAGAGATATTCATGATCACAGAAGCACAGCCATGGAAACTATATTTTGATGGTTCATATACTAGGCATGGCTCGGGGGCAGGCATTCTGTTTATCACACCTCAAGGTGATAGCATCCCGAAGTCTTACAGGCTCACATTTCCATGCACAAACAATATAGCAGAATATGAGGCTTTGATCACAGGACTCAGATTAGCCATACAATGGAAATTACAAGAACTACAAGTATATGGCGACTCACAACTGGTCATTCGACAAGCAACTAATGAATATCAGACCAAAGATGATAAACTCATGCCATACAAGCAAATGGTGGACACTCTAAAGACATCATTTACTAATATCACTTTTGAGCAGATACCAAGAGATCAGAATCGAGCTGCTGACGCCATGGCTACCATCGCATCTCTACTAGATCTTCCACAGAATTCAACACGCTACGAGTTTTTGGTAGAACAGCTTTGGATCCCCGCTTATGATATCCCCAAATCTGAAATGATATGTCGCCTTGTCGGTTCTGAATCCCCATGGTACGGTGAGTTCTACACCTATCTCCGTGATCACACCCTTCCTCCCAACCAACCAAATGACCAACGTAAAACCTTCATTCGCCAAACTGCTCGATATACCATTATTGCCGAAACCCTATACCGACGTAGTCTTGATGGTACTCTCCTTCGATTTCTGGAACAAGATGAGATAACAAAGGCTTTGGAAGAGGTACATGAAGGAATTTTCAGGACTCATTCAAGTGGTCCATCACTCGCCAAGAAACTCCTGCGCAATGGATACTATTGGCCATCTATGGAAAAGGATTCCTACTACTTTGTCAGAAAATGCAAGAAATGTCAAGTTCATGGCGACCTGATACATGCACCAGCCCAGGAACTGCAACCAATCACAACACCATGGCCTTTCTGTCAATGGGGCCTTGACCTTGTGGGTAAGATTCATCCATCTTCATCCAATGGCCATAAATTCATTATTACCGCCACCGAATATTTCACAAAGTGGATCGAAGTTGTTCCACTTACCCAAGTCACCGGCAAGCAGATCACCTCATTCATCCTCAACTACATCATCTGCCGGTATGGTGTGCCCATGTCCATCATCACAGATAACGGTCTTCCTTTCAAAAATCAGGATGTCCGCAAACTTTGTGAGAAATTTCATATCCAACACCGCTTTTCCACTCCCTATTACCCACAAGGCAATGGTCAGGCCGAAGCATCCAATAAAAACATATTGAAGATCCTAAAGAAGACAGTCAATGATGCCGGTCGTGATTGGCATGTTCAATTGAATCCAGCATTATGGGCATATCGAACTAGCATTCGAACCCCTACAGGTGCAACTCCTTATTCATTGGTCTATGGTGCAGAAGCTATCTTACCTATTGAGGTTGAGATACCATCATTACGGGTTTCCTTGCATAATCTCATTGATGATGAAGCTTACAGAGTCTTACGTCTTCAGGACTTAGAGTTACTTGATGAGAAACGACAAGCTGCATACAATCACCTCAAAGCCTATCAGCAGCGCATGAGCAGAAGCTACAATCACCGAGTTAGACCTCGTACATTTGAGGTAGGTGATCTTGTTCTACGAGAGAATCCTCGCAACCAACCAAACAGAGAACATCAAGGCAAGTTTGAATCAAATTGGCTGGGCCCATATGTTGTCACTGCTGTGTTTGGGTCCGGGGCATATCAGCTGGCTACATCAGAAGGAGAACCGCTTGCAGATCCAATCAATAGCATGCACCTCAAACGGTTTTACACATAAAGCTGTATAGAGCATCAGGATCCCCTGCATAGCAGAAAATACCAAAAAACATTCAGAAAAATGTCATGAAGAAATACAAAAACATTCAAAAAAAAAAAAGTAAAATCATGCATCCAAACGGTGAACAACCACTCCGGTGGCACCTTGGGTAAGTACGGTGGTGAAAACCTGGCAAACAGGCGCCACTCGTAAAGGCTATGGCTCCATTATCTTTCAAGCTCGTTGTGATCACATTCATACATACACACATCCATCCATCTAACCATGGCTTGTTATTTGATCTGTAATCCAAGAAAGTACTTCATGCATCTGGCATCCCGCTTTTTCATAAATCATGTCCAACTTGGGGGCAATGCCCTTACAATCTAGATGATGGAAGTGGATTCTACATTACTGGTGATTCACTGGCAAAAACATTCAAAAATGTCTCAAAAAAATCCAAAAAATTCAAAAATGTCTCGCAAAATACCAAAAACATTCAAAAACAATACAAAATCCAAAAACATCATAAAACATCAAAAATCACACAAAAACATGGCAACACCTTGCACATACCCATCTATGCAGATACCAAAACAAACATTGACAAACTACTCACACAATGACCATTTACCAATCAACCAACACAATCGACATCAACAAATCCAAACTGTCTTTAAAACAAGGATGCATCCTTCCTTACCAAAACAAAGACAAGATGACATTTTCTTTGACAAGAAAATTATGTTAAGCTATAAAATACTTGGTTGATTTGTGAGTACAATCGTTCGTTTATCGGTATCGGGATCTTTTCAGCATTGTTTCGTTTTGTTTGCACATTATTCCGATGAAGTTCTGGGGCATGTACTAATGGTGTCTACGTGGGAAGTTCACTAAGCTACATGATCTTATGCCAAATGCGGTCATAGATCACTACGGCTTGCTGACTACAGCGTATATCTCGACCATATGGACATGAACCATTACCAAGGATCCTTATTCTTTATTCTTTATGTATATATATACTGTTTGGTTGCAGGTACAATGCTCATTCTTTGGTTCCTCTTCCTCCAAATTGGATAAAGGTTTTATTTTCTTAGTACGGTATGAACTTGTCTCAGGATCTGATCAGCCTAAGATCAAGGAGGACGATCCAAGTCATGCACGGAAGGAGATAATCCTTGTCTGTTCCGCAAGCAATACTCTAGTCGACTTGACCGTTATATCAAGTCGTTTGTATTAACTTGCTATATTAAAATCCATGAAAGAAATACTCAGGTCATCTTGAATCATTGTGTCAAGATGCTTGTATTCTCTTCCAACATTTTAAAGCTCAATGATGAAAATAGAGCACTATGGATCGTCATTTTACCTCATCTGTTTATATCTTGCATTCCGTTGCATATCACCCATCCATTCATTCATTCATATGTAGGCTTTTACATGAATGACTAATAAAAGCTGGTCTTGGATACAAATCACAACCGAGTACTCTGATAACTCATTAAGGCATCATGCAAAGTCTTAAAAACCCTTGCATTCCTCATGGTCATATCATCATTGCATTTAGGTACATCTTGCATTACGTCCATTCATGACATTTTTTTTCAAACTTAAACCATTGCATATAGTTCATTATTGACATTAGTTTTCATTAAAAATCATTTTCATCAATCATAAATTATTAGATTCATTCATGAGATTAACTTGTCTTTGGTTGTTTTAATTCATTTACTAAGTGTTTCATCCAGTGTAAATTATCCATTATCATTTTATTAAACTTTTCATCATTTATCATTTACATTCATTTCTCTATCGTATCACATTGCATAGTATCTTCTTATGCTCATTGTAAGATTCATTCACATTGCATTCATTATCATTACATTAAGGTGCAGTTATTATACTCATTAGTTATAGTATCATCCCATTATCATTTGTACTTACAAACATATTTTAACGCATTTTAGATTCATAAGACCATTTGTTTACAAAACATTGGTTCATACCATTTCATATATCCATTTTACGTATGCATTCATTTAAAACACATTATCATATAAACATTTGTACTTTACATTTGTTTATCCATCTGCATTCATTTAGGCATCATCATATAAACATTTGTACTTTACATTTGTTTATCCATCTGCATTCATTTAGGCATCATCATATAAACATTTGTACTTTACATTTTGTTTCTCCATATTGCATTCATCTAAACACATCTAGATGCATATTCATACATAACATCATTCATTCAAACATCATCACATAAATCATCTCATCATTACATTGCAATAGGAAACATCAAAAATCTTGTTCATGCATCAAGCATAAGCATATATCCTCATCATGGCATTCCATACATAAAGCATTACATCACAAATCAAATACATCATATATATATAAACCTGCATTCATATGTCAGTATCCAACATCATAAAAACATGCATAAAAGAAACATCTCATCAAATGCATACATGTACACATATACATCTAAGCAATAAATCATCATCATGAATAAACATCCATACATAATCAAATGCATCTCATCACAATATGGGATCTCCTCATATATATATTATCTCATATATCAGAGTACAATGAAGTCTACAAAAATCGGCTATCAAAGAGCCATCCAAGATACAGTCCAAAAATAGACAATGATACAATACATATATGCAAAAATGCTCTCTCAAATGCCGCTCTGGCCAGATGTTGTACCACCACCACCACCCCTACCTGCCCCACCTGATCCATCTCTCCATGGAGGCCTCATCGAACCCCCACTCCCTCCTGCATCTCCTGATCTATCCTGCCTCCAAGGACCCATCACTCCCCCACTGCTCTGCATCCTCTGTGATCGCTCGGATCTCGTCTGCCGCATCTAGGTATAACTGAGAGCTCACTAACTGAGTGGCACCACCTGCTCATATAAACCTCGCCAGTACTCTATCTCAGCCTGTGCTCGCCCAAACTGCCTCATAACATCCCCTGTAGGACCCTGTGCTCCTACTCCCGCTCGGACTCTCTCCTGCAGCTCCGCCAATCTCTCCACCGCAGTATCTCTCTCTCGCAGCACCACTGTCAGCTCTGACTCACGTGCAAATAGCTGCACATCCCTAGCTGCTATCTCCTCCTCTAATCTCTCCACCCGGGTCTGCAAATAACCTATCATATGCTCCCGCAGATCCCCAGTAGCTCCCTCCCCCATGTCCATGGTTGCCGCACCTGTATCACCCCCTCCACTAGGTCCCTCCCCTGCACCACCCTCCCCTGCACCTGTATCCATCGGGATCTCTCTCTCCATCCCCCTCCCACTCAACTGCACTCCTCCCTGCATCAAAGGTCCCTGTGATATCTGAAGAGGTAGTCCACCTCTCCCTCTCCGCTGCCTCGGCATCCCCAAACCTCCTCCACCTCCTCCACCTCCTCCTCCTCCTCCACCCCCACCTCCTCCTCCTCCTCCTCCACCTCCACCTCCTCCTCCATCTCCTCCTCCTCCTCGGCCTCCTGCTCTCTGTCCTCGTCCCCGTCCTCTCTCATCCTCAAAAGATGGGATCGGCTCTGTCGGGTCTGATATCCGTCGGATCGGGTGTGCCGCTCGGTACTGTGTATACTCCTCTGTCACCCCTGCATCAACGACCCTCGGTCATAGGTCCCATGGCCTCTCCTGCAGTGTCCGAAACTCTGCCAGTGCCTGATCATACGGTAGCACTGGACCCCATGCATACCGCTCCCGAATCACTCGTGCATACTCCCCTGATCCGCTAGGCAGTCCCTGCTGCCGTCCAAACTACCTCATCACCCGTCCCGGCACCTGTCTCTCTACATGATAAGAGGTCCTCCCAATGAGGAATCGGGTCATGAAGCAATACGGTAGTGCCTCCGCATCATCCTCCCATGGCTCACACTCCAAGTATGGCCGCCAGATCACTGCATCTAGGTCATCCAATGCTCGCCGCCACCACTCTAACTTCCCCAAGTGGGGCTGACTCATCATGCCACTGTACATAAACATGTATGGCTGGTCCACGGCTCGGAATCTGAGACTCACTGGTCGAGTCACTGGTAAGTGCTCCCATGCCCACACATGCAGCAACGTCATGCCCACTGCAAGAGAACCTCTCCCCCGGTACACTACCTCGTGTAGCTCCTGATACATGTGCGCTAACACACACGACCCCCAGGCAAATCGGGTCCCCTCAGTCATCATCATCTCTATAACTTGTCCCCATCCCACCGCCAATCCATGTGACCGCCTGTCTGGACACAAAAGACCTCCCACGATCCCTGACAACACTGCTGGAAGGGGTTCATATAGTGCCGCTATATCCTCCCATGCGATCGAGCCATCATCAATGTATACATCCTCCTCAAAAATCCTCTGACAAGACACCATCCCCCAGGATCTATCATATGTCACCAGCTCCCCCCGAATCGGAATCCGAAGGATACGCCATACATCCTCTAAGGTCACCGTCATCTCTCCCTGGGCTAGATGAAACGTGCACGTCTCACTGTGCCATCGCTCTGCCAAGGCTGTAATCAGGCCGTGATTCATCCGAATCACGGGCATGTCCATCACCTCGTAAAACCCAGTCGCGGCTATACACTCAACCTCTATCTGCGTCAACTGGTCTCGCAACCCCTGTGTCGAAGGGTTGTGCTCGCGTAACTGCAACACGCGCAGATCCTCCTGCACATCGACATTCATCAAATCACCATCAGTTGTTTTGTTATCAAACTTTCTTAAGTTTAAACCTAGACTATCATCAGATACTTTGATCAAGTATCTTTAGGTCTCAACAGGTAAGCAAACATGGCCGCCTAGACTTCAACAGGCATTTATTCTAACAAATGACCTAAGTCTCATCGGGCTGCTATGGTTCAAAACAACTCCCACTTCACCTCGCCATCCATCAATCATTGGCATCAGGAGATTTATTTTGTCCAAAACTGGGGCATCTTGTTATCCTAAGGCAAAAGCGCTATTTTATCTTCAATAGCGCTCATTCTACACAATAGCGCTACAACCCTCGCAATAGCGCTGAAAAAGCTCTACAAAAGCGCTAAAAAACAAAAGCGCTAAACCCGCTATACAATAGCGCTATTACACATCAATAGCGCTCAATTAACCCTACCATAGCGCTACTTTGTCAAGTGCGCTAAAACTTGCCTACATTAGCGCTAATGCATACAAAAGCGCTCAAACCAGACCGCAATAGCGCTATTTCGGCACAAAAGCGCTAATTCATGGAGCAAAAGCGCTAAAACCATAGTTCCAGTGCTCTTGCTCCGACTTGACTTGGACTCAGCTAAAAACCTATCAAAAATGCATCAAAAGTAAGTTTTCGAATTTGCGTACCGCTGGTCCATAGTCGGCTGGGCGCTGGAACCGTCGGACTCGCTCGAATCGGTGCTCGGTAATCGGAATCGGCATCGTAGCTCCTCCTTGCTCCTCCAAATGTCACTGTCAGAGCTCTCATTTTCACCTGGTCGCGGTCACAAATGATCCTATTTTCACCCCTTTCACCCCATTTATACCCCCCCGCCGTCACCGTAACTTTGCCCCGCTCATCGTCATGGTCCCCGTGAACTTCCCGAGCCCCCCATTTCTCCATGTTTCCCCCGTTTTCTTCTATTTTTCCCCAGTATGCCTAACTTCTTCTCTTCTACCACCCTGCCAATTTTCATTCTTTTTCGAGAGATTGCCCGATTTTTTGAAATTTATCGGCCTATCTCTCGAGGGGGCATACCACCCATTAAATTCACATTTTATGGGGCATTTCTTCACACCAGTTTTTCTTTCTTTGAAACGATGCGATAAACTGCACCGTCTCAAAGAGGGGCAAATGTAGTCACATAAATCTGTCCATTTTAATTAAATGAATATTTCGTATTTATTTGATTAAAAATCCACTAGCCACCAATTAATTAAATTAATATTTAATTAATTCATCCCCAAACATTCTTCTATTAATTAAATAAATTACTCAATTTATTTTAATTAATTCATTAAAATCCAATTACAATCAATTAAATAAATAAAATCAATTTATTTAATTAAAATCCCCCTATTCCTCTTTTAAATAAATTAAATAAAACATTTATTTAAATCATTATCCCCCCCCACTTGCATTTTCTTACAAATGCAACTTGCACACATTTATTGAAATAAATGAATTTTTATTTTAATAAAATCCTATTTTCCCTCACCCACCAAATCCACTTGCAAAATCTAATCCCCTTCTAGATTCTTCTAACCCCTTCCTAATTAGTCTAATCCATCCCCTAATTATTGTCACATTCCTAAGCAAAGGGAAGTCACTTCTCAAAGCCTAAAAGTCTTTGATAACCATTAAAGGCTTTCAACCTTCAACCACTAAATGTCTCAAAGTCTTTGATAACCATTGAAGGCTTTCAACTTTCAACCACTTAATCCCCAAAGTCTCCAAAAACCATTAATGGTTAACCCAAACCCTCCCACATGGTTAAAACATTTGTTCTGACTCAACCTCTACCCAACCCAAGGGTCTCATCAGGCCTTTAATGCTTTGACCATGATTATCTCTTAATCATTTGCACAAAGGTTTATCCTTGCATTAACTCCTAATCCAGTGGGTAATCCTAATTTAGACTTGACCCTTAGCCTTTAGATAACCATGAGGTCTTCTAGGCCTTTAATGCCTCCAACCTCTTCTCTCAACCCAATCCTGTGTTGACACTTGTCACTATTTTATTGGTGCCAATTGTGCACATGGATCCCCAACTTTCAAACTCAACCCTTGATTGAATCATTCAATCCTGGCCATCCACTGCTCCATTTTTCCTATAAATAGAGCCCATTCCTTCATAATCCAAATCCTGAAAACTTGTATGCATTTAGGCTATAGACATTTTTAGAGAGCATTTAGTATAAGCAATCTAACATCTTATCATTTTGGTTAAAATACATCATTTTAGCATCAATAGATTAGTATTAGCTTTTCATTTCACATTTAGAGCTATACTACAATCTCAATCCTCCATAAGCATCCATAGTGCAAAAAGCTGCTGAGAGCTACACTATTTTGGAACTTGGAGAGGAGAGGAACAAGGGAGAAGAAGCTAAAGCCATGCTAAGAGGCAGTTGGAGATGCCTCATAATCTTTGTTTCATTTATTAGATACATTAGCATGCTTTTAGTGTCTCTCTTGGTATGCCTTTTTAGATTAGTTTTTGATTGACTAACACTAATGTTTTGTGTGTTTTTGTGTTCTTTGATCATAGACTAACCTTGTGCCATTTAGGAGGGCATCACTAACCAAATACAACTCCCTTTCAAATCCTATGACCGTTCAATTTCCCACCTTTTGCATTTTTGCAACTTTTCAAATAACATTTTTACAAGATTTTGCAATAGTTTGAAGTTTGAAACCAAATGAATCTAGTTACATTATAAATGGTCTATTATGACATTATTGGTCCAAATAAAACTCAAACACCTTAAAACTTAACATAATACCTCATTTACAAAAATGGACTATCATGGTGCCCCTGCACCAATTTTCTTTACTTTATCTATTGTCTTTTTGATGTGCACCTCTTTATCAAAAGATATTTCATTATAGTGATCTAAGGGGGAAGTAACATGCTTCTCATCATTTTCAAATCTCATGGTTTGATGTTAAAATATAGTCCATGGCTGGATGTCAAAATGTGTTGTTTTGAAGATCATAGTTGGATAACAAATGTGTTGCTCTGAACTTCATGATTGGATGTCAAAATGTAGTTGTTGGATCTCAAATCAACAGATTGGATAGGTTCTAAGGAAATGCCAACTCCTATGATCAAACCCTCCAATTTAATTGGCCAACTTATAGAGTGAACCTATGGTTACTAACTCCCTCACTTTAGGCTCTGCAAGACCTAGGCGGGTATACCTATTTACTAGTGGCTTTCGATGACTAATGCTTTTTATTATCTTGGTCTAAATTATTCCCTACCTCATAATGGCATAGGTTCCTAGGATAGGTGGATTTTAGATGAGTTCAAGATTTTTGTTGTGAAAGCTATTCGATCTTTATACTTGAAATTTATAAGTATGTATACTATTGCTAATTGGTTTTATGTGTCCTACTCAAATAGTCCTATTGTTTTAATGTAAAGGTAATTAATATGGTAAATATTGTGATTTGTAAATGACCAGTGTCTTCCCTATTATTTGGGCTACAGAGTCTTATATTCTTCTAGGACTTAATGTATGATTTATGAGACATTTCTTAAACTTACCCCTTTGGTAAATCTGTCAATTATTATTTCTTAAAAGAGATATGTTAGATGTTGATGTTATAGACAGCCTGAATGAATTTAACCCTAACCTTAAGGGACCATTCAAGAAAGAGCTACAAGGAACAATGACAATTCACTAATAGATCTTTTGATTCAGATTTATAACATAAGAACATAAAGTTTATTTCAAGAATACAAGTAACCTTATCTTCTCAGAGATAATATCACAAACAACTGCCTATAGAAAATGAAATAACTCACAACACATATGCGAAGGAAAATAACTGATTGTATTAAAGGTTCAAAATAGTACATTATTATCTAGAGTTTATAATATATTTCTTTTTTTCTACCTTTCTAATATTACATATATATATTACATTTTAGGGTTGTAACCCTTCACTTTGCTCAGTGCAACTTTACATTTAATTAACTATGATAAAAATATTTAATTTTAATCACTTTAATCTTCACACTTCAAAATAACAACACTCTTCCTATGCTAGCAATCTTCGTGCTTGTAATTTTTTTATGAAAATTGGCTCTGAGATTTGGATACTTCTTTAATCACTCTTTAATTCGTATTTTTTGTGAATAATACTTTATGACTAAAGTATTTCATAATAATTAATCTTCGGTAATGACTATCACTCCTCTTTGGCCAACATCTTCACATTTGTATTCTTACATTTACTCATATGGCATTTATGTAAAATTTCCTCACCTATGAATAAAACCTTCTACCATCCATTCCTTTTGTGGAAGAGTACAAGTAAAAATAAAATCCCCTTTAACTTTGCATTTTACTCTTATAAGTGAAACAAGACCCGTTCGTAAAATATTTCCCTCATATTCTTTCACTTGTAATTATGAACTTATTTCACTCGCCACATTTTTAATCCTTAAAAATAATGCTTTTACTTAATGTTGGCCTTCATAATCTCATTGAATCATCTCACCAATTTAGAGGTTAATTCTCCCAAATATTTCAGAAAACATCTTTACCTAGGAGAACATAATTCTTCTTTCATTATGGTAATTTATCATGAAGATTTCACCTTCCCATATTCAATTATTACTTAACTTGTCAAACTAATTAAAGATTACCTCTTCCATCTTTAATATTTTTGTCCATCTTTAATTGAGAGGTTTTATCAAATTATTATTTGATAATTTTGATAAAATGTCCATAACTTTTTCATTTCTTAACGAAATTAAGAATTTCAAAATGTTCTAGAAAGTTGGTGCTGAGGAGAAACTAACTGAGAAAACCATTTTGAAAATTTTATCTTCATGAATGAGCATATTTGATCACAATATGACGGGTTTCTATGTTATGTTTTTTTTTTTAAATCTGCAACATTATTTCATTGTAACATACCATTTTGGAGAAGCTATTTTTTTGTTATGCAGATTAGTCTTGTTTTGTCGATAACACAATTGATCAAGCTCTTCTCTTTGTGGGGTCCACCACTTTGGCTCATATTAACCAACTTAATGGTTTTCGTTTTACCATCACATATATAGTTTATATATAAGATCATTTCTTATAATGCTTCATAATGATTAATTTAAATCATTTTTTATTGATTTAAATTTTAATTTCTCTTGAGTGTTATTCCTCTTCAAACATATAATGTGGCCATTTGAAATATTATTATTGGAATTCGAATAACAAGCTATTATGGGTTTGCACCGATGAAAGTTGATTCCCTTTTAAAACTATATGCTTGGCTCTACCCTTATGGGAGCCATATTTATCCCCACATATAGTAAACATTTGGTTTCAATAATATCTGTATTCGAGAAAAGCGGGGCGATGAAACTCAATATATGAAAATATTCTAAAAGACTTGTCCACACACACACATGGGACTTCTTGGTACAAGTTATGGAGCTATGAAGGATAGCTCAACTTCCCAAGGTTGGTTCCATGGTTCTCTATCTCACAAGGTCCCTCAAGCCAATGCCTTTGCTCTCAGATCACTGAGCAAAGTCACTTAGGGATGACTAATGCAAGAATGAGGGATGATTTAGATTAATTCTAACATGAATGCATCCTATTTATGAATGATTCTACAAATGAGTTAAACTAGATTATAAGATGACAACGTTAGTAGCAATACTATCCTAACATTATATACTAGTTAATGATTTAAACTAATGATAATTGAAATACTCTAAAATGCATATTAGATTATTTCCTATTACAAAGAGAGGCTAGATGCAAGCTAAAATTGAGCATAAATGAGATACTAAAAGCTTGGATGATCTTTGAAATGGAGGAAGGAGAGCTCTATTTATAGTGAAAATAGGGCAATGGAGGGTCAAGATTGGAGGAGTTATCAAGGGTTGGGATTGAAAGTTATCAATCCATGTTTACAATTTTCACCAATGAAATGGTGACAATTGTCAACATAAGACTGCTTGAGAGGAGAGGTAGGAAGCATTAAATGCTTGAGGGGACATGATGGTTACCCTAGGGGGTTGGGTTAGGGTTAGGTTAATGGATATTCCTTTTATCCAAGGGATAAATGAATGTGCAAAGGTTAAAAGGATAACCATGGTCAAAGCAATAAATGCTTGATGAGACCCTTGGGTTAGATGAGGGTTAAGTTAGTCAAAAAGTCTCTAACCATGCAAGAGGGTTGAGTTAACCATTAATGGTTTGGAAGACTTTCAAGGTTAAGTTGTTGAAGACCTAAAGCCTTTAATGGTTTTCAAAGACTTTGAAGGTTTGGGAAGTGACTTCCCTTTGCTTAGGGATGTGACAATGATTAAGAAAGGATTAGGCTAATTAGAAGGAGTTAGAAGAATCTAGAAGGGATTTAGGCATGCAAGTGGATTTTGTAGGAGAATGCAAGTGGGAGGAATTTTGAGATTTTCAATTAAAATAAAATCATTTATTTCAATTAAATGGTGTAATTTGCATTTGGATAAATATTTAAATAAATATTAATTTATTTAAATGTGAATGTGAATATTGGATTTAAATAAATCTTAATTTATTTACATGAGAAAAAGGAAGATAAAGCTTTAAATGCTTGAAGACTTTGAGGGAAACCATTAAAGGCTTAAGAAGACTCTAAAAAGAAGCCATTAAGTTTAAAGACTTTAAGGGAAACCATTAAAGGCTTAAGAAGACTCTAAAAGGAAGCCATTAAGTTTGAAGACTTTAAAGGAAACCATTAAAGGTTTCAAGTGGGTGAGGATAAATAAGATTTTAAATAAATTATTTATTTATTTAAAATAGTTGTGCAACTTGTATTTGTAGGAAAATACAAGTGGGTGGAGGATAAAGGATTAATTAAAATAAATTACTTTATTTCAATTTGGTTGCAAGTTGGAGGTTTAAATAAATTAGATTTATTTAATTGGGGTAAACTATTTAATTAAATGTAAATTTAATTAAAAGTAGAGAGAAGGGGTTTAATTAAATAAAATGATTTATTCAATTAAATGATATAAATGGCTTAAGTGAATTTAAATAAATAAATTGAATAATTTATTTAATTAAATAGAAGAATGTGGTGATTTAATTAAATTAGATTTAACTAAAATAGAGGAATGAGAATAAAATGAACATTAAATATTCATTTAGGAATGTGGTCATTTTTATACGTCTACATTTTGCCCATCTTTGAAGTGACGTGTGTGCACATGTTGATTCAAATAAAATGATGTATCGTCATAATTTGGTTGTGGTCAGTGTGATGTCTTGTCGAGATGTTCATGTCGTGCCCCAGATTTGATAAACGATGTTGATAATGCCCCCTCGAGAGATGAATCAAAATTTTGAAAATTTGATGTGTTTTGATTGCATTGTAAATTTTTGTCTATGTTGAATGCAAGAAGTTGATTCATCTCCCGATAATGATGTTTGCGAGGGTTTGATATGAGACCAAGAGCAATTTACGGGTTCGTCCACGCAACCCTAATTTTCATTTACCCTATAAAAGGGAAAAAGTGAGTTATTTTGTCTCATTTGTGCTTGCTGACTTTGGAGAAAGTGACACTTGGAGAAAAGACAAAATGTCGATTTTGTTTGCTTCTCATTGTTTCAAGCGCATTCGGAGGTATCGGAGACCTGCCACGTATGGACCACCGGTAAGTCATCATTTTTTACCCCTTTTCAATTTTTGTTTTGTCATTTTTTATCATGTTTTGGAATTTTTCCACACAAATTTAATGGTTTAGCGCATTTAGGTTAAATCGTAGTGCATATGCTAGGTTGCATAGCGCGTAGAGCTTAACAAAGTAGGGTAGCATCCGGGTAGATTAGGATATCATGTAGGGTTAGATTAGCGCATCGAGGATACAGGGCAACGCATAGGAGAAAATGGGTAGCACGTAGGAGAGATCTAGCACATAGGGTTAGTTGGGGTTCGCAGGGGTAGTGTAGGATAGCGCGTAGGTATATGTTTTAGCGCATGAGTGAAAAATGTTGGATAAAGTGTGATTTTGGATAAAGAAAAATAGGTAGGTTTTTGCCAGTTTTCCAGGGATAAGTGCGAAATGTCAGTCTGCGTGTCTGTTGTCATTGTTTTTGATAAGCTGTCCAATATGAGTTTCGATATGGTTTTTGGATAGATAACTTGATTTGATTTGCAATGTTTCAAGTTAATATATATGTGGAACTTGAGTTGTTTTATAAGTTGATATGGTTGTAGAACTTGAGTTGTTTTACAAGTTGATATGGTTGTGGAACTTGAGTTGTTTTACAAGTTGATATGAATGTGAAACTTGAGTTATTTTACAAGTTGATATGAATGTGAAACTTGAGTTTTTTTACAAGTTGATATGATTGTGGAACTTGAGTTTTTTTACAAGTTGATATGATTGTGGAGCTTGAGTTGTGTTACAAGTTGATATGATGTGATATGGAAATGGATTGGATATGATGTGGATCTTGATTAGATGTTTAATGTTTCAAGTTGATATGAATCTGATTTGTGATATTAATTGATTGGATGAAGAAACTGATATTGGACTTGTTTTGTTTTTGACAGGAGCAACTTGGAGTTGTTCAGTCGTGAGAGCGATTTTCGAGACCATGGTTGTTGATACCACAATTGACGCGGGTTGACAAGGATATCATTGAGAGGTGTGGCTCTAGTAGAAACTTTTGAGAGAGCGACGGTGGGTGGCTCGATGAGAGACACCTTGAGGGAGTTGGCTTTGAGAGCAAAGGAGGCAGAGTACTATTGGAGGCATTATGAGGATGTGGTTCCCAGGGAGCGCCGAGTTCCGAGTTTCACAACTTCGAGATATAGTTGATCTAGGGAGACTGGGTCGAGGATAGAGAGTAGAGGCGTGACAAGGCCTGTTCGTCGGGATCCACCTGGGGATCCTGGTGCTGGTACATCTGTGGCGAGACCATCACCCTTGGGAGATAGTCATACTTGAGAGATGTTGTCTCTATTGTATTTGATCATTTTGTTGTATTTGGAACATACATGACATATTTGGCATATTGATCATTTTTGAGATATATATGACACCATTTTTTTTTATCCTCATGTGATGTGTTATGGATGATGCTTTCTATATGATTTTGTTGCTTCTATGATGATGATGCAATGCTTAGATAGATGCATGTGATTTGATATGTGATGAATATGATGTGATAATGCATGATGTATGAGATGTATCTTGTATAATATGATTTGATGTGAGATGTATCTTGAAAATGAGATGTATGATAATAATATGTTGTGAGATGTATCTTGAAAATGAGATGTATGATAATAATATGTTGTGAGATGTATCGTGAAAATGAGATGTATGATAATGATATGCTATGAGATGTATCTTGAAGATGAGATGTATGATAATGATATGTTGTGCACAACTAATTGTAAAATGATATGCAACTAATTTGAGCATCATCATTCTGCATTTGTCATCCATGTATAGTCACATGTTTTTGCCTTCTTTGTAGGTATCATCAGTGAGCATTGATTTGTTTGGGATATGTTGAAAAATTATACAAGCATAATGGTATAATTGAACCATAATGACCTGAGAAAAATTTACATGATTTTTTATTTTGCAAGATGGCACAAGCATCAAGGTATAATTAAACCAAGATGACCTGAGTACGGATTGCGTAAAAATAGACAAGATTAAACCATTTGTATGCGCAAAGTGGATTCATGTCTTCAGTGATATGCTTTGAATCACGTCTTGAGACAAGTATTTGCACGGTGAAAATGATCACCTCGCAGACAGAAAACTAAAAAGATATTGGAGGCTCCATGAATTTCTCTAGCTCGATGCATCGTTGAGAAAATGTAGAGGATCCAATAGTTCAAAAAGAGTTCAAGTGCCAAAATAGTAAGAACTTTATGCAAGATGAAACATTTGATATTGTAGTCACACAAATCTGTCCAGCTTAATTAAATAAATATTCGCTATTTATTTGATTAAAAATCCACTAGCCATCAATTAATTAAATTAATATTTAATTAATTCATCCTCAAACATTCTTCTATTAATTAAATAAATTATTCAATTTATTTTAATTAATTCATTAAATCAAATTCACAAATCAATTAAATAAATAAAATCTATTTATTTAATTAAAATCCTTTTTTCCTCTTTTAAATAAATTAAATAAAACATTTATTTAAATCATTATCCCCCCCCACTTGCATTTTCCTACAAATGCAACTTGCACATATTTATTGAAATAAATGAATTTTTATTTTAAATAAAATCCTATTTTCCCTCACCCACCAAATCCAATTTCAAAATCTAATCCCCTTCTAGATTCTTCTAACCCCTTCCTAATTAGCCTAATCCATCCCCTAATTATTGTCACATTCCTAAGCAAAATGGAGTCACTTCTCAAAGACTCCAAAGTCTTTGAAAAGCATTTAATGCTTTGTGTGTTCAACAAATTAATCCCCAAAGTCTTCAAAGACCACTAAAGGCTCTTACATGACCATTTATGGCTCTTACATAACCATTTATGGTTATTTCAAACTTGTCTCCCCAAACATTTATTGTTTTGACCATATTCATCCATTTCACATTTGCACAAGAGTTTATCCATTGGATAAAAGCTTTATTCTTTGAATAAAGAGTTTATTCATTCAACCAACCTTGACTCTAAATCCCAAGGTCATATCAGGCATTTAATGCTTATTCCCTCCCCTCTCAACCTATCTCACATTGACACTTGTCATCCTGGGATTGGGTTGAAAGCCCTCACATGGATTTGAAATCATTCAATCCTGACCCTTGTTGAGATTACTCAATCTCAACCATCCATTGCTCCATTTTCCCTATAAATAGAGCTCATTTCTTCATAATCCAGATCCTGAAAACTTGTATGCATCTAAGCTATAGACATTTTAGAGAGCATTTTTAGCATAATCATCTAATACCTTGTTATTTTGGTTAAAATATATCATTTTAGCATCAATAGCATAGCATTAGCTTCTCATTTCATATTCGAAGCACAATATTACAATCTCAATCCTCCATAAGCATCCATAGTGCAAAAAGCTGCTGAGAGCTACACTATTTTGGAACTTGGAGAGGAGAGGAACAAGGGAGAAAGGAACCAAAACCATGCTAAGAGGCATTTGGAGATGCCTCATTATCTTTGCTTCTTTAGTTAGATATATTAGCATGTTTTTAGTATCTCTCTTGGTATGCCTTTTTAGATTAGTTTTTGATTGACTAACACTAACAATCTAACGGTTTTGTGTCTTTTTGTGTTATTGATCATTTACTAACCTTGTGCCATTTAGGAGGGCATCATTTGGTTCCTGAACTGAAAACGTCTTCCACAAACCCTACATCTCATCCTGCGCCTAATTCTGATAGGGAAAGTACCATCAACGACCTTCACCATAACGTCTTAACCCTCACTGATACCTCTAACGAACTTAACCTAGTCGATGAAGTAATGCCCATTGTCCACCTTGAACTCATCGAATGGAACCATCCAAATCCCGCATGTCTTGACTTCTTCCAAAATGATGAGGCTATCATTGACTTTTTGGAATTAAGGGATAACCTACCAAGCGGGGATCACAAAGCTGGATTCGCCATTGAACTTAATAGCGCAGCATACTTCGGGGCGGATGCCAAACCTTTCAGCTACAAAAATATAACAATAAAACATGGATCTTCCAGTGAAAACCACACTGTGGCACTGTTTGATCCGACAAAAGTAAAAAGAAAGAGCGTATCCAACGGTGAAAACCTCTCTGAGGCACCTGAGGATGAAGGGTTTGACATTCTCCCTGATAGTACACAATAGGAACGATCAACAATTCTCATCGAGGAAACCAAAGAGTACAATGTGGGGACTCCTGAAAATCCTCATATCATACATCTGGCATCTCTTCTCACTCCAGAGGAACAGCCTAAATTTATAGAGTTCTTCCAGAAGCGTCAGATCAACTTCGCATGGTCATATGCAGACATGCCTAGGCTTGATCCTGATTTAGTCATGCATCACCTCACCGTAGCAGAAGGAGCCAAACCTGTCAAGTAGAAGCTTCGTAAGATGCATCCTCAGATTGCAGTGCTAGTCAAAACAGAACTCAAGAAACTCCTAGACGTTGGCTTCATTAGACCAATTGATTATGCAGAATGGATCTCCAATATTGTGCCTGTTGGAAAACCAAAAGGGGGCATCCGCATTTGTACTGACTTCAGAGATCTAAATAAGGCATGTCCTAAGGATGACTTCCCCCTTCCAAATATCGACATCATAGTGGATCTGACAGCAGGACATGCCATGCTTTCACTCATGGATGGCTTTTCAGGATACAATCAGATAAAGATCACACCAGAAGATCAACATAAGATAGCCTTCACCTGTCCATGGGGCACATATTGCTGGAATGTAATGCCTTTCAGTCTCAAGAATGCAAGAGCAACCTATCAAAGAGCAATGACCACCATCTTCCATGACACGATGCATACCATGATGGAAGATTATGTGGATGACTTACTAGCAAAATCACTCACCAGAGAAGGGCATCTCCACATCTTAGATAAAATCTTTGATAGACTGGAACAATACCATGTTCGACTCAACCCAAAGAAATGTGTCTTTGGAGTAACCTCCGGGAAACTTCTAGGATACATCGTCTCAAGCAAAGGCATTGAGGTCGATCCAGCAAAAGTTAAGGCAATCATGGACATGCCACCACCAAAGAATATCAGTCAGCTAAGGACATTACAAGGACACCTTCAATCCATTCGAAGATTCATCACACAATTGGCTGATAAGTGTCACCCATTTACACATCTACTACACAAGAACATCCGCTTTCAGTGGGATGCCCGATGCCAACAAGCATTTCAGATGCTTAAAGACTATCTCATGAATCCACCATTGCTAATGCCACCCGATCCAAGTAGATCATTGTTACTTTATATCTTAGCAACAAGTACAGCATTGGGTGTACTACTGGCACAACATAATGCAGAAGGCAAAGAGTGTGTTGTATACTACATCTCTCACACACTAGTGGGCTATGAACTCAATTACACACCTATTGAGCGAGCTTGCCTAGTAGTAATCCTAGCAGCTACTAAATTGAGGCACTATTTGTTGACACATAAGGTACAGCTCATTGCAAAGATTGATCCACTCAAGTATTTACTTAGCAAAGCAGCATTGACATGTCGCTTGGCCAAATGGGTGATGATTCTAAGTGAATTTGACATCAAGTATGTAGATCGTAAAGCTATCAAAGGGTAGGTTATTGCATATCAGTTGGCTGATGCACCACTCATAGGCAATCATCCTCTTATTTCCAATTTTCTAGATGAGGAGATATTCATGATCACAATAGCACAACCATGGAAACTATATTTTGATGGTTCATACACTAGGCACGGCTCGGGGGCAGGCATTCTATTTATCACACCTCAAGGTGATAGCATCCCGAAGTCTTACAGGCTCACATTTCCATGCACAAACAATATAGCCGAGTATGAGGCCTTGATCACAGGACTCAGGTTAGCCATACAATGGAAATTACAAGAACTGCAAGTATATGGCGATTCTCAACTAGTCATTCAACAAGCAACCGATGAATATCAGACTAAGGATGATAAACTCATGCCATATAAGCAAATGGTGGACAAACTAAAGACATCATTTACTACTATCACTTTTGAGCAGATACCAAGAGATCAGAATCGAGCTGCTGATGCTATGGCTACCATCGCATCTCTCCTAGATCTTCCACAAAATTCAACATGCTATGAGTTCTTGGTCGAACAGCTTTGGATTCCCGCTTATGATATCCTTGAATCTGAGATGATATGTCATCTTGTCGGTTCTGAATCCCCATGGTACGGTGAGTTCTATATCTATCTTCGCGATCATACCCTTCCTCCCAACCAATCGAATAACCAATGAAAAACCTTCATTCGCCAAACTGCTCGATATACCATTATTATCGAAACCCTATACTGACGCGGTCTTTATGGTACTCTCCTTCAATGTTTGGAACAAGATGAGATAAAAAAGGCTTTGGAAGAGGTACATGAAGGAATTTGCGGGACTCATTCAAGTGGTCCATCACTCGCCAAGAAACTCCTACGAGCTGGATATTATTGGCCATCTATGGAAAAGGATTCCTACTACTTTGTCAGAAAATGCAAGAAATGTCAAGTTCATGGCGACCTGATACATGCACTAGCCCAGGAACTGCAACCAATCACAACACCATGGCCTTTCTGTCAATGGGGCCTTGACCTTGTGGGTAAAATCCATCCATCTTCATCCAATGGCCATAAATTCATTATTACCGCCATCGAATATTTCACAAAGTGGATCGAGGCTGTTCCACTTACCCAAGTCACCGGCAAGCAGATCGCCTCATTCATCCTCAACTACATCATTTGCCGGTATGGTGTGCCCATGTCCATCGTCACAGATAACGGTCTTCCTTTCAAAAATCAGGATGTCCGTGAACTTTGTGAGAAGTTTCATATCCAACACCGCTTTTCCACCCCCTATTACCCACAAGGCAATGGTCAGGCCGAAGCATCAAATAAGAACATATTAAGAATCCTCAAGAAGACAGTCAATGATGCCGGTCGTGATTGGCATGTTCAACTAAATCCAGCGCTATGGGCATATCGAACTAGCATTCGAACCCCTACAGGTGCAACTCCTTATTCATTGGTCTATGGTGTAGAAGCTATCTTGCCTATTGAGGTCCAGATGCCATCATTACAGGTTTCCTTGCATAATTTGATAGATGACGAAGCATATAGAGTGTCCCGTCTTCAGGACTTAGAGTTACTTGATGAGAAGCGACAAGTTGCATACAACCATCTCAAAGCCTATCAGCAGCGCATGAGCAGAAGCTATAATCACCGAGTTAAACCTCGTACATTTGAGGTAGGTGATCTTGTTCTACAAGAGAATCCTCGCATTCAACCAAACAGAGAACATCAGGGCAAGTTTGAATCAAACTGGCTGGGCCCATATGTTGTCACTGTTGTATTTTGGTCCGGGGCATATCAGTTGGCTACATTAGAAGGAGAACCGCTTGCAGATCCAATCAACAGCATGCACCTAAAATGGTTTTATACCTAAGCTGTACAGAGAATTAGGCTCCCCTGCATACCAGAAAATACCAAAAACATTCAGAAAAATATCCTAAAGAAAATACAAAAACATTCAAAAAAGTAAAGAAAAATCATGCATCCAAACGGTGAACAACCACTCCGGTGGCACCTTGGGTAAGTACGATGGTGAAAACCTGGCAAACAGGCACCACTCGTAAAGGCTATGGCTCCATTGTCTTTCAGACTTGTTGCGATTACATCTACTTCATACATACATCCATCCGTCCAAAACGATGGCTTGTTATTTTTCTGCAAATATGATACATACTTCATGCGTCTAAAGCATCCCGCTTGTTCATAGTCATGTCTAAAACTGGGGGCAATGCCCTTAACCTATTGATGGAAGTGGATTCTACATTGTCTTATGATTCATTAAATTCTTCATTCAAGCAATCATCAAAAATACC
Organism: Cryptomeria japonica; assembly: GCF_030272615.1. Classification (NCBI taxonomy): domain Eukaryota; kingdom Viridiplantae; phylum Streptophyta; class Pinopsida; order Cupressales; family Cupressaceae; genus Cryptomeria; species Cryptomeria japonica. The sequence goes on from NC_081411.1 coordinate 764,468,341, forward strand.
AAAAACATTGGAAAATATCTCGCAAAAATCCAAAAACATCGAAAATCACACAAAAACATGGCAACACCTTGTACATACTCATCCGCAAATACCAAGACAAACATTGACAAAATACTCACACAATGACCACTTATCAATCAACCACACAATCAACATCAACACTCAAAAACTGTCTTTAACAAGGATGCATCCTTCCTTACCAAAACAAAGACAAAGTGACGTTTTCTTTGACAAGAAAATTAGGTTAAGCTATCAAATATTTGGTTGATTTGTGAGTACAATCATTTGTTTATCTGTATCGGGATCTTTCAGCATTGTTTTGTTTTGTTTGCACATTATTTCCGATGAAGTTCTGGGGCATGTACTAATGGTGTCTATGTGGGAAGTTCACTAAGCTATGTGATCATAGGCAAAAATACAGTTATAGATCACTACGACTTGCTGACTACAGCGTATACCTCGACCATATGAGCATGAACCATTACCAAGGATCCTTATTCTCTATTCTTTATGTATATATTGTTTGTATGCAGGTGCAATGCTCTTCCTTTGGTTCCTCCTACCTCATCCAAACTGGATAAAGGTTTTTATCTCTTAGTACGGTATGAACTTGTCTCAGGATATGATCAGCCTAAGATCAAGGAGGACGATCCAAGTCATGCATGAATAGAAATAATCCTTGTCTATTCCGCAAGCAATACTCTGGTCGGCTTGACCCTTATATCAAGTCATTTGTATTAACTTGCTATAGAAAATCCATGAAAGGAATACTCAGGTCATCTTGAATCATTATGTCAAGATGCTTGTATTCTCTTCCAACATTTTTTTAAAGCTCAATGATGAAAATAGAGCACTATGGATCGTCATTTCATCTCACCTGTTTATATATGGCATTCTGTTGCATATCACCCATCCATTCACTCATTCATATGTAGGTTTTATATGCAAAATATGAAAATTAGGCTGGTCTTGGATACAATCACGATTGAGTACTCTGATACATCATCAATGCATCATGCAACGTCTTACAAACCTTGCATTCCTCATGATCATATCATCCTCACATTTAGTTGCATCTTGCATTAAGAAACATTCATGTCATTTTTAACCTTTGCATGTAGTTCATTTTCTTGACATTTAGTTTTCATTTGCATCATTGCATCAATCATAAATAATTGGATTCATTCATGGGATCAAATTGTCTTTGGTTATTTTAAATCATTTACTAGGCATTCATATAGTGTTGATTATCCATCATCATTTTATCATCCTTTATCATTACATACATTCATTTATCATTAAAAAAAATGCATTCATTCATTCATTAATAAGTATCTTATTATGTTCATCTTAGGATTTATTCGCATTGCATTCGTTATCCTCTTTTTCATTGCATTAAGGTGCAGTTATTAAAACATTAGTTATCGTATCATCACATTATCATTTGTACTTAAATCATATTTAAAGCATTTAGAATCATAAAATTCATTTGTTTATAAAACATTGGTTCTTAACATTTTTATATCCATTATGCATCTGCATTCATTTAACACATTATCATATAAACATTTGTACTTTACATTTTGTTTATCCATATTACATTCATCTAAAGACATCTAGATGCATATTCATACATAACATCATTCATTCGACCATTGCATTAACATCATCACATAAATCATCTCATTATTATATCAAAATAGGAAACATCAAAATCCTATTCATAAATCATCATAAGCATACATCATCATCATGGCATTACATATATAAAGCATTACATTAAAAATCAAACAAATCATACATATATAAACCTGCATTCATATGTCAGTATCATCATCAAAACATGCATATAGGAAACATCTCATCAATGCATACATGTACATATATCCATCTACGCCATAACTCATCATCCTGCATCAACATCCATATAAATAAAATGCATATCATCAAAATATGGGCTCTCCTCATATATCTCATCTCATATATCAGAGTACAATGAAGTCTACAAAATCGGCTACCAAGAGCCATCCAAGATACAGTCCAAAAAATAAACAATGATACAAATACATATATGCATGAATGCTCTATCAAATGTCGCTCTGGCCTGATGTTGTCCCAACACCTCCCCCTGCTCCACCACTAGTGCCTGCACCACCTAATCCATCTCTTCATGGAGGCCTCATCGAACCACCACTCCCTCCTGCATCCCCTGATCTCTCCCTCCTCAAAGGACCCATCACTCCCCCACTGCTCTGCACCCTCTGCGATCGCTCTGATCTCGCCTGCTGCATCTGCGAATAGCTGAGAGCTCGCTGACTCACTGGCACCACCTACTCATATAACCCCCGCCAATACTCTATCTCAGCCTGAGCTCGCCGCATCTCCCTCATCACCTCCCCTGAAGGCCCCTGTGCTCCAATCTGCACTCTCTCCTGCAGCTCCGCCAATCTCTCCACTGCAGTATCTCTCTCCCGCAGCACCACCATCAGCTCTGACTCCTGTGCAAATAGCTGCACATCCCTAGCTGCCACCTCTGCCTCCAAATCCTCTATCCGCGTCTGCAAGCGTACTATAATGTGGTCCCACAGATCTCCAGTGGCTCCCTCCCTGGTGTCCATAGCTACCTCCCCTACACCTCCCTCTCCAGAAGTCCCCTCCCCTCTGTCCATCAGGATTTCCCTCTCCATCCCCCTCCCACTCAGCTGCACTCCTCTCAGAATCAATGGTCCCTGTGAGATCTGTAGAGGCAATCCACCTCTCCCTCTCTGCTGACTCCGCATCCCCAATTATCCTCCACCTCCTCCACCTCCTCCATGTCCTCCTCCACCACCTCCTCCATCTCCTCCTCCTCCTCCATCTCCTCGACCACCTACCCTCCTCCGTCTCCGTCCCCTCTCATCCTCAAACGCTGGGATCGGCTCTGCAGGATCCGATATCCGTAGGATCGGGTGCGCTGCTCGGTACTGCGTGTAATCATCTGTAACCCCTGCATCAACGACCCTCGATCGTAGGTCCCATGGCCTCACCTGCAGTGTCTGAAACTCTACCAGTACCTGATCATAAGGTAGCACTAGACCCCATGCATACCTCTCTCGAATCACCCGCGCATACTCTCCAGAACCGCTAGGCAGTCTCTACTGCCGTCCAAACTGTCTCATCACTCGCCCAGGCACCTGTCTCTCCACATGATAGGAGGTCCTCCCAATGAGGAATCGGGTCATGAAGACATAAGGTAGTGCCTCTGCGTCATCATCCCATGGCTCACACTCCAAGTATGGCCGCCATATCACTGCATCCAGGTCATCCAATGCCCGTCGCCACCACTCTAACTTCCCCAAGTGGGGCTGACTCATCATGCCACTGCACATAAACATGTACGGCTGATCCACCGCATGGAATCTCAGACTCACTGGTCGAGTCACTGGTAGATGCTCCCATGCCCAAATATGTAGCAGCATCATGCCCACTGCTAAGGAACCCCTCCCTCGGTACACTACCTCATGGAGCTCCTGATACATGTGCGTCAGCACGCACGACCCCCATGCAAAATCGGGTCCCCTCGGGCATCATCATCTCGATCACCTGTCCCCATCCCACCGCCAACCCATGTGACCGCCTGTCTAGACACAGCAGTCCTCCCACAATCCTGGACAAAACTGTTGGAAGTGGCTCATACAGTGCCGCTATATCCTCCCATGCGATCGAGCCATCATCAATGAACACATCCTCATCAAAAATCCTCTGCACTGCCACAGTCCCCCAGGATCTATCATATGTGATCAGCTCTCCTCGAATTGAAATCCGTAGGATGTGCCACACATCCTCCAATGTCACGGTCATCTCCCCTGTGCCAAATGAAAGGTGCACGTCTCGCTGTGCCACCGCTCCGCCAGTGCTGTGATCAATCCATGATTCATACGAATCACGGGCATGTGCATCACCTCATAAAGACCCGTCGCTGCAATACAATCAATCTCTTCTTGGGTCAATCGGTCCCACAACCCCTGTGTCGCAGGATGGCGCTCACGTAACTGCAACACGCGCAGATCCTCCTGCACATGGACATTCATCAATCACCATTAATTGTTTTGTTTTCAAACTTTCTTAAGTTTAAACCTAGACTATCATCAGATACTTTGATCAAGTATCTTCGGGTCTCAACAGGTAAGCAATCATGACCACCTAGACTTCAACAGGCATTTATCCTAACAAATGACCTAAGTCTCATCAGGCTGCTATGGTTCAAAACAACTCCCACTTCACCTCGCCATCCATCAATCATCGACATCAGGAGATTTTTTTCATCCAAACTAGGGCATCTTTTTCTCCTCACGCAAAAGTGCTATTTAACCAACAAAAGCGCTAGTTTCAACAATAGCGCTACAACTATAGCAAAGGCGCTCAATCAGCTATACCAAAGCGCTACAACTATTGTGCAATAGCGCTATTTTAGCTCAATAGCGCTCAATTAACCCAGCAATAGCACTACTTAACCAATAGAGCTAAAACTTATACACAATAGCGCTAATGCATGGCAAAAGCGCTCAAACAAGGGGACAATAGTGTCATTGCAGCACAATAGCGCTATTTTATGGAGCAAAAGCGCCAAAACAACAGTTCCAGCGCTCTTGCTCCGACTTGACTTTAACTCAGCTAAAACCCTATCAAAAATGCACAAAACTTAAGTTTTCGAATTTGCGTACCGCTAGTCCATAGTCATCTGGGCGCTGGAACTGTCGGACTCGCTCGAATCTATGCTCGGTGATCGGAATCGGCATCGTAGCTCCTGCTCGCTCTTCCAAATGTCACTATCAGAGCTCTCGTTTTCAACTGTTCACGGTCACAAATGATCCTGTTTTCACCCCTTTCACCCCATTTATACCCTTTGTGGTCACCGTAACTTCCCCCCTGCTCATCGCCGTGGTCCCCGTGAACTTCCTGAGCCCCCCATTTCTCCATGTTTCCCCCATTTTCTTCTATTTTTCACCCGTATGGCTAACTTCTTCTCTTCTACCACCCTGCCAATTTTCGTTCTTTTTCGAGAGATCGCCCGATTTGTCGAAATTTTTTGGCCCATCTCTTGGGGGGGCATACCACCCATTAAATTCACATTTTATGGGGCATTTCTTCACATCTATTTTTTTTTCTTTGAAACAATGCGATAAACCGCACCGTCTCAAAGAAGGGCAAATGTAGTCACACAAATCTGTCCAGCTTAATTAAATAAATATTCGCTATTTATTTGATTAAAAATCCACTAGCCATCAATTAATTAAATTAATATTTAATTAATTCATCCCCAAACATTCTTCTATTAATTAAATAAATTATTCAATTTATTTTAATTAATTCATTAAATCAAATTCACAAATCAATTAAATAAATAAAATCTATTTATTTAATTAAAATCCTTTTTTCCTCTTTTAAATAAATTAAATAAAACATTTATTTAAATCATTATCCCCCCCCACTTGCATTTTCCTACAAATGCAACTTGCACACATTTATTGAAATAAATGAATTTTTATTTTAAATAAAATCCTATTTTCCCTCACCCACCAAATCCAATTTCAAAATCTAATCCCCTTCTAGATTCTTCTAACCCCTTCCTAATTAGCCTAATCCATCCCCTAATTATTGTCACATTCCTAAGCAAAATGGAGTCACTTCTCAAAGACTCCAAAGTCTTTGAAAAGCATTTAATGCTTTGTGTGTTCAACAAATTAATCCCCAAAGTCTTCAAAGACCACTAAAGGCTCTTACATGACCATTTATGGCTCTTACATAACCATTTATGGTTATTTCAAACTTGTCTCCCCAAACATTTATTGTTTTGACCATATTCATCCATTTCACATTTGCACAAGAGTTTATCCATTGGATAAAAGCTTTATTCTTTGAATAAAGAGTTTATTCATTCAACCAACCTTGACTCTAAATCCCAAGGTCATATCAGGCAGTTAATGTTTATTCCCTCCCCTCTCAACCTATCTCACATTGACACTTGTCATCCTGGGATTGGGTTGAAAGCCCTCACATGGATTTGAAATCATTCAATCCTGACCCTTGTTGAGATTACTCAATCTCAACCATCCATTGCTCCATTTTCCCTATAAATAGAACCCATTTCTTCATAATCCAGATCCTGAAAACTTGTATGCATCTAAGCTATAGACATTTTAGAGAGCATTTTTAGCATAATCATCTAATACCTTGTTATTTTGGTTAAAATATATCATTTTAGCATCAATAGCATAGCATTAGCTTCTCATTTCATATTCGAAGCACAATATTACAATCTCAATCCTCCATAAGCATCCATAGCGCAAAAAGTTGCTGAGAGCTACACTATTTTGGAACTTGGAGAGGAGAGGAACAAGGGAGAAAGGAACCAAAACCATGCTAAGAGGCATTTGGAGATGCCTCATTATCTTTGCTTCTTTAGTTAGATGTATTAGCATGTTTTTAGTATCTCTCTTGGTATGCCTTTTTAGATTAGTTTTTGATTGACTAACACTAACAATCTAACGGTTTTGTGTCTTTTTGTGTTATTGATCATTTACTAACCTTGTGCCATTTAGGAGGGCATCAGATACTTTAGAAAATCATCCCTCATGTGTTATGAATCCGTTAAGTGTATCTGTGTTTGGTTCTCTTCGTGTTTTGTTGAATGTTTGTCTTAACATGATTCTCTTGGTTCACTACAAGTTCTTGATTTATTGATAGGACAAGATGTAGATCAATGTTGCCTCTGGCTATATTTACCGCCTGACATGGATATGTACAGTGATTACCAAGCCATGGTGGGATATGATGAAATGATTTGTGGATAGGCCAGGATAGTGACTACGCTAAGTATGTCCTGGATAATACTTAGTTTGATAAAGGTGTTGGGCAATGGCCATTACTAGTTGGATTTATGGATATATAAAAAACTTGAGAATAAAGATAGATAGAGGAGCTATCCTCTCACAATAGCGCATGTTTGCCAGGTTTTCACCAGTTGTTTTTATTGTATCTTTTTTTATTTGCTTTTTCTGATTTTTTTTATTTTTTTGTATTTTTCACTTTTTTTGTGCATTAGACTGCTCAAGTGTAGTATTTCTTCAAATGGATGTTGTTGGTTGGTTCATCAAGCACATCGCCTTCTAAGGTAGTTAGCTAATAGGCGCTTGATCCACAGGCTAATATGATGACATAGGGACCCAACCAATTAGGTTCAAACTTCCCTTTCTTCTCCCGATCCTGTTGATTCCTAGGATTTTCTTTGAGTACTAGATCACCTATTTTGAAGATTCTAGGTATGACCTTGTGGTTGTAGCTTATGCACATGCACTGCTGGTATGCTTTAAGGTGAGTATAGGCATGTTGTCATTTTTCATCCAGAAGTTTTGATTCTTGCAATCTGTTGACTCAATACTCTTCATCTGGAATGAGACCTTTCAAAGATACTGAGAGATGGGATTTCTACCTCTAGGGGTAAAATTGCTTCGAATCCATACACCAATGAATATGGCATGGCTCTTGTCGGTGTGAGGATGCTAGTTCTGTATGCCCAAAGTGTTGGATTGAGTTGCACATGCCAATCTTTTCCCACATCATTTACTGTCTTCTTGAGGAGTTTCAATATGGTTTTATTGGATGCCTCTGCTTGACCATTCCTCTGTGGGTAGTAAGGTGTAGAGAAACAATGTTGGATTTTGAATCATTCACATAGTTCTCTCACATCCTAATTTTTGAAAGGACGTCCATTGTCTGTGATGATGGAACTTGGAATGCCATATCTACAATCAGATAATTAAGAATGAAAGAAGCAATTTGTTTTCCAGTAACTGTGGTCATGGGAACTGTTTCAATCCATTTGGTAAAGTACTCCATTGTCGTGATAATATGCTTGTGTCCATTTGAAAATGAAGGATGAATTTTGCCTACTAAGTCCAGGCCCCACTGACAAAAAGGCCAAGATATTGTAAATGGCTGCAATTCCTGTGCTGGTGCATGTATAAGATTGCCATGGATTTGGCATTTAGGACATTTCTTTACAAATTGATATGAGTCTTTTTCCATCGTCGGCCAATAATATCCCATTCTTAGAAGTTTTTTAGCAAGAGTAGGACCACTTGAATGTGTGCCACATATACCTTCATGAAGCTCGTGTAAAGAAGAGTTAGATTCATTACGATCAAGGCAATGAAGAAGAGTACCATCTAGACCTTGACGGTAAATAGTATCAACAGTTACGGTATAACGGATGGCTTGTCGAATAAAGTTGTGTTTCTGGTTCTGAGATAGGTCAACGGGTAGGGTATTGGTTTTAATATATTCATATATCATTCCATATAAGGGGGAGTCTGAACCAGTTAAGGCATAGATGACTTGGGATGCAGAATTGTCATAGGCTGGGGAAAGCAGTTGCTCTAGTAGGAATTCATAACGAGCCTATTGCTTTGGAATTTGTAGCAACGAAGCGATAGTAGCCATTGCATTAGCTGCTTTGTTGTCCAACCTTGGTATTTGTTCAAAGGTGATGTGTACAAAATACTATTTGAAGTCATCCACCATTCTTTTGTAGGGTAGCAGCTTGTCATCTTTCATCTGATATTCATCATTGATTTAGTTTATAACCAGTTGTGAATCTTCATAGACTTTGAATTCTGTGATTCTCCATTCTACAGCCATTTTGATTCTCATGACCAATGCTTCATACTCAGCGATGTTATTTGTGCATGGAAACATAATTCTTTATGATCTTGGTATGGTGTGTCCTTCCAGAGTGATGAACAAGATGTTGGCACTGGAGCCGTGTTGAGTGTAAGAACCATCAAAGTATATGGTCCATTTCTTGGTGGAAATAGTAAGGGCATCTCTATCTGGAAATTCGATCTCCATTGGTTGTTTACCAAGTAGTGGTGCTTCAGCTAGTTGATCGGCAATTACCTGTCCCTTGATAGCTCTTCGCTCCATGTAGTGAATGTCAAACTCACTGAGAATCATGACCCATTTAGCCAATCTACCTGTAAGAGCTGATTTGCTGAGCAAATATTTGAGAGGATCAATCTTTTCTACTAGCTTGATTGTGTGAGCTAGCATATAATGTCAGAACTTTTGAGAGGCGAAGACCACAGCTAAGCAGGCCTTCTCAATAAATGTGTAATTTAGCTCATATCCATTTAATGTCCTACTGATGTAATATATAGCTCGTTCCTTGCCTTGTTGATCTTCTTGTGCTAATAATGCCCCCAGTGATATATATGTTGTTGAAATGTAGAGAATGAGTGGCTTCCCTGCTATCGGTGGTACTAGAACTGGTGGGTTCATCAGGTATTGCTTGATTTGATAAAATGATTATGCACATTTGGCTTCCCATTTGAACAGTACATTCTTATGTAGCAGATGATTGAATGGTAGACTTTTATCTACTAGTTGGGTGATGAACCGCCTGATTGACTGGAGTCATCCTTGTAGAGATCTAAGTTGGCTGATATTCTTAGGTGGTGGCATTTCCATGATGGCCTGTACCTTCGCTGGATCTACTTCAATGCCCTTTTCTAAGACTATGTAACCTAGTAATTTGTCTGATGTTACCCTAAAGACACACTTCTTAGGGTTGAGCCTGACTTAGAATTTCTCCAATCTTTCAAATATTTTCTCTAGTATGTCCAGATGTTCTACCCGGGTTAATGATTTTGCCAGTAAATCGTCCACATAGTCTTCCATGAAGGTATGCATCATATCATGAAATATTGTTGTCATTGTGCGTTGATAAGTTGCCCCAACATTCTTCAAGCCAAAAGGCATGACATTCCAACAATACGTTCCCCAAGGAAATGTGAATGTTGTTCTATCTTGATCTTCTGGAGTGATCTTGATTTGGTTATAGCTAGAAAAACCATGCATTAGTGACAACATCGCATGGCCTGCTGTGAGGTCTACAATTATGTCGATACTTGGTAAAGGAAAGTCGTCCTTTGGATAGGCATTGTTGACATCTCTAAAATTTGTGCATATCCTGATACTGCCATCTGGTTTTAAAACTAGCACAATGTTTGAAATCCACTCTGCATAGTCTATAGGTCAAATAAATCCGACGTCTAATAGTTTCTTTAGCTCAGCTTTAACCATGAGTGCCACATGTGGATTCATCTTTCTTAATTTTTGATTAACTGGCTTAGCTCCTAGAGCAATAGATAAGTGATGCATAATTAATTGTGGATCAATCCCGGGCATATCTCTGTAGGACCAAGCAAAATTGACTGGTAAGAGTGTCAAGTCTCCCATCATTGGGTGCCTTAAAAAGGTTTTCACCGTCAGATGCGTCCTTTATTTTTACTTTTTTGCGATCTAGTGTTGTCATTGACTGGTTTTGAGCAATAGATCCTTTATTGCTTTTATTTTTGTGACTGAGAGACTTGGCACCCTTTTGATTGCAGATATCATTACTTTGTTCATTGGTAGAGTTTGTTTCCAGGTTGATGATACATGAGTAATGGATAATGGACTCATCATCTGGAAAAATAGGTATATCATGTTGTTCAGGTTCATCCCAGTCTATGAGGTCAGGGAAAACAAGTGGTAAAGTGTCATTGGGTGGGTCAAGTTCAGCTGTTGTAAGTGTCATGATGGAGATATCGTCAAGGTTGGCTAAAACATTGAAGAAGTTAATGATTTTGTCGAGGTCTTCGATGGTATCATCTTCCATGTAGACTTGCTCATAGTGTTGCTGCTCGTTTTCCTTAGCTTCATAGATATTTTGTGGACCAAATTTAAGTAGTCTAGGCTTTGTGCCTTGTTCTTCTTGAGAAAGGGGTATATGACTAGTATTTTCAGGAGCATCTTCAGTAGCATTTGAATAGCTGCCCCATTCATACTCATTTGAATCAGTCTCAGAGGTATTATCCCATATTCTTTCAGTGCTGTGAACAGGAATGTTGTATGGTGAAAAGAGGTCTTTGATAATTGATACTAGTCTTATGGTTTTCTCTGATTTTATGTCAGATCTTGCTTCCATTCTTTGCATTTGTTCATATACTGTCTCTTCTCGAAGAGGAATGATGTCATCAAGAGGTGATTCCTCTTTGTCAGAAATAGGTTCTTGAACATGATGTACCTCTGCACAAGGTGCTTTTTTTGTTTTAAGGACTGATTTCTCTTGATGTTTCCTTTTTTCTTGGTATTCACATTCTTTACATATTGTTTCTATTGACTCAAATAGTGTTTCCTGCCATGAGTCTTCCTTGTATTTCTTCTTTGCTTTCCACGGTGGTTTCTAATATTTGTTTGGTGTCTTCCTTCGTGGTAGGGTGTGTTCATAGCCTAATCCCTTTTTGTCTTTACAAAATTGTGAAGGAGGATTTAAGGGTTCTGTGACACCTTCCTTACGCTTTCCAATAGGGCCTTTGCCATTATATCCCATTTGTTGCATAATTAGATAGCCCTTACCATACAGTTGTGTTGGTATAGTGACTTCCATAGTAGCTGCTCTGACTTCTTCCTCATCCTTGTATAGCCAACTAAGGATGTCCTTTTCTTCTGATTCATGTGCTAGAGTGCCTAGTTGGATAAATTTTCCATCAAACTTGGTGATGGGCTGTGTTGTTTGATGTGTTGATTCTGAAGGTAACCCATGAGATTTAGGTGATGTTGGTAGGTTAGTTAAACACAAGGGTTCCAAAGAGTACTCTCCCATGCCTTGCTCTTTGATTTTCATCTTTTGTTTGAAATCTATGGATAGAGATTTAGGTTTTTCTTGCTGAAGATCTAGTGCTGAGGAAGCTTGTTTTTCTCTGTTATGTGGAACCAAACTATCCTGGGCTGCCCCCATAGCATTGCAATGTTGGAAAGGGTTATGATCTGCTGATATAGAAACTTCTTGTCCATTGTAGGGAAACTTAACACACTAGTGGTAATTTGAGGGTACTACTTGCATTTCATGTATCCAAGGCCAACCCAATAAAATATTATATGTGAGGTTTATGTCTAAGACTTGGCACATAGTGTCCCTTTATATCAGTCCCACTTGAATTTGGCAACGCCACTATTCCTTTGGATGACCTTTCCTCATCATCATATGCTTTGATAGTGATCTTTTTTTGGGGATCAATAGACTGCTCAGAGAAGCCTAATGCATGGATAAGTTTTAAGGTACAAATATTAAGTCCAGCTCCTCCATCTATTAATACTCTTTTAACACGATGTTTGTAGACCAAGACTTCTATGTGAAGCGGAGTATTATGTGGATGGCTTAATGAAATATTATCTTGCTCAAAAAAGGTGAGATTATGAGGCCCTTTCATATGAGCCACCATGGCTTGGAATTTGTCTGTATCCAGATCCTGGGCTACATTTGTTTCCAAGAGAACTTGTTCCAAGATGTCTTTGTGTTTGGGTGAAAATTTCAACAACTCAAGTTTACATATTTGAGCAGGAGTTTTGCGTAGTTGACTAACCAGATCATATTGTATTTTAGGGATGATGTTTGTTCCTTCTGTATGCCCCTTCAAGACATATTTTTGAGCTCTGGTGGTTACATTGATTGACTCATCTTCTTGTTTGTCCTTGATTTTGATGACGTTTATTTGATTGTCTTCCGATGAGATATGATTGATGGTGTTATTGTATATGTGATTGATACGAGCTCCACGTGTATTGTTTGAGGTTAAAGCTCGATCCTTGTTGTAGTTTGGAAGAGGATTTTTAAAGGCCCCATGGTCACCATTTGTTTTGAGACCATCGACTGTTAAATCTCCTTTGTCAATCATGTCTTGGACAATGTTCTTCAGTCTCATGCAATCATTTGTTTGATGACCTTTGTTTTGATGAAAATCATAGAAGTGTGAGTCATTCCACCAAGGTCATTTGACTTGTGGTTCAAAGTTGTTGATTGCTGGTAATGAAATAATTTTATTTGCCAGAAGCTCTTAGAAGGCTGACTCCAATGATTGTCCTAATGGTGTGTAGACGTGTTTTTGAAAGTTTTTGGTGTTAGCTCGTGAATTGTTATTAGGCCCTCAATTTGTGTTATTGTTTTGAGCATTGTTGGTGTTGTTTGTGTTGAGAGGATCTTGATTAGTATTTGGTGCATAAGTGTTAGTGCCTTGGTTAGCACCCTTTGGATTCTTTGTAGCTTGGGGATTTCCTGATAAAGCCAATACTGGTTGTTTCGATTTAGCCTCATTAGCTTCAGTGCCTCCCTCATTATCAGTGTTCTTATTTCTAGTCTAGAATCTGGATTTGTCTAAGTTGTTGTTGTTTTGGTTATTGTAATGAGAGTTGGATGAATTTGTTCCTTTTTAAAAAAATTTCAATGCCCCTTTCTTAATACATGCTTCTTCTACTTGGATGCCATTTTCAATCAATTTGGCAAAAGATAGTATGCATTGGAGTTTGAGTAGGTAACTCATCTCGCTATTCAAGTTGTCGATGAAAATTTCCATCTTTTTCTTTTTCAGGTACATCTCGAGGATATCTCGAAACCATCTATCACCAATGTTGAAGGAATACCATGAATGTTTCATTGTTTTTCTACTTGGTATTACAGACATCTAGCATAGTGATAACATGTTGAATGTTGTAGGAATATTGAGTTATGAATTTGTTGACCAATTCATCAAATGATCTGACAGGAGGTGTGATTTTGGATAACCATTCCATTGTTTTCCCTCCCAAGCTTCTTGGGAACAACCTCATCAAATAGGTGTCATCATGAGCGAACTCAAGACTCATGGTATAGAATTCTCGGACATGATCACGCGGATCACTTTTCCCATCATATTTGTCAAATTTTGGAATGTCTGAGTTTGGGGGAAAAGGCACCATGTTCAACCATCTGTCAAAAGGATAAGGACAAATTTCATTTAAGGAATACCGTATTGTTGATCCTTGTTGCATGTCTTGCATTTGTCTCTGCAGCATTTGCATTTGCTATGTAAGAGCAACCAAGGGTGCATTTGTTTGCTGAGGGAAGAGTTCTTCCCTTGCATTAGTTCTCAGCTAAAATGGTGTATGAAATGGTATGTTTTGCTTTGGGATGTTTTTCTCGGGTAAATTCTGTTCTGACAGATTTTGCTCTGGTGTGTTTTGTTCTGGGTCATGTCCTTCCTCCTCTCTTTGTCATTCTTAATAGTAATAATGTTGGGACCTTGTTCTAAACATGTCAGTGTCAAATTCATTAGGAAGTTTAACTCCTTTGCTTGTGAGCATGAGCAAATATTTTTCTTTGTCATTTTCTATGAGTCTTTCTACGAGTTTTTGAAATGAAGCGCTTTCTTGATACTCTTGGAGGAGTTCCTCAGAAATTTCAGTGTCTTCTAAATTTGGACCCTCGAAAGGATTTAATAATCTCCTATCCATACTGGATTATGGTTGCATTTCGCTTTGTTTGTTTCATTGAGAGTGAGTGACAGTGGGCATTTAGAAATATTCGAGGGTTGGTGGTGGCAACCTTGGTATGTTATAAGTGATGCACTCTTCGGGAAAGAATGTTGGATTGATCTTTCCTCCACAATTTATTTGTTAATTGAATACTGACTTTTGATAGAATGTTCTACTCCTTAATGGTTCCTTGTCAAATTTGTTGGTTTTATTTTGAAGATACAAGCGGATATGACGAAGGAATGTTCGATGAGATTTAAAGAGTTGGCGATTGATGTATAAAAATTTATTCCTTTTGGAAAGTTTCAAAGAACTGGGTTGTTGTTTCCTCAACTTAGTGTTATGATAAATACTCTTTCTTCTCAGAATATGAGGATTAGTCATGCACAAGCGATCAATGGTTTCCTTTGATTTGTTTTGGATTTAGTTTAGCTTGTTTTTGGAAACTCAAGTTTTACTTTATCAAATGAAGGTTTAGATGCCCCCTCACGACAAACTGTGTCAAACGATATGAAATATGAGCTTTCTCGATATGGAAACTCGATTTGACAACCTAGAGTTTTTAAAACAAGTGTGTTATGGGATAAAAATCCTTATGATTGAAGGACCTGTTTGATACCTATGATAAGGTTTCCTGATTTTGATAGGAGAGATGTGTTTATCTTGCGACTAGTTTTCAGATTTTGGACAAATTTGTTTGATGAAAAACTTGCTTTGAGAATAGTTTTGGATACTCTGTTTTCATTTTCTGCTTGATGAAGTTTAGGGTGAGGAAGGAAAGCTCCCTAAATTGTTCTTAGATTTTTGAAAAATAGCCTCTGTTTTGCCCCCTGTTTTCCTGTTTTTGGCTACGCGCTAAGATAGAGATGAAATGCACTATAGAAAGTCCTCAACGTGATAGAGAAAAGACTCCACGCACTAAGCTACCCCCTGTAACGCGCTAACTAGTTTATTTTGATTTTGCCTTGGTTCAAAAGGTTATGCGCTAATATGAGCCACCAAAGTGCTAACTGTTCAACCCTACGCGCTAAGGTTTAACCTCCACGCGCTAAGCTATTGCTTCAACGTGCAAAACTATTTTCAAAATGCGTTACTTAAAACTGCTAGTTTTGGATTTCTTCAAAGCGCTAATGTGAAGGTTGAATGCACTAAAAGATGGTTTCTACGTACTAAGAAGTTGTTCTTATGCGCTAAACTGCCCTGATATTTTGACTTGGCTACTTTCTGCAAACTTTGGAACTTTGTTTTGAGTTTTCAGTATTAATAGATGATTTTCTGAAGTAACAAATGAAGACACAGCACCAAAGAAGTAACCATTTTTGCTTTAATCTAAACAATGAGTGTATGTTCTGCGAGGATGTGTTCAAATCTCCAATGTTTCAATAGGTTTGGATACAAAGAATACACTTCAAAAAGACTCTTTATTCAAAGGTCATAAGTAATACCATAGCCCACTAGTCTTGATGCTCCGTCAGCTCAAACAGTTGTGTCACCCCCTAAGGGGCACCCATTTTTTTGTCTTTTGCCAGAAATTAACCCAAAGTGAATTGCTTCACAATTGAGTATTTATCTTGGGAGATATATGGTGAGTGATCTTGGGGGCGGATTCTTCCCCACCCTTGCACTATGATATTACAAATGTCTGGTTACTGACTCGGCTCAAAGTTTCTATTTCTAAGGTTCGTAATCAAGCTTCTTGTTCAGTCTTCAGTGATAAACTCCCTTGGGAGGCTTCCCAACCTTTAGAACAAAGACTTTATGTATCTCAAGGATACTGGGGGAAGGCTAATAGCTGAGAAAAACTATTGAAGGGACTTTTGTCAACCTCCACTTTTGATTATAGTGGGTTGGAACTCTTGGCGATAAAGTCGTTACCCACTTAGGTCATTCCCTTGACACCGGCCAAAGAATGGCTTTAAGAGTTTTTCAACCCCTTGGGAAGGCAATCCTGCTAAAGGATTTAATGCAATAAACACTGAAAGCATAAGAGTGGTCTGGATTTTTGATCACCCAGTTAAGGGGAGAGCATATTCCTTCCACTTTCATAGCAAAGCAAACAAGTGTTCTTTTTAACTCTTTATTGTAATGATTTGTTAAAATCTATATGGAGATGTTGCTCCACAAAAACATGGTGTTTATTTTATCCCTTCAAAGCAATGATTTTCTAATCTAGGAAAAGAACCTGGTCAAGAAAGCGAAACTCTGATGTTTGGTCAACAAAAGAAATCGATCAAAAGGGGAAGATCTTCCCTCTTTAATTATGAAAAAAAATAAAATTTAAGTGTGGTTCTTTTTCCTTGCAAAAATTTAAAATTGATCCTTTTATGCACCAAAGGATAGTGAAGTTCTTTTTAAACACCTTTGCTTTGCAAAATGGAAAAATTGTTTTGTTCTTTTTAGAGCCCAATTGAAAATTTCTCTCCTAGAAAAGCAAAAAAAGATAGTTTTTGTGGTTCTTTTTATAGCCCAAATAAGGTGAGTTAAATTTTATTTAACAAGAATTAAAAATACTTTAAATTCTAACTAACTTAAAGAAGTTAGTAAAAATTTAAACTATTTATAGTTCTAGAAATAACAATAAGCTCGTCCCTGCAATAAGATGTCAGAAATCCTGTAAAAATACCCACCACAGTAATTAGAAAAATACAGGTTTTTGTGGACTTCAACAAATCTAACTTTAAACTCAGTTACAATTTTAATTTTTGCCTTCTGACTGTGATGCGCTACAGAAAGGACTGTACGCGCTACAAAACAACTGGGATGTGCTATTGGACAGACCTGATGCGCTGAAGTATTTTTTGAATGCATTGCTCTATTGTTTTCCCGCGCCGAGACCTACAAGAAAATGTTAATAAAGTTAATGCACTAAGTGATAGTCTGTATGCGCTAAGGAATGAGTCCCACGAACTAAACAATGAGTCGGATGCACTATAATGTTGACCAGATGCGCTAAGGGATGTTCCCCACGCACCAATTCCTGTTTCCTGCGTACCTGCAAAAGTGGTTAGATTTAAAAACCGATTTGATTAGTGGGGTAGGGCCCCATGGTGGGCACCAGAAATGTATGCGGGAAAAGCAAGGTGATGAAACTCAATATATGAAAATATTCTAAAAGACTTGTCCACACACACACATGGGACTTCTTGGTACAAGTTATGGAGCTATGAAGGATAGCTCAACTTCCCAAGGTTGGTTCCATGGTTCTCTATCTCACAAGGTCCCTCAAGCCAATGCCTTTGCTCTCAGATCACTGAGCAAAGTCACTTAGGGATGAATAATGCAAGAATGAGGGATGATTTAGATTAATTCTAACATGAATGCATCCTATTTATGCATGATTCTACAAATGAGTTAAACTAGATTATAAGATGACAACGTTAGTAGCAATACTATCCTAACATTATATACTAGTTAATGATTTAAACTAATGATAATTGAAATACTCTAAAATGCATATTAGATTATTTCCTATTACAAAGAGAGGCTAGATGCAAGCTAAAATTGAGCATAAATGAGATACTAAAAGCTTGGATGATCTTTGAAATGGAGGAAGGAGAGCTCTATTTATAGTGAAAATAGGGCAATGGAGGGTCAAGATTGGAGGAGTTATCAAGGGTTGGGATTGAAAGTTATCAATCCATGTTTACAATTTTCACCAATGAAATGGTGACAATTGTCAACATAAGACTGCTTGAGAGGAGAGGTAGGAAGCATTAAATGCTTGAGGGGACATGATGGTTACCCCAGGGGGTTGGGTTAGGGTTAGGTTAATGGATATTCCTTTTATCCAAGGGATAAATGAATGTGCAAAGGTTAAAAGGATAACCATGGTCAAAGAAATAAATGCTTGATGAGACCCTTGGGTTAGATGAGGGTTAAGTTAGTCAAAAAGTCTCTAACCATGCAAGAGGGTTGAGTTAACCATTAATGGTTTGGAAGACTTTCAAGGTTAAGTTGTTGAAGACCTAAAGCCTTTAATGGTTTTCAAAGACTTTGAAGGTTTGGGAAGTGACTTCCCTTTGCTTAGGGATGTGACAATGATTAAGAAAGGATTAGGCTAATTAGAAGGAGTTAGAAGAATCTAGAAGGGATTTAGGCATGCAAGTGGATTTTGTAGGAGAATGCAAGTGGGAGGAATTTTGAGATTTTCAATTAAAATAAAATCATTTATTTCAATTAAATGGTGTAATTTGCATTTGGATAAATATTTAAATAAATATTAATTTATTTAAATGTGAATGTGAATTTTGGATTTAAATAAATCTTAATTTATTTACATGAAAAAAAGGAAGATAAAGCTTTAAATGCTTGAAGACTTTGAGGGAAACCATTAAAGGCTTAAGAAGACTCTAGAAAGAAGTCATTAAGTTTGAAGACTTTAAGGGAAACCATTAAAGGCTTAAGAAGACTCTAAAAGGAAGCCATTAAGTTTGAAGACTTTAAAGGAAACCATTAAAGGTTTCAAGTGGGTGAGGATAAATAGGATTTTAAATAAATAATTTATTTATTTAAAATAGTTGTGCAACTTGTATTTGTAGGAAAATACAAGTGGGTGGAGGATAAAGGATTAATTAAAATAAATTGCTTTATCTCAATTTGGTTGCAAGTTGGAGATTTAAATAAATTAGATTTATTTAATTTGGGTAAACTATTTAATTAAATGTAAATTTAATTAAAAGTAGAGAGAAGGGGTTTAATTAAATAAAATGATTTATTCAATTAAATGATATAAATGGCTTAAGTGAATTTAAATAAATAAATTGAATAATTTATTTAATTAAATAGAAGAATGTGGTGATTTAATTAAATTAGATTTAACTAAAATAGAGGAATGAGAATAAAATGAACATTAAATATTCATTTAGGAATATGGTCATTTTTATACGTCTACAATATCAAATATATTAATTTGAATTATCAACTTTCATAAAGAATACGTATTTCATTAATGAACTTGTTACAGTACTAACCTTATCTGATGATCAAATAAACCATTCTTCTGGAACCAACGCTCCATACCTTTCTTTGACTTATTTTGCCAAATAATTCATTTGAACAAGTGACAGGAACAATTTAGAGTAAATTTGTGGTATGAATTGATTAAACATTATCAAATTGTGCACTCTGACATTTTGTAAAAAGTGTCCAATCATGATTTTTGCATCCAAAATCAATGTTGAAAACTATCCAAATCATACCATGAGGTCATGGAAGTTGGCAATCATGTAGACATTTAACCCGAGATTACAATACAACTGATGGCTCTGAGGGATTCACTCTGAGCTTAAAAGTATTAATTTTCAAAATGGGATTCATAATTGAGTTTACCCTTGTGCAAGTTTCAGATATGCATAGATTGTATTTGGTTTAAACTCAAGAAAATTATCAAATGGATTGGTAGGGTTCCAAAACCTTGCACTGTGGTTTATTGTGATACAAACAATTATGTGGATCAATTGGTTTAGTCTAATTGTAATCCAAGTGTGAAATAATAATTTCAATAGAAAGCCACTTTGGTAGATCTTGCAATGTGTAAGTAATAAAATGAATAAATCACAAATGGAATTGACCTGGGAAAAATAGCAAATGAGGTCATAGGTCTCTAAAAATTGACACAGGAGTTCATTTTCATATAGAAAATTAAGGGGAACAATTGGATTAGAGTGAGTACTTACAGGGACCAAGTTATTAACTCTCAAAATTGGCTACTTGGAATAGTTTTGTGATTCAGACTAATATGCACCTAGATTTCGCTATTTGATAGAGGTATCAAATTTGATTCTGGGAAGCTCAATATGGATGATCATGCTTATTTATGGGTGGTAAACATAATTTTAAGGTCAAATTTCCCATTGGGATCAGGATTCATGGGTGCATTTTTGGGGGTGTTCACTAAATTATCTCATTTAGGAGACCCTAAATTTTTCCAAAATTTAGGGTTCCAACAGTAGTTATGGTTGAATGTCAAAGGTGTTGTTCTAAATTTTATCATTGGATGTCAAATGAGCCTTGAGTGACATGATGAAAGGCTAGAAATTATGTTTAAGAATTTGTACCATTTGTTCTCTCTTAGCACCTTACCTTCTAAAGTTTATGTTTACAAGTAGTTTGAAGATGTCTGATTATGTCAAAGGAATGAAAAGTGACTCATAGGTCCTGAAGAATGTACCATATTTCTCTGCATTTTAAGATATGGCTTCATGATTTGGAAATAAGATAGAGGAAGAGGTTTATGTTGAGCACCCAGCAAAGCTGAGAGGGGGGTGAATCAGTCTGAAACTTCAAAAAAAAAATTAATAAACTTATTCGATATCGACTCTTTAACCATAAACAAATCAAACAAAAACATGTGAACACTAGATATACATGGAAAACCCAAATAGGGAAAAACCACGATGAGAATCTAACACAATATGAATAACAATGTTTGCAATATTTTAGGCTTGTAGCCAAGGAGCACACCTAAAGGACTTGCAGAACAAAGGTGTACTACCTTATGAAAGATACCAAAGGACTTGTGCAATTGAAGAACAGTTCTTCAAGACAAGATGCAAACTATTGCAAAAGGACTCGTTGTCAATCAACAACGAATGAAATGGCTGAAGTGAAATTGAGATGGATTCTCTTGACTATGAAATTGTTCTTAAACATTAATCAAGTGACCAATAACATGGCAAACATCTCTGACGATCTTCGTTGTCACAACACTTTGTCTAGCAGAATATATCGGCTTCAAAGTTCTTCCCAAATTGACTTTTGCATCACCACACTCAAATATGATTGCAAATCATTTGCATACACTTCTCACACAATTCACTTCTCATCCATACTCAACTCATCCTTCCACACATCTTATATATGAGATACAACATTGAAATCTTAAACATGGGTCGACCAAGATAATATTACATAAAATAAGCCACCCAGACCAAAAATACTTAGATTGGGCCACTCCAAGAGAAAGAGGGAACCAAAACATATCATAATATATCATCTCATGAAAAATTCGACAATCTACATACACTAGCACATATTCCAAATAGCGCTATAAAACATAACATGTAGATACAATTAGTTCATTGGTCATATAATCACTTTCGATTCAAAATACTTCATGTGGATCTCCACAAACCAAAGTGAGACCCAAATAATCACCTCAACACATCTTCTAGCACATGTCCAAACCAAAAGAACATGATCCACTAAACCACAATGCAATTAACGTTATATTCGAAGGGCACCAAAAACATTCTTGACCACCCTAAATAAAGGATGACACAACCAACACCAAAAGAGTATTCAGACCAAATTCTATCTAGATAACCAAGGTCTGATAAAGCATATATGGACCAATATCCATCCGGATAACCAAATCAATAACAACCATACAAGCTCATGCTTCTAACAATTTAGTATGAATGTATCTTTTCGAATGTCCAAAAGTTAAGGGAGAAGTTTCAAGATTTCGTAGAGTAAATTTTTTGTATTCAATGGTAAAATAAGTGTAAATTGCATAATCAGATATCAAAGAGTGAATCACAACTCTATTCTAATTAATATTACTCCTAAATTACAATGGAATGATGCAAAATCAATTGAAATGAAAGAAAGATCTATCTAAAACTCCCTCAATTGATATAGCAAGGCTTCCATTTCTCTTCTCCATTATTGTTGATGTAGGTGGCTCTTAGGTACTGCACTTGATTTCCTGCATAATATGGACAACAATTTTGAAGACTGTGATTCTAGCTTGATTGAGAAAATGAGGTTAAATTTATAGATTTTCAACACAAAGGGGGTGAGAAATAGAACTCAAGTGTTGATTGATAGATAGCTGATTTAGATTGATTAGTTAACAGAGATGGTTGATTTGTTAACTCAATAGATTGGAGAGTGAACTAAATAGATTGGCTAGTAAACTCAATTGATTGATCAGTAGATTGAATTGACTAAAGAGATGACTGATTAGATGGATTGGTTAGAAAAAGGTGATTGAGAGTTAAAAAGGATGATTGATGAGTTAACTAAGTTAACTAATTAGATAACTGATTGGATCAATCAGTTTGATTTTGGCATGTGTTGTAGGATTTTGAAATTGAATTTGATTCTCATTTTCAATTTGGATTTGAATTTGGACTTTTGAATGCTGAAATGCACATGAAATTAATTGAAATTCAGATTTGGTGAAATGTGAATTTGGAGGAAATGAAAATAATTGGAATTAAGTGAAATTCAAATTTGGGAGAAAATGAAATGAAATTAGATGAAATTAATTGGAATTATAATTTGAGGATTTGGAGGAATTTAATTAATTAACTTAAATAATTTAAATGAAATTATTTAAACTTAGGAAATTGAATTAATTAAATAATAAAGATTATTTAACTAAGAAAAAAGTTGAATTAATTAAATAAATAATATTTAATTAATAATTGAGATAGGTTTAATTGATTAAATGATGAAATGATAGAAATTCGATAATTAGAAATGTTGGATGTGATGATCAAAAGAAATATTTAATTTAATCAAATAATTAAAGAGTTAGTTAATTAAATAGACGAATAATTAGTGTAAGATTAATGAGACATTTTTAGGTGTCTACATTTGCCCCTCTTTGACGCAATGTCAAAAGTACGTTGTTACAAAGAAAACAAAGTATGCCCTGGTGACACTTAGGGTATAAATATGCCCCCTCGAAAAAAGTGGTTGAAAAATTGTGGAATGAAGACCATTTTTTTGAAAATATGGTAGTAATCGATAATGTGCAGTTTGGTAAGGTTTTGATCTCGTTTGATATGTCTACAACTGCATTGAAGTTGCAGGGGTCCACGACCATTAGGGTGACGAAAACCCCTTCTTTGAGCTATAAATTGAAAATTGGTATTGATTTGAGCTCATTTGCACTCTTTTGCTTTGTAAGAAGTCCTTAAAGATATTAGTGCTTTCGGCATCCTTGGAGTGAGATGGCAGGTCACAGAGCAAGGCTGCATTTTTTCGAGCGAGTGCAGTCGTATCAGAGACCTCATGACACTGTTGGCATGGTGAGTTGTCATGATTTTTTGCTCATTTGTATTTGCTTTTTCCAATTTTTTCATCGATGTTTGATAGGTCCAATTTTATGCATTTCGCAATTGCATGTCAATTTTTTCGCATTTGATATTAATGATTCACATTTGCCTTTAATGTTTCACAATTGATCTTTTAGCTTGCAATTGAAGTTAATGATTCACATTTGTTGAAATCAGTTTGCATTTGAAAATTTTGATTCGCAGTTGTTGAAATCAGTTCACACTTGCTTGATTTAATTCGTACTTGTGAATATTATCTCGCACTTGGTTTAAGTATTTCGCAATTGAAACTTTAAATTGATAATTGATAATAATAGGCATTTATTCTTGGGTCTTGATGATGTGAATGATGTAACTAATTCATTTTTCTTTTCAAATGTAGGAGCGTTGTCCAGTATTGCTTGCTAGAAAGATAAGGCCAGATGGTCTTGATCTACATCATGAGTTGGACGCAAAGGATATCGCTTTGTTGCGAAGGGTTGGATTGTATCACATAGCACATTTCCCTGAGGTTATGGCCAACAGGGCCATGATTACTGCTTTGATTGAGCGGTGGCATTTAGAGACATGTTAATTTCATCTACTGACAGGTGAGGCGTCCATCACACTTGAGGATGTGTGGTGTATCTTACACATTCCGATATTTGGTAGAGTTACTTTTGATTGTCGTGATGGTGTATCTGCTTTGTGTACACTATTTGAGTGTTTGGAGGAGGATCTCCATATTTGTGGTCGTTACGAGATTCGTTAGGATGATTTTGATTATGATGATCTCACCATTGTTCTTGCTTGCACTGTTGTTGGATTATTGATTCCTGATAGACATACCCATGGTTTCCCTGTTGAATGGGGACGATTCATGCATGACATGATTATTGATAGACAGGTGTTTTTTTGGGGTCCCTATCTTCTTTCCACTTTATATCATCAGATGCATGGGATTGTTTCCTTGTGGCAGAAATCAATTGGATGTGGCATTACTTTTATCTAAACATGGGCTTGGGAGAACATAGCTATCTTTCATCCTGCGTTACATGTTGATTTAGAACCAGATCATCCATATGCTTATGGGTACACTATTGGTGTGAGACATAGGGCATCAGGTAACATCTTATACTGGCATCATCAAATTGATATCTTACAGTATTTCCCATGGATACCTTATCTTACTTACCTCGGTTGGGTTGATGATGCCCAACATTTTCCTTTTTGTCGACAATAGAGATATATTATTGGTCAAGATGTGGGTGGTCATAGGGTTGTTGATATGCATCTTCCTATCCATGTACTCTGACAATTCGAGAGGTACATGGTATTCTGGATGTGACAACTTATTTTGCTTGCCCACTCGAGAGGTTGGTGATTGGGGTGCTTGCGTGCAGCCTCATGTTCCTATTGCTAAGTTTGATGCTCTTTCTCCTGTTTAGTGGGGATGAAGAGTTGGTGTAGTGGATCCAGGGACCACAACATAGTATAGTGTATGGTGGATACAACATAATCCTATACCTTTGACAGATCCAATAGTTCTGATTGTTGCTCAGCAGATTAGACATGGTAGGGGTCCCAGGGGGAGAGGGAGAGGTGGAGGGAGAGATGGGGGGAGAGATGGAGGAGGTAGAGGTGGAGTAGGGAGAGGTGGAGGTGGGATAGATCTGATAGTAGCAGTTGTAGAGCAGGTAGAGAGTGGATAGGAGGATGTGGATATTAGTGGAGAGACTGCATCTATGAGAAGTTCTGATAGGATTGATAGTGAGGGCGATGAGTCAGCATCAGGCTCATCGAGCAGCAATGGGGATGAGGGTGGGAGAGTGGACATAATGTTTAGATGCCCTAGGCTACGGAGTTAGGAGGTGCGAAGAGTGGAGATGAGCAGGGATTGAGAGATCGGGTTAGGAGTTTAGAGGACTTGGTCGCTAATTTGCGGCAACAACGAATGGACAATAGAGATCAGTATCAATGAATGATGGAGGAGTTGACTAAAGAAAGGGATTGGATAGTCATTGAGAGAGATCGACTACAGAGGGAGAGGGATGAGGCAGTTAGGAGAGCTCAAATCACCATGGATGCATTTGATCAGTTATTTGGGTCAGTGACAAAGGCACGAAGCCAAACAGATAGATTTTTTGTTGTTGCATAGAAGGCTATTTACTATAGGCAGGCTTATGAGAGAGTCATTCCTGAGGGTCAGAGTGAGCCTAGTTTTAGTGCTTTCATGGGGAGAAGAACGAGTCAGTCTACCTCTCGACAGACTAGCAGTGGAGAAGTGATGGGTCCACCTAGGGCGTTGTCGAGACAGACTGGAGTTAGGCGAGATGCACCTACTAATAGAGGCAGCATAGGTTGAGAATTTTGATATTGATGTTGTATCATAGATACGATGTATTTTGACACATTTCTAAATGATATGCATTCTTGATGGGATATTTGATGATGGTCTAATGTTTCTTTATTATTTTTTATTCTTATGTGATGATGATTGCAATGTGAATGTGATATCATGCAGTGATGTGACGTACCTTTATCTTTCGATGTATAATGGTTGATGAAATTCTTACTATAATGCAATGGACTAATATTATGAAGTGATTTATATGAAAATGCAATGTGATGATGGTTTTTTTTTTGTGTGTCAAAATAGGTGTTGAAAATCTTTAATTTGGAAGAATTGTTAGTTGTTAGACGTAGAATAGATTAGAAATGATAAATCAATTGAATCAACTTTTATTTATTCCAGAAATATATATGATAGAAATGATTTGATAGAATTTTGATGAGAAAGTATTCATTTCTTTATTCATAGTGCAATACATTTTCATCATTGAGCCTTGTTATTTAACAATGGAGCTTATTACATGAGGGTATGAGGAACCAAGATGTATAGATATCTCATTGCAAAGAAACAAACATGTAGCAGACAAGGAATGAACCCTCCATTATGGGAATTAAGCTAGGGGTCGAGGTATGTGTGGCATTTACAAGTTGAATGCTCCTATCACAGACACCCATTAGAGCAACTACCCCAGAACTTCATTGGTTCAAACCACAAACAACAAACAAAGAAAAGGATCATGCCCATCATGGCTCCTCTAGTCACTTTTTGGACATCCTTGAGTAGCTAAAAGCAATGATCTTCACCAATTTGATAAAAAGAGTAAACCAAAATAGACAAAACTCAACAGTTGGACTAACTGTGCCTTTGCTTTGATATGTTTGATGTGATTTTGATAATGTCTGGTTTCATAAGTTGTGGAGCCCGTTTAAGACTAACCTGTTTGGTTTCGAGTGTACCGATTCTGTTTAAGACAAGATGTTGATCAAGTTAATAGTTTGATAGTGACTCGATAGATTAGACAGTTGATCAACTTGATTGCAAATGTTTTGACAAGATAGTTGTATCCTTTGTTTAACTTCGTGCGAAGTGTTTGTTGGATATTTGCCGGGGTGTTTGATTCTTGCGAGACAATTTATTGCAAGTTTTTGATGTTTTTCAATTTTTAATTTGTTTTCAAAGAGCTTTTCGATGTTTAGGGTTTTTGGCATTTTCTCAATGTTTTTGTTCTTTTTTTAGGATCGTATTTGAATGTTTTTGTTGTGATTTTGATATTTGAATGTTTTGGATTTGATTTTTTTTAGGATCGTATTTGAATGTTTTTGTTGTGATTTTGATATTTGAATGTTTTGGATTTGATTTTTTTTAGGATCGTATTTGAATGTTTTTGTTGTGATTTTGATATTTGAATGTTTTGGATTGATTTTTTTTCGGGAATTTTTATAATTTTTTAGAATTTTTTCAAGACTTTATCTGATTTTTAGAAATTTTTTAGGACTTTTATCTAATTTTTAGAATTTTTTCAAGACTTTTATGATTTTTAGCATTTTTTCAAGACTTCATCTGATTTTTAGAAAAAAATTCAGTTATGCCCCCATGTATGCAACCCTATATGATGATATGCAAAATGTATGTGGAGACAAAGAATTTTGACATGAGGTATACTAATGCAGTATGCAAGATGAAAATGCAGTTCCTATTTGAACAAGGATGATTGCGTGTTTCCTTCATTTCGACATGTACTGATTGAATTGAAGGTGTGAAATGTTTCAGAGATAGGAGTTCAATCCGTTCTCCTAAAATCTTAAACCATCCAACCTAATACACTATGTAACCAAGATTTATGAATGGAGGCATGGAAAACCTCTCCATCAATTCTTGAAACTTTGATCTTCTTTTGCCCATGTGTGTGCATTTGGATTCATTTTGACTCTTATAGCCATCAAAGACCCTTGGAATCCTATGTGACTAGCTCCGTGAGTTATTCTGACTTCAAAAGCATCTTGGATAGACCCTCGCTACCAACAAGTTTTTAGGGCTCCGAGAAGGTTATGCTCTGTAATCTCTTAAATATGGCTCCATTGCCAATAGGTGTCCATAGCCCTAATGGAGTTACTTGCATGTTCTCATAGTCAAGCTTTTATTGTCGCACTTGTATGCATGATATTTTGGTAATATATCATTATTTTTGTATTTTGCCTTGAGATGGATATTGGCATAGTATATTTTTTTCTCTTTTCTTTCTTTTCTTGCCTTGACTTGTAAGTAATGAAACCTACTTGGGTATGATAATTACCATGGCACTGAAGCAGAATATTGGATTTTTCACTAGCCACATGACCAACTAGGTATTTGTAATGACTTAGAGCATTGATTAGTGTGTGAGATATAGTAATTGATAGATTTTGGGTAACAAGACTTGATAGTGAAACCTCTACCCAACCAAGGATAAAGCTTAATCACAATGTGACATTGAATATGAATGACTAAAGATCTCCTAAAGACTTCATAAACAAGTATCTAGGAAATGAGACAACCTTCGTTCCTTTCAGTGCAGACGGGTGAATGACTCAAACAATCTCCTTGATTTATTGATGCCACTATATGAGAAAGCAATAATGATATGAAAATATATGTTGTGCAATGGTGATATGCAAGCAACTATGATGTACTCTGAAATGAACATCTTTTTAGGTTTATGTTGTTAACGGGATCAGGGAGTGGATCTCCCTCCATTGTTTGTAAATGATAAGCATCATTTCCGATTACTTTCATTATGACAAAAGGACCTAACCAGTTAGGCTCAAATTTTCTTGGTTTTTCATGTTCAACGAGATTCCTTTGATTTTCTTTAAGAACGATGTCTCCTATTTTGAAGCAGCGTGGGTTAACTATTTTGTTGTAGCTTCTTCTCATTCTATTTTGATACCCTTGTAAATGATTCAGAGCACTTTGTTGTTTTTCATCTAGGAATTCTAGTTCTTGCAAACATGCTACTCTATAGTCTTCTTCTAAGATAATATTTTTCAAAGAGACCCTCAATGATGGCAATTCTACCTCGATAGGAAAAATAGCTTCTGACCATAAACCAAAGAGAACAGTGTGGTACCAGTTGTTGTGCGGACACTAGTTAGATAGGCCCAGAGAGCCAAATTCAGTT
The DNA here is from genome assembly GCF_030272615.1 of Cryptomeria japonica. Lineage (NCBI taxonomy): Eukaryota > Viridiplantae > Streptophyta > Pinopsida > Cupressales > Cupressaceae > Cryptomeria > Cryptomeria japonica. The sequence goes on from NC_081411.1 coordinate 764,497,268, forward strand.
GGAGATGCCAATCTCATCCACTATCGTTGACAAATTTTTAAAAAAAATTAAAATAGTTTTGTTTGTTGCCTCAACTTTACCATTGCTTTGGGGATAGTAGGGTGTCGCAAAACATTATTGGATGTTAAATTGTTAGCAAAGTTTACTCACTTCTTGATTTTTGAAGGGTCATTCGTTATCAGTTACAATGCACATGGGTACTCCATATCTACAAATAATATAATTCAAAATGAATTTGGCTATTTGCTTTCTTGTTGTGAAGGTCATCGAGATTGCTTCAACCCATTTTGTGAAGTATTATGTAGTTGTGAGGATAAACTTATGTCCGTTGGAGGAGGTAGGGTTTATTTTCCCTACAAGATCTAATCCTCATTGTGAAAATGGCCATGGTGATGTTATTGGCTACAGATCTTGAGTAGGTGCATGGATCAAGTTCCCATGCTTTTGTCATTGCTTGCATCTTTGGACATACTTGTAAGAGTCCTTTTCCATTGTAGGCCAATAATAGCTTGTTCGCAATAGTGTTTTGGCTAGAGAAGGTCCAGAAGAATGTGCCCCACATATGCCATCATGAACTTCTTTCAGGGCGATTTGAGCCTCCTCAACATTAAGGCATCTGAGTAAGGTGTCATCTACACTTTTTTTGTACAAAGTGTTAGCAATAATTGAATTTTTTTGTTGGTCCTTACAACCAGAATGGCAACTAGGTGATAAAAACTCAATTCAAGGATTGGACATCCTTACTGAACAGCTAGCTTTCCTGTAGAAAAGTCTCATTTACTTATCAACCAGGGACATAAACTTGAAACGGGCCAACACAGTATGTGCACTAAGTTCATATTGCAACCATTCTATCCTACTGTGGGAAAGTAAATTCTCTAAAATAAATGCAAAAACATAATGAACTCATACTTAATCAGAACTCACAACTAAAAGTATCTTAAGCAACTGCTACCAAATGATAATGTTCTGGAAAGTGTATAGGAACTACTCTTCCCATTTTGGCTGCAGGAACAGTCAAATGTTGAAACAACAACTATTGCAAGATGGAAACTAACTAAAAAACACAAAGGGACTACTCACCAAGTGGGCCCCCTTGAGTGAGTATATCCAGAATTCTCAAACAACAACTGATAAGATCAAGATACCATTGATTTCTTTATTCCAGATTGACTACAAAAATACATGAGTCTAAAAGTTGGGTATTACAAATTCTATGGAAGTTTTGTGCCATCGAGAGGAGATAGAGACCTTTTATTTATATGAAAACTTATAACAGATTCATAACTAATCAGCACATATTCCAATGGAATAGGCAAACAGGTTTATTATACTAAAAGAATAAGTCAGCATTGGAAAATAGAACAACATTTGTCCTGCAACTGAGAAGATATAGCATGACTTGCTTCCTAGATCTAAGCTCCACTAAGAATAGTTATAAATGTCACGTAAACCATTTTGTTGAAGAAACAGTCAAGTGTCTTCGATCTTCTTCAATGCTACTTTTCTTTGATTGGGTCTACATCGTGGTGACATGCTTGATGTTCCTTTAAACTACCACTTAGTCTTTCCTTCTTCTTGGTCGACCCTACATCATGGTGTTAACATGCACAAAAAGCATGTGTATATACTAATGTTAACATGACATAAATTAAACCATACTTAAGATTGATTTAGGTATTTTGCATAGATAAACCATTTAGAAACCATTATATGAAAATCTTAAGTATCAGACAAATCAGTTCCAGAAGCACTTAAAAAGGCATTAACTAGGAGATTATCCTGATCCAAACATCATCTAAACACAAGACCTAGGCAGGAATACTATGACAAAAACCTATCAAAACTGAGCCATTATTTAGGCTCATCATCTCCCCCTAACCTAACTTCTTGTTGATCATCTAGAAACAAGAAAATTCTGAATAATGGCATTGATTTTGAAATTGCGAGGGGTAACCTGCCCAGAACCTCCTGTAGAGAAACTCTAGTAGACTCCTTTCATCTTTTCCAATCGCGTCCACCTAAAAAATGTGCGAGTAAATTCCCCTGCAATTTCCTCATTAAAATTAGTCAGCTTCATAAAATAATCTAGCCACCCACTATTATGGAATACTGGCTCACAATCTTGGTCTTGAAGAAAGATTTCATGAACTGCCAGTTCATGACGAACAGGTGGACCACCCATTGCAGCAATAATACTCTCAACTTACCAATGGCATAAAGTTGCCACTTCTACAACTGAAATATGCTTTATTTTGTCGGAACCAAACTATAATTCTAAAATAATTCAAGGCAGACAAAAGGACAGAGTACATAATATCACCTCAAACTAAAAATTTGAAAAATTTAAACTCAATTTGTGATGACATAAGAATTATCTACTAGAATAATTCACATCGTACTTCCCATTGTACTTCCTCCACCCAACCTAAGGTTTAACAGGTGTCCACACATGTGGAGGAGGACTGAAAAGGACACCATGAAAATATCATAATGATAGGAAATATGGTTTAATTATATGCATGTAATAAAAAATAAATACACATGAGCATACTTGACAACGTGTTATAATAACTGCAGCTAAAAAAATTATTATATAGGAAGTTGATCTGCTATGCACAGAAAGCAAGGTGGAAATGGAATATTTATTGCGCAGAAATGTACTTACACTAGATATGGAAGTATTTATTATGAGCATGCAACAAAGATTTAGGATGAAGACGTAATGGAAAAGTCATCGCCTATTGCTACAGGAATCTTAGGAGATTGAACTTTTATTCATAAGGTATTTGATGGTTGCATGATCAATATGCACAAAGATTTGATAACCAATGATATAGTGCCTGAACTTATTCAGGGCATAAATAACAGCTAACATTTCCTTTTCAGTGACAATAAAATTTAGCTCAGGTCCTTGCAAATTTTTGCTGATATAGTAAATTGCATTCTCCAAAACTCCTTGCTTCTACCCCAAAACTGCTCCAATTGCAAAATCTGATGCATCTGTGTGAATGTGAAAAGGAAGAGACCAATCAAGTCCTTTAAGCATAGGAGCCCGGGTTAAGGCTTTCTTAAGTTTAGAAAATGCCTCTTCACATGCTGGTGTCCATTCAAATGCAACATTTTGTATTAAGAGAGTATACATAGGTCCTGTCATCTTACCAAAGTCCTTGATAAATCTCTTGTAATACCCTGCATGGCCTAAAAAACTTCTTAAATCCTTTTGTTTTGTAGGGGGAGGAAGATTGAGTATTACCTCAATTTTGGCTAGATCAACTTGAATGCCTGACTGAGAAATACGATGCCCCAACACTATACCTTCTTGCATCATCATGAAGCATTTCTTACTATTGAGGGACAAATTATGATCCTCACACCACTGCAACACTTTAGAAATATTTTGCAATGCTTCTTCAAAAGTGGCCCCATAAGCAGTGAAATCATCCATCTAGATTTCCATACAATCATGGGAAATATCTGAGAATATATTGAGGACAGTCCTTTGAAAGGTTGCAAGAGCATTGCATACACCAAAAGGAAGGACTGAATAGGCATGCGTTCCCCAAGGGCAAGTGAAGGTGGTCTTTTCCTGGTCCTGGGGTGCTATTCTAATTTGATTATATCCACTAAACCCATCCAAAGATGAAAAGTATTGCTTGGCTACTAGAGAATATAACACTTGATCAATGAATGGAAGTGGGAAATGGTCTTTTTTAGTAGCAGTGTTGAGCTCCCTATAGTCCACACAAACTCTCCACTTTCCTCCTTTTTTAGGGACGATAACCAGGGGAGATACCCATTAACTGTCTGAAATAGGGTATATGAATCCTGCATTTAGTAACTTTTGTAATTCCTCCTTGACTATTTCCCTTAATGCAGGATTAATTCTTCGTTGAGGTTGTCTAACTGGTTTACAGTCCTCTTTGATATAAATTATGTGGGTACACAATGTAGGATTTAATCCCTTCATGTCATGATAATCCCATGCAAAAGTCTATATTTGGTTTTTGAGCAGTTCTATTAATGACAACCTTTGGTCTGTTGTGAGTTGACTATTGACATTCAAATTCCTTCCTGAAGCAACTTCTACTTGGGTGATTGACTCAACATTAGATGCTTTAGATATAGAAGAGGTTTGGATTTCATGTGGCAATAAGGTATGAAATATATCTGTGGTTGCAGAAAAATCCAAAGGACCTGTGGATGGGAGAAGAGTATGCAAAGGATTTGTTGGTATACCACATGATTGTTGAGCTGCCCCATAATGATTTTTTATGATGTTAGAGAGTACCTTGTCATCTTCTTGGAGTTCTATGAATGGTTCTTTAGTTAACATCATAATTTGTTGAACGATATTTAATTCCTCTGCTTCCTCTCCTATATCTGGCCATACTACTTGCTCTTGATCTAGTTGTGGTTGTGCTGGAGAATAAAGTGCTAGATTTTTGGTAGTTATACCATCTGAAATGGTCATGTCCCCTAATCTATAACCTATGTATGCATCAATTGTAACAAGCCAAGGTCTTCCCAAAATGATTGGATAGCCCCCCAATGTTTCCTTAGGAGAAAGTATTCTAAAATCAGCCAGATATTCCCAAGAATCTAGTGTGACAACAATATCTTCAACCATCCCATTAGGTCAGATAGTAGAACTATCAGCAAGCTACAGGACTGTTGGGGTAGATCTAAGACTATAATACTAAGTTGTTGCATGACATCCAAGGTATTTTTAATTTGTGTTCCATTAATAACTATCTTCACAACAGGACTACCTGGGTCTAGATATTTAGGGACAACAACTTTTCCTAACATAATATCAGCCAATTTCCCTACTACATGTATTGTTTTTGGGTCCTTTTTCTTGCATCCAGGTTTTTTTAAGCATGCCTCTTTAATAGCTTTTCCATATATGAGAATATCCTTAATAACTTGAAATAGTGGAATCTTTACACATATATGTTTTAATTGATCAATAAGATCAAAAGCTAAGTCATCTTGTTGCATAGACACTTCTACCTGTAATCTCTGAGAAAATGGAGGCGTTCTAACAAGTGTGCCTGAAATTTCAAATTGAGGTAACTGCTCAGAGTTTCTAGGTTGATCAAGTGTAATCTCCTCATATGGTAATTCTATTATAAATGGAGGAGATAGGGTAGGAAAAATTGTTCTGGACCGTAAGTGAATATCACTTATGTTCAAAGAATATTAAGGATACTGATTAGGATCGACTGAATAAACTTGTTGTTGTTGCTAAGGTATGTTGTTTGGATTTGGTAGAGGTTGTGTTAGCAGTTGAGTCATCTTAGGTAGAGTAGCATTGGGATTTGGTGGCATTAAAGCCTGTTGTTGGGACTGTTGTTGGGACTGTTGTTGTGGCTACAGGAAACTTGATGGTTGGTTTTCCCATTCCTGACCTCCCCTCCATTGTGGTGACTGTTTCCAGTTACCTTGAGGTGGCAACCAATTCCCTTATGGTTGTCGCCACTGAAAGGAAGGGCTATTGTAATTAGGGCAAGTTTTTTGAGAGCTATTCCAAGCCTAAGGAGTATAGTTTCAAAAATTTTAGGAATATGGGGGTTGCCAATGATTATTTTGTGCATTATAGTTCATATAAGGAGTAGAAAAAGACAATGGATCTTGTGGCATACCTTGTCTTGGAGGCCAAGGCCTTTGTTGTGCAACATAAAAGAGTTGTTCATCATCTCCATAGACTAGCTTGAAATCTAGAGGAATCTGCTGACTGTCAATATTAGCGAGGAGTTTACACTTGCAGTCTCTCTTCTTTTGCAGATAGTGAGGACAAAATTCAGTGAGCGTGGCCTCTGCTTCCTCATGCTTCTTCCTTGCTTGAAGTGTATCCAACTGAGTATCCATATTGTTAATAATATCATCTTTAGAGTCCTTTAACAAATGAGTTATCTCCATCCTTGAAACTGTTGTAGATGCCTTTGCAATTGAAGAACCAGGCCTATAGTGTCTTCCCTTCTTGGGTGAAGCTCTGGAATATTTTTGACAGATTTTTCTAATGTCATCCCATTGAACTTGAGTAATGTCTCCTCCTCCCATGAGGTCTAATGAGTCAACATAGTCTTCATTGATTCCCCTTGGAAAAATCAACTTCATGGATTCTTCACTCAAGGTGCTATGCTTGGATTTTCTGACACTAAGCAGAAACCTCTCCATATAATCTTCTAGACTCTCATCTTCTTTTTGTGTCATTCGGAAGATATCATCACCATGTCAGTCCATTCCCCTGAAATAATATTTGTACTTATCCAAGAAGTTTGTCTTCATTTCATCCCAAGTAGTGATTACATCTCTACCTAAACTCATAAACCATCTCAAAGCAGCTTCTTTCAGAGTAGCAAGGAACAACTTGAGTTTATGGGCATCAGTGGTATAGTCATAAATTCTACCAAGGATGTCAAATTCAAATAGAAAGGTATCTGGATATTTTGTGACCAATCCATAAAATTTTGGAAGAGAAGAGGCCGGTATATTCTTCATGTTTGCATTATCATGCTGGTCAGGAATAGGAAACTCAAATGTTGGGTTTGTAGGCGGAGGTGGAGGATTTGCTGCCATTGGTCCCTAATAAAGAACAAAAGTTAAGATGTTTTTCTCAGGGGGGTTCATTTAACAAGTTTAGGTCTCCCTCTGACAAATCAAAAACACCTCTATTTCTGACTCGCACAAAGGTTTCTGCAAAAGGATTTACTTCTAGTGCTTGATCTGATCTTATGTCACAAGTGGAATGTGGGGGAAGAAATATTCCTAATGCATCTCTTATTCTTCTATGCATATATATTAATGAAGGAATTCTAAGAGATAACTAAGAAATCTTTAAAACTAAAGGTTATGACAGGTTCTTAGTTTGGCACCATCCCCGGCAACGACGCCAAAAATGTTGGTCCTTACAACCAAAATGACAACTAGGTGACAAAAAATCAATTCAGGGATTAGACATCCTTATTCAACAGGTAGCTTTCCTATAGAAAAGGCTCATTTACTTATCAACCAGGGACGTAAACTTGAAATGGGCCAGTAGGGTATGTGCACTAAGTTCACATTGCAACCATTCTATCCTACTGCAGGAAAGGAAATTCTCTAAAATAAATGCAAAAACATAATGAGCTAATACTTAATCACAACTCACAACTGAAAGTAACTTAAGCAACTGCTACCAAATGATAATGTTCTAGCAAGCAGATAGGAACTAATTTGCCCACTGTGGCTGCAGGAATAATCACAAGATCCGTTTCCAGTGGCTGCAGGAATAGTCAAATGTCTAAACAACAACTATTGCAAGATTGGAACTAACTGAAAAACACAAAGGGACTTCTCACCAAGTGGGCCCCCTTGAGTGAGTATATCTATAATTCTCAAACAACAAATGATAAGCTCAAGATAACATTGATTTCTTTATTCTAGATTGACTGCAAAAATACATGAGTCTGAAAGTTGGGTATTACAAATTCTATAGTCATTATGTGTCCTCGAGAGGAGATAGAGACCTTTTATTTATATGGAAACTTATAACATATTCCTAACTGATCAACACATATTCCAATGGAATAGGCGAATAGGTTTATTATACTAAAAGAAGAAGTCAACACAGGAAAACATAACAACATCTGTCCTGCAGCTGAGAAGATATAGCATGACTTGCTTCCTAGATCTAAGCTCCACTAAGAACACTTATAAATGTCTCATAAACCATTCTGCTGAAGAAATGGTCAAGTGGCTTCAATTTTCTTCAATGCTTCTTTTCTTTGATTGGGTTTGCATCATGGTGGCATGCTTGATGTTCCTTAAAACTACCACTTAGTCTTTCCTTCTTCTTGGCCGACCCTGCATCATGATGTTAACGTGCACAAAAAGCATCTATATATACTAATTTTAACATGATATAAATTAAACCATACTTAAGATTGATTTAGATATTTTGCATAGATAAACCATTTAGAAACCATTATATGACAACCTTAAGTATCAAACAAATCAGTTCTAGAAGCACTTAAAAAGGCATTAACTAGGAGAGTACCTTGATCCAAACATCATCTAAACACAAGACCTAGGCAATAATACTATGACAAAAACCTATCAAAACAGAGCCATTATTTAGGCTCATCGGTTTTGACGATTGTCAGATGAGTACCTTCCTTTGATTTCGTGAAAGATCAGGAGGTATATATTGATCATGAAGGTATGCATATATATCTTTGTACCATGGGGACTCAGGTCCTATTATCATACATACATATTCAGTGGATGGTATTTCATAAGATGGGACAATGAATTGTTCCACTTGAAATTCAAAGTGAGTTCCATCATTTGGCATATCCAAGAGAGAACCTACCATTGCCATTGCATCTGTTGCCTTGTTTTGCGCCCTTGGTATCTGTTCAAATGTTACATTGGTGAAGTGTTGCTTGTATTCTTCAATCAATTGTTTGTACGGTGTTAAATTATAGTCTTTTATATTGTAATCATCATTGACTTGATTAATAATAAGCTATGAGTCTCCAAAGACTTGTAGGTCTATGCACTTCCATTGTAGTGTTGTGCATAGTCCTACCATCGGGGCTTCATATTCAACAATGTTATTGGTTCAAGGCAAGTTGATCCTGAATGATTTGGGAATCGAATCTCCTTGAGGAGTTATGAACAGAATTCCTGCTCCTGCTCCATGATTTGTATGTGAACCATCAAAGAATAATTTCCAGTTTGTTGTGCTGATAGTGCAAATACTAATTTATTTGGAAAATCTATCACCATTGGATGATTGTCTTGTAGGGGTGCTTCTGCAAGTTGATATGTTATGATTTGTCCTTTTATGGCTTTTCTATTGACATATTCAATGTTGAATTCACTAAGTATCATAACCCACCTTGCAAGTCTTTCGGTTAGTGCTGCTCTATTCATCAGGTACTTGAGTGGATCAAATTGTGCAATGAGTTGGACTTTATGACTCAACATATTGTGTCTCAGTTTTTGTGATGCAAAAATTACTACGAAAAATGCTCTTTATATTGGTGTGTAGTTGAGTTCATATCCAATGAGTGTTATATTGATGTAGTAGACAACTATCTCTTTTCATTGTTCATCATGTTGTGCAAGGAGAGCGTCTAAGGAGGAGTTTTTTGCAGCTATATATAGGAGTAATGGTTTCCCATGCACGGGTGGAACCAAGATCGGTGAGGACAAAAGATATTCTTTCAGTGTCTCTAATGCCTATTGGCATTGTTGTGTCCATTTGAATGTGACACATTTCTTTAAAAGATGTTGAAATGGTTGGCACTTTTCTGCCAATTGGGCAATGAAATGCCTTATGGACTATAATCTGCCTTGCAGACTTCTCAGTTGCTTGAGCATAGTAGGTGATGGCATATCTAAAATAGCTTTCACTTTCTCTGGATCTATGTCAATGTCGCGATTGGATACAATGAAGCCCAAGAGTTTTCTGAATGTTACTCTAAAGACACATTTTTTTGGATTTAGTCTTACATTGTATTGCTCAAGTCTATCAAAGATCTTAGCCAATATGTCTAGATGACTATCCTTTGTGATGGATTTTTCTAGCAAGTCATCTACATAGTCCTCCATGATTTTGTGTATCAAGTCATGGAATAAGGTGGTCATTGCCCTTTGATAAGTGGCGTCTACATTTTTAAGGTCGAACAACATCACATTCCAGCAATATGTTGCCCATGGAAAAGTGAATGTTGTTTTAGGTTGGTCTTCTGGTGCAATTTTGATTTGATTATAACTAGAAAAACCATCCATGAATGATAGCATTTCATTTCCAGTTGTTAAGTCCACTATCATGTCTATGTTAGGGAGTGGAAAGTCATCTTTTGGGCAAGCCTTTTTGAGATCTCTGAAGTCAGTGCTGATCCTGATACCTCTAGTATGCTTGGATACTGGGACTAGATTTGAAATCCATTCAACATAGTCTATGGGTCTAATGAAACCCACATCTAACATTTTTTGTAGCTCAATTTTGACTAACAAGGCTATGTGAGGGTGCATCTTCCTGAGCTTCTGCTTATATGATTTTACTCCTGGAAGCAATGGAAAATGATGTAAGACCAATTTAGGATCTAATCCAGGCATATTTGCATAAGACCATGCAAAATTGATTGATCTTTGCTTAAAGAATTGGATAAATTTCTCTTTTTCTATTGGATTTAGGGATTTTGTTAGGTGAATGTTACAAACTTTCTCTTAGCATCACCGATGTTGATTTTCTCAATTTCTTCTACCAATAATGTTGAATGTTCTTTATCAAAAGGTAGAGCATCCATTATATTATGAGGAATGTTTTCTACTTCATTATTATTGTCTTTATTAGGAGAAGAGCTTGCTTCTCTAAAATATGTCATTCTGTCTAGATCTATTGCAAAGCTAGCCTTGTGATCATCGTAAGGGATTATGTCCCTTGCACCCAAGAATTTAGCTATAGCTTCATCATTTAGAAACCAATCTAATTATGGCTTTCCTTTTTGCCCCCAGTCAATCAAATATGGATGTATAAGGGGGTCAGTCTGTGTTCCCTATTGTCGTAGAAGATCCTGATACCATGCATACTTGGTTATGACCTGATATGTCCTCATCATAAATTGGTGGTGGGTTGTCTTCATTATCAGATAGGAATTCATAGTCATGAGAATATGTGACACTTTCTATGTATGTTTCACTTTCTGATTTTGTGTCACTCATCTGCTCTTGTTCTTGTAACTAAGTTTGTTGCAGATTAGTGGATCTTATTTGTATTGTGGATACCCTTCTTAAGCCAGGTATCAGTCTTTGTAGTCTTTCTTCATCTGACTCAAATGGAGGAGTTGGAGTTGTTTCCCTTGGCAAAAGTATTGACAACAACCAAGGATTTGTCTCATTTGCTTGTGTTAAGCCTATATCTACTACCATATTTGCTTGTGTCGATGTTTTAGGTATTGTACTACTAGATGACTCTGTGCTAGTTTCTTGTAGAAGTTTCCTCATGTCTTCACCATCTGATTCCATAATAGGAGATGTTGGTGCTCTCCTTCTATTATGAGATGAAGAGGAATATACTCTTGTTGATGATTGATTCAGAGGTATGTATTCTGAGGGTAACCTAGGCTTGTTCAGTATATATAATGTACGTTGCCTGGCTTCTATTATTTGTGGTACATGTTTATATCCCAAGCCTTGATTCTTTGGGTTTTCATGTGGAAAATAGGTTCTAATCTTCCTTGATTTTGTAGTCCCAATCATGTTGTACCATCATACCCGTGTTTTTGTAATATCTAGAAGTTGTTGCCATATTGATGTAGAGGTAACCTGGGTACTGTCATGTCATCTTCTTCTCTGTATATCTAGTGATTGGCATCTTTATTTAGAGATTCTTCTTGTAAGTCTCCCCATCTAATGAAAGAGCATGAATATGAGTACTTCACTATCTCTTTTCCTTTATCTTGCTTCATTGTTGTGTTCTGAGGCTTCCCAAAAGACCTGGGAGAAAAAGATGATTGTTTACCATTTGAGGTACTCGAAATAGAATATTCTCCACAACCAACTTCCTTAATCTGCAAAGAAGATGTGGTTGGTGTATTTTTCTTTGTTTCTCTAATTGATAATGATTCTATTTGTAAGTGAAGTGGGGCTTCCTGATTGTTTGTGCTTTCCCTTAAATCATTATAGTGTTGAAAAGGGTTTGGGTCACCATGGACAATGATCTCTATGCCATTGTATGGTAACTTCACACATTGGTGAAAAGTTGATGGTACTGCTTGCATGGTATGTATCCATGGGCGACCTAATAGCATATTGTACCCCAATTCTCTGTCTAGGACTTGAAAGGTGATGTTTGTTGTAACTGGTCCCACTTGTACTCGTAAAGTCACCACACCCTTAGAGGGGCGTTCCTCATCATCATAGGCTTTGATATTGATTATCTTGGTAGAATCAATATAATGTTCAGAATATCCCAAAGCTTTGATCAAATGTAGAGTGCATATGTTAAGGCCAACTCCACCATCTATAACCACTCTTTGAACCTTCTTTCGGTGAACCAAAGCTTCTAAGTGCAAGGGATCATCATGCATGGGTCGGTCTATAGGTACATCTTGTTCAGTGAATGTGACCTTTAAAGCTGCCAAGTTTCCAACCATGGATTGGAATGTGTTCTCATCAATGTCTCTAGAAACAACTGAATCTTGTAAGGCTTTGTCCAGGACTTCCTTATGAGCCAGCGAGATGTGCAATAATTCAAATAATGAAATTTGGGCTGGAGTTCACTTCAACTGATCCACCATATTGTAGTTGCTAGTTATTGAAGGGGGATTTGAAGGAACCCCTTGTAATGTGACCTTTGATCTTCTAGTGATAACAACACAATCTTTGTTTTTAAGATTCACTGTGATTGTAGCCACCATTTCATCTCCTGCACTTAGTGTGTTTATGGCATAGTTAAATGCGACATTGGTATAGTTGGCAGTATTGTTTTGTGCATTAGAAATAGCAACCTTTCCTTTGTCATGTTTGACGAAAGGATCCTTAAAAATGGTATGATCTGTGTTTGGTGCCTTATTGGTATCCACAATAATGTCACCTTGATCAATGAGATCTTGGATGAGGTTTTACAATTTGTAGCAACTTGTTGTCTTGTGACCCTTATTGTGGTGATACTCACATAAATCATTGTCATTCCACCAAGAGGGATTTAATGGACCTGGTTTATATGGCCTAGCTTCTGATAAAGTTATGGCATTGCTCTGCATCATTTTTTTGAGTTTTGATTCAATAGGTTCACCAAGGAGTGTAAAGTTTCTTCTAGGTGCACCTATCCTTGGTGGCCTTGATTTGTTTGACTGTAGTGCATTGGTGTTGTTTGTCTGAGACTGGTTCTTATTGGAAAAATTGGATGGTCGTTGTAGAGATATTGTTGGTTGAGCTCTGTTTACAACATGTGCATCAACAACTCCATCATTTGTGACATTTTTGTTCCTAGGCCAAAATTTTGGCCTTTCATTGTTTGTACTAGTGGTCGGTCCACTATCCTTGTGGTGTTTCAATATCCCTTGTTCTAACAAGCCTCTCTCATACTTGATGCCTTTTTCTATTATGTCTTTAAAGTTGTTTAGGCATTGCATTTTCAATGGATACTTAATTAGAGGCATGAGATTTTCATTGAAAATGTGTACTTGCTCAGCTTCAGGGATGTGACTAAGACATTTGTGGTATAGGCCCATCCATCTTTGCAAGAACATGGTGAAAGTTTCACCTTCTTTTTTCTTTGTTGCACATAAATCCATTAAGGTAATTGGATTATCTATGTTGAATGCAAAGTTTGATATGAATAACTCAGCCAATTCTCCCCATGAAGTAATTTTGGGTGGAAGGTGTGAAAACCATTCCAATGTTGTCCCTCCAAGACTTTTGGAAAATAGCCTCATTAAGTATATATCATCATGGGCTACTTCAATACATGTCGTGAAGAATTCTCTGACATGATCTCGAGGATCACCTTTCCCTCTATACTTGTCGAACTTTGGATTTTCAAAATGATGGGGAAATGATGACATGTATAACTTTCTGTCAAAAAGGATATGGATGGAGGTCCTCTATTGTGTTGGGATCTTTGTTTGGGTCAATGGTGTATTGACTTGATGAGTGTTTCCCACAAAAGGGATAGTATTGGAGTACCTTTGAGCTTGTTGAAATGTAGACTGACCATGTAATTGTGTACCATAAGTTCCACTAGGTGCTGTAAAATTTGCAAATTGTGGACTGACATTTGGTTGAGATGAGCTAGTTGTCCCTTGATTCACATTCTAGCTACTATAGGTGGAACCAACTCAAACTGAGAGTTGAGTTATATTTTCCAAAGTAGCGTTGTGAGTCATTGTATCTTGCATTGTCACGCTAGGTTTTGTCAGAGATGTAACATTGGTACTTGTTGATGCCACTGTTGACTGTGTTGAGATTGTAGCCATATGGGTGCTTTGAGATATACCTTGTGTTGATGTAGCAACTGTTGCTTGAGTTTGTGTTTCAATAGGCATTTGAGGTACATTTTGATTCAATGTCACACCTTGCAATAATATCGCTGAAATGTCTACCCCTAGAGGTAACTTGGCCCCATTTTGGACTAAGAGAATGAGATATTTGTCTCTATCATTATTGATGAAAGCGTTGAGAATCATAAGCATCGCAGGATCTTGTTGGGTAACTTCCAATTCTTCTTTTGTCTAATTATGTTGTATTTCATCAATGGAAGGCATCCTATTTGTGTTTGTTGATAATGTTGTGAGTGTTTGACCCTGTGTTTATTGTTGTGTGGATAGATCCATATTTCATGTGAGGTTAACCAAAGAGTCATTGTTAGGATCCATCTGGTGTTTTGCCTTTTGAGCATGCGTTAATGACATGAATGTTATTCCAAAATTGTCTTGACTCTCTAAGATGCAGATGCAAGAATAAATTAAATGCAGCTAAGTATGCTTCTATGACTTCCTAAAGACTAAAGTGCAGACAATGCAATCTATGAATGATGACTTGCTATCGAGGATTCTAAAATTTGAACACAAGATTTTCAGCGTATTGCCGAAAAGCTTCTAATTTTGCCTCTTCTATGATTTGATTTTCAAGGTCTATGTCTATTTTTACTGACTTCTGAACTTCATCATTTATGACAACTTGGACTATGTCGTATTGGTCTTGATCAACTATTAATTCCCCAGCAAGGATATTTAAACCATCAATTATTTTTAATTGAACATTGTTTGGCCCAAGATCGGGTTTCTCAAATGGGAATTTATCATTTCCTTTTAGACCCATACGTTGAAGACTACAATGTAGACTATGTAGACCCTAGGAATGATTGACACTCTACTTTTTTGAAGAATATTAAGAAGGATCAGAAATGTTGCTATGGTCTTTTCTACCAATTGTCTAATGGCTTCTTTCTGAGCTACTCTTTGTATCTTTTTCCTTAGTTTCTCATCAAGATGAATAGACTTCCAGATTTCATCATCTGACAGCCTCAACTGTGTCATATTGGGCATGATTGACTCTTACTTCCCAAGCAAGGTTATCCAAACCATCAATTATTACTAATTGGTCATTGTTTGGCCCAAGTTTGGGTTGTTCGAATGGAAATTCATCGTATCCTCTAATACCCATGGACTTAGCTATGATTCCTATACTCTAATGCAACACTAAATTTTAAACAAGTGAATGGAAACTTGATTGAGGACTACTCTTTGAAGTGAAATGACTTGTGCAAGGACTTTGTGTGATGATTCTAATGGGACTTCTACATGAATTGAATGCCTAGGACCTAAGATCACTTGAAAGTAACATGTATATCATCTTTGAATGTGTGCAAAGGTTTGTATCTGACGTTGATCTTGATGTTGACACTTAACTTTGTTGAGGTTTGTTTGATCTTGTTGAACACTGAAACTTTGTTAAGGTTTTGATTGATCTTGTTGAACACTAAAACTTGACTTTGTTGAGGTTTTGATTTGTTTCCTACAATGTTTGAATTTGATGAAGTGTAGCAAAGGACACAATAGTCACACCAAATGAATAAAACCATGAAAAGAACAATTATTTAAGCAATTTTTTCAAATTCCCGTGAATGTTGGGATCTTTCTCAAGATCTCATTTTGTTTTCGATATATTTGGGGCAATTCGATATCACATCAAAACTGACTCTCCTAAGGTCAAAAGGTCACAAGTATTACCACATCCCACATCTTGATACGCCATCAACTCAAACAACCCTGCCACACCCTAGGGTACGCTCATTTTTTTGCATTTTTCAGAAATTAAACCAAAGAAGATTGCTCTTCAATTGGCCCGTTATCTTAGGAGATATATGGTGAGTGCCTTGGGGATAGATTCTTCCCCACCCTTGCACTGTGATAAAAGAAGTGTTGGGTTACTGACTCAGTTGGGCTTCTAATTTCTATGGTGTTTAGACAAGGTTTTGTTTGAGTAGTCACAGTCAGCGGCATTTTACACTCCGTTGAGGGAGGTCTCCCAGTCTGTAGAGGTTACGCTCTACAGATTTTAACATACTATATAGGCACTGAGGGAGGCATAACACCGTTGTGACAACATGTAACAATTGTCGCGTATGATTTTCATCACATGCACATTTATTTAGAGTGGCTTGGATTACTTGGCTTTAGTCATTGCCACTTAGGTCATTCCCCTCTCACCAGCCTTAATGGCGCCCTAAGGGCAACTCGGGAGGGCAGGCCTTCTAAAGGATTTAATTGCAAGAAATAAATGAAAGCATGAAAGA
The DNA here is from genome assembly GCF_030272615.1 of Cryptomeria japonica. Classification (NCBI taxonomy): domain Eukaryota; kingdom Viridiplantae; phylum Streptophyta; class Pinopsida; order Cupressales; family Cupressaceae; genus Cryptomeria; species Cryptomeria japonica. Next base: position 764,513,568 of record NC_081411.1, read on the forward strand.
AGAGAGTCTAGATTTTTTATCACCCATTGAAGGGGAGATCATAATACCTATCCCTTCGAAAACACGTAAAATAAGGGTTCTTTTTAACCTTTTATTGCAATGATTTTCTAATCTATTTGGAGATGTTGCTCCAAAAAAGCATGGGGTTCAATTTTAACTTTCATCACAATTGTGAAAAAGAAGACAAGTTTGTTTGTGGTTTATTTTATTAGCACCAAACTGAAGTGTTTCTAAGATACCCCTACGGAAAATGATGTTAGTAAGCACATGGTGGGCTATCTAGCCTAATTTTCCAATTACAAAGCTCTGTCTTTTTACACATAAATAAATTCTAATAAAAACCAGAACTGAACTAAAACAGAACGAGAAAAATCTAATCTAACAATTGCAACTTACCTACTGAGCAAATGCAAATTGATGTCAGATCAATTGCGAATTGATATACCATCAATTGTGAATTATTAATTAAGCAATTGCAATGTGATGTCTGATCAATTGCTAATCAGTAATTTTTTTATTTTTTTTAAGAAACAACAGAAAAAGATAGAAGATAGAAGGATTATTCTGCAATGATATTATCCCACACCACTCGAGCCATCACATCAATGTCATCGTAAAATTTGTACTTGGCTAAGAAACGGTGGATATTTCTGTGATATTGAGCAATCTCCTCTTTTTCTTCGATTTCACGAAGCTCCCTTTCTACCTTTAAGAGCCTTTGATACATCCTTTGTTGTCTCCTATGCTGTTTTGCCTTCCTTGCACCTAAAATTCAAAATCTCACCTTTCTTGCCATTGAATTAGATATAATTTATATGTAGAAATTAAAATTTCCAGAATTTAATGAAATTTCTAGGTTAGGTGCGCAAGACTACAAAATGACAAAATGACATAAGACAAAATAATTTTGCAAATTCCTAAGGCCATTGCGAACTGTTTTTGCAATTGCGGTGCAGGAACTGATCAATTGCAGTGTAATATGTTATCAATTGCGGTGTAATAATGTCAAATGCGAATTTCTGCATAAGCAATTGCGGTATCAGGATCTCCTTTTGAGTACGGACCTGCAAAATCAATTTAAATAGACAATTGAAGTTAGCATGTTTTCACGTCGGGTTCACCAAATGTATTCAAGGGTAAAATAAGTGTGAATTGTATAATCAGATATCAAAGAGCGAATCACAACTATAGTCTAATTAATATTACTCCTAAATTACAATGGAATGATGCAAAATCAATTGAAATGAAAGAAAGATCTATCTAAAACACCCTCAATTGACATAGTAAGGCTTCCCTTGCTCTTCTCCATTATTGTTGATGTAGGTGGCCCTCAAGTATTACATTTGATGTCCTGCATAAGATGGACAACAATTTTGAAGATTATGATTCTAGCTTGATTGAGAAAATGAGGTTGAATTTATAGATTTTCAACACAAAGGGGGTGAGAAATAGAAATCAAGTGTTGATTGATAGATAATTGGTTTAGATTGACCAGTTAACAGAGTTGGTTGATTTGTTAACTCAGTAGATTGGAGAGGGAACTAAATAGATTGGCTAGTAAACTCAATCGATTGATCACTAGACTGAATTGACTAGGGAGATGACTGATTAAATGGATTAGTCAAAAAAAGGTGATTGAGAGTTAAAAAGGATGATTGATGAGTTAACTGAGCTAAATGATTAGATAACTGATTTGATCAATCAGTTTTGATTTTAGCACGTGTTGTAGGATTTTGAAATTGAATTTGATTCTCATTTTCAATTTGGATTTGAATTTGGACTTTCGAATGCTGAAATGCACATGAAATTAAGAGAAATTAAGATTTGGTGAAATTTAAATTTGGAGGAAATAAAATTAATTGGAATTAAGTGAAATTCGAATTTGGGAGAAAATGAAATGAAATGAGATGAAATTAACTGGAATTATAATTTGGGGATTTGGAGGAATTTAATTAATTAACTTAAATAATTTAAATAAAATTATTTAAACTTAGGAAATTGAATTAATTAAATAATAAAGATTATAAAACTAAGGAAAAAGTCACGATTAATTAAATAAATAATATTTAATTAATAATTGAGATAGGGTTAATTGATTAAATGATGAAATCATAGAAATTCGATAATTAGAAATGTTTAATGTGATGATCAGAAGAAATATTTAATTTAATCAAATAATTAAAGAATTACTTAATTAAATAGATGAATAATTAGTGTAAGATTAATGAGACATTTTTAGGTGTCTACAGTTGGTACTGATGTTTAAACACAATACATCATAAGACTGCTATGTACTTCTCTTCATTTCAATAGTTCTTGCGGTTTGGGGGGCTTGTTTACTTTGACCATATACTATCTCATCACAAGTTTTAGGTGTTCAAGTGTATTGCATGTATGAGTCTAATTGTTATATCTCAAGCCTATATTGTTTGGTTTATAAGTGTTGATGGGTTTCAATATCTGTTTGTTTGTGTTAACTCAATTGATCATGAGAGTGTGAAAGGATGGAATAGGAGTGATGTTGAAATTCATATGATGCTTATGTGTGATCTACATTGTGGTTCATGGTCTTTCCAGTACTATTTGTTGATTAGAGTATTTGGATGAAAGAGTTTCTTCTAAGTTGACCTGGGATATTTGTGTCAATTCTTGAATAGTTGCACTTGCATAGAGATGTGTGCCAAAGTAAGTTTGGTTTTTCTTATCTCTTTCCTTCATCCATAATTATTTCCCTTCTACCATGAAAGTGTTTGGGGTCAATCTCTTTGGGTAATGCACACTTCATGCCCACATGTTTCATCTTAGTCGACTTAGAGAGATTTTGTTGATGCTTATGGAGGATATAAATGGAAGATCAAACCTTTATCAATGGGGTGTGAGTATGTGACATGGAGAAGAAGTGCTTAATGCACACTGGAGGTAGTGAACCAAAGGTAACTACATTTGAATGAGCCAAGAAGTGTGTTGGAAGTAGCGAGAAAAAAGCAACTCATATTATCAGATATATTTTTTTACAATGGGCATTTATAAATTGGTCATGTAATTCTAAGGTTATAGCCTCCTTTTCTAAGTGTTATAATTCTTAGGGAGTAGTGAACTTCCTTTGGTTGTAGCCATAAAACTATGTTTTAGGGAGTTGGAGCTTCCTTTGGGTTGTAGCCCATAAAACCTAATGTAATCTTATTTTAATTTGCGAGGTTCAATTTGGATAGTAGCTCCAAGAAATTTGCTCACTGTGGTCTTTACCTTGTTTGATTTTCCACATAAATCTGGTGTCTCTTTGTACAATTGTGATATTTTGCTTCCTTGTTGCTATTTTATTTTAAGTAAGGGTGTAAATTTATGTTGAAGGGTTTGAACTATATTTGAATATTGATTCAACCTCCCCTTAAATATTCTGGTGTGTCTAATAATTGGTATTAGAGAAAGTTCCGTGGAAGAAGCTTAACAACTTGAGGAATATTCGAGACAATACAAGAAGGATTTCATTTATACAAGGTATCTCAATTTAATGGAATAAATTATACTTTTTGGCAGGTAAGGATAGAATCCTATCTGGCCTCATTAGGATTTGATGTTTGGAAATATGTTGAGAATGGTTATACTATTCCCTATACTCCTCTAACTAATCAGACTAAGATCAAGGCATATAAAATAGTGCTAAAGTAGAGAATTTTATTTTGAGTGGATTAGTTTTTTTTGAACTTGTAAAGGTGATGCACAACTAAAGATGTTTAGGAAACTATTAGTAGCATTTATGATGGAGATACTAAAGTGAAGAAGCTAAGCTACCTAAAGGATGTCAGAAGATGAGGATATTGCTAGCTATTTCCTTTGAGTCGATGAAGTCATCAATGCTATTAGAGGTCTTTGTGAGGAACTAAAAGAACTGTTTGTGGTACAAAAGGCACTCAAGTATCTTCCCAAAGCTTATAGTCCTAAAGTATCTTCTATTAGGGAAACTATGGATTTAAATAACTTTTCAATGGGTCAACTGTTTGCTACTCAAACTACTTTTGAAATGGGAGAGTTTGACAAGGAAGTTCCAAAGAAGGAAGCAACCTTCAAAGCCGGTAAGAAGGAGAAGAATGAAGCATCTAATAATAGCAATGGTTTTGATGAATAAGAATATTTTTTCTTAAGAAAGTTGAAGAAGGATATTGGTAAATAAAAATGTAATTTACCTTTCGAATGTTTTAACTATGAAAAAATTGGTCATTATGCTTCTAAATGTCCTTTTAAAGAATTATACAATAGCAACAAGAATCCCAAAAGAAACAATTTCAAAAGAAGTCTCTATTCCAAAGAGAATTGCTACTCTTTAGATGATGAGGAACTCAGTGCTCCAGATAATGATAGAGAAGAAACTCTTATTATGGTCCTGAATGTTGGAAATAATGTTGTTGATATTGAAAAATGTGTGAAGAAGATTGTTCTTAAATACTTTTAACCTCCTAAGATTTCTTGCACTTCGAAGACTAATAATAATGCTAAAAAGTCTTTGATTATGTAGACTATCTTTCATGCAAAAGAAGAGACAAACTCCTAGGTGATTGATAATGGTTGTTCTAACCACATGATAGGTGATAGGAGTAAGTTCATCAATCTTGAGAAATGGAATGGAGGATCAATAAAATTTGGGGATTGCACTGCTACACTGACTTGTGGAAAGGGCACAATAAGTATTGTTGGAAAGAACAAGACAAAAGATGTTCTCTATGTTAAGCGTCTCAGGCACAATCTTCTTAATGTAAGCCAAATGTGCACCAAATGTTACAATCTTAGATTTCATGATAAAAGGATGTAAAATTAGGAAGGTAAGGTCTAGAAGATTGGTGGAAAAAGAAATCGAGACTAAAGGCAATGTATACAACCTAAAGGAGGGTAATGGAAGAAATTGTCTTTTAGGACAAACAAGTGAATGTTGGTTGTGACACATTAGCTTTAATAATATTGTGAAGATTATCTCTACACACGTAGTAAGGGATATGCCAAATATTGTCAATCTTGCAAACACCTTGTGTAAATAATGTCAGATTGGGAAGCAAACAAAGACAGGATTCAATCTACCAAGTATTTTTCTTCTACAAAACCATGGAAAATGATTCATACTAATTTGTGCAAACCCACTAGAAAAAAAGAGCCTTCAAGGTGAAAGGTATTTCATGTTACTCATTGATTACTTGGGTTACATTCCTAAAAGAAATATTAGAGGCTTTTAGTATGTTTAAGATTTTACAATCATTGGTTGAAAATAAAATGAACGATAAAATAAAGTGTTTAAGATATTATAGAGGATTTGACTTCAGTTCAAATGAATTTGATTTTTTTGTGAAGAATATGGAGTAAAGAGGCATCTATTTTCTCCTAGAACTCCTCAACAAAAATGAGTAGTAGAAAGAAAGAATAGATTTATTCAAGAGATGAAAAAAACAATGTTGAAAGAAGCAAATATGCCTGATATGTATTGGAAAGAAGCAATCCATATTGCACTACATATTTGAATAGAGGACAACTAAGGGTGAATAGTGAAAATACTCCTTATGAGCTATGAAATGGAAGACCAACAACTATCAAGTACTTCAAAGTTTTTGGTAGAAATGTTATATCAGAAGAGATAAAGAAGATTTAGGAAAGTTTGACTCTATATTTGATGAAGGAATCATTCTTGGTTACTCAACTAGGAACAAAGCTTACAAGTGCTATAGTAAAAGATTGAGAAAGATAGTTGAAAGTGCAAATGTCAAATTTGATGAAGAATTCATCAAAAAACAAGTGAACTAGAAGGATATGAATCAAATGAACCTCCATGCACTAAAAAAAGAGGCAACTGAAGAAAAGGAAGAAACACTAGAGAAGATCCCTAAAAATATTTCCAAATATGTTAAGAAGAATCACTTAGAGACCAAATAATTGGAGACAAATATGAAGGAGTGCAGACTAGAAGAAGAGTTGCAAATATGAATGAACAAGTGATTTTCTTTTTACTGTTGAAAAGATAAAACTAAGAGCTATTAATGATGCCAGCAAGGCTGAAAGTTGGATACAAGCAATGGAAGAAGAATTAAAGCAGATTAAGAAAAAATAGACTTGGGAATCAGTACCACGACCTACAGACAATAATGTAATGGGAATAAAATGGGTGTTTAGAAGCAAACTTAATGAAGATGGAGAAGTTGTAAGAAACAAATCAAGGTTGGTGTGTAAAGGCTATTCTTAAGTGGAAGGAATTTATTTTGAAGAGATTTTTACTCTGATGGAAAGAATGGAAGCAATCAAAATGTTTCTTGATTTTATTGTTCATAATAAATTCAAAGTATTTAGATGGATGTTAACTCTGCTTTCTTAAATGGTGACTTAGAAGAAGTCTACATTGACTAACCTAATGTATTTTAACTAACAAGAGACCCAAACATGGTATGCAAACCTAATAAGACATTTAATGATCTCAAGAAAGCCCCTAGGGCTTTCTATGCAAGACTAGACAAGTACTTACACCAACAAAAATTCAAAAAATGTATCATAGATAAAAATATTTATATCAAAATTATGGATGAAAGAATTATAATTTTTTTGGTTGGTAGTCACTTTTGAATGGAGCTATGAACCAGTGCGATCACAATGGGGGACCCCATCCCTATGGTGATATTTGATATTGCTAAGGCATTAACACCTCATAGATTTGTCTCTTGTTGATGTCTAAATTCCTCTCCTTATCACTCCAACCTGCCCTCCTCTACTCTATGGATGATCGAGCACCTCCTTATCCCTCCAAGGCTCCTTATCACTCCATTGCTCAGATCATCATAGCTCCTTATCTAACTGTTTCCAACCCCTTATCTCTTTGTATCCAACTATCACACCTTATCTCTTCATGTCTCATATTTTACTCCTTATCACTCTCTGCCACACCTTATCACTCCATCTAGAATAACCTTATCACACTATTGGACCTCCTTCTCACTCCAGACACTATGCCGACTACTATCTCTTTATTTCTCCTTTCATGGGTACCCTTCTCTTCACAATGAATATCATGAGGCATCAACACCTCAATACGAGGATTTTCAGCCAGGAAGAGACATTTTTGTTTGACAAGTCAATGATGGGAATATCATGACCGCATTTATCTCCTCCAACATGTGGGGGCAACAGTAGATACTCCTTCCATGAACGACCTGCGGGGAATTCAAAATTGAGACTACCCTATCAACAAGGCTTCACAATGACCATTGCATTGTAGGGACATCCCTGATACAAGAATTATAATTACTATTGTATATGTTGGTGATATAATATTTGGTGGAGATGATGCAATGTGTCATAAATTTGCTAAAGAAATGTAGAAAGAATTTGAAATGTCTATGCTAGGTGAGTTATCATTCTTTCTTAGACTTCAAATTGATTAGTTAGATGATGGTATCTTTATCTCTCAAGATAAATATGTTAAGGAGATGTTGAAGAAGTTTGGTATGGAAGATTGCAAGTTGGTTAGCACTCTTATGACAATAGGCTACCATTTGAGAAAAGATGATAAGTCACCTTAGGGTAATCAAACTCGATTAAAATCCATGATTAGGGGCCTATTATACCTAACTACATCTAGGCGTGAAATTATGCATGTAGTATGTTTAGTTGTAAGTTTTAAAGTGGATCCAAAAAAACTCGTGAAGGTAGCCAAATAATTTTCAGATATTTGAAAGACACTTTGGATTATGGATCATGGTGCCAAAAGGGTAATTATTTTTACTTAAGTGCTTGTACTGATGTTGATTAGGCTTGTAGTGTTGATGATAAAACAAGTACGAGGGGAGGATCCTTCTTCTTGGGAATTAGATTAGTCTCATGGTTCAGTAAAAAGTAGGATTCAATGGCCTTGTCAATAGTAGAAGTAGAATATATAGAAACAACATCTTGATGCTCTCAAGTGTTGTGGATGAAGTAAACCTTGAAGGATATTGAGGTAATATATGATAAGCCCATTCCCACTCTATGTGAGAATACAAGTCCCATCAATATTTCAAAGAATTTAATAATGCACTCTAGAACAAAGCACATATCTATCTGGTATCACTTTCTAAGAGAAAAAATTGCAGACCAATAGGTGAATTTGGAACATGTACCCACAATGGATCAAGTTGAAAACATCTTTACAAAAGCACTTTCAAAAGATACATCTAAGTACCTTAGACTAAAGTTGGGGATTTTACCCCTCCTTATTGCAACTTGATTCATAAATGGTGCATTTGTCCAGGGGGAGCAATTCAATATATATCCTTTTTCCTGGACTAGTGAGGGATACCTCTCAAGGGGAGTAAGAAGTGAGTATGTTTAACAATTGGTATTTTCAATTTGATGCTAATAGGGGGAGTATGCTAATCCTTTTAATATATTTTTTCCCTTTGTCTTTGATGTCAAAGGGTGAGATAAATTGGTGCATTTGGTAAGTGTTTTTATTAATGACAAAGGGGGAGATCACTGCAGTTATGGTGAAAGTGTATTATCACTGATGTCAACCTATTTTTGTAAATTGAGTCGAAGAGTTATAATGTTAGCTTCTAAATTTTATGGTTGGATGTCAAAATATAGTCCATTTTGGATGGTTGTTTTGACGCTCATGGTTGGATGCCAATTGTGTCGCTCTAATGTTTGTGGTGTCAAATATATTGTTCTCAAGGTTAGATATTAAAATATAGTTCATGATTGAATATCAAATGTGTTGTTTTAAAGTTCATGGTTGGATGTCAAATGAGCCTTGAGTGACATAATGAAAGATTCAAAAATATGTTTAAGAATTTGTACCATTTATCTCTCTCTGCACTTTATCTTCTAAAGTTACAAGTAGTTTGAAGATGTCTTATTATGGACAAGGTAGAAAAGGTGTCTCACAAGTCTTGAAGAATGTACCACATTTCTCTACATTTTAAAATATGGATTCACGGTTTAATGTGTCTCTTTGAAGGTCCAAAAGTTAAGGGAGAAGTTCCAAGAGATTGCAGTGTAAAGCTGGTATTATTGTTTGAACTGGATGGATCCAAAGATTGCTCCACAATTATCTACATTTCAATAGTTGTTCTTGCAGTTTGGGGGACTTGTTTACATTGACTATATACTATCTCATCATAATTTTTTCACGCATTCAGGGGTATTGCGAGTATGAATATAATTGTTATCTCAAGATTGTATTATCTAGTTTGCAAATGTTGATAGGTTTCAATATTTATTTTTTTGCACCAACTCAATTGATCATGACAATGTGAAAGGAGGGTATAGGAATGATGTTGAAATTCATATGATGCTTATATGTGTTTTGCAGTGTGCTTCCTAGTTTTGGTATTGTTTATTGACTAGAGTATTTGGATGAAAGATTAAGTGTTATAAGCTGACCTAGGATATTTGTGCCAATTCTTTAATGGTTGTGCCCCCATGGAGATGTGTGCCAAAGTGTTTTTGGTCCTTCTTATCTCTTTCCTTAGTTTGCAATTATTTCCCTTCTACCATAGAGGTGTCGGTGGTTGACCTTCTTAGGTAATGCACGTTTCATGAATACATGTTACATCTTGACCAACATGGAGGGAGTTTGTTGATGATTGTAGGGTATATAAATGGAAGATCAAATCGTTATTAATGGGGTGTGAATATGTGAGGTGGTAAAGAAGTGCTTAATGCATATTGGAGGAAATGAGCCGAGGGTAACTACATTTGAATGAGCCAAGAAGTGTGCTAGTGGTAGTGAGCCAAAAGCAATTAATATTATCATATAGAATTGTTTCAGTTAAAATGTATCAATTGTTCATGTTATTCTGAGGTTGTAGCCTCCTTTGTAAGTGTTATATTTCTCAAGGAGTAGCAAAATTCCTTTAGTGCTAGCCATAAAATTATGTTTCAAGGAGTTGCAACTTCCTTTGGGTTGTAGCCCATGAAACCTAATGTAATATTGTTTTAATTTTGAGGTTGGATTTGGGTAGTAGCTCCAAGCATCTTTCTCTTTGTGGTTTTCCCTTGTTGGGTTTTCGATGTAAATTTGATGTCGTCATATGCAATCGTGATATTTTGTTTCATTATCACTGATATGTTTCAAGTAAGGGTTTAAATTTATGTTGAAGGGTTTGAACTATATGTGAATATTGATTTATCCCTCCCCCCTCCCTCTCAGTATTTTAGTGTGTCTAACATTGTACACCAAATATATCAATTTGATTTTAATTTACTATTGATTTGGATAATTCATGTGTCCTTGTGTTATGTTTATGTTTCAAACTTAAAATTTAAGCCATATGATGGTTCGCCAAGCATTTCCAAATGTAATGCAATATCTAATGCACCCTTTTGCATTAGTTGTATTTTAATATGCATCTATCAAACCTCCTATGAACTACTCTTTCTTAATGATATCATTAATTGATTTTATAATTTTTGAACATAACTCCTTAAATCATTGATTATATTTTTGCATTGGTTTTTTGGGGAGCTACTTGATAAAATTTAGCACCACAATATTTCTATGTGATGTTTCAAGGTAATTAAACTCCACTAACAAATTCTTTTAAGTCTCATCCTTATCAAAACTTGAGTACTAGTTTTAAGCTTTTCTTGTAGTAGTAGTGTGAAGAACTGAATCCTCTATATATCATAATTGGCATCCTTCACCCTCTAAGAGAATTTATAGGTCTTCTAGTGTTTGGATGCATTCTCATCTCCTATATAGGACTTCATAGTGGAAAACTTGTTCTCATATATAACCATAGGATTCTACAAGATATTAATATTGTGGTTGTTGATGCATGCACAATATCGTCCTTCATTAGTAAAATTTTATCAACTATTTTAGAAAGAATGGAAATTATATTTTTAAGCATAGTGTTAACAATCCTATAACTTGTACTGCTTGAGTTGGCCTACTGGTGGAGAACTTGTGCCTTTGAAAGAGAGGTCACAAGTTCAAATCCCATAAGGGGGTAGGGTATGTACACCTTATTGGCTTCGCCCCATTACCAATAATTAAAAAAACAAAAAAAAAATCCTTTAACTTGAATTTTTTTGCACTTTAACTTGTTGTGATGTGTAAGATGCGTAATTGTGTTCTCCATTATAATCACTTAGGGATTCTCTTGTTTGGTTTGGATCTACATAGGTTGTTGGTATCAAGTAGTGGCTTGGTTCATTATCATCAAAATGCATATATTTAATTTCAACAATATTAACTTCTACTACTCTAAGGTCCCTACCCTTAATATTTCACATAAATAAAATAAATTACTCATTTAACACATCATCAAAACTAATTTAATTAGAAAACTCCATAATAATAATAAATTAAGAAATACAACTTGGAGTTCTAGTGCTTGTTCTAGGAAATCACATATACATAAGTTGTGATTACAATATTGACGCATATACCATTAGTAAAAATGTTTCATCATGAGATACAATATTTAATAGATTCAAATAGACATGATATAATCACCCTAACTTGCTACCAACCACAAGTTGTCTACAATCCAAGGATGGGAATGTGGCTTAGGCACTTGTCCACCCAACCACGAAGCAATTATGCTTCCCCGAAGTTCTTCCTGACACGAAGAACTACCAACCTTGCACAAAGAGCCTAGCTACTTGGAAACAATGGCAGGATGTAAACCATGGTGCAACCTGATACATCCACATGCACATCTACCATATGATAATATATTGCCATATTATCAAGATATGGTAGAGATACATATTAAGTAAATTTGCTAGGTAATTCATCTATTTCAATAAACTATATGTAAGGTGGTAGACAATAGGTGTTTATAAGTTTAGCCATGCATACTAGACCTATTTCCAGACCATTACATTAAGGAGAGATGATGAGATCAATATATTAATCTCCTTTGTGTGAAAAGGGCTTAATGCTAATTAAATTTCACTCCTCCTTTGTTTTGGGGGAATTAGATACTAAAAATATGAATTTTGAAAGCTAGATCCAGGGCTAGAGATGAAAATTAACATAAATGAACATGAATAGGTAGTTGTAGATTTAGTATGAAGTTATAAGTATAGATCTAATATGGGGAAGATGACTAGAACCTGTGATTGGAGTTTGAACCTGAAAAAGCATGACAATGGAACTTTGAATGACCTTGTCCCCAAGATGTTGGATGTGGATGAACTTTATCTTTATGAAACCATAATGTTGTTCAAAATCTACTCTAGAATCTTCATGGTAAATTCATTGGACAAAGGAGTGTGGAGCAACCCGTCCTTTGCTTTTTGCACTTACAAAAGCTGGATTTGGTTCTCTATCTACTTTTCCTAATTCCAAATTCACAACTCCTAAACCTATCACCTATACAAAAAGAAGAGAAAAGGTGTTGTGAATAGGGGTTTGACTAAGTCAAACCCTGGATTTGGAATTAACCTAATAATCATAATTGAAATTGAAATGTAATGGAAGTTTAAAGCATGTATTTTGAGGGAAAAGGATAGATCTTAATTAAGATGCTTGTAATGGAAATGTTATACCTTGATGAGTCTTGTTTTTAAGTCTACAGGCAAGGATTGATGTTCTCATGTAGAATGTCTTCATGAAATCTTGATCATGGATGCCATCTTGAATGCTTGATGTCTCCTTCAATGTCTTGAAAATGTTTGATTTCTTGCTCACTTGAATCATGTAGAGAGATAAGAGAGAGGTATTTTCAAATGAGGGGCTAAGGCTTACTTTTATACCCCATTACATCAAATGCGTTTGAAATTTTGAGACAGGCCGACACAAGAAGGGAATTCCTGCCTGCATTTAATGACCGCTATTAGGACAAAAATTGGGCTCGTTTTGTCAAGAAAAGGGTGCCCCATGTGCCCTTGTCCTAGGATAATGGTGCTTGGGGTGCCTTTGTCTAGCCAGTCAGGGTTGAACAAAGGTCCATAGACCAAATGCTAGGTGAAGTTTGAGAATTAAATTCGGTTTGAGTAGAATCAAATGTAGTTAAAAGCATGGAAGGATAGGTCCTTAGGATCTCATCAATCTAATATCAAGACAAAAGAAGCAACACATGAAGAGAAGAGAGAACATGACTTTGTTGGCCTAGTACTATGAGCTATGTTGAGAGAAAAAAAAAAATAGAACAAAAAAATTGGTGCAAAAGATTACAAAGAAAAAGGATCAATATGCAAAGTAATGTGAATGTTGAATTGACATGTCGTGGTTTTTTATCAAAGTGTACAAATCATACTTGATGGTGTGTTCACAAAGTGTAACAAAGAGCAGATTGTATGCCCCCATGTTAAAGCAATTGCACATGCCTTACCATGAGAAATTGCTTTAAGGTAGCATACATGCATCTAAAAGACAAGCATGTTGCCACAATGATATGCCCTGAAGCAAGGAAAAATCAAGGGAAATGAATCACATGACAAAACAAAGCACACAAGGGATCCACTAACTAGGGCTAGTATGCACTTTTGATAAAACATACATATCAAGTATAATTGCATTGAATTGACCTCGTCCCCCAAAGGTAGTGGAACTATGAGCATGGTGGAAGAAGAGCACGCAAGATGAAAAATGAGTCTTTTTGGCTCAACATGGTAGATACCAAAAAGAGGGATCTCAACAATTTGCATTGTTACCAAGTAGAAAACACAAAGATGCATTTACAACAATAGTACATGTACAACATAACATGAATATGACATATGAAAGAATTAAGATAGAAATATTGGAATGTCACAACATTTTTGGCCTCTTTATTACTTTGTGCCAACAGAGCAACAAGGGTCATCCAAAGAGAGCCTAACATAACATCAAGATAATATAAAGCAACACATCATGAGGGAAGCACATTACATGCAGAAAAACACATAAGAGAGAATCCATTGCACAAGTGAGGCTAGTCTAGCAAGTCATCTACCTCCCAATCTTGCTTAACATAGTTTACAGATGGTAGGAAAGATGCAAGAGGAGCCACAACAATAATGGTAGATAGATCTATGACAAGTTCCATACAAGGAACATGCTCTAATGACGAGTCACTTTGTTTGACACTAGCAGCTAGGATTAATGCTTTTGAAATCTTGAAGATAGATCATGATTAATATCAATAATCTCACAAATATCATTAGAATGCTTAGTATCCACATTGTTAGCATCAACAAAATTATTAGCATCAATATCATCATCTAAATTAATTAAAATAGGATCTTTAGTGCACACATGAAATGAACTATCATTTTGTTTAGACAAAATTATCTTCTAACATGGTTTATTAAGATGAACTTCCTCCCTTGGGCTAGGTAAAGGTTGGAAAAATGGGATCAAGTCAAAATTTGGCATCTTAGGGGAGGAAATGGTTTGGGAAGCAAGCTCACATTCCATGGCACAATATTTTTTCAGCATTTTTGTCACACAACAATTTCTCTTGGTTTGAATCAAATCTTGTGAAGGTTGGGGAGCAATAAACACATGCTTCTTTTCTTCCCTCATAGGCGGAGGAACAAAAGAAACATCATTAGGTTGCGAAATGCAAGATGTTGGGCTCTTTCCTTTATAGGATGTAGGAGGTGGTACTACAACATATATGGGAGGAATAAAAGGAGTAGGAAGGAGTCTAAGTCCAGAATGAGGAGGAGGAATATCCATGGGTGAAGGATACTTATGTTTAATCGAGTTTGATATCCTTTCATGTTTGAATATTTGATAAGGTAGGAAAAGGCGATCTTCTCGAGGTTTCAAAGTTTCAGGTTTCCCAAGCCAAAAGCAATCCAAGATGAAGTTTCCATGTCTTGTTGAGGTCTTATAAAGACTATGAATGATTGTGATAATGTGCTCATAATGAGGGAATTTCAAACATTAATGGATGGTATAGGGGATAGCTTTTATGGAATGGAGCCAAGGATTCCCCAATTTTACACGAAATTCGTTGGAGTGATAATAGCAAACGTAACATCTAAACACTTAGTGCCAACCTAAATTAGAAGAGTGATAGAACCTACAGTGGGACAAATAAACCCATCACGCACCTTTATTATATAACATTGGATTTATCATGAGTATCTTGATAAAATTGTTTAGTATAGAGGTGTTATGTAGTAATGGCATTTGTCATAAATACCAGATCAATGAGCACTCCTCATGAGAGCTTTCCTTTAATTTTCACAGTAATGTATAATGTTCCATTAGGTGCATCAATAGTTTCTCAAGTCAAATGTAATGTGAGATTTAGATTTAAACTTGGACTACTCAATAAGGTTCACACCATTAGTAGCCTTTATACACACCTCATTAGAAGCTATATTAGTATGAGGTTTAAATTCTATGAGATTGGTAGAATGAGAAAGCAAAGGATTGGTAACTTAGATTTACAAATTTTGATTAGGAGGTGCCACATATTTATTTTATTTATCATTAACACATTCCACAATTACCATATTGGAAGCAATAAGGTCTTGAATCACATTCTTCAACCTATAACACTTCTTAGTATCATGGCCAGGTTGATGACAATATTGGCAAAAGGCTTTAGGATCAAAGGAAGCTGGTAAGGGTTTAGAGGTATCTATGGGTTTTATAGGAGGAAGCTTCATCACATTGTTGTGGTGACTAATCTTGCAAGTACTATACACTCTTTATGTATCCTCATTGGGGTTCAGAGGCGACATCCCTCGAGAAGGCAGGGGTTTGGGGGCATAGCTTTGGAGAATTTTTTTTTGCTATTTTTTGAGAAAAAAAATTATTATTGAAAAAAACCCTAAAAAAAGCCGACTTTGTATGTTGCCCTAAATATTGCATTTTATAAGAAGCTCGAATGTAAAAGGCATGGAAATGGTATTGTGTTGTTTTACTGGATAATAAAAAATGGTTGGATGACTGTATTCTGTGGATGTAGCCCATCTTGGGTGAACCACGTTAAATCTTTATGCTATTTGTGTTGTGTATGATTCTTCTTTTGTGTATTCAGATTTGCATATAATTGTTAATTTGTGTTTGCTTCAGATCTTCCTAAACACTAACACACAATAGCATTAATTAACTTAAGCGTGATACTATGCAATGATTTAGAAAGATGAGTATAATTACAACATGTAAATATTGATGATAAAGGGGCCACACTTGAATTGTGGTTGCCACTTGTGTATCAATGTGATTGGAAGAATTGTTGTTGATCTTGATGAAGTTATTGTTGAAATGTGGTTACTGATCAGCAAAGTATTATACACTCAGCATGTATCCTCGTCGGGGTCCGGGGCCGGGCCGGGGTTTGGGGGCGGCAGCCCCTGAGAAAAGCGGGGGTTCGGGGGTGGGAGCCCTTGAGAAAAAAAATTTTGGGTATTTTTTTTTGTTGATGAAAACCGACATTATAATAAAACCCTAAAAAGGCCGACTTTGTTTTTGCCCTAAAAATGCATGTTATAAGTGGCTGGGATGCTTAAGGCATTGTAAGGTTGATGAACTATTTTTGCTGGATAATAAGAAAGGTTGGACGACTGTGTATGGTGGACGTAACCCATTCTGGGTGAACCACGTTAAATCTCTGTGTTATCTATGTCCTATTTTATTTCTTTATCTTTTGTATTTAAATCTGCATATAATTGTTAGTTCATATTTGCTTTGGATCTGCTTGAAACCCTAACAGTTATTGGTTTGTTTTTAAATTTTTTGAAATGATTATTGATGAGTACCCTCATTCTTATCAAGTAGAGCCATTGATTGAGAGGATTCAAATTGACTCACTTGAAGCTGATAATTATGAAGCACTATACATAAATGTGTGAAAGATTGAAAATAAAAAAATATAAGCTTATCTCTAAAATTATTTTGCAAAATATTAATGAAAATTATTTGAGGATCACCATTAAACACATTATAAGCACATTGTGCATGCAAATGTTTGTATCTACCAATAAAATCAATCTTTTTCTTTAACTCCTTGCTTACAATGCATCAAATCGGTTAAAATAATTTAAGGACTAATATTATTTTGAAAATGTTGAACAAATGCATTAGCTAATTGTTGAAAAGAATTAATTGATCGAGGAGTCAAGGGACAATACTATTGCAAATCCTTATCTCTAAAGGTATGAGTGAATAGTTTTGGCATAAGTCTATGATCTTGAGAGAAGTCACTGCACGATGCTTGAATTTTTTTTACATAAGGTTGGGGGTCGCCTTCTCCATTGTATAACTCCAAATGGGTAACATCCATGTATTAGGGAGTAATAACACAAACAATGTCATCAGAGAGTGGGCTAGCTACACCATATGTGGGAACATTGAACTTGGACAGGGCTAAAGAATCCAATTGTTGTTGTAAGGATGTAATGCAACCATAACCGGTAAAACCCTGAAAGAGAATCAATCGGCTTATGCAACAAGAGTAACACAACAAAAGAAACAAGAAAACATAACAAGATTACAAAAATAGATCATATTATTGCCTTAGAACTTCTGACAACCAATCGATTATCATCATATAATCATCTTAGAACATCCGACAGTTAACCAATTACATGCAGGCTTCAAGCCAGATACAATCCAACTGGGACTCTAAGAATCAACTGGATCACTAAATGAGAATCTCAATCCTTATTCTCAATTCTACTTCCTCTACCCCTACAAATGATTATATAATGCCATATTTATACCCATCAGAACATATCTGGGTTGGCCACAAAAAGATTACATTTACCAATGTAGGAAAATGAAACGTGTAACTAGATCGACCCTAAGAATTAAGAAATCTTTCTAGAAAATAACAACCAAGAGGTATGGTTTAGCAAGAAGGTCGGCCACACACCAAAGAACATCAGACAAGACCTAAAATAGATTCAAACGCCAAGAATCGCTCCAGTAATGAAGGAAAACCAACCGGTAAGCATAAGAACTATCCTAGAACCCAAAAACAGTCAACCAGATGAGATAACGGACCGAAAAAGAACCCAAATGAACTGAAAAATTGGAATTAAGCACATGAACCAGCCTAGCAACTGAAAATAAGATCTGCCATGAAAAGAAAGCAACTATCGGTATCGACCGGTAAGAACGTGCAGAAAAATGCAAAATGAACTAAACAAGAACAAAAATGAAAGGAAATATTTTTGGTTGATGCAAGATTTCTCATTGACTAGTGATGCTCCTACATCAGACACCCCAGGTAGAAAGAATATGTTCCATGAGAGGCAACTCATGAACATCTAAAAGGATTTGGGATAAAGACCCCATGCTCATTTATGATCCAAACATATTCCTTATCTACCAACCTCTTCTTTAGCTCCTTCGGTTCCTCAACTGACTTCTCTAACCCTTGACTTTTTGTTTCTCTTCCTTTGCTTTAGATCTATAGATTGTCTCTATTTTGTTTCTACCACAAGACCTCATTTGATTTGTTTCCACAAGCTTTCTATCATTCGGTTCCATCTATCCATCAGGCTCATATGTCAGATCCTTTTGCAAACTCATGCCACCCTATGGTATAACCTTTGCAACTCTTCTCAAGGTTAATGTTCTTCACTTCCTTCTCTTTCTCCTTCAAAGAAATCAATGTGAACTTCTGCCCATCTTTCTCAATAGTGACTAGGTTTCTTCTATAGTCATAAATAGCTCCTCTATCAAACTGCCAAGGTCTTCCCAACAAGACATGACAAGCACTCATAGATACAACATCACACAAGACCTCCTCCCTAAAAGGCCCAATATTCAAATTCACCAAACATTGTTCTTTTACTTCTATCTTTTGATCATCTTGTAACCAACTCACCTCATAAGGACAAGGATGCTCAAGCCTCTTCAATCCAAGCTTCACAACCATCTCCTCAGATACCAAATTGTCAGTACTCCCAGTATCCATAATAACCTTGCATCACTTACCACCTAATTTACACACAGTTCGAAAAAGACTCTTCCTCTTAGTAGACCCAGTATCCTTTCTTCTGAACATAAGGGATTCTCCTTGCTCCGGTGCACAGTCAAATCTAGTACCTTCACCTTCTGGTTCCTCATTTTCCACACAAATTCTTGTCATTCCTTGCTTACATTCATAAAATCTGTCTGGTTTCTCCGAACTTGAAACATTTGCCAGGCAATTCTCTATCGGTACTGTCAGTGCCTTTCCTTTGTGTTTTCTGTTCCGGTTCCTTACTCCACTTAGGTTTTGATTCATCCTCAACATTTTTCTTCTTTGTACTCATCTGTCCCTTGAATCTCTCCTTCCCTCTATTCGATTGTCTTCTTCTCATCTTCTCCTCAGCCTTCTATGGTGGTGGGAAAAGCGAGATCGGGTGACTAGGACCTAATCCCACTTTTGCCAACACATTGGGAATACGAAAGAGCCTAGGGAGATAGATCACTTTGGCTAATTCTTGTGAGAAAGAGAGAGCAAAGGATTACCTCTTATGGTTTCTATTCCTCTTGTTGCAAATGATGAGAAAAACTAGGATTTGAATGATCAACTAGATTAGGAGATAAAGAATGAAGCATAAATGAACTCGGAATTGAACAAACTTGTAGATCTGAAACTAAGATACTAAAAGAATGAAAAGGGGAATATTTTGGATGTGTACTCAATTCTGTAAATTGAACCAAACTGACCTGGACTAGGGTGCCACGCCATTGTCCAGTTTATGCAAACAAGAGGTTGCAACTGAAAGACTGCAAATCTGATGACCTGAAGCTACAACCTGCTAAAAATCACTGAAAAGCAGAGGGACCATGGCACCACACCACTATCTTGGGAAGGACCAGGGCACCACGCCCCTGTCCCAGGTAGATTAGGGCAGATCTGATGATTCTGGGTGGTTCCTATGCCATTTACTGAGCTGAAAGTGCCTCCAAGTACCTATTTCTGCACCTACAACTGAAAAGGGAAGGTTTGGGGTGGCTATATGGGGTTTTGTCTTAGTCAAACCCCTGCATTGGTGATTTCCACCTCTACAAATAGCCGACAATGTATGAAAAATGTGTGTGCTAGAACCTTGTGTGTATGCAAGATCCTAAATGATAAGAAACTTTCTAGAGCAACCTTAAAGAGTAAACCCTAAATGCTTGTAATTGACAAAGTAAATGCTCTAAATAAATGATGCAAAGTGATCTAAAGCATGAATTTAAATGTGAAAGTTGATGTAAAGAAGCTCATACAAAGACATGAAAATAACATGGAATCATACCAATCCCCAAGGGAGAGATATTGCCACAAGATCTCCTATTTCTCTTCATGTCTTCAAGGCTCCTAATTGATGATGAATGCTTGAAAAATGCTAGGTGAATGTTGTTGAATGTTGTTGAAGACTCCACATAGGCTTCTCTTTCACTACATAGAAGGCTCCTTATGCTTGCTTTTGTTGAAAACTCCCTTAGATTAGATAGATCTTAGTTGCCTTCAAATGAAGAAAGAGAGATCTTATGTATGAAACCCTAGATCTTAATTTTGACATAATTTTGCCTTTAGGCCGACCTAGGAATTGAATTTGATGCCAATCTTTTGGGGTTAAGCATTATAATATCATAGAATTGTGCTCCCAAAATTTCGGGAAAAAAGTCGAGGACCATGGCAGGAACGCACATAGTCCGACCAACTTTTCACCAAATTTTCAGGGTCGTTAGATATGATGATATTAGAGTGAATCCCAAAGTCACAACTAATTTTGAGGTGTTTTGATATGCAAAATCGAGCCTTAGAGGTCAAAATAGGACATAATTAGGGTTTATGATTAAATTATTTATTGGAGGAATAAAATAAAAGGGGCACACTTAGGGTAAAGGGCCCAATTTTATAATGTATGAAGTGATGAAATATGACTTTATATTTAATTAAATTCTTAAAGGGAAATTATAAATGCAAGATGCAAGACACAGTAAGGCGGGTGCTAACCTAAGTGTGAAACTGTACCACCCTAGCAAGGGTGTACAATTTATGACTCCACACCTTCAAAGCATACTGGTAAGCTTCCTCAACTATGGAAACCCTCAACATACTCATCTCATCTTGAGTGTTAAATGCAAGTCCATTTATGTACCTCCCCACCTTTTCTCAATCCATCTCTCTATGTCCAGATCTAATCATCACCTTGTAGAATTCCTCAGTGTACTCTTTCATAGTCACATTTCTTTGTTTCAGGTTCTATAACTTCTTGAACAATTCCAACTCATAGTCTCCCGGTATGAACTTGGCTTTCAATCTTGCAACCATCTGTCTCCACCGGGTGATCTTCAATTCACCATTCTCTACTTTGTCTTTCTGTAATTCTTTCCACCATAAGGTAACATTCCCTTTCAACTTAGTCTATGCCAAGTAGACTCTCTGCAGGTCCTTGACATCCTCAAACTCGAAGTAGTCCTCCAACTCTCTGATCCAATCAATCAGATCTTTCAAGTTCAGCATTCTGGAAAAGTTTGAAACTTCCACTTTATGAACTTTACTCGCTTGCGCCACTACGCTTAGGAATCTTTCCTCTCTCCCATCTTCCTGTCCTTCAGCCTCTTCGTCAATCTCTTCACTGACTTCTTCATACTCATCCTCAGATTCAGGGTTTCTCTACAAACCAGCCAAATCATTTTGAATTCGTTCCTCACTTCATTCTTGAAGTCCTCCATTATCTGCTCTACCCTTCGAGGGTTTTCCTTCTAGGTGGCATCTCCTCTTCCGCTCTAGTGAACTGCCTCAACTCGACGATCTGACTACCAACTTTAATTACCTCCCCTCAGAGATATATTGAACACACGCGCAACCTGCCTCCAATCGGTGATCTGTCCACCCAAATGAATGCCTCAGGGTTCACAAACAACTCTTCCACTAACTAGTTCATAAGCAGCTCTAATACCACTTATGTAGGCATAACTGGTAAAACCCTCAAAGAGAATCAACCAGCTTATACATCAAGAGTAATACAACGAAAGCAACAAGATAACATAACAAGATTACATAAATAGATCATATTATTGCCTTAGAACTTCTGACAACCAACTGGTTATCATCATATAATCATCTTAGAACATCCGGTAGTTAACCGGTTACATGCAGGCTTCAAGCCAGATACAACCCAACCGGGACTCTAAGAATCAACCGGATCACTAAATGAGAATCTCAATCCTTATTCTCAATTCTACTTCCTCTACCCCTACAAATGATTAAATAATGCCATATTTATACCCACTGGAACATATCAGGGTCGACCACAAAAAGATTACATTTACCAATGCAGGAAAATGAAATGTGGAACTAGGTCGGCCCTAAGAATTAAAGAAATGTTTTTGGAAAATAACAACCAAGAGGTGCGGTTTAGCAGGAAGGTCAGTCGCATGCCAAAGAACATCGGACAAGACCCAAAATAGATCCACATGCCAAGAATCGCTACGATAATGAAGGAAAACCAACCGGTAAGCATAAGAATTGTCCTAGAACCCATGAACAGTCAACCAGAAGTGATAACTGATCGAAAAAGAACCCAAATGAACTGAAAAATATGGAATTAAGCACATAAACCAGCCTAGCAACTGAAAATAAGATTTGCCATGAAAAACAAGCAACTACTGGTACCAATCGGTAAGAACACCAAAAACTACACAATGAACTAAACAAGAACAAAATTGAAAGGAAGGATTGCTCATCGACCGGGGATGCTCCTGCATCACGATGAAACACTTTGTGCTAGATTGTTTATATTAGCTTCGATGAATGAGTTAGAATTGGACATATTGGATTATGATGGAGGTGTAACATGAGGATGAATAGGTGGAGGTTGAGAATAGGAATGTGGAACATTATAGTAAGTTCCCATATGGGAGATGTTTGTGACACAAATGGAAGGATAGTGGGAGGAGGTATGTAGGAGTATTGATTGATAGAATTACCCCCATTACTAACATATGTAGGATCAACATTTTGTGTAGAGGCATCCATGATTGAAGATTTATAAATAGGCATATTAGGAAAAGATGTAGGCATAGGAATTGAATTCTCAACTTGAGTTTTAGGATTGGAAAAGTAAGAGCTTTGACATAGCTTTTAGTTGGCATAACATTAGAGTCAACGATATGAGAAATGCCATACAACACTTCCACACCAATTTCATCACTTTGAATAATTCTCCTCAAGCCTTAAATCAAGGGGATTGCCTCACTACTCAAGTGTTCTTGAACCATCCATTGTTGAAGCTTATCCAACTCATGGTCAAGCTTCCCCATTGGTCAATTGTTATTGGAGTTAAGGATTCATCCTCATCATGAGAAGTGTGGGGGAAATGGTTCTCCATAATGTTAGCTATGTCTTAGTGTAGGGATTGAGGATTCACCCAAGTTCCCATGGAATAGGTTATTCAACCCTAGTTCACACCCAGGTTAGTATTTAAAATTTGGGAAGCCATAAGCCTATAACTTCTTCTTACTAGGATATTGGATGTAGGTGAAAGGGTAGTGAAACTCATACACAAAGAGGACAAAGCTAAGTGGATGGATTTGTACTCATAATGCCTATTATGTAATTGAAAGTACAAGTGAAGTTTATGATTAAACAATGAAATTTCAAAATAAAATGTTTGATTAACCAATTAAATACACTAAACACATGATAGATGTGATAAATATATGCTTCTAAATTTAAAAATAACAAGTAATAAAAATTCTAGATATGAGCATATAAATCAGAAATTATGCAAACCATAAGTCAATTTTATCAAAATAGTTTTAGGTTTATTGTGAATTAGACCTTGAAATTTATGTAATTTAAATGCATAAATGATGTAATTTAAAAATGATTGCAAATGCAATTAGTTCAGATGCATACAAAACAAATCTAAAAATTAAAATCAAAATCAATGCAAGCATTATATCGGGTTCACCAAAATGTAAGGTGGTGGACAATAGGTGTTTATAAGTTTGGGCATGAAAACTAGACCTATTTCCACAACACTACATAAAGGAGAGATGATGAAATCAATAAATTCAACCTCCTTTGTGTGAAAAAGGTTGAATGGTGATTAAACTTCACTCCTTTGTTGTGGGAGAATTGGATATTAAAAATATGAAAGATGAAAGATAGATCTAGGGCTAGAGATGAAAAATTAACATAAATAAACATGAATGGGTAGTTGTAGTTTTGATATGAAGTTATAAGTATAGATATAAGATGGGGAATATGAATGGAGCCTGTGACTAGAGTTTGGACCTAAAAAGGTGTGACAATGGAGCTCCAAATGACCCTATCCTCAAAATTTTGGATGTAGATGAACTTTATCTTTTTGAAATGAGAATGCTATTCAAAATCTACTCAAGAAGCTTCACAGGAAATTTTTCAGACAAAGGAGTGTGGAGAGACCCTATCCTCCGCTTTTTGTGCCAGCAAAAGCTAGACCCGATTATCTCTATATACTCTTCTTAACTCTAGATTTACAACTTTTGAACCTGTCACCTACACAAAGAAAGAAGAGAAAAAGTGTTGTGGATAGGGATTTGCTTAAGTCATACTTTGAGTTTGGACTCAACCCTATAATTAAAATTAAAATTTAATGGAAGTGTAATAGGTGCCTTTTGAAGACAGAGGCTAGATCTAAATTAAAATGCTTGTAGTTGAAATGTTATACCTTGATGAGTCTTGTGTTGAAGTATTCATGCAATGATTGATGTTGTCATGTAGGATGTCCTCATGAAATCTTGATCATGGATGCCATCTTGAATGCTTGAATATGAATGTTTGACCTCTCCTTTAGTGTCTTGAAAATTCTTAATTGCTTGTTCACTTGATTTGAATTGAATTCGATCTTGAATCATGTAGAGAGCTAAAAGAGAGATATGTTCAAATGAGGGGGTAAGGATTGCTTTTATACCCCACTACATCAAACGTCTTTGAAATTTTCAAATAGGACAAAACGGGAAGGGAGTTCCTGCCCACATTTTATGATCATTATTAGGACCAAAATCGGGCCCCTTTTGTTACAACAAGGGTGCTCGTCCTCGGACAATGGCGCCTGGGGAACCTTTGTCCAACCAATTAGGGTTGAACAAAGGTCCACTAACTAGATGCTAGGAAAAGTTTGAGAATTGAAGGTAGTGTGAGCATAATCAATCATGGTTAAAAGCACAAAAGGCAAGAATATTGAGGTGAGGCCTAAGTGAGGAATAAAATTGTATAGGGATACAATCTACGATGCTACACTAGGCTTTAGCCAAAGCACATTAAAAACATACATTTTCTCAAAAAGAGGATCATCATTCTCTTTTTATCCATATTTGGCACCCCTTTCTGAAATCATAGCTTGTAACACATAATGAATACACATACCGATGAACTCATGATTATGCATCCTTCATATGATGAGGTATTTGGTCATATATCTTATGCAATTTACATCGGTTCATAAAACTATATGATTACTTCAATGCAATAATAACATATTTATCTACATGCTTGTTCATATGCATTCAACATGATCTAAGCTACATGGCTATTCATATGCATGATGGTATGATGAAAGAATAAGGATCCGGTCAACTACTGAGAGGGGGGGTGAATCGGTAGATAGAAAAACTGATATAAACTTTCACCAATCTAAGAATCAACCTCTCAAAGAAAACTATAAACTAACAAGTTAAATCACTGAACTATAAAAGCAATATCGCTATCAAGATAAATCGGTTGTCTGTTACAACTGATTAATAGTAAACAACTTGAAAGTCACAAACATCCAAATACTTTACTGACATAAGTAAAACATTATTTTAGATTGCTACTGGTTAACATGACTTATCAAAGTGGATTAAGTAGTTAAGCAATTCAACCATAGTAAACATAACCACAAAAACATTCACCACTTGACACAATATTTTTGACGTGGAAACCCAAATGGGAAAAACCACGGTGAGATGAGACTCACAAGTTAACTATCTGAACTCTTATGAAGTTTGCCCTGTTAAAGCTTTACAAAAAGTCATGTTAAGAACAAATCCTGTTAGGGACCACCCGGTTAAGGGATTGACTATAATACCCTATTAGAAGCAATACTTTGTGAGGAGTAACCTTGGTAGAGGATTTGAAATCCAAGCTAATGGACCACCTGGTTAGAGGATTTGAATAACACTATGCTTGTTAGAGCTTACCCGGTTAGGGGATTTCAACTGCTGTAATTGTTAGAAAACAACATGAGTTTTCTAATTTGTTTGAATAGAACTACACTTGCTTGTTCAGATCCTTTTCATGCTCCTATCTGCCTTTACACAAACTGCAGATGCATCGTCCAATTCGGCAACCATACACTCAACTAAAACTTTGCCAACTCTGAAACAAAACAACTCATTGACCTTATAAACAAATCAATTAGGTCGGTTACACAACAAAAAGATAATTCTCTCATAGAGATTACAAACAAATTGGTTCAAGTATGACCATTGGATTACATAACAATCTCTGCACATCATTCAAGATAGCCCCAACCGCTCCTTGATCACTGCTTCATTGAACTCAATAACTCATCATGCGTTTTGCATTACATGCAATATACTTGCTCATTCCTAAGATAAAAAATGTTATCTCAACACACCAAAAATACTTTGAAACTCTTCTCATCCAACATGCATACGTGTCATACTCATTACCGCTCATCATCAAATCATAAACCAATATAACTAATTCACCAAACTTAACCGGTTAGGGTTTATCATATCAACAGGTAGGGTTTACCAGTTCAACTCCCCAATACTTAGCAATACCGGTTCACTCCACAAACTCATCTACCAGTTACAGTTCCCTTCACTAGCTCTTCCTACCAATTACAAAACAACATTATAACAATATCATTACTGGTTAATTGACATCAATGACAACATAACATTTCATTAATGCAATCTTCATGCAAATGCCAACAATGCATTCTTAGTGATTTATGACTATGCAACGATGTTACTTTCATCTACATGGTTGTTCATATGCATTCATAGTGATCCATGACTATGTAATGATGTTACTTTCATCTATATGGCTATTCATACACATTCATTTTCATGGTACACAAATATAGTTTTAGGTTGATAAAGAAGTAAAATCATTATGAAAATAGGATTCAATTAGCAGATAACAAATAACAAGAAGTTTATTTAATTAAAAATATAAATATATGTATTACATGTATGTATACCAGGTATACATATATGTGATATACTGTATATGCATATACATTCTCAATATGTTTTTTATATTTTTATTTGTTAGTTGTAAAATGAAAATTAGATTTTTGTTCATGTGTTTTCTCTATATTTTAGTCTCATTCCCTTGACATATATAACTATAATTGATTTAACTATTTTTTAAGTTCCCGTGAAAAAAGGATTTTTAAGGAAGCTCGATTAATTCCTACATTTCAATTAGAGAAGAAGATAAGAAGTTTGCTTGTTTCACTGTTCATTCTATGTTATTTCAGAATTCACTATTATTAAATTTTTGTTTCATATGTAGAAGATTGTTTTATGTTTGAGTTCTATTTCTAAAATATTATAATAACAAAATAAAATTCAAACTTAATTGCCCTATCTATTCAAATCAAAAGAAAGAAACTTTAAACCTACTTGATTAGTTTGATATCAACATATATATGCAGTGTTAAAAAAATAAAATAAAATTTTGATGTATATTTTTCTCATTATAATATTATGAAGTCCAACATAGCTAAATTTGACAGTTTTCATTCGATGTCACCTTTTGACTACTAAATTTATCATTAACCCCCCCAAAAATACCCTTTTCGAGAAGATTCTCTCATCTAGTGAAAAATAATTTTAATTTTTTTTTTTTTTATCATTTAATATATATTTTTTAATTTCTAATGAGCCTCTTTTTTAACTTTAAAAAGCTATTCGCAATGTTTAATTAATAAAAATGATTAAAATTAATCAAAATACTAAAAAAATTATGTCTATTCGTGACTTCGAGCTCTACAAAAGGGTATTTTTTAATTTTTGTAAAAAAATATTTTGCTTGAAGAAAAATTGAGCAGAAGTGAAAAGTTTCAGAAATACAGTTTTTCACTTTTTTTGTGCCACATCACATGACACATAGGCTAGTTCGGCCAGACTAACCTTATTTCAAACTATTAAAAAAAAATGATTTTTTTTTTGAATGAAAGCATTTGAACTAAGGGAGTCCGGTCGGACTCCTAGAGCCATTTCGGTGCCACGTGCCCTGGGGGTAGTTTGATCGGACTACCCTCAATTGGCCCAAAGTGTGACATAGGTCCATGCCTTTTCCCTTTACTTAGTCTCTTTTCCAAAATTTACCTTCGCTATAATGGTTAGTGTAGGCACCTAAAAATGGTCAACGCTTGCGGAATCGTACTTTAACATTTATGCATTGCCTTATTTTAGGGTTTTTGCGTCGCATTAACATTTCTCCTATGTCACGCACTTGGTTTTTATCATTTGCGAGCATTGAGTCCTTCTTCTGCATTCTTCATTCGTCTCGCTCTTAAATTTGGTCTTGTCGACAACACTCTCCAGTCATGATTTTGATCGATCTTATCCTGTCACATCAATGTGCGTGCTCATTTGTCATCATTTTGGACATCGTCAATCCTAATTAGGGTTTTTGTCCTCTTATCAATCTTGTCATTTGGCGATCGATTTGTCATCGATCACTATCATTTTCAATCTTGTCATTTTGCGATCGATTTGTCATCGATCGTCGTCCTTCTCAATCGTGTTAATTTGGATCAATTTGTCATTATTCTTCGTAAATTGGTGCATTTATCAATCAAAATTGTTTATCACATTGATCATTTATCAATTCAAAATCATGATCGAATCGACATCAAGTCAATCTTACATCAAGACCTAATTGTCGTCCTTGCATTTCTAATTTATCTTCTAGGGTTTCATGATTTATTCATTTAACCTTGTTTGTCATTTTCTCTCCATTTTCCCTCTAGGTTAAATAATTTGTTTATTTATCTTAGGTCTTCATGTCACAATTAAATGTTTAATTTAATTGGTTAACTAATTATTCCTCTTTTTGTGAATTAATTAATAAATGACAAATTATTAATTAATTTACCTAATTTCCTAAAATTCCCTCTTTGTGAATTATTAATAAATGAGAAATTATTAATTAATTCACTAAATTCCTAATTTCCTCATTTTCTAATTTCTTAAATTCCTAATTTCATCATTTCTAATTTTCTAATTTTCCTAATTCCTAATTTCCACCTATTTTCTAATTTGTCAAATTTAATTTCCACCTAATTAATTTCTCTCTAGTTCTCCCTATTTTTGTGCTTAGGTGGAAGCATGAATATCTCATGCGTCATACTTTTGACATAGCAAGATGTCATAAGCCTTTAGTCCTCTAAACTTTGCATTGGCAATATGTCATAATTCATGACATAGAAGGTGTCATAACCTTCTTCTTTCTACTCAATTTTCCCATTTTGAAATCAATTGCCTCTAATATCAATTTCATGCTAATCTTGTCTTTTCTCCAATTTATCTATAAATTGGATGAATTTCTTCAATCAAGCCCCTGATCCCCATCTAATAATCACATTATTGATCTAATAATCACATGGTCGAAATAATCACTTTGTCGAATCAATCACGCTTCGAGTACTCTCGTGCCAATATCTTGTCTACTTGCTTTCATCTCATGTGTGTGCACTTGAAGGTGAGATCCACAAACAAAGGCTATTTGGAGAAGAAAGAAGGACAATGGAGCCGCATGAAGGAAGCATTTAGATCTATATCTGGTTTGCTTAGTCTTTAGTTTTGAATGTTTTGCTTTTCATGTCTCTATTGAGTGTGTTAGGATTGATCATTGCAATCTACTTTTGTGATTGAGCTATTATTGATATTTGCTTGTGATGATTTCCGATTTCCTAGCTACAGTTAGAAATCTTATATGGGTGTTTATCTCATTATTCTATTTTTTCCTACATTGTAACGGAAATGGTTATTGAAATTTAAAATGATTTTGTAGTGGCAAGCCTTCATACCTTTCACATTGGTTGCATCATTTGTTTCTATGTATATTGACTTATTAGTCATGGAAAGATGGTCGACTTGGGAGTGCTTACTTAGTGGTTGGTTCATGGATTAAGAGATTTATAGTTACATTTGATATGAATTCACATATGTAGCGAATAATATTAAGTCTGCAAATACAATCAACTTCTTGCTGTAATAATTGTTTTGATGCATAGTAAAGCTCTTATATTAGTATATAAATGTGTCTACATCATCATATATGCTTGCAGTGCATGTGCATAGGCGTATATACAAATAGGTATATACACATGTCCATGCACTATGTATGTAAATGGTGATATATACATATTTATATGTATTCCTTGTAAGTGTTTTACTCATTTTTCTATCAAACTACATATGAAGAATGAATCAAATGAAAATAATCATAGCAATGTGGTCAACACATCCCTATCATAAAAATAATGATACATTCAGTCACATAGAAGATATGCTAAAGAATTCTCATTTCTCATTTTAACATAATAATGATCATAAGTGAACATCACCAATCACATAGAAAACACTTATTTTTGGTTAAAATGCAGTTGCTATATGCTCTACGTGGTGTGTGCGATGGCTTCAATCTTATCCATTCTTTACCAAATGGCTAGACTCCTCTTCTTGACCACGTTCCATCTTCAACCGATCGTGCATCCATTTAAACTCATTCACGCATAAATAGGTTAACCCATCAAATCCAAATCAATACATGTACATGGTAATGAAAACATAATCAATATCATTATTTTTCATTTAAAATCTAATTACACCATTATTCTATCATTACAATCTTTCAAAATTTAATATATATATCATTATCCTATTTTGAATTAAATTTAAATTTAACTAATTTAATATCTAATACATTTTTATCTCATTATTTTATTCAAGCAAAAATTGGGTTATGACAACTACATATATTTGGTGGTCCATTTTCTATTACATTGACTCTCACATAGGTAAGTTTGAGCCATCCATCTTTGAATTACACATCAATATGCATATACATATTTGGATAGATGAGATAAGGAAAAATATAAGAGAATGAAAAGAAGATTAAGAAGAAAGCAATACTAGAGAGAGCATTCATGAGGTTAAATTAGTCTATGGGATTGAAGAACAACTTTATACGGTTTGTAATCTCTTCTTTAGATATGTTCTTTGATAATGAATTTTAATCTATAAGTTTGTCGTAAGAGTTTATAAAATGAGTGAGATTGGAAAGTAGTTTAATTGGCTAGGTTCTATTGGTACTATGGTGATTAAATATCATTTTGTTGTAAGTATATCTTGCATGTATATTTGGCATAATTGCAATTGTATTCACTATAGTTTGCACTTGTAATAGTCTTGTCCATAGATTTGTAAAAGTATATCTTGGACAAATTATTCTTCAAACTGCATATGAAGAATGAATCAAATGAAAATAATCATAGCAATGTGGTCAACACATCCCTATCATAAAAATAGTGATACATTCAGTCACATAGAAGATATGCTAAAGAATTCTCATTTCTCATTTTAACATAATAATGACCATAAGTGAACATCACCAATCACATAGAAAACACATATTTTTGGTTAAAATGTAGTTGCTATATGCTCTACGTGGTGTGTGAGATGGTTTCAATCTTATCCATATTTTACCAAATGGCTAGACTCCTCTCCTTCACCACGTCTCATCTTCAACCGATCATGCATCCACTTAAACTCATTCACACATAAATAGGTTAACCCATCAAATCCAAATCAATACATGTACATGGTAATGAAAACATAATCAGTATCATTATTTTTCATTTAAAATCTAATTACACCATTATTCTATCATTAAAATCTTTCAAAATTTAATATATATCATTATCCCATTTTTAATTAAATTTAAATTTAACTAATTTAATATCCAATAAAATTTTATCTCATTTTTTTATTCAAGCAAAATTTGGGTTGTGGCAACTACATATATTTGGTGGTCCATTTTCTATTACATTGACTCTCTCATAGGTAAGTTTGAGCCATCCATCTTTGAATTACACATCAATATGATTTCCACTATCAAGACATTAATATTTACATTGCTTCACTTGTGTGTGATGCATCCCTTGGGGTTTTTACATAATTACTTTAGCTAAAATACAACTTCTCAACTTTCGTCATATATTTCTCAATGTACACCACACTCAATTTTACTATAAAATACTACTTACACATTATGTTTTATGAATCAAGACTCGCCTATCACCACACATCTTGTAATGCAATAAATGAACTCAATCAATATCATCTTACCCAAACTATGATTTCTTTAAATAGTTTATTATGTAGAGGGGTCAAGAACTTCTTCCAGCTTCATCAACTAAATAATAAGTTGATACTATGAATTGGAGAATATATGAACTAACAACACCTTTAATAAATATTTCAACTATGCATGGCCATGCTAGGTTTTGACTTTTTAGTTGAGCAATCAATCTTGGTGTCCAAGCAATAAATTATAGATAACTACTTCAACATTGTTTAGGATATCCGTATAACCACTCAAATAAGTTCTCAGATAACTCAATCCAAAATTCTTCATATAGATCATTACCTGATAATCCTTCCTCTCTTCATTCACAAATCTCTACATTTCTTGGTGTTTAAGCTTCAATAAATTGCTCTATATTGCATATCTCAATACACATTATTTTACAAGACATTAGTACAACAAGTAGAGTCTCAATGAAGGTCCCAACAACAAAACCAACAATGGAACCAAACTGTTACCATTTTGCCTAATGACAAGATTTACACTAATATTATGGTTGACTCCTTGTTGTAGCTTCTAGATGTTTGATTCATAATCAAATCCCAATATAAATTGAAGATTTCATTAACTTCTATTATAGACTCATATATTAAACATAACATGAATGCGGAAATAACTATGATCTAACGATTATGCTCTTTTTTTTTATAAATAAAATAAAATTATATAGAGCTATTAAACATACCAACTACAACATTCATTACACATATAACTACATTTGAACTAGTTTTGCTTTCTTCTTATTCTTCTTTTCATTTTCTTCTATTTTTTCGCATCTCCTCTATTCTCACACATGTATGTGAAATATAATACAAACATATATATGAGTATATTTTCCCAAGTTCTAAAATATGCTTACTCAAGATATACTTTTACAAATCTATGGACAAGACTATTACAAGTGCAAACTATAGTGAATACAATTGCAATTATGTCAAATATACATGCAAGATATACATACAACAAAATGATATTTAATCACCATAGTACCAATAGAACCTAGCCAATTAAACTAATTTCCAATCTCACTCATTTTATAAACTCTTTCAACAAACTTATAGATCAAAATTCATTATCAAAGAACAGATCTAAAGAAGAGATTACAAACTGTATAAAGTTGTTCTTCAATCCCATAGACTGATTTGACCTCATGAATGCTCTCTAGTATTGCTTTCTTCTTATTCTTCTTTTCATTCTCTTTTATTTTTCCTTATCTCATATATCCAAATATGTATATGCATATTTTCCCATGTTCTGAAATATGACTAGTCAAGATATACATTTATAAAACTAGGTACAAGACTATTACAAGTGCAAACTATAATGAATACAATTATGTCAAATATATATGTAAGATATATTTAATCACTGTAGTACCAATAGAACCTAACCAATTAAACTACTTTCCACTCTCACTCATTTTATAAACTTTTACAACAAACTTATTGGTCAAAACTCATCATAGAAAAGTAGATTTAAAGAAGAGAATACAAACTGTTTTTTGTATCCTATAGACTAATTTGACCTCATGAATGCTCTTAAATTATAATAAAACCCCTAATGACATGTAACAGTTCATTTCTTAAGAACAAAATCTCAAGTAACTACTCTGAGAGGTTATAATTATGTAAAATATGTTGAGATATCTTATAATAAAAGATAATCATTTGTGAAATAAATGTTCTTCTAAAATACTAAACACCAAGAATACAAATCCATTAAAGTCTCAAAGCTGTGAATCTAGCTGGAGACAAGTGACGAGGATTCTATTTTATTTGGAGTAATAAAATAATACCTTCACAAAAACTGAAACATTACATATTTCAGGATTCTATTTTATTTGGAGTAATAAAATAATACCTTCACAAAAACTGAAACATTACATATTTCGTACATTTACCTGTCATTTGCATATCAAATTATTTGAAAAATAGATTTTTACATACAAACATTTTGATGTCATTATAAATGCCTGTCATATAATAAAACCCATAATGGTATGCAACAATTCATTTCTTAGTAACTACTATGAGATAAAACCCCTACCTAATGGTGTGTAACAATTCATTTCTTAGGAGTAAAATCTCTAAGTAGTTAACGTGAGAGGTTATAATTAATTCCAAAGACGTGTCGGGAAAGCCTGTTGTTTACGTCTAATCAACGTGGGTTCGAATCCTGGCGCTTGATAGAAGCGCACGAATATTAACTAACTTCAAGTGGGTTTCGCAGCAGTTCAGAAAACGAACAAAATAACGAACAGGTAGGACTAACTAACCTCCACCGAAAAACAGGCATTCATGTTTGTCTAGCTGCTAATTGTCAATTAGCTCATGTTTTAACTTGCCTTCCTCAGCAATCTGTTTTAATTTTTATATTGATATTAAATTATCATGGATTATTTGTGCTTATAATCAAGCTTACCCGAATCGAGCCCTGAGAATCAACCCTGGCTAAATTAAACCCTAGAACATATCAGATTTATGAAGATCTCTTGCTTTTTCTTTCTTATATTGTGATTTTAGTGACAGATAGGGTACATCTGGTCTGAACTGTCTAAGGTTAAGCTGTTCGAATCCCATTGTGCTCTTTTTGGATTGAGGTGAGTCTTTGAGCTTTCATCTTGTTCAATTGCCTGTCAGTTCTCTGTATATTTTTCTTTCCATAGATTTTAAATGCCAAGGTAGGAAAAATGTGAAAAATAGCTAGGTTTGAATTTATGCCTGGTCAACATGTCTGATGATTTAATAAATAGAGCTGCTTGGGTGACAGAGAATCTTTTAGCCATTCCTGCTGTTGTTCACTTTTCTGATTTCTCCGATGAGCTTGCTAGGCACTCCACTGGTTTAAGGATTTAGGTTCTCGATTGATTGATCGAGCATAGAGAGAGAAGCTAAGGGCTTATATTCCTTATTTTAACCCTTGTACTCATTGCGTTCCTCATCTTATCTCTCTATGACGAGGGCCTTTAGGAACTCAACCAGCATTTGGGAGTTTGAGGGGAATGTCCGAAAGGCTCTTATTGTGTGCATGATAATCCCTTGGGGTTTGGGACCCATGTGTCCTTTGCTTATCTGAACATGAAGTTCGGCTGCTGACCTCTCCCTAATGGGGATCTTCAGGCACTCAACCAACATTGGGAGGTTGAGAGAAGTTCTAAGGGCTTACACGGAGTGTTTGAACTTTGCATGATTATCCTATGGAGATTTGATTATGCCCAGAAGTTGACCTTGTTCATGATACATAAGGATCTGGTCCCTTGAATGGTTTGCAGTCGGTTCACAGGAAGAGTCCTCTTCCAATTTGATTGGTATAAGATAAGCATGCATGAGAAATAGCCAAATTATTGATATTTGAAACATTGTTTTAAGTATAGGATTCATAGCTATATTACTAGAAATGAGCCATTGTGAAATAACAATGGCAACACATTGCAGTGGGAACAAGTACCCTTGGAGGTAGATGTTGCACATATGGCAATGCATTGACCAAAGCTTGCCCCTATGTTTTGCCACAAGGGCACCTGGAGGTATGTCTCCTATGAACTCTGCCCCAAAGTTCCCCCAAAGTTTCAGCCCATCGGGTTTAGTTTCCATTGGTGGGGCACCTTGAAGTGGCTATAGGGACACTTGGAGGTATTGGGTGCACTTATGGTAATGCATGGACCAAAGTCCACCTACATATTTTTCCATGAGGGCACCTTGAGGTATGGTTTAGTGTAATGATATCAAGGAAACAAACTCACTTCCATGTCTTTTTTTAGATCTGCTTCATACTTGCCCTGAAGTTATGTTGTTGAGAGTGCAATGCATTGGTATCAATCAATAAACAAAACATAAAAAGGTATTAAGAAGGTCAAGAATAGGCATTGCTAACTCAAAAGTCATTGTGGGTTATTAAAATGTGAAACTACTGCCCCAGTTTGTGTTTGTTGCAACATAAAGTCAAAGCAATATCCTAAAAATTGGCTCATACAAAATGGAGATAATTGGTACAAAATTATACCACAGAACTTTTATTAAATAATAAAATATGTTTAAAGGAGGTGGCAACACAATTATTTTTGTAAAGGCTAAGAAGAATATAGACCAACTTTGATGAAAGGGCAAACTTTCATTGAAGTAGAAGGTAGAATATCCATCATGTTGACGTGTTTTTTATGACTGCGTCGAACACAAAATAAAGTTGCCTAATGGTCACTTCACTCTCTCTTGATCAAAGTGCAATTGCATGCTAAGATTGCAAGAAGTTCAAAAATCGACTCCAAGGTTCCTTTATGCTACGGACATGACTTAGTTGACTGATGTGATTGTTGGTAATCCAAGGGGCCTTACGTTTGCATCATTCTTTCACTTCTTTGTTGTGGCTGGAACTCAATCATCGGATATAGCGAATCTGTGATGCTTCTGCTTTGAACGAACTAAAATGAACTGAAAGTAAAAGGGAAAGGGTTTAGAAGGATCTAAATATACTCCTAAGAGTAGTGATAACAATGAATAGTGCTCTAGTGGACAGATTCCAAATAAACTAAGCTCTGCTTCGCCAAGATCAACTACAACTCCGCAAGAACCGGTGCAATCTTTGGGGATGCTAGAGGATTTTCAAATCGAGAAAGTATATTTGAATACCCAAAAACGGCGCAATCCAAACGACCATCCACAATCAAACTTAGCACAAATTTAGGGGGTTCAGGCTAACTTTACACTGCAACTTACAATCAGCAAGATGCAAAAAATATGAACCATGGAAATTCATCAAACACCATTACATTCTCCATTGAAATCAAAGCACTATACTACTTCTACTCTAAGTGAGGAAGGTGAAACCATGCAAGTTTTGAAAAAATAACTTAAGTGGACACCATCAGAGAACAATGTTTCACTATTATTTTCTCAAAAACTTATCGCAACAATTTCATACAAAGCTCCCTCCCTTTTACAAACGAGGGGGTCACCCCTTTATATAGGCCTCAAGCCATGATTACATGCAAACCCTAATTAGGGTTTTCCTTAAAAGATTCTCCACTCGAGATGCAACAAGGTGGGAATCTTCGATTAATAACCCATCATGCCCATATACAATTAATTCAAAAGTACCCAAAATAGCATCCATTGCGCATTAAATGCACCACCTCCTTCAAATTCGCCCAACATGCGTTGAATATTCATCCATGCAAAAATCACCCCATTATGTCATAAATGCTTCATCATTTCCACATGCGGCAGCTGCATGCAAAAGGAATCTGCCATAAATTCAACATGCAATGACCGGGTCGCCATTTGGTCAAATATTCTGGTAATGAATGCGCCACTCTACTGCCACGTCTTCAATAGATCCTCGCCATGCAAGTGGACCCCGTCGTTGTGTATGCGCTCTTGCATATTTGGAATTGTTGGAGAGGGAAAATTCGATTCAGGAAGAATTTTCTTGAAGTCTCCTCAACTTTCCTTGCTTGAAGAAGGTTTTCCATCAATTTTCACCATCTCCTATTTTTTAGGAAAATTTCCAAATTAGGGTTCCACGGTCCAGGAGGGAGAAAATTCTCCTACAAATCCAAATCTGTAAAAAGTTTTGAAATTTGGATGTGATTTGATGCCCGAGAATGGATTTTTAAAGACTTTTCCTGGGGGAAATTTCTTGTTCAGTTCATCCCTGATTCCTTCCTTGCCAAGAAATTGTTTTTCCACCTTTAATTCATCCTGGCGTGGAATTCATGTTGTGAAGGAAATTCTCCTTTGGAAAGAAATTTGTTCCTTACCCTGAGGAAGGAAATTCTTCATGCCTTGGCCAATTTTCATGATTTCCAAGAACTATGTCCTGAAGGAAGAAATTTTAAACACTTAGTCAATTTTTTACCTTTCCTGGAATTCTGTCCTGAAGGAAGGAATTTCCGACACTTTAGCCAATTTTTTCACTTTCTTGGAATTTCTTCTTCTTGGGCGCAATTTTGACTTGGTGGAGGATTCAGTGAATTTTGTGAATCCTCCATGCCTCCTTGGTATTGGCGCCTATCCTCCATCTTGGGCAGATTTTCACCCCTGTGGAGGATTCATGAAATTTTTTCATTTATCCTTGCCTCCTCCATTCTGGCGCCCAATCACTTCCTGGGGCGGAATTCTTCATGCATGGAGGATTTTGATGCTTTTCACAAGTTCCAGGCTCTTCGTCAGGATATATATATGAAATATAACATTTAAGTATAAGTTTGAGAGTGGTTTCAGGTCCATAGGAATCATGATGCAAATTCTGGATTTTGGAAGATCTTTAAAGTTTTCAGACTTGGTCAAATTTCAGGCCATTTTCGGATCAGGATGACATTGGTGGATTGATGTGAATTTCTGGACTTGGATGATTTTGCATGCTTTCCTCTTCTGGAATAGGAGTTCCAAACAACCATTTTTTGATCCAACTTGTCTGCCTTCTGACTCTTCCGAATTTCGAAATGGTCTTCAGGAACGTTCAGTCTTCAGCCTCTTTAGAGATATTCAGCTTTTAGTGTTTTCCTGTGAAGATCCTGCCAAAAATAGATTTTCCCAAATATTAAGTGTTTCAAAATGTTAAGGTTTGGGCAAAATAGGTCAGAAAAGCACCTACTAAAAATAGAAACTTACTAAAAATAGTAAGTTTGATTTTTGGCAAAATGACAACATTCCGGGACTCGAAAAAATCCCTAAAAAATAGAGACTTTCTAAAAGAAAGTCGCTCCGTTTGGGCTCAAATTTTACTGGGAGGTTCCTTGAAGGGTCCCAATTCCAGTTGTATGTTCAGTTTTCTCAAAACCCTAACAGAAACCCCTAAAATCTAGGACAAAAGGCAAAAACCCTAAAAAGGGACAAAACAGGTCCTAGACTTCATAGAACTCGCTCGATAGAGAAGCAGATCAACTCTAATTGACCCCCGAACATCCACAAAGCAGAGAGATTGACGAGATTGCTGCGAAAAGACCCCAAAAATGCAAGCCAAAAGACTGGGAGGGCCTAAAAAGTAGGGGGTCCCCATTTGGAATGGGGCGATGTGTGAAAACGTCACAACACATCACTCCATGTTGTCAAGGAAGAATGCAATTTTCTAAAGGGAGGAAAACACGCCAATGAAGATAAATTTGTTGCCTAAAGAATTGAGGAAGGGGTGGAAACCATCTTGAAAGAGAGGGCAAGGAAGTATTGGAATATTCAAACATATGCTTACTACCATTGCCTAGTGACTTTAATGGTAAGAAGTCGTTATTAGGCAAATCATTTGGAAATTAGAATGAAAAGTGTTAATTAAATATCACAATAATTAAACGATCTTCAAATATGTAAAATAGATCAGATTGGAGTTTTGAGCATTTGAGCG
The DNA here is from genome assembly GCF_030272615.1 of Cryptomeria japonica. Taxonomy (NCBI): domain Eukaryota; kingdom Viridiplantae; phylum Streptophyta; class Pinopsida; order Cupressales; family Cupressaceae; genus Cryptomeria; species Cryptomeria japonica. The sequence goes on from NC_081411.1 coordinate 764,553,185, forward strand.
TTGCAGACATTTCAACAAAACGATGCATACAACAACCTTTTGATTCAAAATTGACTCTTTCCCTCTGCGCTATACCTCATGCAACTTAAACTAAGAATCTTCCCCTATTTTGTCGTGGATTTGATTCATGTTTTCATTTTCGGAGGTGGCATCATCCCATGTAAGATTTTAGGATCTGTCCTTGCTCATGTAAGATTTAGAGATTTTGGGGTCCTCATGCAAGATTTAGAGATTTTGGGGTCCTCATGCAAGATTTAGGGATTTTGAGCACTTCATGCAAGATTTAGGGATTTTGAGCACTTGATGTAAGAAATAGGGATTTTGAGCACTTCATGCAAGAAATAGGGATTTCGAGCACTTCATGCAAGATTTAAGGATTTTGAGCACTTAGTGCAAGATTTAGGGATTTTGAGCACTTCATGCAAGAAACAGGGATTTTGTAGTGCTCATGTACACTTCTCAGAATTTGCAAGTACTCGCGTAATGAATTGCAAGGTTGCAAGCAATTATGTTTTGAAATCACCCTTACTTTCTCCACTCTCAACAAATGTTCAAATTCCATTCAACTCACTCACCCTAATGACTTGATCATGAACATGTTCAACTCAAGCTTAACCCTTATCAAAATCTAAGATTTGTGACACTCATGTACTTTGAGGTGTGGCTTTGCAAGCAGCTCAACACTTAGGATGGGTTCTATCTTGATTTGATGCTTGCAATTCCAATGGAATTGCAAGCAATCTTGGACTTTACTATCAATATTCACTCCTCGACTTACCTCTATACTACAACGAAACCAAGCAAACACCTCATTCAAAGGTCAAAGACTTACATTGCTGCCAAGCTAACACTAAACTAACCAAAACATCTAATCTAGCTAGTGAAAAGTGGGGGTCTCCATTTGCAATGGGGTGATGTGTGAAAACGTTACAATAGGGCGTAAGAGGGGTCATATATGAAACCAGTTTAAATTTGGCGACTCCTATATCAAAGTATCTCAAAAATTATAATGCTACATGCCACACAAGGATGATGCACCAACTTCCAAGCTTGTTCAATGGGAAACTTCGAATTTTGGGGCCTTTGATCCTTATTGCATTATTGTATGGTTGTGTATTGTGTTGCTAGTTGTTACACTTCATTTCTGCATCTTCTATATATAGGGAGATTTTAAATGATTTGAGGACAAGAAGAAATATAGGGAGGAAAGAAATGAAGGAAGAAAACAAGTGGAAGAGGTGACAAGAAGTAAATCACGAATGAGGAAGATGGGAAGAGAACAAATTGTACTAAGATCTTAAAATCTAGTTTGTAATTCAAAGGGCTGAAGCCTAGAATGTAGTCAAGCTCTTGAAGCTATTGTGTCAATTAAACAATTTTTTTCCTTACATATACTTTTTGTTGATTTTTGTTGTTGTTTATTGGGTTTATATTTGAAAGGTCCATTCATTGCAAGGTTAGACAGTCCTTAGTTGGACCCTTTAACCTTGATTGCATTAGATGGTACCGGAGCAGGGTTTGCGAAGTTAGTGAAGTGAGACATTAGTTGATAATAGAGAAGGTTATTGAAGCGAGTCTTCCAACAAGTGAGTGTTGGGTAAAATATTCCCATGAATTGGTTTTGAGCAGATTGGTTAACAGTTGAGGCAATTCAAATCAAATTTGAAGATGCCACCTCATTTCCACCTCATTGACCCATGATTCATGAGTATGAAGGTTTTGCAAATGGGGTTGCAAACTAAGTGGGTTCTTGGAGGAAATTCTGTGGCTAAACGTGCTTGAGTTGGAGTAATACTGGGATGGGTGACCTCCCGGGAAGGCCCACTGCTTCACCTCTGTGAGCATCACCTAGATGCAATGAGTGCTAAGTGGAACATTCATTCTCATGAGAGATGAGTTCTTGTGAACCACTACTCATGAATCATGGGTCAATGAGTTTGATTCAAAAACTACACAGTTGAATCTTGATAGCAATATTAGTAATGTCATAATTTGACTCGCTGTGGAAAATACCTCCTACTTATCAATTGATGAGGTGAAGGGGCTCTATAATGAATGGTTCATAAGGCACAACACTTGCTGAAGGTTTTGCAAATGAGGTCGCAAGCTAAGTGGGTTTAACCTTGGAGGAAACTGTGGTTAAGCGTGCTTGAGTTGGAGTAGTACTGGGATGGGTGACCTCTTGGGAGGGCCCAATGCTTCACCTTTGTGAGCATCACCTAGATGCAATGATTGCTAAGTGGACCATTCATTCTCATGAGAGATGGGTTTTTGTGAACCACTACTCATGAATCATGGGTCAATGAGTTTGACTCGAAAACTGCACAGTTGAATCCTGATAGCAATATCATAATGAACAGTTATCTCAGTTTGTGAAGGGATATATCTTTGCCTCTCTTCATAGAGGTATGATATGATATAAATAAAGATGAGATGGGAGCAAGGAAAGGGGAGATAGAAGAAAATATCTTTCCCATTAAAAGAAGATTTTGGAGCAGACCTAAATCAGAATTATAAGAAAATCTGAAGGAATAATATGAATATTTAATCAGGGAATTAGATCCAATTGAATAAAAGCAGAATTAGCAGATAAGAAGATCAACATATGAAATAAGTAAAGTACATAAGAGACCAATAGAAATATTCCAGCTTTGAATTGGAATAATTAATCACTGCAAGTAATAAGGAATTAAGCATCAAAGAAGATCAGAAGTTCTTTAATATATAATCTGCACTCATTGAACAAGATCAGATCTCGAGATATGTAAATAGCACTCAGCAAAGATAGCTATTAGAATCAGAAAATAACTAGTATGCAACATGTCTAACTGTGTAATCCCTTATGTATCATAAATATGACAAGTAATGGGAATAGCCAATCTGCTTAGACTCTTATATTATTGATTTAATATATTTATTCTTTCCTACAATGGATGAGTAAGGAAACACGTTAGGGAGAGGCAGCAGATTGATTCCCACGAATTAAGTAGACCAACTCATGTTGGATGGACGGGAGTTCTTGCCACTTGTGGCTGTTATGTCACACTCTTGGGCTTAATTGTGCTGAACAGTCTCCGGGTGCCCTATTGTGCTTTCCCCTCCTATCCTTACGATGGTTGGTTGTGGGAAGTGAAACTATAGCCTAAAAGCAATCATATATGGATAAGTAAGAAGACAGGATTGGGAGAGGCAGCAGACCGGTTCCCACGAATTAAGTAGGCCACCCCATGTTGGATGGACGGGAGTTCCTGCCACTTGTGGGCCAAGGGGTGCTATGTCACGCTATTGGGCTTAATTGTTTTGAACATTTTCCGGGTGCCCTATCATGCTTTCCTTTCCAATCCCTACTAAGGTTGGTTTTGGGGAATGAACTATAGATTAGATCCAAGTAGCAACATTATTCATCATTTCATTTAATGCTAATTTTTCATTTACTTGTAAGTTCAATAACTATTAGACGAGTTAATTATAGAATGCTATTGGTAAAAAGTGAATTATATTGTTGGAATTGTTACCTTTGGGGCAAAAATAGGCCTATCCCAATTAGGGGAACATTATGCACAAGTCATTTTCTACCATTATTGTCTTCTTTGCCTGCACATCATAATTCTGCCCATTCAACGATGGTGGCTGCTGCCAACTCTTGTTGTTTTCTCTAGCTATGCTTGACACTTAAACAAGTTGTTAATACCCAAAAATAGGTTAAACTTAGGGCTCTTATACCAGTTGTTGAGCTACAACTCATATGGACTCAAACTTGGGACCTTCCATTTGCTGCTGAAGTGCTCTATCATCTGAGCTATTGGCCCCTCTTTGGCCAGTCCATCATTAGTTTGAGTGTGGCTTTATTTAAATAGTCATGAGTGATTAGAAAGAATTCAAGAGGTTTGTTGTGGTTGCTGGGAGTTTTGAAGTATTGAAGAGGAAAACAACCAAACAACCTATATTATCTTTGCCTAATTTTGATAAGTTATTTCAAGTTGATTGTGATGCAAGTAGAAATGCAATTGGAGTTGTATTGAGTTACGATGAAAGACCTATTGTAAGTCAAAAGTTGAATGCTGCCAAAATGAAATATTCTATTTATGATGAGAAATTTTATGCAATTGTCCAAGCATTGAAGAAGTGGCGAGATTATTTGTTATCAAAGGAATTCTTTTTTGTATACTAACTATCAAGCATTCCAATATCTTGACAATCAAAGTAAGTTGAGTGCTGGACATGTTAAATTTGTTGAATTTTTTTAGAGATATTCATTTGTGTTGTAAGATCAAGAATTGGATATTTAATAGAGTAGTAAATGTATTAAGTAGAAGGCATAATTTGTTGATGGAAATGAGAATTCAAGTTGTTGGGTTTGATGAATTGAAGTCATATAAGTTAGCAATACATGGAGACAAGACAAGATGGTTGGATTACTTGATTCAAGGAGATTGCTTTTTCAAGGGTAATCAGTCATGTATTATTAAGTGTTAAATGAGATAACTTGATCAAGGAGAAACATAATGGTGGATTGGTAGGACATTTGGAGTTGATAAGATATATGTCATGGTTAGTGAATATCATTTTTGCCACATATGTATAAGGATGTCAAAAAGTATGTACAAAATTGTAGTATTTTTTAAGTATCAAAAAGTGGTAGACATGATATTGGGTTGTACAAGATGGGAGGATACTAGTATGGATTTTGTGTTAGGATTGCTAAGAACTGAAAGAGTACATGATTATATTTTTGTAGTTGTTGACATCTTTTATAAGATGACACATTTCCTTGCTTGTAAGAAAACTAATGATGTATACATAGTTGATTTATTTTACAAGGAAATTGTGAGATTGCATGGGTTACCTAAAAGCATTGTATTAGATAGGGATCTGAATTTTGTTGGACATTATTACAGGACCTTGTAAGAAAATGAGTACAAAGCTAAAATTTAGACTAGCATATAACCCATAGATAGATAGACAAGCAATAGTAGTGAACAAAAGTTTGGGAAACTTGTTGAGATGCTTATTAGGTGAAAAAACAAGAAATTGGGATTTAACCTTAGTAGGTGTTGATTTTGCTAAAGATAACTTAGTGAACAATCGTATAGGTAGACACTATCCGAAATTGTATATGGATAGACTCCAAACAATATTTTAGAATAAAGAGATTCTATTGCTACTTGTAGAAAGAGTGCTATAGCTAAAGAATATGCAAAGTACATATGGAATTTGCATCAAGAAGTCGAACAACAATTGGGGAAGACTAATAGCAAGTATAAGGAACATTCTAATTAGAGGTGAAGACATAAGGAATATGAAATTGGATATGAAGTAATGGCTTACTTGACGAAAGAAAGATATCTACAAGGAGCATATGATAAATTGAAAATTAAGTAATTTGGATTTTGTAGGATTATTAAGTTGTTTGATTTTGGAAATGCCTATGAATTAGAATTGCTAAAAGATCTTGGTATATCACTAGTATTTAACATTGTTGATTTATATGAGTATTATGAAGGAGATTGAGGAGACCACAAGCCAATAATAGATTGGGGAACATAGGTATTTACACACGAAGCAAAGGAGGCTAAAGAAGTGCTTAATTGTAGAATTGGGAGAAGCACATGAAACAAAAAAATGAGGAATAGTTGGTAAAATGGAAAGAGAAACCAATTGAATACTTTACTTGGATGCCCATATTGAAGATTGACTAATTTGTTTTTCCTTTAGCTCACATCCTTGAGAAAAAGTGATGAATATACATTTTAATTACTTGGGGTGTTTGATTTAGGAGTATCTAGGGTGTGAGAGCATTCTTGCATCAACCAAACATATTTTCTTCAACATTTATTTGTTTTGCAATTACTTTACTAGTTTTTCAAATATTGTGTATTAGTGCTTGTCAAGTTTGCAGCATTGTATCTCATTGCACTTATGTTTTCATAAGGTCAACAATTCATAGTTGTAATTGTAGGCACAATCAAGCCATTACTGACATTGAAAGATACCATAGTTAATAATCATTGGTTGTGGTTGGGATCTTAGATTGTTTTAAGAGTCTTGAATGTTACATTCAACTTTCACGTGCTCTTAAATGGTACATTTATGTTTTCTATTCAAGGAGTTAGTCAGGGCTATTATCAAGTTAAAAATCATTTAATGGTAACTCATTTGAACAATGTGGAAAGTATTTAAAACTTGCACCAATTCTTAAAAATAACCTATTTCGTTATAGGTCCTAAGAGGGTTTGTATATGAAACCACATTAAATTTTGGAGACTCCTAAACCAAAGTATCTCAAAGATGATATTGCTACATGCCACACAAAGATGGTGCACCAGGTTCCAAGGTTGATCGATGAGGAAAACATTTAATTTTGGTGCTTTTGATTTCTATCACATTAATCCATGGTTGTATATCATGCTATCAAGTGTCACACTTCATTTTTACATTTTCTATACATAGGGAAGTTTGCTATGATTTGAGGACAAGCTAAGTTGTTGGTTTTGATATAGGGACGAGTATGAGTACAAGGTTTGGGTATGCTAGTCAACAATTTTTTTCTTGGGTATGGTACGACTAGGTATGGTTGTATAATATATATGCATTTTTTTAAAAATATATAGAATTGAAAATGCATTTGATGTATCATATTATAATAATGACATTGAATCTTTTATTGTATGATACTTCATCATTGGTCAATGATAGTGATAAAAATAATATTAATTTTCAATTCATAGTTTTTGTGAAATAGGTTTGTTTTTGTGAAGCAACTCTTAGTATGGGCATGTTTTAGGGTTTTAGGCAATTTTTTAGTTTTTTTTTTAAATGTTAAAACAATGCTTCAAAAATCGAGTTTTGATGTTTTCTTAAATAAAATTGATGTTGTGGCTATAGGTGTGCCTAGGAGCCTCAAGAGTGGCTAGGGTGCAACCCTACTGCTATTGTCACAGGATCGGTACTTGGGCTAGTTCAAGGGTGTACCCTACAAGGATAAGAAGAAACATAGGAAGAAAAAGGAGGAAAGAAATGAAAGAAGAAAACAAGTGGAATAGGTGACAAGAAGTAAATTAGGAATGAGGAAGTTCAGAAGAAGAACAAATTGTTCCTAATACATTTCATTGTAAGGAAGGCGGATTAAGTCATTGAGACCTTAAGATCTAGTTTGTAATTCAAAAGACTGAATCTTAGCATGCAATCAAGCTCTTGAATCAGATTAATCAAACAAACTTGTTCTTCATATATAGTTTTCATTGATTTCTGCTATGTTCTTAATTAGGTGGTCTATTTGTGGCAAGGTCAGATGGTCCTTAGTTGGACCCTTTGACCTTGACTACATTGCATATGTATGTGTGTATATGTTTATATAATGCGTATATGTATATTACTTACATATACATATACATATATACACATATTCCATACACATGTATGTTGAAAACTTGTATGTACATGTATATTACATAAATATACATACACTTTTACATGGATAAACTTACACATATGCACATGCATGTATATTTGTGCATGAATATATATGTGTAACGTCGTAAATTGTCAGCAAGCCAATTTACACCTCATGTTTGTGCCCCTACTTTAGCATATCCCCTTCTCATCTCCTATTTAGGTCTGATTTGTGCTCAATCTCTGGTTTTGATGCCATGTACATCCACTGCTAGATTCCCTGGAGGTGTGTCCTCCCTGAGGCTTAATTGTGGCCCCTTGCTGAGAAGGACTAGGGTGCCCCCTCTCAGTTGGGCTCTATTTTGAAATGGGGCAAGGGCCCTATCTCTCCGGTGAGAATTCAATTTTGTGGCTCCGAATGACCGTTGGAGGTCGGCCTAATCGATAAATGACCTAGATACCCCTATATAAAAACATTTGATCAACCTAATTTCATCTATCCAAGATATCCATTCCAAGACTCCAAGCAATCAATTCCTAGCATTCTGGCATCTGTGAAGCGTTCATTATCAAGCATTTTCAGAGATCTTCAAGGCTGCATATTCTTCATTCAACCATTGTGGAGCAAAATTACATCATTCATATGCAAGCATGTGTGTGTGATTAGGGTTTTGTCATGTTCATGCCATTTCATACAACATATGTGATTACATTCAAGAAGCAAAGCATCATCATTAACAATTGCAGATCTGAGGTATATCTCTCCATTATTTATTTCAGTATCTGCCTTATTTCATTCAAGGTTAATTCCTAAATCGGGGTTTGACTTAGGCAAACCCCTATTCCCAACAATTTCCCCTTTCTTTCTGTGTGCAGGAAATAGGTACAGAGCTGTAATTTTTCAGGATTGACATAATTCGCAGAGACGAACAGGTTCCCCTTTGGACGACGATAAGTTCGGAGGACCAGAGTGACGGGCATTCTAGTCCTGACAATTTAGGTTGACCTTCCAGGAACAGATCCGAACATTCACTATTGCTCAGATCTAGGTTTGTGGCTTCCTTTGACGATTTTAGCTCACTATTTATGCTAGATCTCTTCAATATTCTCACATTTGCCCTAATTTCAGCATTTTCACAATTCAACTAAAAAAGAGGGAATCAAATTTTAACCAATGAATCTGATCAAAATTCTTAGCCCTATCTTTGTTGGATTGAGGCTAGATCTATTGGATTCATCCCTCTTTAATGTAATTGGTCCCTAAGCAAAAATTAGCGGTTTTACTACATCGTTGGGTGAAACCCTAATTTTTCACCACATTACAATATGTACATATATGTATAGATACACATATATCAATTTATGCATAAGTATATATATATTTTTGGAACCTAATATCCCCATGCTCTTTGGTTTCAAAACTACTTGCCTTAAAATAAGACTCTAAAAGAAGTAAAATCAGATTCACTTTGATGGACAAATGAAATTTTATAGAGAAGGTAAAAGGTATTACTTCATTTTTTCAATATATGAGCTTTTGGGGACTTGAATTATTCTTGATTTTAAATAGGTTAGTTGAATCAATTAGATTTTGTTGTAATTCAGTTGAATGGTCTATATGAAAGATGAAGGCATGGGTTTCAAACATGAAGAAAGAATGATGTATGATAGTTACCAAGAGATGGGCATTGATGCTAGTATACAAGATGGGGGTGGGTGCTTGTACGCTAGTTTTTCAATATATGAGCTTTTGGGGACCCGAGTTATCCTTGATTTTAAATAGGTCAGTTGAATCAATTAGATTTTGTTGTAATTCAGTGGAATGGCCTATATGAAAGATAAAGGCATGGGATTCAAACATGAAGAAATAATGATGTATGATAGTTACCAAGAGATGGGCATTGATACCGGTATACAAGATGGGGGTGGGTACTTGTACATTTTTCAAAAACCATAATAGCTTTAAATGTCAAAAATGTCAAATGTTAAAAAATTTAAGAACATTTTAGGGTGCAGAAATAAATGTCAATGAAAACAAAAATGAATTGAATTCATAGTTGATAACATAGTTATGAGACTCAGACTCGAGAAGCTGAATTTTGACTTAGACTCAGCGCGGACTTGACAAGCTGATTTTTGACTCAGACTTGGACTCGACACCCATACTTGGCAAAGACTGGACAAATTGAAAAATTAATAAATAAACCTTAAAAACAATAACATCATCAAATAGAAGCTAATTTGATCACATACACAAGTATACATCAATCACATAAGTATAAATGCAAATTGTAGCTGAAGAAAATAACACACTTAGATATATAAATATTGTCAAATGTATACAAAACTCATGGAATATGAAATCCATGACATTAAAAGTTCCAAACAAATATTAAAACAAAAACTAGAAGTCTATGGCTTAGAGGAGCTTGCTTCCTTCCTACAAAGGTATCTAAGATAGGTCTTGGATGATGATGCAACCATAATCTTTGCCTCTTTCTTCGTGCCACCCACACCAACATCCAATGTGTCTTCTCATGCTCTATCCTCCTCTGCCATGGCTACAACCTCTCTATTCACTTGGTCAACTCAATCGAGGTCCTCATCACTAAAGATAGGATCCTTGGCCTAAGTGATCCAACCAAATTGTGATTGACCTCCTCTAGTGTGATGGGAGTGTAGTTAGTGCCCAAAATTTATTTGTGGTGAAGACAAAGGTTGTAATGAACATAGACTAGATCATTGATAGTCTATTGCACTTCTTGGAGTGTATGTGCTCAAACATACTCCAATCGCACTCACAACTTGAAGCACTAGATGGTTGGCTCAATATTTGAATTGCAATCCTTTGAATATTTGGTTACCTTAGCACCAAACATTTCCTGCTATGCAAATTGAGATGAGAAAAATAAAAAAATCAATCTCATTATCTAACTTCAAGTTTCAACATTTAATGATAGTAGAAAAAGAGGAAAATTTTATTAGAATTTTAAAACTGAAATTATGCCCTTAATACATTTTTACCTGTCTGCAATGTCAATCAAGTTTTTTTGCATATCTCATGAGAAAAGAGATCTCCTTGTGCAAGTCTAAAGGTCTCGATCTCGTGGACTATTTGTGTTGTAACAATAGAATCAAGCGACATCTGCTCTATCACTATGTAGATCCCATTTGGAATCTCCTTATCCCCCTTGAAATTAGGGTGATATTGGAATGTCGGATTGAGTTAATAAGCGGCCGCCTGTAGGGGCTTGTGAAGCTCGAGCTGCCATCGCTTTATCAATGATTTCCCAAATGGGACGATACTTAGCCTTAACTCCCTTATAGATGGATCTAATGGCCTTATTGGCCCTATCCATACCCTCATATATGTAGCCCATGTTGATGTTATAGCTAGGTTGGATTCCTTCTAGGGCCGACCTAGCACATTTGGGTGGCTAATTGGCTTGTCGGCCTTAGCCACAATATATTGCAAAGTTCAATGTATAACTTGTTATTAGGTCTGGCTCTAAATGGGCGTCATCATTTGTGAAATGTAATTATAACATGTAACTTGTATCAGGTCCGGCCCTATACAAGTAACTTGTAAATTGTAATTGGGCTAACCCTATGTATGGGTGCCAAAATGAGATTCAATTATTAATTTAAATGCAAGGACGACCTAAGGAGGAGACATAAAGTCTCATATATATGCAAGATCATTCTTGCATCAATAATACATTCATTCAGCAATCAATCTCATTCACACATCAGCGAACTACCTCTGCTATTGATTAGTGAATTACTTCAGCGAATCAGTTATCTTGTGCAGCAAATTCATCCTAGATATTATCTAGGGCTGGCGAACTTCCAACTAGGGCTAGCAAACTTCCTTTAGGGCTGGCGAATTCATCCACAAGGACAACGAACTCCTCCTAGGGCTGTCAACTTAATCTACAAGGTCAGCGAACTTGTTCTAAGGGCTGCAAGATCAAGCAAATGGTCTACAATCAGATTATTGAATCATCTACAGCAAGCATACCTCAGATAAGTCTGCCCTAACTTGGATTATCATCTGCTGATTATATTATGCTTCAAGTGTTGAAGCAAAAGTTGTCAGACTTCTACTGATTTTGAGTTAATATAATCTGAGATCTTTGTTGCTGGGTTTTTCACCTCCAAGAGGAAGGTTTTCCTAGGGTACTGTTGTGTTATGTGTGTTTATTGTTTCATTTCTGCATGTTGTTATCAGTCTGATCTATAAAATTAACAGCCCATTGCAGGCTTCTCCCCATCAACAACTCGTAGGAGAACTACCAAAGGCTCAGTGAATTGCAATTATTGTGAAACACTAACCTAATATAAGTGTGACAAAAAATATGCAAAAAAAAAAGAAAAATATGAAGAAAAATTAAAACATAATGTAGATTTAGATTTTCATTTATCTTATGAGCTCCGCAACAGTTACCCAAAAGCCTAGTTTATCAAACATCGAATTTGCCCCATCAACCCCTGCATTGGTCTTAGCATAGAATGTGGAAGTCCACTCCTCACTAACAAACATGTGCCTTAAAGCTCCCTTGACTGAAACAAGGATTGTAATGTGATGAAATTTGTTGCAAATCGGGTTATGCCAGGACGAGCCAACTCCTTTTGCCCTATGAATCGCCACATTAGGTTGAGGACCCATATGTGATTATCTATGAATTTACAAATATGTCTGGCCATTTCCACACATGTTTTGATCCATGGAATCTTTCCAAAATCCTCCAATATGAGGTCAAGGCAATGGGCAACACATGGAGTTCAAAATAATGAGTGTCTATGCATAAATAGTCTACTTGCAACAACATAATTTGCTGCATTATCTGTCACCACTTGCACCACGTTCTCCTCACCTTCTTGAGCTAGGACTTCCTCTAAAGCTTCACAAAGGAATGTGGCATTTTGAACATGTGCATCAATAGATTTGATGAATATGGTGCCACCTGATAAGAAACAAAATCAATGATTCAATAAAGCATAAATTAAAAATATTAATCACTAAATCAATGCATTGTAGTAAGTACAATCACCTGAGGAAGAAACAAGAAAATTTAGCAATGTCCTATTTCTTCTATTTGTCCAACCATCAGTCATGATGGTGCAACCCTTCTTCCTCCATATCAACTGTTGCTCATCTATTGTGGCTGTCACATTAGCAACCTTTTGTGGCAAAATCGGGCCCTTTATGTCATCTTCACTAGGGGCTTTGTACCACGCCCCACAAACAGTAATAGCATCAACCATGTTTTGCTAATAAGGAGCCCTAACACATGTCACAAATAAATAAATTAAAATAAGTATTGAAAAATGGAGAGTTCAAATTTGAATTCAACATGCCTTTAAATATAAAAATTCAAGAGACAAAGAATCAAGCTATAAATTTTAAAACAATCAAACAAAAAAGAATTACCTCATTGCATGGAATGGAATGGTGCAATAGTACCAAAAGTCTCCAATTGCACATTTTGCTGCATCATGTTTGTCCTTGTTCGAAAGCATGCTCTCAATCGACGGTTGGGAACTTGGAGTAGTGCGTGAGGAAAGATATGAATCCATCCTAGATTTATAAACTCTAGGCCCAATGCTACCACTGCCACTGCCATTGGCACCAACACCAACACTAACACTGCCACCGACATCAGCACTACTAGGTCCAACACCTAAAGAATGATGAAATGAAGGCTTGAATTAGACTCTCCACTAACACCAATGCCTGTCATCTCCTTGCTTTGCTTCTTTTTCACTTCTTTTTGTAGCTCAAATGTTTCTAGTTGCACTTGCACCTCACGCATAACCTTAGGAGGCACTTGTGAGGATGGCATGGCATCATGGACTTTTATATTTGCAGGACGGTATTTCAATCTGTTAATGCCTCCTCGATGATAAATTGTTTTGCAACAAAAACATTTTACTTATTTCTTTTGCTCAGGCATAATTTCAGCATGTTTCCAACAAGGGTCCCTTTTAATTGGGTTTTTGGACATTGTGATAAAGACGATTTGAAAATCTCAAGACTGCTGCAATAACATATAAATACAAAAAAAATAGCATTTGTGATTCATAATTATTAAACTAATACAAAAAAATGTAGGGTTTGCAACTATAAAATTAGATTCATTCTACAAAAACACCTAGGGTTCTTTCTTTGATCTACTAAAATAAAATAGAAAGAAGAAAGGAAATGTAAAGAGAAATGCAATTTTTGGTTTAAAAAACATAAAGAAATCTTCAAAATACAAATTTACCTCTTAAATCTAGCTTGAAATTAATAGAGAGCTCCTTCCAATCCTTCATAGACACCTCTAGATGCACCAAAAGTAGCCACCAACCTACCCAAATGCGATTCAACAATTGATTTTTTTTTCTACCTCCTTGTCTGTTTCCCTACAATGCACTCCAAACTTCACTCACAACTCTCTTTTCTCTTTCTTGTTTGGCTTCAAAATGAAATGATGTTGCTTTGAGGGTGGATGAAATATAAGTACAAAAAAACAACTTAAACTATCATTTTTTATGTTTTTTATTTTTCTAAAACTCTCAGAGACAATATCTCAGAAAGATTTACAAAACCCTTTATCTTTCTCATTAACACCGTCTGCCTTGGCCAGAATGTCAGGAGGCTCTCTTGACACCTTGTTGTTCCCACCCATTAATGCAGGGGCACGACTAGGCTCATACACATAACAAAACAATAAATGCAACCCAGCGAGGGAGACCAGGCAAAAAGTAGAGCAGGAAACTCATATGAAAAACAAACTAAAACACATCACAAAAAGAAGACAAACTAACACCATAATCCTTCCAACTAAAGATGATTTGAACCAGGAAAGAAAAGGAGTGTACTTACAGGTGAGAACCCTGCATGATCATCAATGGAGGCCTATCATTGGCCTACTCCAGGTTGCAGATCGCCCCCATCTTTGCTTTATATTTTGGACTTCCCTAGATTTGGAAAAGTGATACAATTATATAATTCATTGATGGAATTCTGACAGTTTAAGTTTTAATGTTAGACAATGCTGAAATTCCTTATACCGGAACATGTTTATTGAAAACATAAAGATGAGAAATGTTGATTATATTTGTTCCAAAATTTCGAGCACAGACATAAAATGGTGATCAATCATCTTTTTGTAGCTTGATGAAAATATTGCTTTAATTTATCTATCTTGTTTTGGGATTTTTTACTCCTATTTTTGCTGGCTATTTGCTAGTTATCTCAAGGGGAAACAATGTGCAATGGTTGTTCTGCATTTGCAAGAGTTGAAATTCACTTGTAACTCTTACATGCCTCTAATTGTATTGTATGCTTCACTTAAATCTGCTTTATATTTTCTCCAAAATAAATAAAATATTTTTTATTTAGTTTCAAGGATAATGGATAGCAAACTATTTTGCAGTTGCTAAAATGTAAGTCTTTCTGATAATTGTAATGCTTTGCAGAAGTGTGACTCAAGTGTAAATGGTCCTAGTTGCGGATTCATATTGATGGGATCAGGTCATGCCGAGGCGTGCATGACTGAGGATGAAACATCAAGTTCGGTAAGCTTGAGTTGTTTGTCACAAGCAATTCTTACATCATAAAGTTTTATTGGAAAGGCAGTATTTATTTTTTGTCCGAGGTCCAAAGTTCATATTTGGATTGCTGGCAATTATCTCTATGAACATTTTTATCTATAAATGACCACCCTGTTTGTATTTTTATGGGGGACTCTATTCATATGATCGCATTGAGCAATTTTTGTATAAGATATAGCTACTTACATTGGTGTTATTGGAAATTGCTACTTTATATTGCCAAATTCCAGAAACTACTACAAAATCTTTGAGTTTGATTTCTGGTAAACAACTCATTTGTATTTGGTTGAGCTTCCCTTTTTAACATTTGCTTTGCAGATGTACACTACAAATCTGTCCTTACCAAAGGGAGTCGTTCGTGGTTGCCCTAGGTGTGATGGATGCCAAAAGGTAATTGTTAAAGATATCTTGAATATATATCCAGCCTATTTCAGACAGTTATTTAAAAAACAATTGGTGGATCCTTCCTTGATAGGTCTTGGCAAGATGGCTTCCAGATGGAGGGCACAGGCCCACACTTGAAACAGCCCCCACATTTCATCCGAATGAAGAGGTTTGCAATTCATGTAACGTTTGAAGTTTGAGATAGTTTTGGTGGCTAATTCGTGCTTTTGGTTTTGTGGTAACTTCAATTTTGATATTTTAAGATATTTTGGATTTCAGGAGTTCAAGGACACCCTAAAGTACATTGCAAGTATACGTCCTATAGCTGAACCTCATGGCATTTGCCGGATTGTACCTCCTCCCTCCTGGAAGCCACCTTGCCCTCTTCGAGATAAGGTTAAGTGGCAAAAAACACGATTCCATACACGGGTTCAACAAATTCACAAGCTTCAAACGAGACAAGCAGTGCTCACTAATGTTGACGGTGGAAGGCATAAGAGGAGAAGGCTTTCACAAATGACAAGGGATTTCAGGCAGGAAGAGTTGTATGTTACAAATTTTGGAGCAGAATGTTTGGCATCTAAGGAAGATGACTTTGGATTTGATCCTGGACCAGAATTTACATTAGAGGCATTTCAGAAATATGCAACTGAATTCAAAGATCAGTATTTTAGGTCTCAAGATGTTGAGTTGAACTCAGATTGTATTGTACTTGAAGGGTCAAAAGGAAGGTTTGCACCTTCTGTAGAAAATATCGAAGGAGAGTATTGGCGTGTGGTTGAGAAACCAACTGAACAAATAGAGGTTTGCTTATAGCAACAACTAAAACAAATTGGCAATTACTTAAATAGAATACTTTCGGCCTTCCATGTAGTAATTGCAGATCTTTATAGTAAAAAAATGGGCTAATATTTCCTTATAGAAGTGCAATTTGCTTGTGATAGAATTGATTGAGACATTACTATTTGTCAGGTGTTGTATGGAGCAGATGTGGAGACTAGGAGCTTTGGAAGTGGATTTCCAAAAGAGCAGGTGGGGGCACCGAAAGAACTTGCAGATCCTTACCTGACATCAGGTTGGAATCTAAACAATATTGCACGACTCCCAGGGTCAATGCTTTCTTTTGAAGAAGGAGATATTTCTGGTGTCGTAGTACCGTGGGTGTACATAGGAATGTGCTTTTCATCATTTTGCTGGGTAAGAATGCTTGATGCCAGCAGAATATTTTTTGGTGAAGTCGGACTTTTGCTGCTTGGCAAACAAACTTAAGATCTCTTTGTTGAATGTCTATTTCTGTATTTTAGTCTTATGAAATGCAGCTATTGTATTTTTTCCAGGTGAAATGTTATTTTTATTCTAAGACTAGTTATTTTATAGAATCTGAGATTTTTTTGATTTTCACATAATTGGCATTTGAAATATTCTTGATGTTGTTGTAGTGAAATTGAACTCTTCACAGATTCATGGAGACTCATAAAATGAATTATTAAGATATTCGGCTATCATTTAAATTGCAACTGAAATTTATTGACATGTAATACAAACTCTAAATAAAGAATTTTTAGTACCACTGTTGATATCACACAGAGTAAATGTAAGAACAATTTTAGTTCATAATATTGCAGAATAAGTCATATCAGAGTAAAACTAAATTTCGTTTTTTAAAAAAAATTTTAGTCAATGTAGAGAGATGATGGACATTGATGTCATGTGAATGCACTGTTTTATTCAGGGATCGCAAGTTCTCTTGAATACCTAACAAGAATTTTTCAACATTGTTCCCTTATTTGGCTCAAGTTTAAAAATCATGTCAACTAATTTAAAATTATGCTGATTGAAATTTTCTTTTTTGGTAAGAATCTTATTCTACTATGGCCTCAGTTATGGTAATTAAAGCTTGATTTAATGTGCAAATGATAGACAGGGTTCAATATTAGCAATGAATCTTGCACATGAAAAAGGAACATTCCAAAACTGAAATCTTGAAACGATCGCCCTCGTTGGATGCCTAGATATTACATTAGATATCAACTTTCTCACATGCAACTCACTCTCAAACACCTCATTTGATGGCATCACCTAGCTGCTCCTGTGAGAGCATAGTATCAAGATACTAACTTAGGTGGAAAGAAGTTAGATTGTCTCAACTATGTAAAATTCATAATTAAAAGTAAACCAGGAAAAATTGGGACTAGTCAAGAATAACTTGGCTTGGCACTTTGAGCTTGGTTAGACCCAGTAAAAGTTAGATGCAGTAAAAAATGCATGAAGTAATCATTAATACCATAAGTTAGTACTCATTTTAGCATCTATCGTGAATATCGCTCTTGAGATATGTTCCATGATTTCTTAGAGGAATTATGCTGATCTGTTTAACATGTAAAACTTGTAGATGAGCCTTGCCTAAACTATTCTAAAGCAGTGGCTTGCATCTTCCTTTCTGAAGCACAGAAAGTCTCTAGAAGATCAGAATTGATTAATTGATGCCAAGTGCCTTAATGTTAGACGTTAGAAGAAAGGGTCAATCTGCATTTGAAGATCTTGGAAAATTAACTGATGGCTCTGTAATATGTTTATCATTTATGCTTCTTTATGATAGTTTCTGCACTGATGTACATGACTATATATTCAATGTTAAAGATTCTTTGTGTTTCATGAGCACTAGAATTGGTCTTTAGTGATGTTTGTGTGTTGCCCATGCTACCCCTTTCTTATTTACTTTGATGCATTGTAGTCACATAGCTTTCTTAAGTTTTGTGTTGTGTACTTCCATATTTTTTAAATTAATTTCAGCCTCTTATACTATTTTGATGATTGATGCTCCCATATTTATAAATAATTTTGGTACACTAGTTTTATGTATATTATAATACAAATGGATTGTACCCTCCATATTTGTATTAGAATGCTCTGATGTGTGTATGGGTCTACACATCGAGTAATCTGACTCCAAGTGGGGGTGGAGGATGGGCATGGTAATGAATGTTAAGAGATGCTGACCAATTGAACTCTAGCTGATGGGACATTTGATGGTCATCATACTAAATGCCTCTAGTGCTTGGGTAAGTTGCATTGCATGCTGACTGTGTACAGGCAGGAGACTCAATTTGTAACATTATTTTTTGTGCATGATTTCTCAAACGTGCTTCATGCTTTTTGAATGTTTTCATTTTACCAAGACATCTAATAGTCATTGTGAATAGCAGTTGGGGTCCAAACTGCTTATTAAAAGTAGTTCAAGGAGATCTATACATGATGAAATTAATTAATATACTATAGAAAATCAATTTACAACTTTAGAGAGTTGCATACTGAACAATGAAAAGAAATAAGGATGCAATTTCTTACTGACACCAATATCTGTGGTTGCAGCATGTAGAGGATCATCACTTCTATTCACTGAATTATTTACATTGGGGTGCTCCAAAGGTTTGGTATGGTGTCCCAGGATATGCAGCTGTGAAGTTGGAAAATGCAATGAGAAAACATTTGCCTCATCTATTTAAAGAGCAACCTGACTTGTTGCAAAAGCTGGTAATTGCCACTTGTTTATCTTTATTACTTGTAATTCTTAGTTGTTGGGATTTTAGTCATTACCATGATTGTCCATGATTGTTCTGGTTGATTCAATCCTCAAGTGTTTAGTAAGGAGAGAACTGTTGATTCAAAATGTGATAATGATAAGTGGTATATTTTTGTCATTTTTATCAACAAAAATTTCCATATAGTAGACATGATTTCTTTTACCATCCATGAAGATGGATGCTTTTTAAATAAACTGTATAAGATATGCCCAAAAGCTTTATGTCTTCTCAATAAAGGTAAGATAGAACAGAGAACATGATAAACATGAGGCTATTAAATGTACGTATGTATCTCATTTGAAAATAAAATAGATGAAACATAGAAAAATGAACAGCACAAGGCTATGAAATACACATATGTATCTCATTGAAAATAAAATAAAAGACTACGCTAGAAACCTAAGTCATTTCTGTTATTACTGATTCTTTCTCATTTTACATGTAGATAATTGATTAAATTTACCTTATATTGGTATCAATTGAGAATTTTACAGCCCTTTGTATGAATGGTACAGACTTATCTTATTTTGTTATTGCTATTAATGTATGATGCATCTGTCTTTGTTTGTTTGTTTCGGTCATTTTCTCATTCAATCAATGCAAAGGCTTACATTCAAATGTATAAATGAGGGCTTATGAAGCCAACAACTTTGATGATTTGTTAGTTTTGTTTAAATCTGCCTACATATGCAGTTGCCAGTCCTTAATGACATTTCTGTTCTGTTTTACTCAATATGACTAGCCATGGAGACAAAGTGGAACTCAACACATAAGACTCGTGCAAAGTCATTATAATTTTAACAAACATCTGTACATGCAACTTGCAAGGATATGCAGTTGCCAGTCCTTAATGACATTTCTATTCTGTTTTACTCAATATGACTAGCCATGGAGACAAAGTGGAACTCAACACATAAGACTCGTGCAAAGTCATTATAATTTTAACAAACATCTGTACAAAATTATGGACACATTCATTTACTTTATATTGGCATCAATTGAGAATTTCGCAGCCCTTTCTAAGAATGGTACAGACTTGTTTTATTTTGTTATTGCTATTAATGTATGATGTATCTGTCTCTAGAAGGCAGAGTTTTTTATTTGTTTGTTTGTTTTATTGTTTGTTTGGGTCATTTTCTCATTCAATCAATGCAAAGGCTTACATTCAAACCTGTAAATGAGGTCTGATAAAGCCAACAACTACGATTGTTGTTTAGTGTTGTTTAAATCTGCTTGCATATGCAGTTGCCAGTCCTTAATGACATTTTTATTCTTTTTTACTCAATATGACTAGCCATAGAGGCATAGTGGCACTCAACACATGACTCATACAAGGTCCTTATAATTTTAACAAACACTGTACATGCAAGGATACAAAATTATCAAAGCACATTCATAGTGAACATAGTCATCTGCTACCCACTGCCACAAAGATACACGAATTTCCTATTAATGTAAGAAGGCATCTCACTTACTTGAGGTGTATCTAACCTCTTTGATGTTGAAGTCATCTTAAGGACTCACAGGAACATGAATCTTCTGCAACACCAAGAAGCCTTCTACACAAGAGAGAAGCAATGAAGAATGGTAAATTGCCAATAATGATATATGCATACAAGATGAATAATGCATTAGAAAACCTTTGTATAGGAAAGGGTGAGACATAGGACGTTATATGAATATGATGAATGTCGCAATCATATGACATGAGAAACAAAGGGTAAATTACCTAAATGTGCCATAAGTAGACTTAACTGGGAGTGAAAAGGACTGGAGAGTGAAATTGGTTAGGGTGAAATCTTGTTCACATTGACACTCCCCCTTAAGAGCAAATTAGGGAGAAAAAAGAAAAAGAGTAAAAAACTCAAAGATGGGTTCTAACAACGTATGAAAGATCTCTCACAAATGGAGAAAAGGAGAAAAACTGTAGAAAACTCCTCCCCAAAAGAGAGAAAACATGTATAAGGGAAGGAAGGAGGACGAAAGATGAGCCTTTAAGGACAAATTCTTTTACCTATGTCCAAAATGTGATATTTGAGAATGATAAAACCATATGTGAAAAAAAATCCTCCTAGAATAGAGAACATGTAGTCTCCCCCTCAGTGTAGAGTCTCTTGCGCAGATGGTAGATGCTCAACATAGAATGCTGAAAATGATCCAAGAATTTTGAACAACATTTGTCCCCTTGGGAAGAAACAAAGCTAAAGGTGTATGCAATAGATCTTCTGTTCAATAAGGAATATGAGGGAAGAAAACTCAAAATGTATGTCTTTTAAAGTTTCTCAAATGTCACCTTTTTGGTGCCAAAAAATGTGACAAAAAAAAATCAGGAGCTCCAAGCCTAATCAAGGAGTGTGACAATCTAGAACCAAGTGGAAATTTTTAAAGAAAAAATGTGACAAAAAAAATCAGGAGCTCCAAGCCTAATCAAGGAGTGCGACAATCTAGAACCAAGTGGAAATTTTTAAAGAGCAAAATCCGAACATGATGGTATAGTAATAGAAATAGAACTGTCATTGACAATGTCCTCCAAGTCTACAAGATAACTCACAAAAGAAACCTGAATTGTTTGTCAAGTAGTTATATCAAGAAGCTGCATCTGGAAATAAGGATGATCTCCTGAGTTTGCACTAGGAATCACTGAAGTTGAAACATTAACAAGAGCTTTTGTAGGAGGAGAAGAAGTGTCAGGAGAAGCCTCAATGTCACAACAACATTCAAGCCTGTCCAAATAAGCAAACTCTACAAGTCTATCATAGTCAGATAGTATATTCTCTAAATGATCAAGAACTATAAGACAGTCCAAAGCAGAATCGTTTAGGAATGGTTGAGTATTAGAATCTCCAAGCATCTCCCAAATTGTGGTCCAAAGAGCTCAAGGGCACTCAATGTGTTGAATGGCCCACACAGTTTTAATATCAACATGACAACCAATCACTCTTAGGACATGATCATACTTGTAGCTCAAACTAGATGTCTCCTAGAACGACCTGGTTGAGGAACAATCACATAGAGACGTGGCAAATGATGAAGCTGACACAAGTGCTTCAAGATACCATCTCTCCATTGCTTGTAGTTCCCTATATTCAAGATGACTATAAAAGGATGAACTAAAAAGCCCATTATAAACTAAGATAGATCCTCCCAAATTACATAGTCATGAAACCCTAAATAGAAATTATAACTCTTTGGCAAAGTGCAAGAGGCATTGATGTGTAATTTTTTCAAATAACAAGCCTAGATCAACTATTTATAATATATGGGATTTTTACAATTTTGAGAAAAATAGACTTGCTAGACAGAAAAAAGGAGGTTATACTTAAGAGTCCATGCAATTTTTGATCAATTTAAAAAAAAAGTTTGCCCAATTTTGATTTTGTGGGCAATGTTTTAAGTTACACTTTATCAAAAAAAAAAGAGAGCTTCAAACAGCAAATTCTGAAAGTTATGCTCTATTGAAAAAATGGACCTTGTAGCAAAGTCTGAAGAATTTAAGTGGATCACTGAGAAGAGGGCAAAAAAGATTTCCAACACCTCTTTGTGCAAGGAAAAAGCACCTCTTGGCTGTGCAGGTAGTGCTTCAAGGGATTTGAGTATGGTGGTGTTTGTTGGTAGAGTGGAGGTATGATGGAGGTGGTGTTAGGCAGTGCTGCCAACACCTGAGGGGCCTTGCCAAACGAATTGGCAAGTGGTTGAGGGGCCTTGCCACTCAGTATTCCAAGTACCCTTAATAATGCCTTGTGAAGACTCTGCACAGGTTGACAACTTGCCACAAAAGAGAGGGTTGACAGATATTTACGGATTTGGAAAGGATGCCCACCTATGAGGATCTTGGATTGAATTTGTGCCTTCCACAAGCTATCAACCACAAGCTTGAAAATTTAATGATTGCTAGTTGTGTGTTGCATCCACAAATTGTCAAAAAAAACTCATTGGCATGTGAATAGGGTAAGGTGGTAGGGTCCTAAGCCAATGGGCCTCCTGCATACTATGTACCAATTTCAGGGGTTCCTGCATACTATGCATAATAAAATACTTAATATTTTACTTAAAATAAAACCTTAAACTTTGTATAAGATATACCTCTGCAAATAACAATGCAGATGGATGAATATTCTTAGGAATGTGTTGGAATCCAAGAACATTGAGAGGGGGGGTGAATCAGTGTTCTACCGGTAAAGTTAGTTTTCAACTTATTGCTTATTAACCGGTTAATAGTAAATAAAATTAAAGTGCATACACCAAATAACACATAAAGAGGCAACAACATAACAACAATATCTATACGTGGAAAACCCTGCAAAGGGAAAAATCACGGTGGGGCTGGTACCCACAATATCTATATACTTGATCAAGGTATACAAATATTACATGAAGGGGATTGCACATGCAATCAGGCCAACCGCCTAGTGCTCACTGCTCAAACAGAAGTCTCACTGACTTACATAGTACTACAAGATGATTACAAACAAAAATGAACTCATAATATGCATCTAACCATGCTGGATAAGTTCCGGTTTGCTGATGCTTTGTTATGCTACCAGTTAAGCTGTGCATGTGAAACTGCACACAAAAGATTTTAATTGCTGACCAAAATGCATACCGATAATCCCTGAATAATTCGCAACCAAAATTCGCATCTCAAAACTTGTTCCATCTATCGCTGAAAGGATCTCCTTAAATATCCTTCTAACTTCCACCATGTCGGCTTCAATGAAAAGTATAAACCTGTTGGCTGTCGGATCATAATGAATTTCAAACATAATCCCAATGATCATGTTGGCCTTCACACATTACCATAAATTCCATGAAATAAATATTCGGGGCCAAAAGATCTCCTAGCCGGGTCCTATCCATTACCGAGATCAGGACTTAGCCGGTTGTGAAGCAAAGTGAATGCCAGTGAAGTGTAATGAATGCCGGTTAACGCAAACAAAACAAAGTAATGAATCCTGATAGAATATTTACACCTGGAGATGAATTGCCATCAATGACAACCCAAAATGCCATTAACTCTTACCGGATGAGTGTCAATTGCCAACAATATGTGGCAAAAAATTCAAATACTCTAGTGCCTGTGTAAGGACGATATGGACCATATGATGGGTTAGAGGGCTAGGAAAAGGGTCTCTAGGGGACTGTAATGAAACCTTGCAGAGTTAATAATCAATCCATACAGATTTGGGCCATCTGGACTTAATTGTGAGGTCAGATTTAGACCAAGATGAACTCAACAAGAAAACTTGGCAAGATCTTCCAAAAAATGAGACTGGGCTTGTAGATTTAGAGCTTTGATACTATGTTGAAGTCACCTCAAGGCTTCATAGGAGAAGGGAACTTTTGCAACACTTAAGAATGTTCCACACAAGAGAGAAGCTCTGAAAATTCTATATAGGACAACATAAGATTATGACAAGTGTCACAATCATATGATATGAGACAAAAATAAATGATCTAAATGTGCTGTAAGTAATTTAACTAACTAGGTCTGAAAATGACTTAAGAGGGAAATTCATTAGGGAATAACTCTTTTCATACCAACATTTGAAACAAATCAACAATTTGCATATATGTGATGAAATTTTGAACTTTTACTTACCAGTCATCCTAATAATGTACTTCAGCTTTTTCAACTATTAGTGCCTTTGGATTTATAACATAGGGAATTTCTATTTCATTTAATTGTACTGTGTTTGATATGTTTGAAATGACTTGCCAAATTATATTAGATGCTACTGTCTAAACTGACAACAATGAAGATTAGAGTTTGCTATATTAAAATAGGCTATCCATATTGCATTGTCAATTTCCTGGTTTTAAATTTTGATTAAGAGGATGGATAAAGTGTAATGATATGCCCACTATGCTTGGTTACTGGTATCATGCAACTGATTGCTGGAATGTATATGGATTATGTTGAAAAAGTCTACAATTTTAATCCTTTTCTAGAGAAGTGAATTTTGATATGTTTTCTTTTATTTTGGAACAGGTAACTCAACTGTCTCCTTCCATTTTGAAGTGTGAAGGTGTTCCAGTTTACAGGTGTGTTCAGCAAGCGGGGGAGTTCATACTTACTTTTCCTCGAGCATATCATGCAGGCTTTAACTGTGGTTTTAACTGTGCTGAAGCTGTAAATGTGGCACCAGTTGATTGGTTACCACATGGGCAAATTGCAACAGAGCTCTACCAAGAGCTCTTCCGTAAAACATCTGTATCACATGACAAGTTACTTCTGGGGGCCTCAAGGGAAGCTGTAAAAATACTCTGGGAATTTTCAATGTTTGGAAAATATACCTCTGCCTGTGCAGGTTGGCATGGATTCTGTGGGAAAGATGGCTTACTTACAAAGGCTCTTAAGGTAGAAATTGCTAAATAAATTATCATTTTTAGCAGAGTATTGAGATATCCTTCTACAGACGTTACATCTCCTGCATGTACTAATTTTTATTTTTTATTCTTTTTCTTTCTCTTCTTGTTAGGCTCGTGTAGAAAGGGAGACTGCAAGGAGAGAATTTCTTCCAAATTTGCTGATTGTAAGAAAAATGGACAGGCACTTTGACATGAAAGAAAGAGAATGCTTTGCCTGCTATTATGATTTGCATCTTTCAGCAGTAGGTTGCGGTTGCTGTCCAGAAATTTTTGCTTGCCTGGAACATGTGAATCAACTTTGTTCATGTGATTGGAGTAAGAAGTTTTTCCTCTATAGATATGATGTGAGTGAGTTATATATACTCATTGAAGCACTAGGAGGAAAACGAAGTTCAATCAACAGATGGGCCAATCAAGATTTAGGCTTAACATCGGCTTCTTCTGTTAACTTGTTGAAAACACAAGAAGAACTTTTGCAAGAACCCACGTCTCCTCTTTCTTCTTCCAATTCTATGCCTACGCTTAGGGAAAACTCACTTAGGGGTCCGCCTTTGATCTCTGAAGCTCCAAATGTTCAAGATAGATCAATAGGCAAAGATCTACCAAGAGCAAAGGGTTCACAAGCAGCAACTTGTGTTGAAACTATAGTGCTTAGTGATGATGAAGAAGATGCAGATATTAATTGTAGAGAAGAAAAAATCGAAGAAAACATACATGAACTTGACAGAATGAGGGATTTTGATAACATAGATCACTGCAATGAGAGAACGGCAGTTGATATTTCATCTGCTGAGAAGCATTTTAACAAAGACATAATTGAACAGAAGGAACAGTATATGGTGAATACCTCCTTTACTCACAGAGAACACTTTTTAAACATGGATTCTGCAGCACCTGAAGAGTTGACAACAGATCAAGACCAACTTAAGAAGCATGAACTCCAACAAGGGAGGGTTTCCTATATTTTACCAAATTCTAATAGACATGTGGATACAGACTCCATACCAGAAAAATCCCAATCCCATATTGAAGCTCCATTTATGCAAGATGTGGAGTTGCAAATGCAATTACCAACTGAAACTTCTTTTCAGTCAATGGATTCCATCAGCACTAATTTGTCAGACAGGGCAGCTCTGGGTGGAAGGCATTTTAACTGTCAGAAGCCTCTGTATACTACTGCTTCTGAATGCATTATAACGATGGAACATAGTGAGGAAGTTCCCCGAACAAATCATGTGGAGAATGATAGCAACGTAATTTCAGTCGATATAGATCCATTAGATGTACATGCAGACCATTCTTCTGCTGGTGTGCTTCCTGCCTGTGCTAGTTATGATGTTCATGTTCTTGATGTTGGTGTTATTGAGCCCTGCAAGCCTTGGTATGACAGTGAGACTATATTTCCCAGAGGTACTGTGAATTTCAAGTTTTCTTGTGTTTTTGGCATTTCTAGGTTTACATATTTTAAAGGCTTATATCGGGTTTTGCAATTATGTCATCACATTATTTATTTGTTGTGATTACTGCACTTGATAGAGGTTCTAATTTTCTGCAGGATTTAAAAGCTGTGTAACATTCTACAGTGTTCTAGATCCGGCAGAGATGTGCACTTATATTTCAGAAGTTCTGGATGCTGGACTTAAGCAACCTGTGTTCAAGGTAATAAATATGTTATTTAATTGTGTTAAAAATGGTCTAGACCATAGATACTCTTTGGCAGCTGGTAATCAGACTTGTTTCTTCATATCTTGTACGTTGTTTTTATTAAATGCTAGTTCACCTATAACTGATTAGGAAGATGTTAACAAGGTAAATTTTCTTGCCTATAATCATAAAGTAATTCCACATTGCAAGGAGAAACTGAGGAATTTGACCCTCCAACATGAGAATCTCAATGATATAATGCTTTTCTTGGTATCTTGCCTGCACAGAATTAACGTAGCTAGTACCTTTTACTTAATGTGCAGGTCAATCACCCAAAAGATACACAGCCTGCTGTAAAAAGGCCTCTCGTGTCACTGAGAAAAACATCTGTCTCAAGCATATTGGTATCTACTGGGTGTAAAAGCTAAGATACCAATTCTAGTACTGGTCCAGCTTGCGGATTCTGTCAAAAAAATTTAGGGTTGGGTTCTGTTGTGACGTTTTCACACATCGCCCCATTGCAAATGGGGACCCATGTTTTTTGCTCGTTTTGTTCGTTTTCGCTTTGCTTTTTCTAGGGTTTTGTTAGTTTGTTAGTTGTCTGGATTTAGGGTCAAGCCTTAGGGTTTTAATTATTGTCTTTTCGGACCAAAATCCAGTCGGTTTTGGGAGCTTTTTGGTTTTCCTTTTCTAGAATGCAAATTTTGAATGCAATGAATTCGCCAGAATGGTCTAATTTTCAATTGGAATGTTGATGCAGAGCTTAAATTTGTCTAAGTGTTGAAGATGAAATGTGAATTTTTGTCCAATTGAATATTTTTGACCAAATTTTGACATTTTTGATTTTTGATCCTAGGCATCTCTAATGATTTGTTTTCGCCTCGTGAAGTGTTAAAGTGTGAAAAATCTTGTTATTTTGGCCTGTAGGAGCAAAATCGCTCCTGTCCCTCAGTGAAGGACGGGAGCTCGTTTTCAAATATTTTACTATTCCTGCAGGGTCAAGATGAATTACGAATTGGAAGTGATGGAGAAAGGCGAGATCTTTCCATTGAATATAAATTGAAGATTTTCATGAACACAGAAATGCCTCCAGGGGAAAAATCGCTCCTGTCCCTCAGTGAAGGACCGGAGCTACAAATCCAATTTTGCTTTGTCCTTGCAAGATTTTAACGTCTGGACGATGTGAAAAGGTCCAAAGAGGTGCATTTTATCAAATGAATATAACTTGAAGCGCTGTCGGGGAGATCAACAGGATAACAAGTCCGGCTTGAGTAAGGTCCTGATCCTGAAATTTGGCTAAGTCTGGAATGTCCTGATCCTGAATTTGACTAAGTCTGGAAACTGAAAAACCTCCAAAAACTAGATTTTGCAATATAACTCCTGGAGGTCTGAAACCACTCTCAAACATCCTGAAAGTATATATGGAATATAACTTAAAGTATCACTTATACTTAAATGTTATATTCCATTAAAATTGTCCTGATCGAGAGTGCGAAAAGTCAAATTTCGCTCGTGTCCTTCTCCAAGGGTCCAGAGCGAAATGCGCTCCTGTCCCTCTCCAAGGGACCAAGGCGAATCGCTCGTGTCCCTCACCAAGGGACCAGAGCGAAAATGCTTAGTTGAGCCATTCCTGACCTTGTTTGGACGAATCGAGACATCAAAGGCATGGTGAAGGACGAAATGAGCATGATAGAGCATCCAGACTTGATCAAAAACAATAAAATGCTTAAGTTCGCTCCTGTCCCTCAGGAAGGGACCAGAGCGATTTTTGTTATAGATGATTTTCTCGCCAAGTTACGACCGATTCCAAGGCATGGATGAATGGAAGGACGCATTATGAACCCGTTGAATATAAATCTGGAAGCTAGCAAAGTGAAGTGAAGCATACAAAGCCAAGATCGCCCCTGTCCCTCTCCAAGGGACCAAGGCGATATGATGATTATATTACCGTCCCTCCAAGATCAGGACACTCCAAGGCGAAGAACAAGGTACCAAGGACGTTTCGAAGCATCTCCATCAAGCACAAAGTTACAAGGATCGCCACATGGAGGGATTTGCTCTAAAATATCCTAATTCGCTCCTGTCCCTCAGGAAGGGACCAGAGCGAAATTTCCATAAAGACCAAGATTTTGAAAGTTTAACAAGTATCAAGCCACCAAGAGGAATCAAGGGACGTCATTTCACGCATTGAAGGTAATGGCAAGTTGAAGAACGCAAGGACAAGCTCAAAAACTTGAAGTTCGCTCCTGTCCCTCAGGAAGGGACCAGAGCGATATTGATTATATTGGCCAAGTCTCTCAAAATTTACGTTAAGCCAAGGTTTTGCAAGATGGTAAAAGGTCTAAGGCGTCTTTTGAAGGTGATATACCAAAGTGTTGAACGTTAAAATGCTACCAATTTGCACAAAGAGCCTATATCGCTCCTGTCCTTTGGACAAGGACCAAAGCGATTTTTACTAAAACACTCATGTTCCGTCAAAACCAAGACAAGGCAAAGATAGGCATGGTCAAGGACGTCCTTTGGAAGACAATGAATGAAGAACAAAGATCAAAAGTTTGCAAATTTGAGCCAGGACACTAGGATCGCTCCTGTCCCTCAGGAAGGGACCAGGGCGATATTACATCCAAAGGCACTCATTCACACATGCAAGTCAATCTAACTCAAAGGACCCAGCTAAAATGGCGATTTGGACGTAAGGATGAAGACCTTGGACGTAAAAATTGCAAGAATCATGACCAAATTGATGGATCGCTCCTGTCCCTCAGTCAGGGACCAGGGCGATGAGGTACGTATCTTCTCACTTTTTCATTTTGGCGCTTAAAACACATTTTTTAAATTTATTTAAATGCTAGAAAAAAATCGATATTTAATTAAAAGCATTTAAATAGCGCATGGTATGTTTTTATTAATTATTTTTTGCCTTTGTAAAAAAAAAAAAATCGAAATTTATTAATTAAAAATAAAGGCATTTAATAATTAATTATTAATTTAATAAAATCCAAAAGGGAGCGCTTGGGTTTATTTTGTCAAGGTCGGCCTTTATTATTTATTTAAAAATCGTTTTAATTGCAAAAAGTCGGCCTAAGGTCAATATGAAGGTGAGCGCCTATAAAGGAAGGTGTTTATTTCATTTTCACATCATCATTTATCATCTCTCATATGCAACTTGGAGAAGGAAAAAGAGGAGCGAATTTCATACAAAGGAAGGGCGAAATTATCATTCAAGAAGAGGAGCGAATTCAATCAAAGGTGGTGCGAAACTACTATCCAAAGGAGAGGCGAACTTGAAGTTTCCATTTGAGCGAAGTTGCCTAGGACGTCAAAGACATATCAAAGATGGCGAAATTGCTAACTTGAAGAGGAAATCACGTCCAAGACTTGAAGGGTGGCGAAGTTGATAAGAGGAACGTTCTTTTGAAGATCACATCAAGACTATCGAATTTCAAATTTTGCCTAGGCGAATTCCTTTATTTTGCATTTTAGAGTTAAGCTCTCAAAGAGGTATGACGATATGGATTTATTGTTTTGATTTTGAACGTTGATTGTCATTGCCTTAATTTTGAAATTTTGAATCCTTAGCTCAATCTTTTTTAGGAAATGATTAATAAAGGACTTATCTTTAAGTTTCCTAAAATTTTGCTCTCTAATTTATGTTATGTATTGCAAAATCATGTTACTAATTTTGAAATGTTGTGTAGGCGTCAAATGGAGGTCTCTTCAAGGAAAATCAAGCCGGATCAAGGACGGTCTTCGCCAGGACGGTCTTCGCCAGGACGATCAAGCCAAGACAAGGGCGACCTCTTCCAATCCAGCGTCCCAAGGCGAAGTACATCATCCTGCACATCAAGGACAAAAGGAGTTAGAACAAGAGTTAATTAAAGATAGCCTCTCAACGACATCAAATTGAATATCTAGCAAGCTTCAAATGTCAGATGAGGTGGCATCCCAGTCATCACTCCTCCAGTCAGTGAAGTCCACCTCAGCATGTCCAGATTCAATGTACTTAACTCATGGAAGGTGGCACAAACTTCGATGTACCTACCCCGGCTATCCATTGGTCGATTTTTCTAGAAGGGACATGTGTCCAAGCAATACAATTTTATCATTGGTCAAGCATTAAATGTTATGTAATGGTTGTAACAAACCCTAATTAGGGTTTTCATTGTAAAATCTTGGCCATTGATCTTGAATTGATCTAAGCCATCAAATTGTATTGTGGGCACTATATAAGCCCAGGCATTTCATTTTGTAAAGAGGAATTTTAGATGATTAGAGAGAGTTGTAAATAGTTGGAAGAGTTAGAATATAGTTGATAGAATAGCAATTAGAGTAGAATAGGAGGACAAGGCAAGAAATTGTTGCCGTTGATTGTAAACAAACTCCATTTTCATTGAAGTAATGGTGAAATATGTCGTTTTTCTTGCAATTTGCATGGTTTCTTGTTGAGTCTTCAATCTTAGATGGTAGATGATTAGATGAATGGAGGAAATGTGATTGATTGATGGTGGAATTCGTACATCCATACTACTAGCAGTTTGTTGATTGCAAACTTGCCTTGTGTAGTCGACTGGAATCGTTCAGCTTAAGCTCAATTTCAATTTGTCGCCTCTTCATTGATATGCATCAACTTGGATGGTATCTATGCCTGCGGTGATGATTTGAACATCATAAAGCTCCCCTTAGAAGATCGCACTAGTCTTGTGTAGATGTTCCATTGATGTCAAAACAAGACCTAGTTAGAGTTTCATCAAAAATCAAGTCATTGCTCCTACATTCTTAGTATTAGGATCAGATCCTCTCTTCGCCCTTATCCTTTTTCCATTTTTTCCAAATCTAAGTTAGTAAGAGCCTGTGTCCAGCAAAGCAGATCGGAAGTTCAATGTAAGTCCCCTTGTGATTCCAGCAAATCACATCATACCACTGGAGCTTGTCCACACATGGAGACCCCACTAAAAGAACCTTGGAGTCTACCTAACTGATCCTTTACGCGAATCTTCAGCAGTTAGAGACTATTTTCTCAAGAGAGGATAAGATGCCTTTAGGTATTTTATTCTGTGTATGATTGTGTACAAAATACACGTCAACAGGTTCATCCATATATATATATATTTGTGGCCTAAAATGAGAAATACTAGAGGTAATATACATATTTGATATTTCCTAATATTTTTAATGTATAGATATATTTATAAACCCTATAGATAGTAATAAAAATCATATATTACTATAATAATAAATTATAAATAATCTTAATAATAATATTAAAAAACATTATTAATTTTACAACTTAATCAACATCACATCTAAGTTATCGGTTCTGGTATGGGTTCAGATTCAGGTTCAAGGTATCAGTTTGTGTGTTTGATCAAATTTCTTTTTGGTGTTGGGTTCGTCCATACAAAAACATATAACAATGAGAAATATATACATATTTGCAGTAGTAATTATATTCAAAATACACCACCATATTAATAGTCAAATATTAGTCAAACTCGAATGCCATGATATATAGTAAATTAAAAAAATAATAATGTCAAGTGACAACAATCAGCCATCATTGATCAAATATCATATGGGTCGTCAAAAATATCATCATCACCATCCATATTAGATGATGTAGGTAGTGGTAGATTAGAAGAACCACAAATAGTGCCACTGGCATTTGCACTAGCACTCTTATGTTCACTAGTTGGCTCATAGTCATCGTCAACATCAAGTGCAACAAAGTGGGCACTGGAAGAATATAAGTCAATATGCTGTGCCTCGATTGCACATACACCAAGTCCTCTGCATTTTTTGAGTGTAGTCAATTGCACTTTATTGAGTGGATGAAGTATGTGCTCCAATTATGTACAAATGCAGATGAACCAACAACCTATTAAGACAATATTAGAGAATTAAGAGTTACAAAATTTTAAAAAAATAAATTAAAAAATTAAACATACAAATAAAACTTAAAGATAAAAGATTTTTTAATAAAATTTGCGATAATTTTGATTGCAAGAGGTTGTAGGTGTGCGAATGATTGGCCATGGAAGTGCTGCCAACTATGAGCATCAAGACTGCATTCGTTGGAGCATGCAAAATACATGAACTCAACCCTCATTGCATCCCGTATGTCACGATCAGCAAAGAGTTTGCGAAGCGTTCTATGGATTACCCCTTTGTTTTGAGTTTCTTCTCTGCGGTGCAGACTTTGTAGTGGTGGTTGAGGGCTTGGGTGGTCCCATGTGGGACTCCCCTCCTCTCTTCCTCTCTCTCTTTCCCCGCTTTCGGTGGTTTGTCTTATTTTGTTTGTTCCCGTTGTCTTGTTGTCGCTTCTCTTTGGGTACCGTTTGGTGTCCCTGCTGTGGGCTGGCCCCCTTTCTGGGTTTTGGCAGTCCCTTGGACCCTCTTTGTGGTCTTTTGTTGGACATTAATAAATTTATCTTATCTTATCTTATCTCTTGTACCTTCACTGACTTTGACATCTCTATATGGGGCAACACTTTTTGCCTCATAAAGGAGCTGAGAACTATAATATTTGGGACTCAATGCAAAGGCAAGAAGATGTAGAGAAGTGGTCATTTTGTTCTGTCTCTCTTTAATGATCTTGTGTAGCTGTTTGAAGAATTATTTTGCAAAATCTTGCTCTTTTGCATTTATGATGACTTTCATCTACTCAATCATTGAGTCGATGCCATTATATACGTCACCCAAACACGGCCTATTCATGTTGGTATAACAGATCAAACTCAATATGGGTTTAGTGAAATGGTGGAGATACTCAACATGATCCCACCAAGTGTCATCTAGGATTTTTTTCTTTAATATTGCTGCCCTTTTGCTAGAGATTGCCTCCATATGGACCAATTTGTGCTAATGACCATGTTAGGAAGTGTCTCACAAACCTTCACAATTTGTCTCAACACAATTGTGTTGGAGACAAAATGGGTCTCATCATTGTTTATTGCTGTATTTGATAAATTAAATACATGAATAATAAAGATGACAACACATACTAGATATAGGAGTAAAATATATCTTTTATTTTACACATGAAATTATTATAGAAGACTTCAGATGATCAGCCAAGGATTTGAGTTGATCTGACTAAATCATACTACATTTCTTGACCATACACAATATATTTAAATAACCTGATGGTTGCCAAGAGGAACACAACCGTTGACCAATCGACGCTTATAACTACCTAAGAATGACAAACAAACCCGATGGTTGCCAAGAGTAACATAACCGTCAACCAACTGATGCTTATAACTACCTGAGAATGACAAACAATTGAACAGTAATACATAATCAGATAACCAATATTATTGAACATAACAATAGACATTGTACGTTGACTACATTATCTTTCCAAAAGAAAGAGTCGTCTTCTAGGAGAACTAAACATCAAGTAATATTTGGGAGACTAATGACAATATTGTAGACGATGACTTATATGTGAACTTGGAAGTGTACCTTGTAAACTTAGACTTGTAGTGTACTTGGAAAATCAAATGAAGGTATTGGGGGTCTAGGGGCGACACCCCTAGCGGGGTCAAAGGGTAGTGCCCTATGTGGAGGTTTGGGGGCAATGCCCCCAGTGGGGTTGAGCGGTAGCACCCCTTGCAGGGGTTTGGAGGCAGTGCCCCTAGCAGGGTTTCAGGGCAGCTCCTTGGGCATGCTCCTTGTTGCTATATGGGGCGGGGTTGAGGGGTGGAGCCCTTGTTGCCAAGCCCAAAATAAGACCTTCAAAACCACACAGATTGTAATGGCACACATCATTTCATGATTTTTAAGATGCCAAAAGCAATGCTGATGAAGCTAGAAAAAAGAGATTTCGTAGTTTTTAAATGTCAAAATTTTGATCAAGTTGTACTCTCCACTTTAAAATTGATGGCTGTACTTTCAAAGGATGCAGTACTGTCAGTTGCCGTACAATGAGAGAAAGAGAAATATGTACATTGCTTTTAACCAGGTGTCATACACTACTTTTAAAGCCTTGTCGTACTTTAGAAAATGGTGCCGATGGGATTGAACCATACCAAGGTCGTATAGTGGTGTATCTTGGAAGCTATATGCCAAGGGAAATTCGATGCTTTGCTTTGTGAAATGCTTTTGAATGTTGTACTCTCTCAGTGAGTGATCACACTTCAAAAAATTTCCAAGGCCGTGCTCTTGTGCCTTTAAGAATTGATATTTTATGATTGGTTGCTTTTAATATTTAAAAAATGATTTTTAATTTTTCAGTCTAATTTTTTTTATTTCACCGGACTCATTTTTTTTGCTTTTTCTTTCCATTTTCCATCCCTCTCGATTTTTTCTTTCATTTTTTTGGTAAATTTTTGGCGAAGGTGATTTACCTTGACAATACTTGTATCCTCCACATAAAATATTTTACTCTTCGTGTTGGCAGATGTATCGTCCATAATTTTACGTGCTTTGATTGGTTGCTCTTTGCTGAGAGTTACAGCTTCAAGAAATTTACATGCTGACTGAAGTACCTTATAGTCCTCGATTTGGCAATGAAATAGGCCACAAAGAGAATTTCTTTCATCCTCTAAGCATGATATAACTCCAAAATTCCTTCGTTGTTCAGTTCCATCCGACCTTGACTCTTCGTCCATTCTTCTTTGGAGTTTGAATCTGATGAATCCAAGGAAGGTGCTTCCTCATTGGTGGCTTAGTTTTTTGGATCAATCACATACTTCCAACACTTTTTTTCAATGGAGATTGTGTTCTTTTTCTAGTTGTGATCGGCTTTGGCTGTTACCAACCATCTTCTCCTGAGTAATGCATCATACACTTTAATCTGCGATAGGATGGCCACAAAATTTAGGAGGAATTGTTGGGTCTCGATTGTTACATTCTATGCCATCAACGTCCCTAACAACTTGATTCCATGTTGGTCGGTGCCTACTAGTTGGAATTTCGGTGGCCAAAGGGTTGGTTTCCAAAGGCACTTCCAAGTATCTTCCAATAACACGTTGACTCTTGATCCTTTATGGACGATGGTCTTTGTTAGGTTCTTCCCCATGATTTCCTTTTGAACAACAACTGACTTCTTCTCAATGTTCACCGCCAGTAGCATTGGGTCAATGACTTGTTCACCCTTAGGTGTCGGGTCTACTATCATGTCTTTCTTTGGGTTTTCTTCTCACCGATTTTGGTTGTCACTGACTGTGTTGATAACTGCCACTCTTAGTTGTGGCATGGTTTGAAGGTCGGTCACCTTGATTGGTATGATTGTCTGCAACGCTTGTCATAGTATGCTCTTCTTTGACTTCGACCATAATGACATACTTGTAGTTCTACAGGAGGTTGTTTTTTCATTTGCCATCACTTGTACTACTTCTGCTTTGGCTTCTCAAAGTTGTTCCTTCTCCGTACAAGGGTCTCGGTATACCGCCTTCTTCGTTTGTGCTTTTGTGATTGCCAAAAATACCTCGTTTTGTTTCTCCACGTTTAGCATATTAATACCCTTTTGCTTTGGGTAGTTGGTGTCTTCATGGTCACTTGGTTTACACCTTTTGCACAAAATGTTTTCTTTCTTATTCAGGTAGTCTCGCAAAGTGTCCCCATTCGCTACATTGTTGGCACTATATGATAGGACGTCCTTTGGAATCATATTGTATTTGATTTCACCCTCGTTGATTTTGATAACCGCCTGACAATGCATTTTGTGGTTTTGATGAAGTTTACTATCCTTTTGTGAAGAGTACTTATGCACTTCAGGGCTTCAAATTGTATGGGCACTCCTTCATTGAATGACTCATCACTCGGCAAATCTCACAAAATATCTTTCTAGGACAATTACCTTTTGTGTGCTTCTCAATTTTGCAACCAATACACCATAGTTATTAGTTTCTTTATTGTTTCCTTTCTCTAACTTCAATTCATTCATCATTCTCATCATATCTTGTTGTAGGGCCTAAAATGTTTTTGATACTTCGCCACTGCTACCTTCAATGCTCTTGTCATCATCCATCTTTCTCTTCCCTCGAAAGGATGTTTTGTTTTCACTCTCGATGGCCATTGCCCGATTGTAAGCATTAGCATGCGAGGAGGGAGGCGCCACTTTCATCTTCTTTCATAGGGAGGGGATTAGTCCTTTGATTAATCACCGCTTCTTTAGTCCATTGACTGACTATTTCTCCATCTTTACCGACAATTCTTGAGCTCATGATTGTAAGCTTGTATGTTCTCATTCTTCCCTTGTTTAGTGTTGTAGATTTCCGCCATGATCTCATTGTCATATCTCAACAATTTGAATTCTGCCTCAAATGCCTTCTTTAGTGCTTCCCAAGAGCTTGTTGATTCCTCATCAAGCTCTGTGATCCAATCAATGGCTATTCCCTACAGTGTTGCGGGAAACACTCAGTCAATCATCTTTGTCCTCTTGACCGCTCGCTATTTAGATAGTTTTGCACGTGTTGCAGTGCCTTACGAGATCCTTCAACCCATTTCCCGTGAACCTAGGGAGTTTTTGCCTGTCACCATCTTTCTTGGTCAGTACACACCTTGTGCCTTAGACTTGGTTGGATTACTTTTTTCTCGACGTTCCAGTGCTTCACTTGGACTCATGGCCATGTATGAGTCCTCTACACATCCACTCTTAACATCCCTTGCACTGCAATTACCTTCCCCTTCATTCTTGAACTCTCTTCTCCCTAAAGTCTTCGGCTTAGTTCCCCCAATTCTTGGTTTCTCTCGTGAGATGGATAGTTCTCGAATGTGGCGTATGTTATTCTCAAATGTTTTGGTTAATTCATGCCCAAGGTCTCTTCTTCGTTGTTTGATGTCATTTGTACGAATGGCTATCGTGCTTGGTCGACAAGTTGTTGATATTTTTTGTCAGGGAGTAGTAAGTGTCTCGCAATTTCTTCCCATTCTCCCTTCGAGAGTTCTTGACTGAAGGTTTTCCTCTCTTCCTGACTATGGCTTTGGCTGATGCTTTGGCTTTTAATTTGTTCTTGAGAAGGGCTCCAAATTAGGAATCGTCCAATTGGATGTTCCTTGAATGTTTCTTGTGTTGATGTAGTAGCGTCGGTCGGTATTCTTCTATACCGACTTAGACAACTAAATTGTCTAATTGGCCTAATCGGCCTTAGACGATTTAGTTATCTGATTAGTTTATATTATGTTGAATCAAACTCGTGATTAAAGAATAATTAAAACGTACTTGTAATGAATCGATTAAGATGTGAATCGATGCTATCATAAATCGTGTTAACTAATTCTTAATCATGAAACAAAAGACGTGTTGATTGGAATATAACCGATCTGTGTGAAGAGACAAGATGTTTGATATAAGGACCGACTCTTGGAGAAAGTATTGCTGGTTCAAAGGGACATCTTATTGAGTATATATGATTTGTCTCTCCCTCCAAAAAGGCATCGAATATTTGTGACACAAGCAGATCGAAGCATCCTCATCCTACAGCAGTTAAAATCATATAAGCAGATCGTATCATTATCTACAGCAGACTGAATCAATTCAATCATTCTTGGATCTAGCTGATTGAAGTATTTCTATTCTACAGCAGTTCACATTCATCTCCAGCAGATTCGCAATTCTCTATCAGCGATTTATATAGCTTCTAGGGTGAAGCAAATCATTGTAAAAGTTTCTAGATAATATTGAAATAATAAAGACATTTTCTTGCTGGGTTTTTCACCTTCAAGAGGAAGGTTTTCCCAGGGTAACCCTTGTGTAATTGTGTAAATTTTATCTTTTCAATCTGATCACCTAAACTTAACACGGTATCAGAGCAGGCTTAAGAAAAGATCAGATCAGATTCATAGAAGTAGGGTTATCCTCCATTATTGCCTTCAAGTGTAATTACATCTATCAACGTCAAGATGGTGAACAGATTTAAGGTTGAAGATAGACTTGAGGGTGCATGAAACTTCGTCTCCTAGAAGTTTAGAGTGATGCTTGCCTTGGAGGAAAACGAATTGGAAGAATTCGTGGAGAAAGCAGTGCCGAAACCAACCAAAGAGGATGGGAAGCTTCAATGGAAGAGAAAGAACACCAAAGCAAAGAAAATGTTGGTTGACTCTGTGAAAGATCACATTGTGCCAATCATCTCCAAGTTGATGACGGCATATGACATGTTCAAGAGATTAGAGGAGATGTATGAGATCAACAATACGAGTCGAGCTCTTGCATTAAAACAACAACTTCACCACATCAAGATGACAAAAGGAGAATCCATCATCTCATACTTCATGAGGATTACTGAATTGAGAGATCAACTCTCTACCATTGGACACACTATAGACAATAAAGAGTTAACCATGTTGGCACTTAATGGTCTACCTTCATCATGGGAGGCATTTATACAAGCGATAAGTGCAAGATCAAAACTCCCTAAGTTTGATAGATTGAAGACAGACTGCTTTCAAGAAGAGTCAAGATTAGCTACAAGAGGAATTGGCCAAAGCTCTACAACTGAAGATATTCATGTTCTTGCCTCTGACTCCTCAAAGAAGAAGGGTAAGAAAGGACATTTCAAAAGGAAGAAAGATAAGGAATCCAATTATGCTCCTACATTCAAAAGAAGGAAGGATCTTTCAAAAGTCCAATGCTTTAGATGTGACAAATGTGGTCACTATGCAAAGAAATGTCCAACTAGACCTATGCCTCAAGCTTCCATTGCGGATGTTGGTGAGACTCCTCCACAAAAGGATTCAGATGGATTCATATTCTATTCAGCCCTTTCAAGTAATGTGCCTACCGATCACATCTCTTGGATAATTGACAACGGTGCATCTCGCCACATTACCGGATTTAGAGGACATCTAAATGATTTGGTGGAGAGAAATTCAAATTAACAAGTAATCATTGGAGATGATACTAGTTACTCCGTGAAAGGAGTTGGGACCTCCTCTCTTCACTTAAATTCAGGCATTTCCTTGCAATTGAATGATGTACTATTCGTAAGGATTAAGCGAAATCTTGTCTCCATCTCAGCCTTGGAAGACAAGGGATATCGAATTGCATTCATAGATGGCAAAGTCCTTGCATGGTCAAAGAAATCAAACATCAAGACGACTCAAGTCATTGGAATTTGTCACGGATGTCTCTATAGACTTTGCACTAATATTCCTCAAGCCTTACTTCATGACTCATCAAGTACTTGTGAGATTTGGCATAGAAGATTGGGTCACCTTCACTTTCATGCACTACCTACAATGGAGAAGATGGTTACAGGCCTTCCAAAACTCAACCAGGAGCATGAAGGCACTTGCAAAGGTTGCGCATTGGGTAAGAATACTAAAGGTACATTCCATAGTAGTGAAAGTAGATCCAAATGTATTTTAGAACTCATTCATTCAGATTTATGTGGTCCTATGTCTGTTGCGTCCTTGAGTGGTTTCTTGTATTATGTTATTTTTATTGATGACTACTTGAGAAAGACTTGGATCTATTTCTTGAAGAGTAAAGAATCTGAAGAGGTACTAATGAGATTTAAGGAATTCAAAGCTCAAGTAGAGAACATATCCGGGAAGAGGATCAAAGTCTTGAGATCCGATAATGGAGGAGAGTACACCTTCGGTAACTTCTGTAATTTGTGCATTGAAGCTGGGACTAAGAGGGAGTTTTGTGTTCCCTATAATCCTCAAACAGAATGGTGTGGTGGAAAGGAAAAATAGAACTATTGTGGAAGCAACCAAAGCCATGATCCATGATCAAAATCTTCAAACCTCCTTTTGGGCCGAGGCTTCTAGAACTACTGTCTATATTCAAAATAGATGCCCTCACCGTATTTTGGAGAATAAGACACCCGAAGAAGCATTCATAGGGTTGAAGCCGGATGTAAGCCATTTGTGGATCTTTGGTTGTCCAATGTACATACATATACCCAAAGATAAAAGGACAAAGTTGGAACCTTCTGGCAAGAAGGGAATATTTGTAGGCTATAGTGAAACATCAAAAACCTACAAAATCTACATTCCAAGGCAGAAATTGATTGAGCTAAGTAGGGATGTGACATTTGAAGAGGATGTTGCATTC
The DNA here is from genome assembly GCF_030272615.1 of Cryptomeria japonica. Taxonomy (NCBI): domain Eukaryota; kingdom Viridiplantae; phylum Streptophyta; class Pinopsida; order Cupressales; family Cupressaceae; genus Cryptomeria; species Cryptomeria japonica. The sequence goes on from NC_081411.1 coordinate 764,594,165, forward strand.
AGAAAATCCAAGGGCATCCATGAGATAGATAGTGAAGATCAAGAGCCTCCTCAAAATATGGAAGATGACCATACTCCTGAGATTCAGAGGGAGACTCATGAACTTGAAGAAGATGATGATCCAAATGAGCCTACAATTATCCATTGCGATAATCAAAGTTGTGTAAAGCTTTCTGTCAATCCCGTGTTTCATGACAGATCAAAGCATGTGGAGATCAAGTATCACTATGTTAGAGACATGGTGGAAAGGAATACTATTCAGTTGAGATACATTAGTACTGATGAGCAAAGGCAAACATTCTCACCAAGCCTCTCTCCAGGGTAAAGTTTGCATACTTTCGAGAAAAGTTTGGTATGGTGGAGAATGAAGCCCTAGCTGAGATTGAGTCTCAGCATCATTGATGTATATATTTATATTTTTTATACTAATGCATTCTTCTCTTTGAGAGAGAAGTATGAAGTGAAAGCTCCTGCTAATGCATTTCTCTTTGAGAGAGATTTAAGGTGAAAGCCCTTATTTCCATCCTCTGGGATGAGCCATGGTGGATCCACCGTCTAAGATGAGTCATGGTGGATGTCATGTGTGTGACGCCATGACAACATCACGTGAGAGAGTCCGTGATGATTTTGTCTTGTACTTGTGTGTTCACCCTTTGGGATGAGCCATGGTGAATCTCATTGTGAGGTGACGATCTCACAATGATGAACACTTGTGCATAGTACCATTATTGTGAGGTGACTATCTCACAATAATGGTTGATGCCACAATGAGGTGATATCTATTCTTTCATCATCCATGGGAGTAGCCATGGTGGTTGATATCACGATGAGGTGATATCTTTCCTTTCTACATATGGGTGTAGCCATTGAGGTCAAACGTCACAATGAGGTGATGTTACTTGTAGACATTGAGAAGGATTCCTCCCTAGCTAAGAGGGAGTGTTGATGTAGTAGCGTCGGTCGGTATTCTTCTGTACCGACTTAGACAACTAAATTGTCTAATTGGCCTAATCGGCCTTAGACAATTTATTTATCTGATTAGTTTATATTATGTTGAATCAAACTTGTGATTAAAGAATAATTAAAATGTACTTGTAATGAATCGATTCACATCTTAATCGATTCTATCATAAATCATGTTAACTAATTCTTAATTATGAAACATAAGACGTGTTGATTGGAATATAACCAATCTGTGTGAAGAGACGAGATGTTTGATATATGGACCGACTCTTGGAGAAATTCGTGCTGGTTCAAAGGGACATCTTATCGAGTATATATGATTTTTCTCTCCCTTTAAAAAGGCATTGAATATTTGTGACACAAGCAGATCGAACCATCCTCATCCTACGGCAGTTCAAATCATATAAGCAGATCGTATCATTATCTACAGCAGACTGAATCAATTCAATCATTCTTGGATCTAGCTGATTGAAGTATTTCTATTCTACAGCAGTTCACATTCATCTCCAGCAGATTCACAATTCTCTATCAGCGATTTATATAGCTTCTAGGGTGAAGCAAATCATTGTAAAAGTCTCTAGATAATATTGAAATAATAAAGACATTTTCTTGCTGAGTTTTTCACCTTCAAGAGGAAGGTTTTCCCAGGGTAACCCTTGTGTAATTGTGTAAATTTTGTCTATTCAATCTGATCACCTAAACTTAACATCTTGTAATCTTCTTCGTTGTTCTCTTTGTTCTACAATCTTTAAAGATTACCTAATCGCTTGGTCTTGACCACCTTGTGGCCTCTTCTCGCCTTTATTGGGATCTAAAAGATTTGACCCAATTTCTTTTAAGGCAGCAATGGCAAATGTTTCCTACTATATCTGATAAATTAAATACATGAATACTAGAGATGACAATGCATACTAAACGAGAGTAAAATATATCTTTATTCGCACATGAAACTATTATACAAGAAGACTTGATATGATCAGCCAAGGATCCAAGTTGATTTGACTAAGCATACTAATTCCTTGACCATACACACTATATTTAAATGACCCGACAATTGTCAAGAGGAACACAATTGTCAACCAATTGATGCTTATATCTACTTGAGAATGAAAAACAATTGAACAATTAATACATAGTCGGATAACCAATATTATTGAACATAACAATCGACATTGTATGCTGACTACAAGCACCTTGTTTAAAGTCAAAATAAAAAAATTAAAATTAAAAAAATTACTTAAAGTGAAACATATTTATTATTTAATTTACCTTCAAAAACTCCAATTTCAAGAATGTACTAAATATGCCTCATGACATATGGTGGTTGGTGATGAACATTTGGATCTCTTTGTTCTCAGCATACACTTGTTTAATCCAATCAATTTTGGTGCCAATTTTTTGTAGCATTAGGTTGAGGAAGTGGACATCACAAGGTCCCCAAAAAATGTGTGAAAATAATGCTCTCAACCGATAAACTAGCCACTCTACAATTTTTGACATTGTTTGCTATAACTTACGCAACATTTGAAGGCCCTCTTCATGTAATGTTCCCACTTTGAAATATAATATAATAATAAATAATAACAATGAAATTAAAATTACAAAAAAGAAAAAAATTAAAATATAAAAGAATGTAATTGAATATAATTAAAATTTGATTCAAGCTAATGAATGGTCAAAAGGCATAAAATGATAAATTGTGACTCCCCCAAATATGAGGTGGTATAAAAGGGAGAAGAGAACTCATTTGAAGGGGTGATAATTGGGGAATCGGAATTGTAGATCTGATTTAAATAAGAAGTGCAGGTCTGATTGTGAAAGGGTGTGTCCCTTTCAAAGGGCAGAAATAATGAAGAGTTGCACTCTTTCAAAGGGTGCTAATGGTGAAATGGTATGTCTCTTGCCAAAGGGCATACATGATGAAGAGGTGTGACCTCTCCTTCACATGGAGAGATATAAAGGAAAGAAATCAAAAGCATCCAATGATATCACCATCGATCGGATGAGATCAGAACTGTTATTAAGTTACAGGCAGTAACATCCTTGTTCTTGGTGGTATGCATGGGGATGTGCTTAATATGTATGCCTAATATATGAAGCCCAATATTGTTCTTATGCAGAATATAATAGAAATATTAATATAGACTGCAATATGTATGACAGTCATACTTAATTACATATTTATTCATGATACATTAGAAGTTCGTGTACTCACAGCCCAATTACGTAATCAATTCTAATCCTTCTTCAAGGCGAGGCATGGTTTTGTTAAGGAGAGGCAGAGTAAATCCATCCCAAAAATAGATGAGCCCCAAGGGTGAATGGACTGATGATCCTGAAATCTGGGCTGCATTATGAGCCCCGAGAGTGAATGGACTGATGAAGCTGAAATCTGGCCCGCATTATGAGCCCCGAGGGTGAATGGACTGATGTTCCTGAAATCTGGGTTGCATTTTGGAGGTGGTGTCATTGCGTCCTGGACAAGGAAATCCCCATCCAGGGCTGAGGATTAGAAGGGATTAAGATTAGAGCTTGAATAAGGACAATATCAGTTGTACTATGAGCAACCGTAGTTATTTAATATGTAATGAATGTAGCATAATAAGTAGTAATGCATGTTGCTCTTTAAGAATTGGCAGCCTCTTATGTAATGCCCCCACTCTAGTCAACATCAGTTGTTGATGGGTTAGCCTATTATTTTGGACTCTCATAGGCTAACATTTTGGATAGAGAGTCTCAGTTTCAGTTCCACTTCTTCAGTTCAGTCTTGGTTTCAGTTCCAATGCCTTTGTAGTCAGTGTATGGGCTTAGTTGAGGGACTTACTATTTATAGTAATTCAATCTGGCAGTTGTAATATTTTTAGTCAGGGCACCTCGACACATGGTGGTTATTCAGTGTTGACCCTAGCTTCTGAAGTGTTACCCCCTATTTTTGCACTCATTGATTTTTCTTACATTGGTATATTTGTGCCGAGATAATGCGTGTTTAATTCAGCATAATTAATTCTCTTAAGTTGTCATCTATCTACTTTAAGTCCGTCTCGGCTAATGCGTCTCTATGTCTAAGTGTTCGCGTCTTTGAACCTGGAGTTTAGTTCAAGAGTTCATCGGTTCATCGGTTCATCGAGTCTTTGTGTGTATTATGTCTTAGTTGCGGCAAGTCTAACTTGTGTAGAAAAGTCCGTGTGGAGAATGAACTTGAACCTTTGAACCTTCGTTGGTTCAAGAGTTCAATGGTTCAATGGTTCAAGAAACATCGTAAAAGCAGGAGGCCAAAGGAGGGAAATGATCAGCATGGAGGAGGATATTCCAGGAATCTCGACGATTTATTTTAAGAAATTCTCACTTAAGGAGGTAATCATATTCTTGATAAGAGATCATGCAAAGTATTTTGTAATAAAAGCATGTGTCAGAAGTGTCACTTCAACAATAACTCGACATGAATGAATGAGATGTGGTAATCATGAAACCGAGTTTTAAGCCATTTATATCGACCTCAAAAAGATTTGTATCTTCATGGAGAAGCTAAATTAGGGAAGGTGGGAGTTCGGCGGTGGAGGTAATTTTCTCACTTCTCAGGATTAGCAGACACTCAATTGCATGAAAGGTGAGTTAAAAATCTTCGCCGTCTCTGTCATTTTTGTGCCTTAAGAAGAAATTGGTTAATTTTTGTTGTAGTAGTTGTAGTGGATGTGTCATTGCAGTCTGTGTTAGTGTGTTGAATTTGAGTAAAATTTGAAAATGAGGCCCTTTCCACCAAAGTTAGGGCTAGAATCAGGTCTCATTTGCACTCTCCCAGAATTTGGGGACACATCCTTAGCTCATGCTGATTTGAATGAATTCTTAGAAAGAGCTAAGAATCCCTCTAGTTCACCCATGATGGAAAAGATTGTGAATAGTGGGTTAATAGAAGCTACTATTTTTCCTCTTTCTATACAAAGCCCAGAATTAGTGCTCGAGTGCATGGGTAGGTATGACTCAGAACACAGATGTATTAGAAATGCAAATGGGGGTGTTTTATTGAACGTAAATAGAGAAACTGTTATGGCTGTTTTGAAAATCCCTGCTAAAGAACCGTATGAGGACTGGACGATAACCACGTCCTATGGATTCTTCATAGAAAAGAAGTCCTAGCATAGGAGTGTCATAGCCAGGAATTGGCTCTTGAAATTTCAGAAAGGTGGTTCTAGGTTACCCAAACCCTTAACCAGAGAGCACTTGATCAGGGAGGTAAGGGACATTGTCATTTTGTTGCACAAGGCAAAAGGGCGCCAGCAGGCATTCTATTGGGAAGGCTGGATGTACTTTTTCATTTATGTCATATTAGATGAGAAGCACTATATAGATTGGGCAGAACTAATTGCTGAAAGGTTACATGAAGGACTAAGTAACTGCCTTGGGAGTAAAAACTTCTCTATGTCTTCATATTTGTTCTGTTGCTTGGCATGTGTCAGGCCTTGGCCCGATTTGTATCATGAGGAATGGGTCGATGGAATGAAGATTTATGATTATCATCCACACCTTCAGCTGCAAAAGTGCCACGAGAATTTCCGGAGGATTCATGATGTGTTTGTAGGGAGATTAATCAATGAATCTCAAGGGAATGTAAACAAAAGACTATTTGATGAAGCTATGCAACTAATGAGCACATATGGGAGTTATTTTATTCAGTATCCTCGGTTTACTTACATCAAAGTTGGAGGGTTCGAAGGAGAACCGTTTAAATTACTGAGGTTTGCCCTTGACCGCTTCGTGCTGATTGAACTTTGTAGGCAGCGTGCTCACATTGATAAGAGGATACTAGCCAGGCAAGATTCGGGTGTTTCTTTCCCAGTTGAACTGGGTTATTATTTTTGCAAAACTTTTTCTTATGTGTTGAACCTAGAGGTTGACTTCAAAAAGCTCAATCTTCAATATTATACAACTCGACCTAATTTTGACAGCAAAGGTTATGCTCAAGCACATCTAGCTCTCAAAGAAGGTTTTTCTCACATCCCACAACTTGAGGACTTCTGGGAGGATTGCAACGATGACTTTGAAGTAAGGAGGAGAACATTTTCTAGGTTCACGATGGATCAGATCAATACCTTTCAACTCAAAATGAATGTAATAGGGGTTGTAGATAATGGCGAGGATTTGATTGATCCGCAGTATGCTGAGAAAGTACAGGGTTCCCCAATTCCGGAAATAGAATGGGACAAGAAAGAGGAGGATCAAATTCAAATGAGAACATTCCCTGTTATTCGTAGGACTGAGCAGTGGTTACGAAAACAGAGACTTGGAAAGCTAGTAATCAAAGATTCTCCTGTTCCAGTTCAAAATGTTGTCTAATAAATCTGTTAAAACTTGTGTTGCAGGTGGCACCAAAGTTAAAGTTGAGGCAGATACTACCAGAGGTTCGAAGAAATTCCTTGTTGGCCAGCTTCCAACCTGTATCACTAGATCAAAAACCAAAAACAAGAGCAAAAAGCTGCTTGAAAATACAGTAGTGGTGGATTTAGAAGGGTTCCTAGAGGTCAGGAATATAATGACAGAGCAAAACACCGAGATGTCCACCATAGAAGTTGGTGATACTGAGAAGCCCGAAGAAGAAGTAGATATTGGAGGTTCATTGATCTTAGCAAATGTTGGTGTTGAACAATCCCAAACAAAGAAGGATACAGGTTCTAGTGTTCCTCATTGGTTAGAAACTGCTCTCAACAACAAAAAAGAGAAATGTGGTTCCTACTGCAGTTCCCATTGAGGATATGGTCAGTAAATGTTTGGGAAGGAATCCAAAGTCCAAAAAGCTTAAAACAGTTTCAAAAATGGATTTTGATCAAGATACTGGCAATTGGACTGCTGAAATAGTTCATGTTTCAAATAAAGAGGTAGAAAATCCTTTAGCAAATGATTTCACCATTGAAAAAATTAATTTAGGCGCTGCATCACGAATAGTTGATGTACACCATTTGGAAGCTTCTACAAAAAGAATAATAAGCAAGACATCATCCAGTCCTCATACATTCAATAAAACACCCATAACAATTTCTCTATTTACATTCAATAAAACACCCCCATTTGCATTTCTAATACATCTGTGTTCTGAGTCATACCTACCCATGCACTAGAGCACTAATTTCGGGCACTGTATAGCAAGAGGAAAACCAATAGCTTCTATTAACCCACTATTCACAATCTTTTCCATCATGGGTGAACCAAAGGGATTCTTAGCTCTTTCTAAGAATTCATTCAAATCAGCATGAGCTAAGGATGTGTCCCCAAATTCTGGGAGAGAACAACTGAGACCCGATTTTGGCCCTAACTTTGGTGGAAAGGGCCTCATTTTCAAATTTTACTCAAATTCAACACACTGACACAGACTGCAATGACACATCCACTACAACTACTACAACAAAAATTACCCAATTTCTTCTTGAGGCACGAAAATGATAGAGACGACGAAGATTTTTAACTCACCTTTCATGCAATTGAGTGTTTGCTAATCTTGAGAAGTGAGAAAATTACCTCCACCGCCGAACTCCCACCTTCCCTAATTTAGCTTCTCCATGAAGATACAAATCTTTTTGAGGTCGATATAAATGACTTAAAACTCGGTTTCATGATTACCACATCTCATTCATTCGTGTCGAGTTATTGCTGAAGTGACACTTTTGACACATGCTTTTATTACAAAATACTTTGCACGATCTCTTATCAAGAAAATGATTACCTCCTTAAGTGAGAATTCCTTAAAATAAATCGCCGAGATTCCTGGAATATCCTCCTCCATGCTGGTCATTTCCCTCCTTTGGCCTCCTGCTTTTAGGATGTTTCCAGAAACATTGAACTCTTGAACCAACAAAGATTCAAAGGTTCAAGTTCATTGTCCACACAGACTTTTCTGCACAAGTTAGACTTGCCGCAACTAAGACATAATACACACAAAGACTCAATGAGCCGATGAACTCTTGAACTAAACTCCAGGTTCAAAGACGTGAACACTTAGACATAGAGACGCATTGGTCGAGATAGACTTAAAGCAGAAAGTTGATGACTTAAGAGAATTAATTATGCTGAATTAAACACACATTATCTTGGCACAAATATACCAATGTAAGAAAAATCAATGAGTGCAAAAATAGGGGGTAACAATTGGCTATGACCGGGACTGTAAAGGAGTAGGAAATGAACTTAGAATCTTTGGTTACACAACAACTTACAAACACAAGAAAGAAGGATCGAGACAAGCCAAAACTCATGCGACCAAAACACTAGAGCAAAACAACTAAACTAAGACTGTACAATAACAAGGGATTCCAGTTTTACAATTGATAAAGTTTTAGATCTTGCCCATTATAGGATAGAGGCAAGATTGTTCCATCTGGGTATTTTAATTTAAAAGAGCTAGGCCCCAATACCTGATGGATTCTGAATGGTCCTTTCCAGAGAGAGTCAAATTTCCCATGAGCTCCTTTAGGTTCTCTCCTTTATCCCATAGTAACACCTGATCTCCTTGCATAAATTTGCTTGGTCTGGCTTTCTGATCGAAAATCCTTTTGACACGAGCTTGATGAGTTGTAATGTGATCTACCAGCTCGCTCCTTTCTTCGTCTATCTTGGTCAAGTACATTATCCTCTTCTCCAAGGAGTCTTGAAAGTACTGATCCTCAACCACCTTTTGCAATTTAGCTGCTGATAATTCCAATGGAAGTGATAACTGGGCTCCTATCCCATAGACTAATTCAAAAGGGGACATTCCTATTCTCTCTTTGGTGACGTTCTGTCAGCCCAAAGTGCCTGATAGAGCCTTTTATGCCAATCCTTAGCATTGTCACTCAACAACTTCTTCATTATAGCTATCAAATTCTTATTGCTGGACTCTGCTTGTCCGTTTCCCTGTGGATAGTAATCCGACGAATGGGAAAGTGTGATGCTATGATCGTAGCAAAACATAGCCAGCTCTGAGGATGAGAAATAAGTGGCGTTGTCTGTCACACACTTTTGAGGAACACCAAAACACACCAATATGTTTTCTTTGAGGAAATTGCATACAACCTCAGAAGTCGTTCTCTTCACTGGAGTCACCTTCACCCACTTAGTGAAATAATCAATAGCTGTTAGGATATGGGTGTGCCTTGCACTAGAATTAGGTGTGAGAGGTCCTATAAAATCTAAACCCCATTGCTTAAAGGGCTCTTCTATAACAATAGGTCTTAGTGGTAGCGCTGGTAACTTTGGCCTTCCAGAAAACAGTTTGCACTTCTCACAATCAGCTACCCATTTATATGCATCTTTAGACATCCCCGACCAGTAATAACAATTTTTGAGAATTTTGAAAGTTGTGACAGTGGATGAGAAGTGACCACCACATGCCTCATCATGAAATGCCTTTAAAAGCTTTTCTTGCTGATCTTTGTCCACACACCTTAGAAAGGTTCCATCCAAGCCCTTTTTGTATAGAACATCATCAAAAATCACATACTTTGCCGCCTTAACCTCAAATTTCTTCTCTCTTGGGGCAAGATGATCTGGACATTCTTCATATGTCAGGTAATGAGCTACATCCATATACCACAGGTCCTGTAGGCTAACCAATAAGACCGTCGGTAATTCTTCCCTTTCATTTTCTCTGTTCTCTGCTATTAACCGACATAAGCCTTGACCTCACACTAGCTTGGTTGGCTTGATCTCTAGATCAAATTCTTGTATTTTGGAAACCCAAGTAGCACAATTATTCATACCAACCTCTTGTTGAATGAGGTACAAACACCGTTGAATGAGGTACAAAGACCGTTGAATGAGAATGCAGGATATAATACTTGAAATGCTTAATGGCTTTAACCACTGCAAATGCCTGCTTCTCGATCAAAGAATATTTGAGTTCATGTTTCTTATGCGGTACACTCATGAAGGCTATAGGAACTTCATCATTCAGTTCATTCTTTTGCAGAAGAATACCAGACATGGTATGTTCGGAGGTGTTGACGTGTTTTTTATGACTATGTCAGACACAGAATAAAGTTACCTAACGGTCACTTCACTCTCTCTTGATCAAAGTGCGATTGCATGCTAAGATTGCAAGAAGTTCAAACAATCGACTCCAAGGTTCCTTTATGCTACAGACGTGACTCAGTTGGCTGATGTGATTGCTGGTAATCCAAGGGGCCTTACGTTTGGATCATTCTTTCACTTCTTTGTTGTGGCGTGGAACTTCATCATCAAATATAGCAATTCTATGATGCTTTTGCTTCAAACGAACTGAACTGGAAATAAAGGGGAAAGGGTTTAGAAGGATCTAAATCTACTCCTAAGGGCAGTGATATCAATAGATAGTGCTCTAGTGGACGAACTCCAAATAAACCAAGCTCTGCTTCGCCAAGATCAACTACAACTCCACAAGAACCAGTGCAATTTTCTGAGGATGTTGAAGGATTTTCGCATTGAGAAAGTGCATTTGAATACCCAACACGGCCAATCCAAACGACTATTCACAATTGAACTTAGCATAAATTTGGGGGTTCAGGCTAACTTTACACTGCAACTTACAGTTAGTAAGATGCAAAAAGTATGAACCATGGGAATTCATCAAACACCATTACATTCTCCATTGAAATCAAAGCACTTTATCTAACAATTGAGAAAATAAAATTCTACTCTTAGTGAGGGAGGTGAAACCATGCAAGTTTTGAAAAATAACTTAAGTGGACACCATTAGAGAACAATTTTTCATTGTTATTATTTCAAAAAACTTATCGCAACAATTTCATACAAATCTCCCTCCTTTACAAATGAGGGGGGTCACCCCTTTATATAGGCCTCAAGCTATGATAACATGCAAACCCTATTAGGGTTTCCCCAAAAGATTCTCCACTCAAGAAGCGACAAGGTGGGAATCAACAATAAATACCCCATAAAGCCCATATACAATTAATTACAATCCTGCCAAAAATGGCACCCATAAAGCATTAATTAACCATTACATTCAAAAAGTGCCCACTATGCAATGAATGTACCCTCATGCAAAAAATCGCCCATGATGCCATAAATGCACCATCATCTCTTGAATGTGACGGCTACATGCAGAAGAATATGCCATAATGCCATAAATGTGACGGCTGCATGCAAAGAGATGCTTCATTAATTCAGCGTGTGTTGACTCGGTTGCCACTTGGTGAGAAAACCTTGGGGAGAGAAAACTTCAGGAGAGAAGAATTTGATCCATGAAGATTTTTCTTGAAGTTTCTCGAACTTTCCTTGCTTTGGAGGAGATTTTTAATGATTTTCCACCATCTCCTATTTTTTAGGAACTTTCCAAAAATAGGGTTCTAGGTTCCAGGAGAGAAAATTATCCCACGAATCCAAATCTGAAAGAATTTTGAAATTTGGATGTGATTTGATGCCCAAAAATGGATTTTTCAAAATTTTTCCCGAGGGTAATTTTCTCGTTTTGTTCATCTTTGATTCCTTCTTCCTTCCTTGCCTTGGAATTTTCATTTTCTTCCTTTGGTGGAATTTTCATGTCATCGAGGAATTTCATCTTGGAAGGAAAATTCCTTCCTTACCTTCATTTGGCGCCCATTCCTTTCTCGGAGCATTTTCTCCATGGTGAAGGAATTTTGATGTGGAGAAAAAATTCCTCTTCAACCTCAATTTGACCTTGATTATACTTTACCCCTTGAGGAAGGAATTCCTTCATGCCTTAGCCAAATTTCACATTTCCCAAGAATTCTGTTCTAAAGGAAGGAATTTCCAACACTTAGTCAATTTTCACTTTCCTGAAGGAAGGAATTTCCAACACTTAGTCAATTTTTCCACTTTCTTGGAATTTCTTCTTCTTGGGTGCTATTCTTCCCCAAGGAAGGATTTCCAACACTTAGTCAATTTTCACTTTCCTGAAGGAAGGAATTTCCAACACTTAGTCAATTTTTCCACTTTCTTGGAATTTCTTCTTCTTGGGTGCTATTCTTCCCCAAGGAAGGATTTTTTTTAAAATTTGAATTTTTCTTCCTGAACCTTGATTTTTATGTCTTGTTTCCAACCTTGGGTACATTTTGGAACTGGAGAAGAAATTCTGGAAATTTGTTCCTTGAGGAAGGAATTTTTGTGTTCTTTGAATTCATCATGTCCGTAGGGAGCGCTTTTTGACCAACTTTTCACATCTCCAATTTTTTAGGAACTTTCCTAAAATTTAGATCTCGGGTCTAGGAGATAGAAAATTCTCCTACGAATCCAAATCTGCAAAAAAATTGAAATTCAGACGAGATTTGGTGTCTAAAAATGGATTTTTTAGAATTTTTTCCGAGGGGATTTTTTGCTTTTTCAATCCATTCCTAACCTTCAATTTCCTCCTTGACCCTTGGATTTTCATGCCTTAGACAAATTTTCAGTTTTCCACCTTAGGCATGGAATTCCCTATGTCTTGGAATTTCATCATTTCCTTGTTTCTCTTTGACTTAGCCATTTCAACATTCTTCCTTGGCCAGGGCGCAATTCCTCAAGGAGGGAGGAATTATGATTTTTACATTTTCCATGTATTCTTCTTTTTGGCGCCCCTTCACAGTGCTTGGGCGGATTTTGACCATGAAGGAGGAATTCACACTTTTCCATTCCTCCCTGACTTCTCCATTTTGGCGCCCTCTTGAGGAGTGGGGCGGATTTTTGCATAAGGGGAGGAATTCATGATTTGTTGGACTTTCCTTCATCCCTTGGATTTGGCCCCTTCTAGAATGCTAGGGTGGAATTTTGCACAGGTGGAGGAATTCATCATCTTTCACACTTTCCATGCATTCTTCATTTTGGCGCCTTAACTCACTCATGGGCGGATTTTTACATAGGTGGAGGAATTCATGATTCTTTCAATTCTTCCCTGACCACTTCACTTTGGCACCCTCCACCATTCCTAGGCGACATTTGTCACTAGGGAAGGAATTCACTTGTTTTGCAATCTTTTCCTTGTCTCCCTTGTTTTGGCGCCCTCCTAGTTGCTAAGGCGGAAATCTACCTAAGCCAAGGAATTCACAACTTTTCTATCCTTCCCTGACCACTCCACATTGGCACCCTCCTGAGGAGTAGGGCGAATTTTTCCATGTGTGGAGGAATTCATGATTTCCTTTCTTCTTCCCGACTTAGGTGAATTTCTGAGCTTCTTCCGGATCAAGCTACCATAAATGGATTTGAGGTTGTTGATTGTAATTAGGGAATGGCGGATTCCAATTGCCTTGGGCAACATTGGAATCCGCCCAAGGGGCCAGTCCCTTCTTCAACGTATAGGGCTGGGCCCTCTCTCACTGCACCTCTAAAACCTCACGCTACATTCAAGGTAATGTGCTCCCATGAATAGGGCTGACCCTATGAAGCATTTTGGTAAAAGAGACAAATAAATTAAAGGTTATTAATTTATCATAAGCCGACATTCCTAGATCTTGCACCATATAAATAAAGTCATCTTCACCTCATTCAAACACACAATCAATACATCCCTCATGCGAAATATACATCTGCTAATGATGCGAATTATACATCTACTAATGGTGCGAATTATACATCTGCCTAAATGCGAAGATTGAAGAAGGAATAATCAGAATTATCTCTGCCATCGAAAGTGCTAACATTAAGGGCAAATGCCATTATAAAGGAAGGCGGACTATTCCAGAATCAAGGTGCTAAAGTTGCAGCCCAGTCTCAAGTAAAAGTGCAGATCTAGGGTATGAGCCTAAGTACTGGTTGGTGTGTTTAAGGGGCAGACCTGATGCTCATGAAAGTGCAGACCTGTTGTTGATTTCATCAGCCCTAAAAGCAAACATTCAGACATCTTCAAGTACTTGAGATAAGTGTTGTAATCATTATATGAATATAATCCATAATCAGATCTGAGGATCTTTTCTGGCTGGGTTTTTCCTCCTAGGAGGTTTTCCCAGGGTAATTGTGTTTTCTTATTTGTTCATTTCTGTGCTATGCCTAGATCTAGAAATCTCTAAAAATTTACCATAAACAAATTAATTAGAAACTAAATTCTGATTTCTAAGTTTTACATTAATCTGAAAGTATAAAATCAACAGAGGTGATTTCCCAAACTTAGACAAATTTCTCGAGCTTTCCACTTCAAGAATGGGCTTCCAATACTTAGCCAATTTTGACTGATTCTATCTGCTTTTCAAACCTTCCGGATTTAGAAGTAGTCGTGAATACTTGATCTTCATTGCTTGCTTGAATGGTCCTGTTAGAAATAAAATTTATAAAAATAGAAACTTTTAGAACGTAGACCCCAAAATAGGACACATGAATGACTTACTATAAATAGAAACTTACTAAAAATAGAAATTACTAAAAATAGTAAGTTTGATTTTTGGTAAAATGAAGACATTTCGGAGCTCAGTAAAATCTCTAAAAAATAGGAACTTTCTAAAAATAGAAAGTTGCTCCGTTTTTGCTCAAATTTCACTGGGAGGCTCCTCGAAGAGTCTTGATTTTAGTTCCATGTTCAGTTTTTCCAAAACCCTAGCAGAAACCCCTAAAATCTAGGACTAAAGTTAGAAACCCTAAAATTGACAAAACAAGCCCTAAACTTCACCAAAATCACTCAAACGAAAAGCAGACTTGACCAATTCAACCCCCCAAACATCTGCAAAGCAAAGAGACTAGAGAGACTGCTGCAAAAAGACCCAAAAAACAAAGCCAAAAGACCGAAAGGGTCTAAAAAAAGGGGGTTCCTATTTGCAATGGGGCAATGTTGTGAAAAGGTCACAACAAGAGGCATAACAGTAAATAATGAACTCTTTTTGAAAATTTGGGTTGACCAAGGTAGGTGCCTGGGCGATAGCCTCTTTCACCTTTTCAAAGGCCTTCTTTGCTTCTTCATTCCAATTAAACACTTGTTTTTCACTCATCATTCCCACAATATGTTTAGTGATCCCTGCAAAATCCGGCACAAATCTTCTGAGAAAATTAACTTGCCCAAAGAAGGACTTAACGCCACTTTTGTTGGATGGAAGAGTCAACTGCTGGATGACTCTTACTCTGTCTGGATCAATTTTGATACCATCCTTTGAGATGAGATGCCCTAATAGCTTCCCTTCTGTAACACATAAGACAAATTTCTTCGGGTTCAAAGATATTCCATGATCTCTACACCTCTGCAGGACAATCCACAAATCTCTCAAGTGGTTCTTTCTTCTCCTGGAAAAGATAGTTAAATCATCCAAATAAATAACAATTATTTTATCAATCAAATGACCAAAAGAGAGGTTCATTGCCCTCTGGAAGGTTGTGACAACATTTATTAAGCCAAAGGGCATGCGGTTGTATGCAAAGGTTCCCTATGGAGTGGTAAAGGTGGTCTTATGTTGGTCTGCCTCAACAACACTTATTTGGTTATAACCAGAGAACCCATCTAACATTGAGATCATCTTTGATCCAGCAACGGTTTGAAGGATATGATCCATGACTGGCAAGGGATAATTGTCTTTGAGACTGGCCTGATTTAAATTTTTTAAATCCACACAAATTCTGATTTCCCCATTTTTTTTGCGCATTGGGACAATGTTCGCTACCCAAGTTGAATGATGTATTGGATATATGATCCTTGCCTGGAGCATTTTGTCCACCTCCTTAAAGATAGCATCTGCAACTTTAGGATTATAATTTCTCAATTTTTGCCTGAAAGGAGTCTCACTCCTGGCTTGAGGGGAATATGATGTTGGAACTGACCTTCCTTGAAGTTCTTCAAGTCATCATAAGACCAAGCAAAAACATCCTTATAGTTTAGCAAAAGGTTAATAAACCTACGCTTTTCCTCAGGTGTGCAACACTTTCTCAGATTAACAAACTTTGGGTTAGCCTCATCCCCTATATTCACCTTTTCATAATCTCCCGATTCACTGGAATTGGGCATATTTTTGCTTCCAGTATACCTATCATGGCGATCAAACAATTGTTCAAGGGACACTAGACCCTTGGGAATTTTGTTCCCTTTTAATTGAATAATGTCATTATCAGGATTGTCCCTTGGTTCAAGACAAAATTCCTTACATTCAGAGCCAAAACCTTCAAAGAAAGTTTTCATTCCTGCACTCCGTAGAAAATTATCAATTTGTTTGTCACTTTCAAATACTTGCCAAGACTCGGAATTATCAGGCACATTTGGACGATAAACCACCTCAATCCTATATGTTTCTTCCTTAAAATCAAGATGAGGAAGTAAAAGAGAAGTTGATACAGCTAACGAATCAGCCCGGGTATTCCGATCTCTAGGAATTGCCTCAATTGAAATTGCCTCAAAACTTTCTATCTCATCCCATACCCTATTTCTGTTATGCTTTAGCCTTTCATTCTTCGTAGTAAAAATACCTCTCACTTGCTTAACAATCAACTCAACATCCCCTTTAATTTGAAGCATCTTTATCCCTTACTTTTAGCTTCCTCTAACCCCAATAACAGAGCTTTATATTCTGCTGTATTATTAGTGTTCTTGAACTCTAATTTAAAAGCAAAAGGAAACTTTTCATTGTTAGGAGAAATCAAAACGACTCCTGCACCTGAACCAGCTGACGAGCAATTACCATCAAATTCCATGACCCAGAGATTATTAGAGTAATCAAGTTCAAGTACTGGGCTTTTGCCCCGGTTGTCAGAGAAAATCATATAATTACCGAAATCACACTCTGGATACAATATTTGAGACTTAGGATCATCAGAAGGAAACACAGTAAATTTTGCCTTAGTTTCAGGTTGCAACGCCACCTTTTGTTTTCCTATTGGAATAGTTGCCTGCGACCAATCCATTTTAATCTCCCCTCCCAGGTCTTTACAAAAAGTTCTGCTTAACAACATGCCATAATTGGCAGGTATATCAGCCACAAGGATAGTCAATTTCACCCTTTTATTAGGATGAGCTGCTAGAGCAACTTGTGCATCCTTAATTTGACCAAGCAAAGGGATTTGTTTTGAATCCATGGAATAGCATCTACCGAATGTCTTGGTGAGAGATAGGCCTAAAGCTTTAGCTACTGCAAAAGGCATGATATTATCTGATGCGCTAGAGTCTATAATGCAATCACTAAGCTTGTGACCATTGATCAACAAAGACACATAGAATGGATTGGGATTTGGGTCAAGTAGAGGAGGAGAATCACTGGGTTCATTAGCAATCAAATCAGGGGCTAGCACAACCGACTCAAACAACGAAACAAGAACTTCAACATCAGAAGACTCAACATTAATGGAATATTGACTGCTAGACTCAATTTGAGGATCTTCACCCTTGACGTACTTTATTAATTTGTCTAGTTCTCTGGGATTCAACCTAAGATATTCAGCAGGAGAAATTTGAATCTTTGATGACTTACAAAATTCCACAATATCAAATGAAACATCGGGGTTGGGTCTTTTTAACAATTGAACCTCTTGAACCTTTGAACTACTGTCCGAGATTCGGGTTTGAAGTTCCTTACCTTTGATTGATACTTCCGAAGAGGCTGCATCATTTGTGGATCTGAGATTGCGTTGATTCCTAGTCAATACAACACACGAAGGATCTTCTAAAGTAACCAATATATCTTTCTGAATCTGATTCATACTCCAAGAAGTGAATTCCAGAGTCGCCAGGCTGCTCAGAATTTCTCCCATCATCTGAAATCTCTTCCACCATTTCTCTTGTATTGGTCATTTACGCATAACGTATCATTTCTGGACAAGAACTTCCATCATGGTCATTCGTCAAATGAAAGATACACATGTTGCCTTTTACAGGAGGAGGTTCAATAGCAAGCCTCTGCTGAGTAGGTGGGAGTTGTAATGCCTTATTACCAACATTCGTTGGCTGGTTGTATTTTCTTCTGGGAATATCTTGGTAAGGTTGTTGGAAAGGGGCATTAGCTTTTGGCAACTGTCTTTTCAATGCTATAACATCATTGACCAATCTTTGTATCATTGGATCAAAAGAAGTTGAAGGCTGAGCATTTGGTGCTTGAACCTCTTTCTTCCATTTTCCAGCTGTGATTAAATCATCCTCTAACTCAATAGCTAATGTTTGGGCCACTACCAGATCAGCTACCTTTTGTCTCCTGAGATGAAAGCCTATATCAGGGGGCATTGAATTGAAAAAGAAAGACTTTTGATTATCAGCAGAAGGCCTTTTATTTGCTGGAATTTTATTAACATTCTTATTATACTTGGCCACAAATTCTCTCATAGGTTCATGAATTTGTTTTTTCTACTGAGTCAGCTGAGCAAGAAGAGAATGCTCATCTTCTGCACTTTTGAACCTAGCTTCAAATTTTGTTCTCATATCATCCCAAGTGGCAATTGAACCGTTGGGTAAATATGATAGAACCATTCTACTGCAACATTGGTTAAGGTTTGTACAAAAAGTTTCACAGCCACATCTTCATGTTGAATATCTAATACACCACATGCTACATTAAAAGCATTCAAATGCTCATCTATTGATGTTTTCCCATCTCCATTGAACTTCGGCAAATTATGTTTTGCTCCTTTGGGTAAGGCATTCAAATTAGCCCCAAGTTTAGGGGTCCTATAGTAGCACCCCAAGGTTGAGCCATTGGAAGAGTAAAAGGTCCAAGATTGATAACAATAGGCGAGGCAGTTTCGTGCAAGATTAGGGCTTGACAAGTAGGTGATGTGAAAGGTTTGGGAGAGGGAGAAGGAGATCTGCTTCTTGCTTGCCTTACGCGAGGAGGGGTAGATGGAAAACTCAGATTTTGTAACTCCTGAAAAATAGGATCAACAACTCCTTCTCTCCTTAAGGATCTGGTATATCTTCTAGACTCCATTCTGTTGCAGTATAAGACAATTATATCTCCTTATTTGTCTTAACAGAACTGGTTACACACCAAAAGAGATAACTTAATGGGGTAACTCACTATCCTCGTCTACGGGCGATTGATCTTAACTCAATTTGTTCCCCAACAGAGTTGCCAAAAATCTGTTGGTTAACAAATGTCTTTTGATGAAAATGAAATAATCACAACTGTATTGCCCCTTTAAAGAACAAAACAGTAACCAAACAGTTGGGTAAACTTATGAAAGTTTCCCTCTGAATTTTCTTAGGTACAACTCCCTCTTAGATTTTCAATGGATGAAAACAAGAAAAGAAACTATGCGTATACTTTTAACCAGAAAGTACCAAAGGCATTTCCACATTTACACATCACTATGTTGTAAACGTGATTTTTAGAAATACAGTTCTCAAATGACAAAGCTCACAGGCTTTGTTATGTCTCGCACCCTTTCATTCAAAAGAAACTTTCAGACTAAATTTTTCATCAAATGCATAACATTTTTTAAAGAAACAAGAGACCATTTCGACATAAATGAATTCCAACAGAAATTCAACTTCATTCATCAAACACAGATTTGAAACTCCAAAATATTCACTTTCATTTATCTATGAGTGTTTTCTTTTCAAAATATTATGCAACTGTAAAATAAAGTATATCAAGTCTGGAAGCCCAAAAATTCTCGGACCTTCACAGTCTTTTTAAAACATATATATAGCCACAAATCAGCTAACTACAGTTTAGGGAAACACAGAGTTACACAACTCTGCCCCAGAGTCAAGATTCAGTTTTGTTTCTAAAAATCGCGTTTACAACATAGTGATGTGTAAATGTGGAAATGCCTTTGGTACTTTCTGGTTAAAAGTATATGCATAGTTTATTTTCTTGTTTTCATTCATTGAAAATCTAAGAGGGAGCTGTACCTATGAAAATTCAGAGGGAAACTTTCATAAGTTTACCCAATTGTTTGGTTACTGTTTTGTTCTTTAAAGGGGCAATAGAGTTGTGATTGTTTCATTTTCATCAAAAGAAAATTTTGTTAACCAACATGACGACACGTCAAAAGATTGAATATTGAGGGAGATATTAATATTTTAGTGGTTAAGTTATTTAATTAACTTATATGGATATTATAGAGTCATAAAGTGACTATTAAAATTATAAGCCACTTAAATATTATACAGTGACTTTTATAATCACTTGAATAAAAGTTCGCCCAAATACATTTTAAAACTATGAAAAGTGATTAAAATACATTTAATGTATTAAAAAAAAGCACCTTGGGCATACCTTTTTGGAAATCGCGCCATTTGGGGGTTAAGGAAAAAGAAGGCAATTCAAACTCTATTATTGATTATTTGACATTGCTTGTTATTTTGCTCTATGGAATTCCTTGACAAGGGTTTCAGAGGTTTGGCCATTGGAGAACGAAAATTCTTCGTGGATCTGTGATTGCAAGGTTGTGGAATATCAGCTGAATTATTGCAATTGTGGAGGCTTCATTCAGGAGTCTTATTGTGCTTCAACAAAGATTCTTTATTTCAGATATTGCAGATTTTTCAATAAGGAAAGAGCAATTTAGGCTAGACACCCCAATTAGTAGCATATTTTATTCCAATAAGCAGCTGTACAAGTTTCCATTGCTGGCTGTACAAATCAAACTTGGAACGTGGGGTCTAGAAAGAGGGCGTTTTGCTTGGGAGGCTGGAACGCCTACCTAATTTGCAGTTTACTTGCTCCATTCCCAACGTCCAACATTATCAAGAGGTTTCATCTCTTTTCTGGCCTAGAGAATTCATATTTTGGACTTGTACACTCATTTTGGTTAGTTTCCCAGTTTTGGTTGGAAAACTCTAGAATTCTTTATTTAAAATAAGCTGAGTACCTACGGGTATGCAATTAGCATTAGAATTATTTGTAGCAGTTATCCTATTCATAATACAAATACAGTTGCTCTCAATTTCGTTTCAATTCAGTTTTATGTGCATTTCTTATCTGGCAAACTTGCTATTTTTTACCTTAAATTATCCAAAACTATTGAAAAATACAAAAACAAATTAGAATTAGCATTTCAGAGAAGTTAGAACCAGTAGGGTTCTTACATCTTAATAGGGGACATTACACTTCCTCAATGGCTTGACAATGAATGTTAGCAATAAATGTACCATTCTTCACCTCCCCTTCACAATCCATTGCTCTAAAAAACATTGCCCCTTTAGGGGACATTGCAATAACATTGATCATTAGACGATTTTTCGTATCTTTCCACCCATTAGAAACAATGGACAGTCTTGTTTCAGCCACAAACTCCTTATGGGCTTCAAGGATTCCTCTACAAATTTCGCCTCTTTTTCCAATAAGGTGCTACACACCACCTAAAAATTCGGGCCCTTATACCCTTGTAATGCCTCATTAATTGATTTCACCATTTGTTGCCAATATGGTGAGTGAACAACTTTGAATGCTAATCCATTCACATAGATACGTCTCCATATGTTTTGATCCACAATCTCTTTAGACTCAAAATACCATTTTAAATGGCCCCTTTGATTTCTTATTTGTGGAGGCCATAGGATTTTTTTTAGGTGTGGACAAAAATGGATGGCTCTTAGTAGGTTGAAAATGAGAAGGCGGTGAAGGGGGCTTCATCCTTTAAGATCCTTTCTTTAGCAAAAGATAATTTGATTTAGGGCTTGCTGCTTGATCTACTTTTTCCTGCTCTTCAATATATACCAAGACTTGTGCTTTTGGAATGCTATTAGCACCTTTGCTTGGACAAATTTTGATGCATTGTGCAGGGATCTTGCACAAACAGATTTTTACTCGACTATATGAGCTCAAATATCTAACTTCACATTCACCACAAGTCTAAACATAACCCCCATCACCTGGAGTTTGGGTTTTTTTTGAAGTGAGGTCGGCTCACAGAGCTAGAGTTTTCTATTGTATTACCTAAGACAAGTTCAATAAAAAACACATTTGAAGAATTGAACAAATGAAATTTGAAAAAGAAAATGTATAAATGCAACTTAATAGTTAATTTACCTAGTAGAATAACCACAAACCAAAAACTTCAAATTAAAACAAGAAGTTCATTTGTTAACAAAATATAGGGGAAAACCAAAAACTTAAAAAAATCTACCTCTTTTGAAGAAATCTTCCTCTATGATCTCTTTGACAACAATTAAGCTTTTGCAAATTCAATAGATTAGCTTAACAACCAACTTGGAGTGCTCAACAATCAATCTTCAACTCTATTCATGCAATGGCAAGCATGAAAATAAGTTCAGCAATGGAGGATAATATTTTTGTTTTTTATTCACAATAGAAAATTGAGTATGCTTTTTCCTTTTCGATGTTAGTATAACACATTTTGGGATTTGGGGGGCGAATTGCACTTTTTAGGGGAATTTAAAAAAAAAAATGTTGAGATTCGTTGATGTGGTGTGCGTGCCTGCCAAATATGCCTCGGGTTCACTTGGGTTTCCCAAGATGGATCCACAAGCATTTGACAAGACCCTGTCCGGACCTGTAGGGAACTGAATCCGGATCTTGAACTTAGGCTGGACTGTACCCTTCCCCGACCTTTACAAGCAACAAATTGGTATCTTTGCATTGCATTATAATTATAATATTGTGTGCTAATTTAATTAGCTTCCATATACATATTAAAATTAAAGAGACAATGTTGGGGTGCTAACACTATGTTACGACAATAAACATATTGAAATCCAATTATATGCTATGGTGACTATGTTAAAATATGTAGTGTTTGTTATTAAAGGTATTATAAATGTTGTGATTATATTAAATTGTGTAAATGCTCAATGTTGTTAAACCTTACTGGTAATCATCAACTTTTTGGGCTCGTCAAGATTGACTTCCAATCATAAAATACAAGGGTTGAAGACGAGGTAAAAACCCAATCGCACAATTATATTTCTTACTTATTCAGTCGTGATTATATTTCAAGGGTTTGTGTCCAAGGAAATTGTCTCATAGCTCCATGATAAGGAAAATAGATAACCCTTGCAAAATGCAATTTAAAACAATGTAGCAAAATTTGTTGTGGAATCTGTCAATGCCCTTTGATTCGACATGGAGACACTTGGGTTCATTTGGGAAAAATCCACAATTGACCAGGATTAGGATTTGGAGCGGATAGTACTCGAACTAACTAGTTAACAAGGATGAACTAGTAACATAATAATATAATTGAGATATTGGTGTCTTGATTACAAAAGGGGTTCATCTCCTTACATAGAGTTTGAGAGATGTAATCGATAATAACTTAATAACTAACTTTTATAACACACTACTAAGTCACTAAAGTGACTTTATTACAAAAGGTAAAGCCTTATTTTCTAATACCTCGTAAGGCTTATAGTACAGAAGAAAAAAACTAACTAATTGAAGACAAAACCCATTGCTAGAAAATAGAAACAAAGCCACATATTTTTTAGAAGCTTCCCCTTGAAAACAATTCTTGGACTAGGTTGAACTCCAATAGGTTGCCTCATATCATTGGTGAAAGTTTAGCTTGAGCTGAATTTTTGAGTCCGTGGATTCCTTGACCCCAAACTCCCAAATTATGAACCTCCCAAATTATTGGACAACCATTCATGTTGATCTATATCCATAACGCTCCATCAAATTGTCTCATATTTTGACCACTGTATAATTCTTAAGATCCACATACCCTTGAACTATTTAGGCGTAGATTCCTTCCTTTCTTCAAAGTGCATTTCTTAATATATATAATATATAAACTCTTCACCACTATTAGCATCTGGTGGACTTTCAAGAACGACTACATAAGGTACATTTGGTTCATCTCTAAGCTTTCTCGAGAGAACATTGGCCCAAATTATACAATAATAAGGTTGTGTGACCTATTTTTTTGCAGTTGTAACAATCAATCTTCCCTTCATCTTTATCTAATTGTCTATGATTGACTCTTGAATAAAGAACTGTCTAAGGTTGAAGACTATCTTCTTTGTTTCTTGTAATTGTTCTCTTTTCTTCAACAAAGAGAGTTGAAATCACATCTTCCAACGTTTGAGAAGACATTTGATTGGGAGTGAAAATGACATTGGAATATTTATAAGACAGATTATTTAACAAATAGCTTTGGCATCCTCCTCATCTACCATAGCGTTTCCTTCTGCTAGTTGTCTAATAAGAGATCCCAGATTACTTATGTGGGTAGACACAGTAACTCTCTCAACCATCTTGAATATGAATAATTGAAGCTTTAAAGCAAACTTTGCATTAACCACTTTTGATCCAAACAGTTTATTCAGATTTTCCATATATTTCCTTGAATGATTTTTCCAGATGTATATGATATAACTCAAATTATGAGAAAGCAAGACCTATAATGACTTTAGTTTTACCCTGTCCCCAGAAATTTATTTGAATTTGTAGGTGATTTCTCATTTTGATTTACTGTTCCCCGCAAGTTTCTTTTCATTGACTGCATGAGGATTTTTACTTTCCAAGTGTAGAAAGTGAGACAAGAATATTTTTCTATATAAAAAAAAGAAAATTAGAAAATAACCCTTTCCTGATACTTAAAAATATACTTAAATTCTCCCAAAGAAATAAACTAGTCAATTTTTTTAAAATCCTTTTTAGAAATTTCCAAAAAACTCTATTTAAATGCAGACTTCTACCTGAAATTTCTGGTATTACACATGCCCTAGCTGTGTGTTGATTTTTCGAACTTTCGTGATTTTTTTCTCCGCTTGCATAATTTGTGCAAATCCTTGATTGGCTACGACTGCAAAAGCCTGTGCAAATTTTGGCAACTCCCATGGTGATTGGCAACTGACAAATCTGTGACCTTGCTCAGATGTCTGCAACTGGTGACTAGATTTGTGTTTATCTACTACACTAAGCTTATGTTGTGCCCTTCAAATTGTATTTGTGACATGATTGGGCCAAAACCCTCAATCAAAATGTTGCTCTGATACCATATTAAGAAGAGAGCTATGGACACATTTGAGAGAATGTAACCGGCAATAATTTAATAATTAGCTTTAATAACACTATTACAGAAGGTAAGCTTTGTATTCCAACGATGGTCTCACTTTTGATGCTCTAAGCAAATATCAGTGGAAATTGTTTTTTTAAGACATTCATACAACTTTTTATTTTAAAATTAATTATTAATTTATTTACCAAAAAAAAAAAAAAAGACTGTTTTTTGGGGTTATTGGTGGACATCCAATTATTATTTTATATAGCTTGTCCATTTGAAGAATTTGCAAAAAAAATGATCTCTTAATGTTTGGTGGGAAAAATTATAAACCCACTCAACAAATAACAAAGGAAGTTTAGTTATCACATTTAAATATTTACATTGTTAAATAATTTTCTTTGATTTGTCAGAAAATACGAGTGTTGCATTTTAAGACATTCATACAACTTTTTATTTTAAAATTAATTATTAATTTATTTACCAAAAAAAAAAAAAAAGACTGTTTTTTGGGGTTATTGGTGGACATCCAATTATTATTTTATATAGCTTGTCCATTTGAAGAATTTGCAAAAAAAATGATCTCTTAATGTTTGGTGGGAAAAATTATAAACCCACTCAACAAATAACAAAGGAAGTTTAGTTATCACATTTAAATATTTACATTGTTAAATAATTTTCTTTGATTTGTCAGAAGATACGAGTGTTGCATTTTTCTCCAATCTCTTCTTTGCATTCCTGTGCGTTTGTGCATGCACCACATGAATATATTTGTATTTGAAAGCAACTGATGTAAACCTCTGGCTAGCAAGGAGGTAAAAATAGACGGATTTGGGGTTGTGTTCAACTTGGCTTCCATCATCTTTAAAAATGCTTCTTTCAAATAATTGCAGGCTTTACTTGTTAGAAATTTATATTGTTTTGTTTACTTCAAATTTTCATGGTCAAATATTGGTATATTTTTTAAGAAAATGGTAACATGAAAATTGAAATGATGATGCATATGCATTGGAAGTAACTGATGTAAACCTGTGGCTAGCTGGGAGGTAAAATGAGAGTCAAGATGAGACAGATTTGGGGTTGTGTTCAAGCTGGCTTTCATCGCCTTCCAAAAATGTTTCTTTCAAATTATTGCAGGCTTTGGTTACTAGATCATTTTGTTTACTTCTATTTTCATGGCCATAATATTGCTATATTTATTGGACAATGTTGGCATGAAAAATGAAATGACGTTGAATGGATGTTAAACTACTATGTTAATCTCCATGGGAAAAAGAAATAGGTGGAAAATCTTTGTTGAGTAGGTGATGCTATTGAATGGACTTGAACAATCATCACAAGTGTCATCATTGGTGATTGGAATTCAGGAATCTATAATTATGGAAATTTTGCAGGTCACAATTGCAGGACACCCGACAGAAGTATTCATGCATATATCCATTCAGAAGTGCTGGGAATTAGTGGTGGAGAGATTGAACAAAGAAATCACACGGCAGCGAAGCATCGGAAAAAAGAGCATTCCTCACTTGCCACCTCCTGAGAGTCTTAATGGACTTGAAATGTTTGGCTTTACATCACCTTTAGTTGTTCATGTAAGTTTTATAGTGATTGAATTAAGCTAGGCATGAGATTCTTACAATATGTTACATCCTATTTCTGGAGCTTGGTAATTTTTTTTTGTCTTTCCAGTACTGAGGAAATTTCTTACAGGCAATAGAGACAATTGACCATGGTCATAAATGTACTGACTACTGGGCAGCAAGGTCCAGTACAAGTCAGGTGAAGTGTGTTGGCAGAGGCGGAAGTCCTGTGAAACATTATAAAGAAGCAGATTTTGGAATTCTTAAGGATTCAAATATTTCTCCAAATGAGGACTTACCTTCTGAAATTGACAAGAAGGATGAATTAACTCAGACCGAACAAGCACGAGAGGAGCCCAACCTTGTAAGCCTGTCCTCGAGTGAAAATGTCTATGTTGTACTTGAAAAACTATTCAAAAGAGCAAGACCTAATGAACTATGGACATTACATAAAGTTTTAAGTGGCGAAGCTTGTAGCCCAAATTGGAAAGCAGCTTTTAGAGCCCTTGCAGAAGAGCTTAAGAAATTGTAAATATTAATTTTTTTTCTTGATGTCACGGCATGACACACACTCCAAAATGAGTCGAGAATATTCTCGTATTATTTTTCGTGTATCACTACAAATCTCTTTTTCAATGAAGCACAATATACTGAACCACAGAACATTGTGATTTAAGCAAGCATGACATGATTTTCCCTGTTGGCTGAAGTACGCAAAGTGAATTTACTAAGTCTGTCCTAGTGGTCCTGGTTCAGGGGTGAAGATGCTTGGTTCATGTAGATTCCACTAAGGTTACGTTCTTGCGAAGAATGTAAATAGAAAACGTCCTTTGATTTGTGATGTAATGAATCTTGAAACTGTATATCCAAAGATGCTCCGTCAAAAACTAAATAGATACCACAAACATATACCCATCTAAAGGAATTTGGTTATACCACTTGCGAACACTATTTTTTAATATATAAGTAAGCAGTATGATTAATCTAGTTATTCGATATGTATTTTTCCAAAAATGAACTAGCATTTAATATCTCCTGTTGTTTTCTATGCTTCCCCTTGTTTGGATATAAAGTGAAATAAACAAAATTGTCGCAGTGATCATAGTTAATTAATGAAGATGCCTGGCTGTCGTATATATCTGAAAATGAGTAGTTTTTGTGATCTTTGGCATAATTACAGACAAAAGTCATTTTCTTTGATGCTGGAGTGTGTAGGATGGAATTGGTCATCAATAAGTGGGCTAGGTTAATGGGAAAATAGCTAAAATTGGCTTTGAGACAAATTCACTTGTATGTATACGTGGTGAATGTGAACTCACCATGGCAATTGCAAAATCTATGGTTTGGTAGAAATGGTGGTTTTCTTGTTGGTGGAAAATTACATCCTTGGGTGTTCCATGAGGCAAAATTTCTATCTTCCTTGTTTTTTCAATAGTCATTTTAGCTTTGAGACTACTTGGGTATCTATATATACTAGTATATCTATCTTTAGAGGAATATAGGTAAAGTATGTCGAAAAATATCACATTTGTTTACTATTCTACTTAAAAATTTATTATACTATGGTATTGTAATTAATATTAAATTATTATTTTTGATTAATAAAGGCAGAACTAAGATTTTTTATATTAATATTAAAAAAGAGTATTATAATTACTTTTCAGATCAACATGATCTGAATTGTTATCTAGTGATGGACTTGAAAAGCACTGAGGGAGGGGAGGGGGGTGAATCAGTGACTCCAAAACAAACACTACTTTAAACACTAACCGGTAGATGAACTTAACCAAGTAGTTAAACAAAATACATGCTATTCAAAATGAAATAACAACATCCACATAAAGTAGAACATCCACCATAATACAAGTGTTTATACGTGGAAAACCCAAATAGGTAAAAACCACGATGAGATGGAACTCACAAGTTAACTATCTGCAATAATAGAAAACTGATCGGTTAAGGTCTTACAAAGAGCTTTGCTAGGAGCGAATCTTGTTAGAGATTCCAAGCTTGATTAGAAACTTACACTCTGTTAAGAGTACTACCTAGTAGGAGTAACCTTGCTGGAGGATTGAGAATCCAAACTAATGGATCACCTTGTTAGAGGATTTGAACAATGAAGCTTGTTAGAGCTTACCTAGTTAAGGGATTTGAATCCGTTGCAATGATTAGAAAACAACAAGAATAGCTTGATCTGTTCTGAGTAGCACAAAACTTGCTTGATCAAATCTTTCTAAGTACATTCAACACTACTCTACATCTTAACATTTATTTCACTCTTTTCACATAACAACTCTCTATCTGTTATCATCATTAAAATGATTCTCTACGATGTCTTTAAATAGACATACAAACCTTATGTCGACCATAGGAACACAATTCCCTAGGTGCAGTGAATTTAGACATCTTAAACATAACTCATCACAAAAATGACCGCCAAACAAACGGTGTTGGTAACTCATCACAAAAACATATACTGGTTAGAGCAGTTTGATACCGGTTGGAATAAAACTAGTGAATCGTTGTTATAGTGTCTTCCACTTGATCTCCTTCTTTATCTTCATCCTGATTCCAATGCCGACTTAGTGTTACCACAGGTTGTCACTTAGGCACATACCGGTTGACGCAAAGTACCAGTTAGAGATAGACCTTAAACATACCGGTTGGTAGTGTAAACCAATTGAAATTACATCGATAGTCAATGTTATCATTTTGTAAAGCGGAAAAATCGAACCCTAGTTGTTCTCCCCTCCCCAACTCCAAGGAGAGAGAAGGGAGAGTCACTAGGGTTGATGGTTTTCACTTAGAGGAGACTTTACATTCAAAAGAGGGGTTGAAACCCACAAGATCCAATCCCATGCAATGCAAGATTGGATTCTAAATGAGTTTCAAGGGTTAAGACATCAAGGATACCCTCTTTTGTAAAGAATGTAGATAGAATGATTGAACTAGGAATGCATGTAAAGTAGGAAAGATTCACTTATAAACAGAGATAGGGATACGGGATGAAGCTGCGGACCTGGAATTAGTAGTAAAATGTCGAGGCGGTGTTGTCCTGCAAATTTGAGCGAAAGTTGACAGGACGATGGTGCCCGGCGTGCACACGGTCCTCCGAAAAATCCGCGAAACGAAGGGGGATCTGTTCGTCTCTGCACAAGGATTCCAGATCTTCAATTACAGCCGCGTACTTGCAACCTACACACAGAAAAGAGAGGACGATTGGGGGGTTAGGGATTAGGGGTTTGCCTTTAGGTCAAACCCCGGTTTTGGAATTAACCAAGAAATGAGAATGCTGTAAATGTAAATGTTTGTAATGTAAACAAGTACTGATACCTTGTTGTAAGAATGTTTGTATTCTTACATGCGAAGGTGTAATGTATGTAGTATGTTGTATGTTGTATGTGATCTCCTCTTCAATGGTTGAATCCTTGTCTTGAATGCAACACCTAGCCTTGAATGGAGACTTAGAATGCTCAATTGTTTGAAGGAATGTTTGAATGCTTGAATGTTTGAATGTTTGAATATCGCTTCCGCCTTTTGCACACATATGTCTTCCTCTTCCTTTTTTTGGAAGAGGAAATGTAGTTTATATACTTGTCAATTAGGGCTGATAGACTGATTTTTCCGACCTTAGGCCGACCAGGAAACATTATTTCTCGAATTGCAAACTTAAAGACCCGATGCCCAAAAGAGGTCGGGCCCAAAATAGGGCCAGGGACCAGGGTGCTGGGCGCCATGGTCCCACCTCTCGGGACAGCAGGGTGCAAGGAGGGATCAGGCCAAGGTGCAGAAAATGCAGTTTTTGGTGTCGTAAACAGGTTTCGGGGTCTCCATTCAGGTTCAACGTTGCGCCGCCATCGTGAAGACCCAAATGCAGTCGAAATTGCAAGTGTCGCAATTTTAGGACGCTACATTTAGCCCCCACTTTAGCGGGAGTATAAGCGTACACTCATACTTCAGGTAAAGTACAAGGAAACAACATTGAGAGACTTTCACCACGTCAAGGAGGCAAGATACACCAAGCCCCCAGTGGACTAAGGATCTTACGACTTCGATTGACAAAGTAAAAGGGAAGATCACGAGGGAGAACCATGACTGTCAGTAGTAAGGTTCCCTCACTATGAGTCATGCAAGAAAGATATCAAAAATTTTCAAGGCAAAGCTAAATTTGTCAAGAAATTTTCAAGTATCTTGAAAAGATATGAACGGGATGTATGCCCCACTACGTTAAAGCGATCGCACACGCCTCACCGGGGGAGATTGCTTTAAGGAAGTGATACATATAAGAAATGAGAAAGGAGCACGTTATCACAAGGATTTAGCCCCCAAGTGTGAGATAAGCCCAAGGATAATAGACACAAAACACAAAGCACAAGGTGACTTCGCTTTCCTCGGGGTCAGTATGCTGTATGATAATTCATGTATATCATATGTATATATGCATAATTGTTCTTCATTCTCCAATCAAGGAAGGTCACCTAGAAGAAGGGAACACATGTGTCTTTTGAGTCAACATGAGAGAGACCAAAAGAGATCTCAATGTTTTGCATCGTCCTCAAGTAGACAACACTAAGGACAACAAATAGAAGAATGAGAATAACACATAGAAGAAGTAACAAAAGAGATCAAGAGAGGAGGAGAGAGTCTGCTATGCTAATGATACTAGTCTAGCACGTCATCTACCCCCCGATCGTGCTGATCAATATTTCGGGAAGGCAAGAAACACGCTAGAGGAGGAACATCCAACACAGCAGATGGAGCTATCACAAGATCCAAACAAGGGCTATGTTCATGTTCCGAGCCACGACGTTCTTGTCTAGGAGCTAGGATAAGTGCTTTAGAAAATTCGTTAGATAAATGGTTATCAACATCAACATATTCATATTCACTATCAGAATGAAGAGGGGTAACATTTTCATCATGAATAACATTTTCATCTATATCATCATCAAGATTTACAAAAATAGGATCTTTAACTCGCACAGGATCAAGACCATCATGCATCTTATGTTTAGGAGATTTCGGCTCAATCGTCGGCTGAGGAGAAAATGGAATAATACTGGCTGAAGGTGTTTTTGGAGATTGCAAAGTTTGAGAAGCAGCTGCCTGAGCTCTAAGACGACGCTTTCGTTGGCGTTCTCGTGCAGAACGATTTCGTCTAGTCTTAGTAGGAAGTTGAGAAGATTGAGGAGGAGGAATGTTCTCATCCTTATCACTTGGGCGTTTAGGTTGTGGTCTCTTAGGTTGAATAATAGGAGAAGAAGAAGGTCTCTTCTCTCCATAAGAGGAAGGAGGAGGAACTGCTCCATATTGCTCCATATAAGGGAGGAATATTTGGTTTAAGAAGGAGACCAAGTCCATCATGACAAGGAGGTATAGGTCTACTTTTAGGAAGTTTATTAGTCATAGGCATAGTCACATTCATAGGGATGGGTTGGGAATCTTCTTGAGGAAAGACATTAGTTTTATCTTTCAAAGGAAAAACTTCCTTCTCAAGAATGATAGGAATATCAAGCTTAGGTGTTCTAGGTTCGCTTAGAGATAGGATCATATCTTTTTTCCACTTTTGATAAGATTTAAAAAGATGATCACTTCGCGGAGGAAGAGATTGGAATTGTTTAGGCCAAAAGTAATCAATAGGAACGCTAGAAGTTCTTTCAGCTGGTTTAAAGAGACTGTTTGACAGTAACAACTTCACCATTATGGGGATTCAAACACTTGTGAATAGGAGAAGCAATAGCTTTCATGGAAGATAGCCAAGGATAGCCTAGCTTCACACGAAATTGTTCGGATGATGGAATAATAGCAAAGCTCATATCAAGGGATTTGTTATGGACCTCAATAGGTAATGCAATAGAACCAATTGCAGGAGAAGAAAATGCATCAAATAATTTCACAACCACATTTGTTTCGTCATAGATCACTTGATTCAATTGCAAAGTAAAAAGAAATTCTTCAGTAATGATATTAACCGTACAAGAAGGATCAATAAGCACTCCACGTCAAGGTGTATTCTTGACTTTTGCAACTATATATAAAGGACCATCAGGTGCCCTGATAGTTTCACTGGAATCAAAGGTGATGGAAGGTTCTTTAGGGATTTTCTGCTGCTCTACAAAGTTAATCACATTCGGAGTCATGGACACAAGATCATCAGGTGAGACAGAGGAATCAGTAGTATCAATCGCATTAGAGGTATGAGAAGGCAATGGATCAGTAAAAATCTTAAGATTTTGGTTAGGAGGAGCTACAGATGTGTTGCCTTTATCATTCACACCAGAAACAGAGATAGTATTATTATCAATCAAATCTTGAATTTTACCCTTTAAAGTAAAACATTTTTCAATATCATGCCCAGGATGACGATGAAATTGACAAAAAGATTTGTTATCAAAATAGGGTGAGTTAATCTTTGCAGGATCTATTTGCTTTATAGGAGGAAGAGTAAGCACATTTTGTTCCAATAACTTATTCATAATACTATGCAATGATTCATTCAAAGGAGTAAACTTTCTTTCTTTCTTGAAAAACTTAGAAATAGGAGGCACACCTGATGCTGCATTCACATTGTTGTTGATGATGTTTTCATTGAATTTAATGGACTCTCTGTTCGGTTTAAACTTCCCAAATGGTTGTTGACTACTATCACCCTTATCACTCGGAGCCATAGGATTTGCTTGTTCCATTTGACTCACAGTCAGTTGATAATTGTGAAGAGTTGCGCACAACTGTTGGAAAGAAGTAAACTCAGAAAACAGGAGTTTTTCTCTAATGTCTTTTTGTAAATTAGAAATAAAGATTCTTTGAATATCATTGTCAGGCACTGGAAAAGAAATTTGAGCATACAAATGCTTATATCTACCAATGAAATCAGTCACTTTTTCTTTAACACCTTGTTTACAATGCATTAAATCAATCAAAGTAACTTTAGGACTTATATTGTTTTGAAATTGTTGAATGAAAGCATTTGCAAGTTGTTCGAAAGAAGTAATAGAATAGGAAGGCAACGAGCAATACCATTGTAGGGCTTTGTCTCTTAATGTTCTAGTAAACAGTTTTGCAAGCAACCTTTGGTCATAAGCAAAATCAGTACATATTGTTTGAAAGGTCTTAATATGTGTTAGAGGATCACCCTTACCATTATAAAGCTCCAAATGCGGAATTTCAACATGTTTAGGGGGGATAGCTCGAACAATGTCAAGAGAAAGTGGGCTCGCGACATCAAATGTGGGCACACTAAACTTAGATTGATTCATAAAGGCAATTTGTTGCTGCAAAGAAGAGACAGTTTGTGCAAGATTGTTAATGGTCGCTTCAGTTGAAGAGTTCATATTAGATGTGTTAGATTGTGATGGAGGTATTATGTTATTGAAAGAAGGTATTGATTGAGAGTAAGGTGGTGGGACACTATGATAGTTAGTCATAGGAGATGATTGGAAAGGAGGAACACTACAAGGAGGAATGGAATGATTAAACGAATTGCCCCCTTACGTCATGTTCATTTGTGGTGATATAATAGGAACACTCATTGAAGGAATGAATGAAGAAGTTGGATTGAATGAAGGAAGAGGGTTGATTGAAGAAGAGGGATTGCCCCATGACTGGTGATCATAGGAGGAATGTCTTGTATTGAAGTAGTCATTATGTTTGATGTAAAAGTAGGTATACTAGCAATAGGAGTTGTCAAAGGAATAGAATGATTAACTTGAGTAGGAGGTTGTGTATAACCTAAAGTTTCGGCACAACTCTTCATAGGCATCACATTCGAATCCACAATGTGTGCAATACCACACAAAATATCAATTCCATTCTTATCACTTTGAACCATACGTTTTAGACCCTCAATTAATGAAAGAGCTTCGCTATCGGGGTATTCTTGAGACATCCATTGTCGAAAATCATCAAATTGGTTATCCAATTTTGAAAGTTGTTCTACAGAAACCCCATGGAGAGCTTCTTCATCATTAAGAGGATTAGAGGAATTACCCATGTCCTCGTTAAAAAGGCCATTCAAATTAGGTTCCATCTCCTCAGTAATTAAACCTTGGAAGGACTTAATTCTAAGGCTTCGTCTAACGGGAATAGTGTAAGTAGGGCTTATTGTTGTAAAACTCATGCACTAAAGAGAGATAGAAGATTTTGAATTTTATATGTAGCAAATTTCAATAAAATCAGCCAATCTCCTAGATTTAAGCTGTTAAATGCAATCAGGACAATCTCCCAAAATTTCGAAAAAAATGTCCGGGACCGTGGCGAACAGAGTGCACACGGTCCTCGCACCTTTTTTCGAAATTTTCAAGGATGAAAGTTATGGTGATTTTAAAGCTAATCTGAAAAAATTGAGTGATTTTACGATCTGTAGATAGGCCAAATTAAAGTTGCAATCTCAAAATTGAACCCTACCAAGATTGTTGAAAAATGTAAAATTTGAATTTTGGAAAAGAGAGGGAAACTGAAATTTTGAATTTTATGATTTTAGAGGGAATACTAAAAGCAATGCAAGTTTTGAAATTTAAAAGTTGACTCGATTTCATGCAAAATTCAAATTTTGAAAATGGAAATCAAGGTTGTTGCAATTAAACACTTAATTTCAAAAGTCACAAATTGTAAAAATTTGAATAAAGCACTGAAATTTCGAATGAATGCTAACACACTTTTCAGATTTAGTACAGTAAGGAACACAATTTTGATATGAATTTTAATTTCAACAATTTTTGAATGATTAGAAGCCTCAATCCAAGCAATCGTTAGACCAACTTTGACTTTAATTTTGAAAGTGTTAAAATTGATAAAATCAGCCAAAATTCTGGATTTTAGCAGAAAAATACAGTAAGATCTAGCTCCCGAAATTTCAAAAAAAAATGTCGGGGACGATGGCGCTCGGGGTGCACACGGTCCTCGCAACTTTTTTCCAAATTTTCAGGGATGAGAGATATTGTGATTTTGTTGCGGAATCCAAAGTTACAGCCGATTTGGAGGTGTTTTGATTAGTGAAATTATCAGTCAAAGGTTGAATCAAGAAGGTTTTAAAAATTAGGGTTTTGACATTTAACCACTTAATTTTCAGAGTTAAAGCACAAATATGAATTGACAATTTGCAATAGAAGGGTAAATCTGAAACAAGCATTAACAATTAAACATTTCACAAGCTCAATTACTAAAAAGAAAATTTTAGGGTTTTTATGCAATCAACCTCTAAAATTTGCAAAAGATCAAACATGGAAATGTAATTAAGGAAACAAAATTTTCAGATCTAACCATGAATAATCAGAATGAGGATGTTCATGTCGGGTTCACCAAAATGTAAAGCGGAAAAATCGAACCCTAGTTGTTCTCCCCTCCCCAACTCCAAGGAGAGAGAAGGGAGAGTCACTAGGGTTGATGGTTTTCACTTAGGGGAGACTTTACATTCAAAAGAGGGGTTGAAACCCACAAGATCCAATCCCATGCAATGCAAGATTGGATTCTAAATGAGTTTCAAGGGTTAAGACATCAAGGATACCCTCTTTTGTAAAGAATGTAGATAGAATGATTGAACTAGGAATGCATGTAAAGTAGGAAAGATTCACTTATAAACAGAGATAGGGATACGGGATGAAGCTGCGGACCTGGAATTAGCAGTAAAATGTCGAGGCGGTGTTGTCCTGCAAATTTGAGCGAAAGTTGACAGGACGATGGTGCCCGGCGTGCACACGGTCCTCCGAAAAATCCGCGAAACGAAGGGGGATCTGTTCGTCTCTGCACAAGGATTCCAGATCTTCAATTATAGCCGCGTACCTGCCACCTACACACAAAAAAGAGAGGACGATTGGGGGGTTAGGGATTAGGGGTTTGCCTTTAGGTCAAACCTCGGTTTTGGAATTAACCAAGAAATGAGAATGCTGTAAATGTAAATGTTTGTAATGTAAACAAGTACTGATACCTTGTTGTAAGAATGTTTGTATTCTTACATGCGAAGGTGTAATGTATGTAGTATGTTGTATGTTGTATGTGATCTCCTCTTCAATGGTTGAATCCTTGTCTTGAATGCAACACCTAGCCTTGAATGGAGACTTAGAATGCTCAATTGTTTGAAGAATGTTTGAATGCTTGAATGTTTGAATGTTTGAATATCGCTTCCGCCTTTTGCACACATATGTCTTCCTCTTCCTTTTTTTGGAAGAGGAAATGTAGTTTATATATTTGTCAATTAGGGCTGATAGACTGATTTTTTCGACCTTAGGCCGACCAGGAAACATTATTTCCCGAATTGCAAACTTAAAGACCCGATGCCCAAAAGAGGCCGGGCCCAAAATAGGGCCAGGGACCAGGGCGCTGGGTGCCATGGTCCTGAAGGACCAGGGTGCTGGGCGCCATGGTCCCACCTCCCGGGACAGTAGGGTGCAAGGAGGGATCAGGCCAAGGTGTAGAAAATGCAGTTTTTGGTGTCGTAAACAGGTTTCGGGGTCTCCATTCAGGTTGAACGTTGCGCCGCCATCGTGAAGACCCAAATGCAGTCAAAATTGCAAGTGTCGCAATTTTAGGACGCTACACATTTATGTGTGAGAGAGTGTTTCATCAATGACAACAAGTGATGAATACATTACAATCATCATCAAGCCAACAATCTCCCCCTTTGACATTGATGGCAACACTTAGAAAATTTTGAGTAAAACACAACATATCTACATATATATACTCATACTCCCTTTGAATGTAACACTTCTTCTTAATTTTGTAATACTCTCCCTTAATGCATGCATAAATACAAAATTTTCAAAAAAACACATACATATTATTACTCCCCCTTTGACAACGATGCCAAAATGATAAAGTAAAATATATACATATATATAGAAAATCTGTATCAAAGAGTTCAACATATATTTCAATTTAAAACAATTCATGCATTAGCTATTCTTATGAAAATATTATTGAAATTCTGCTTCATCTGGGATAGAGCATTCTGCCATGAAAGGAAATACAAGAGCAAGGAAAGACTAACAAAATCCAAGTAAGTTTATTGATGAAGTAAATGTTACCAAGAGAAATGCAGAAACCTTGGAGCAATCATACAAATGTGAAGAAGGAGGCACAAGAACTTTTGAAAGGGGATAAACCAAGAAAAACCCCTTGCGATATTATGAATGAGGCAATGCCTAAAATGTGTGTGTGTGTGTGAGAGAGAGAGAGAGAGAGAGAGAGTCTTTACAATAATGTCATTAAGAAGAAATGAGAGATGAGACATCTCTTAAATAGAGATGAGGAGAGGAGTTACAACATAACTTCCAAATCTATGAATGCCACCATTCATAAACTGTGTGTGCCATGTGTCTACATCCTCTTATGGAGAAAATATAATATTCCTTAATAAAGAAAAATAAAAGAAATGACTTGTCCTCACACATGTACTAGAGGATAAATTACATGTAGGAATTCCAAAGGAATATCCTAAACTAAATACAAATAAACCTAAGCCAAGTAAAGATTAAATATTCTAACACCCCCCCCTTAAGCTTTATTTGTGGAGTTTACATCAAACCCTTCAATGGGTTGCAAGCCAAAATTTTTACAATGAAATTGGAACTTTTCTTTACAAAGTGGCTTGGTCAAAATATCTGCAACTTGGTCTTCCCCCTTGCAATAGAGGAGTGAAACTTGCTTGTCTTCAAATTGTTCTCTAATAAAAAGTGGTGTTGGAGAGCAATGTGTTTTGTCCTTGCATGGAAAACTAGCTTTTTAGCCAAGGCAATGGCACTTTGGTTGTAACAATACAATGGAGTTGGTTTGTGTTGAGGTAGACCCAAATCTTCAAGTAGTCTTCTAAGCCACAAGGCTTCTTTGGAAGCATTAGTGCATCCTTTGTACTCAGCTTCAGTGGATCCAAGAGAGGTAGATGGTTGTTTTTTACTATTCTAAGAAATTGCTCCTGAACCAACAAAAAAACAATAACCACAAGTAGATTTCCCATCATTGGGATCTCCACTTAGATCAGAATCAGTAAAACCTTCTAAAGTAAAATCAGAATTTGCATCATAAAACAAACCTACATTAACAACTCCTTTAATATATCTTAAAATTCTTTTAGCAACTTTAAAGTGTGTTTGTTGAGGTTTAGACATGAATCTTGAAACCAAACCAACACTATGAGCAACATCTAGCCTAGTAAGAGTTAAATAATTCAAACTTCAAACTAATTGTCTTTACAAAGAAGGATCAACAAGAGGAGTTTTCATATCAAGCATTAACTTAGTGCCTAATTCAATAGGAATTGAAACATGGTGAACATCATTCATTTTAAACTTATCTATGAGATCTTGAGCATATTTACTTTGAGATAAGAAAATTCCTTTAGAGGTTTGCCAAATTTGCATTCCTAAGAAATAATGTAAAAGACCTAAATCATGTTGGAGTTGAGAAAATACAACACCACAAGAGCTCAAATGATCTCTGCAAGCTGAAAAACCTGTTACAAGGAGAAGCAAGGAAACAAATCACAGAAGAAAGAAATACACAGAAAATATGCTAAAAAAGAGAGAGCTCAATATTCACAAAATGTGTAATGCAAAAAACCTTCTTCTTACAAAGAAAAAAATGAACTCAACCTTTAATAGGTCAAGAAACCCTAAAAAGGAAAACTTAGGTTTGCACATAATAATTAATAAAAGAATTAATTATTATGCACCTAAAGTTAGCTTAAGTGTAAAAGAGATAAAGGGAACTTAAATAATTAAACAAATAATCAAGTAAATACCCAAATACTCTAACACCCCCCCTTAAGCTAGACTTAGGGAGAAGCTAAAACCTAGAACAACTACTGAAAGCGGGAAAGATGGGTCCCGACAACAAGGCCTGATTAGGTACCCAAATATAATGAAATCTCTATGAACTGGAGAAATAGAGAAAACCACGTGGCAACATAACTCTACTCCAAAAAGAGATGGAAAAGAGCACCACTGAAGCATGAAGAACCTGCAAACTCTATCGAAGAATAACTGCTAATCTGAAGAACCTCCACTGAAATAGAACATGACCAGGTAGAGAAGACTATAATTTGTATGAGTGCCCTCAAATGACACTACTCGAGTCAGAAGGCAAACAAGGCAAACAATTGAAATCGAAAGATACAGATGGCATGAAAACACCAAAGCTTGAAGAGCTGATCAATTGAACCAGAGAAGCATTAGAACCAACAGGACAAACCTCCCCATAATGCTGAAGAGGGAGAGGGACAGGAACACTGAAAAGAACAGCCAAGAAGAACTGCATGATGAAGAACCAGGAACATCAAAGGTGCTGAGAAAAGTACATGGTGTCGTGGAAGGAACACTCACTTGACATACATCATGAGGTGAATGTCATGGAAGGAACACACACTGGACAAAGGAAGATGGCAAACAACATGCAAACATCAACCCCCTCATGGCACTTTATCAATAGTGCATGTACAACAAGGCACAAGATGTGCAAGATCCCAAGTAAACAATGCATGATGACACTTTATCTCAGTGTGTTTGCATAAATAGAACGCTACAATGATAAGAAGACTAGAAATAGAAACGAGAATCAAAATAGAAACATCCTACCCAGAGAAGAGATCCCAGGACCTAAAACAACCACGATATCCACCAGAGTGCTGAAAAACAAAAAAACTGAATAAAATATGCATGGAGCAGAATCTGGAAATAAAACTCATATGGCTGGAAAGTACACAACACACACTTTCCAAAGATATAAACTTTTTGAAAAATGAAGTTCGGATGGTCATTCTACATCCCCTGGAGTGCAAAAAAGAGACCTCACTTTGACTGGAAAAAAAATAGTCAAACAACAAAATTAAAAAAAATTACCAATATGGCGAGGTCTGGCTCAGAACCAGCTTTCCGACGCCTATTCGTTTTTGAAAAAATGACTCCGTATGCCCAAGAAATGACCAAAAAACCAAACCCCCTTTCAAAAAAAGAGGAAGGGGTAGTCTGGTTGTTGTATGGGCGGAGGTGGCCAGTGGGTGGTGCTCCAGTGGTGGGATGGTGGCGGGGGAAGTCGATGGGTCCGAGAGGGGGTTGGAGCTGTTGGTGGAGTTGAGTGCTATTGGCGGAGCGGAGGAGGTGGGCCGAGTGGAGCAGCTGTTGCTGGGGGCTGAGTGCAGGCGGTAGGGCCGGGAAGGCGGGGCAGCCGTAAGCGGCGGCCGACAGACTGTGGGCGGTGGGGTAGCTAGGGGGTAGGGAGGCCGACGACAGTAGAGATGGGCCAGGAAGCAGGGGCCGCAGGGAGGTCGGCGACGACGGGTCGGGGGCTAAGCACGATGACGGGGCCGGGAGTGACAACGGCGGGCGGCGGGGGCTGCAGGGAGCTGTTGAAGGGAGCAGGGCCGGCAGGGGTCGGAGAGAGCTACCAGTGAGGGCTGGAAGCAGGGCCGCCGGGGTGTCGGTGTGCCAAAGCTGACAGGGGGCCGAACTGACAGGTTCGGTTGCCATACGGTGGCTAGACTGTCAGCCCGGTACCCTGCGCAGAAACCCTCCAATTTTATTTTTTTTTGGTTTTGGAGCAGGTGCAGGTTTCATACCGCTGCTCTAATACCATGTTGGAGTTAAGAAAATACAACACCACAAGAGCCCAAATGATCTCTGCAAGCTAAAAAACCTGTTACAAGGAGAAGCAAGGAAGCAAATCACAGAAGAAAGAAATACACATCAAATATGCTAAAAAAGAGAGAACTCAATATTCACAAAATGTGTAATGTAAAAAACCTTCTTCTTACAAAGAAAAGAATGAACTCAACCTTTAATAGGTCAAGAAACCCTAAAAGGGAAAACCTAGGTTTGTACATAATAATTAATAAAAGAATTAATTATTATGCACCTAAAGTTAGCTTCAGTGTAAAAGAGATAAAGGGAACTTAAATAATTAAACAAATATTGTTTAATTAATCAAGTAAATGCCCGAATACTCTAACAAATCAGTCATTTGAAATTTTTGATTAAGTTGAAACTTAATATCATAAATCAAAATATTGGAACTTGAAGTAAGAATCAAATCATCTACATACAAGATAATAATGATAATATCATCTTCACTATGTTTAATATATAAGTTAGGATCATTTTTACTTTTAATAAAGCCTTGAGAAAGAAATAATGCATTAATCTTTGAATACCACTCCCTAGCAGATTGCTTTAATACATAAATTGATTTCTTTAATTTACAAACTAAGTGTGCATTACCTTCTTTAATAAAACCAGGAGGTTGAGACATATAAATTTCCTCATGTAAATCACCATTAAGAAAAACACTTTTAACATCCATTTGGTGAATAGACCAATTCATTCTAGAAGCCAAAGAAAGCACAAGTTTAATTGTAGGCATTTTAGCAACAAGAGCAAAAGTCTCAGTATAATCTAAGCCTTCAATTTGAGAAAAACCTCTAGCAACTAATCTAAATTTAAATTTACTAACTTGATTATTAGCATTCAATTTAGTTTTATAAAGCCACTCGCAAGAAACAATATTTTTACCATGAGGCAAGGGAACTAAATTCCAATTTTCATTAGAAATTAAAGTATCATATTCTTCCTTCATTGCTTTTTGCCAATGTAGTTGATTTTTAGCTTGATCAAATGTTTTAGGATCATTAGAATTCATAATAATAGTCATTAAAGTATAATTACAATAATTAACTCTTCTAGATTGAAGTCTATCCATTCTAGCTAAGTATTCGTCACTATCTTGAATTAAAGATTTAAACCATTTAGGTCTTCTTTTAGAAGTAATGGATTCATCACTAGACAAAGAGTCACGAGGAGTAGAGTTATTATTATCATTATCACTATCACTAAAATAAATAAAAAGAGATGCATTAGGAGTAGGGTTAAGAGAAGGAGGTTAGTCCTCCACAAGCACAACTTTGCTTTGAGCAAATTCATCATCCTCCACTTTAGAACAATCATGAATGTCTTTTTCTGCAATACAAACATCTCTTGCAACTTTTACCTTGTTAGTAATAGGATTGTAAACTCTATAACCTTTAGTATTTTCATCATAACCAACAAAAATAAAAGGAGAAGATTTAGCATCTAATTTTTTTATTTTCTCCTTAAATTTGTGAACATAAGCTATGGAACCAAAAAATTTTAA
The DNA here is from genome assembly GCF_030272615.1 of Cryptomeria japonica. Taxonomy (NCBI): domain Eukaryota; kingdom Viridiplantae; phylum Streptophyta; class Pinopsida; order Cupressales; family Cupressaceae; genus Cryptomeria; species Cryptomeria japonica. Next base: position 764,636,577 of record NC_081411.1, read on the forward strand.
ATTTTGCAAATTGGGCTTTCTACTAGACCAAGCTTCTTCAGGAGTTTTATTTTTTAAGGCTTTGGTAGGTGTTCTATTAATTAAGTAAGTTACACAAGCCATAGCTTTAGCCCAAAATTTGTAATCCATATTTTTTGCATGCAATAACCATCTTGCCATTTCCACAATGGTCCTATGCTTCCGTTCTGCCACACCATTTTGTTGTGGTGTATAAGGAATGGTAAGCTCATGTTTAATTCCAAAAGATTTCAAATAAGCATTAAATGCATTATTGACATATTCTCTTCCATTGTTAGTATGAAGAATCTTAATTTTAGAACCAGACTGTCTTTCTACAAACATATGAAATTCAATAAACACATCAAGCACTTGATCCTTACTATGAAGGAAATATATCCATGTTCTCCTTGAAAAATCATCAACAAAGGTAAGTGCATACCTTGAACCTTGGATGGAGGGATTATCCATGGGACCCAAGAGATCACTATGAACTAGATGCAATTTAGTATATGCCCTCCAAGATTGACCATGAGGAAAGGGTTCCCTATGCATCTTACCACTCATGCAACCATTGCAAATTTTTTGAGAAGGAACAATAGTAGGCAATCCATCAACCATATTTGCTTTTTGCATCAATGAAATATAATTAGAATTGAGATGGCCAAGTCTTTCATGCCATATAGTAAAATCAACAGTAGTAAGCAAGGAATACTTTGTAGGAGCAAATTCATAGAACTTGAATAAGTTATCACTATCCATTTTAGCAGTAGCAATAACATGATTAGTTTTTGGATCAATGATATAACACATGCCCTGATAAAAGTTAATCTTATAATCTTGACAAAGTTTAGGAACTAAAATCAAATTTGATTTTAATTCAGCAACATAAAGAGCATCATGTAATTTCCCATTACGAACATTCACATCAGCAATAGCTTCAACTTTGCAACTATGATTATTAGCTAATTGAACAGGAATATTAGAAGTATCAGGATGCAAAGATTCAAAACATTCTTTATGAGAAGTAACATGCTGAGATGCACCATAATCAATAATCCACTCAAGTGGTTGAGAAACATTATAAGTACATGTAAATGCACGACGAGATGAATTACCATTATTATTACCTTTCTTATAATGAGGTTTATCTTGTTGATTATTTTGATTATTTTGGTTCATGGGCTTTTTACCATTTTGCTTCTTAAAACAATTATTAGTAATATGTCCATCTTTCCCACAATATGTGCAATGGGGTTTTGTTTGAGAATTATTCCTTTGATTATTGTACGTATTATTATGATTATTATTATGAGAATTGTTATGATATGATTTAGAATGAGATTGATAATTTGAAGATTTGTGATTATTATTATGATTATGATTATTATTATTGGATCTAAAATTATTATTATGATTTTGGTTTTTAGACATAAAAGCATGTTCACTACTTTTAAGAGTACGAAATTGAATTAATTTAGCTTTGTCTTGATGTAATAAATTACGAAAAAATATCATAAGTTAATTGTGTAGCTAAGCTAGGAATAACAAGTTGAGCATGAATATTCGTAATAAATTACTAAAATTGACGAGGAAGACATTTTTTAAGAATAAGATGAATTAAACGTAAATCAGCTAGCGTAACTCCTAAACCAGTTAATTGACTATTAAAAGAATCAAACTTTAATAAGAATTCATCCATGGTTTTAAAATCTGAATACCCGAGATCTTCAAGTTGATTTTGAAGCTGAATTTTTTGGGTTTCATTTGAGCTATCATAAGTTATTTTTAAAATTTTCCAAGCTTCACACGCTTTTGTACAATTTCCAATTAGAACATACAAATCAGGAACCATTGAAATATCAATTAAACCAATTGCTTCCTCATTTTGAGCCTTTCACCTGTCTTGGTCGGCTTGAGGAGTAGTTGTAGCGGGCTCAAAGGTTTTATCAGTAGCAACATCCAAAAGATATTTGAAACGAAATATAAATGAGATATGCATTTTCCATGAATGATAATTATTACTATTTAATTTAATTTTAGGAATTAAAGTAGACATATTTGCAAAATAAGCTTACGAAGGACCATTACATAATTTTTTTGTGAAAAAATGAAATTTTTTAATCTATGGCATGCTTCCTGAGGCATAATTTCGACTAATCCTTGGACTGACTTAATCCTCAGTCCATCCTCGAACTACGTTTCGAATTTCGTCATATTCTGGGTTCATTTGCTATGTCTTTCCTTCAATTTTGGGTTTTAAAATCTCGACTACAGGTGGAGAATTTTCCTTGAACTGCAAGTTTTCATGATTTCCATTGTTTTGGTCTTTGTAGGGAAATTTTTAGCTTATTACATGTGCACTTTATTACAAAATGAAAACTTGTAATTTGTTTTAAATTTCCCCTTTATTGTTTTTATTGTTTTTTGGCTTTTTTAGTTAAAATAAGGATTTTTTGGTTAAGTTACAGGTAAACTTGTAGTTCTTTCCAAAAAACCCTACTTTAATGGTTTTTACATGTAATAGGGATTTTAAACTCCTATTACATGTGTGCAAGTAAATTATAACTTGTTGTAGGGGTTTTATTTCCCCTTTACAAGTGATTTTAAACTTGCATCTCTCTCAAAAAATCCCGATTTTGCCTTGAAAATGAAAAAAGTGACAATTTTAAACTTGCACTTTGTCTCCAAAAACCTGATTTTTTTATAAAGTGCATTTTTGACATTTTAAACTTGCTATTTGGTCAAAAAATCTTTATTTTGCCTAACATGTTAAAAAAGTAAAATTTTAAACTTGTTATTTGTCTTCAAAAACCCAATTTTCACAAGTTCATGCAAATTCGAACTTGCTATTTGTCTCCAAAAACCCGATTTGCAAGAAAAATGTTTTTTTTGAATATTTCAAAGCGAATTTTGTGGAGATTTTCTAGGAAGGAGAGGCGTTTGGGATTCCATCCTATTCTCAAGCATTTGTAAACACTTATCACACCATTTGGGGTTTGCATTTACTGTTTTTTGGTGTAAATCAGCAAACACATGGTTCCTTGGATCCATGTTTTAGGTGGTTTTTTCTTCACAAAGCAACAAACTCCTAAGGCATTTTTGCCTCTCTTCCCTAGGCATTGAAGGTGGATGAAGATTCTACCCCTCTTTGGGCCATTTTATTTGCCTTTGCTGCCACATTTTTCAGTTTATGACATTTTTCAAAAACGTGGCTAGGGTTTGGGGATTGCGGTTTGTGTTTACTTAAGAGCTATTCTTCTTCATTCTAAGATTGATTGCATTTTTGGAGAAGCATTTTCAGTTTTATTCAAGGTATGTTTTCCTTTCTTTCTTGTTTCATTTTATTATTTTCTTGTTTTCTTAGTTTTTCTTTTTAGTTGTATTTTTGTAAATATGTTGTTCTTCCCCCAATTTTTTTTTTTGTGAGAGAGATTTTCCCCTTGGTATGCAATTTTTGAATTGCATTATTCTTCCCCATTTTCCCTCTTTACTTGTATTCGGGATTTTAAATCCTGATTACAAGTTGGCTGGAAATTTTTGTTCTTTCCTTACGGTTAAGGAATTTAACCATTTTTGGTTGAAATTCCAAGTTGAAAAGATGTGAAATACCCTCCCTTTCTAAATTAGGTTTTAAAAACTGGATTACATGTTGAAAAGTTCTTCCCATTTTCATAAAAATGACATTCCCGGTTTTTCACATTTCTATCCATTCATATTTCCCATATCCGTACTTTCCATTTCTATCATTTTCCGCAAGTCAAATTCTCATTTTCCATCCATTTCTCCATTTGCAAATTTACAAGTGTACAAAATTTTCAACCAACAAACAATAATAGTTAGTATTTAAAAAAAATTATTCCTTTTGAATTAGAAGACGAAAAAATAAATAACCTCCTTGATTTTAAACAAATTTAAGTTTAAAATTTAATTAAACAAGCTTTATATTAAAAAAAATTTAAATCTTTATTAATACAATAAAACAATTTATATATAATCAAAAAAAAAAAAACTATATCTTTAAACACTTTATTTTAAAAAAATGGATAAACTTTTAAAACTTTAAAACTTTTTAAATTCTTAATATAAACTTTTTTTTAATATATTAATATCTTTATAAAATCTTTAACTTTTTAACTTTATAAGCTTTATACATGAAAGATTCTTGAAATATACTAAAGGAAATTTACTTTTAAAATATCCGAGTTATAGATTAGGGCTATAGTTAGAATTCTGATGTGTCGATGATATATGTTAGAAAAAGTAAGAAATAAAAAATAAGGAATGAAGGAATAAAACGTGACCTATCCAGCAGTCAATGTAAATCAAAATAAAGCTTAAGCAATGAAATTATGTTGATACGTGGTGTGTGAAATGGTTAGATGAAATGCTAATAATTTTTAAAACCGTCAAACCTAAAATTAGAGATGCAGAAATGTATTATGAACTGCAAAAGAAATGTATTATAATTACGTTGCACACAGACAAATCAATACAAGAGACAAAGCATACAATTATATTTTTTTTAGGCAAACAAGATACGTAATGAATGAAGCTGGAGAAAACTGTAGATGTTACCAATAAATTATCACCCAAACAACGATAAAGCTCCTGCCAACCACAACAAGCAAAGGTACATACAGTGATAAAAAAACAGTCTTCACTACGGGAGCAACAACAAGTTTTTCGTTTCAAACGATGGAAGGGAGATCTAATAAAATAGATTCTGAAATTGAAACTAGAGATCTTTGAAATTAAAGTCTGCACAAGAAGCAGTTAGAAAACACAGAGGTTGAAGTAAATGAAATAGATAGATTCAGATTTAAAATGAAATAAATTTAGATTTAACAGAATTATTTTAAACATATTTAGACAGAAAGATGAAAGATTTAACAAAAGATTGAAATAATATATATTAAAAAACAAAATTACTACAGCCGAGAGAAACATAATTTTTTTTTTTTTGAATCTGCAAACATAAATTGTTAGAAAATATATAAACCAACAATAATTTGTAAGTGAAATAAAATTTTAGAACCTGCAAACAAACAGAGAAGCAACTGAATAATGCAAAATGTTTTGGCAGCAAGCCCTCCAAATTGATAAATATAAATTATAGAATGCGGGAAAAGAGGTTAGAAATGGAGTTTTGGTGGCAAGCCTTCCAAAACCACAACTTTAAACCAGAAAGAAGAAACTTTGGTGGCAAGCTTTCCAAAGCCACAACTTAAAAAAAAAGTAGAATATAAAAAGATTGAACTTGCAGGCAAACTTGTTAACAAGTTTGAAAAAAAATTAAAACTGAAATAAAAAAAACGTGCACAGTAGAAAATATTAGAGAAAGAACTTCTTCTTTTCTCAAGAATGCCTCCAAGAAGGTGAACTCCACAGAATGGTAACCTTCATCAATCTCAACTTGAAACAAGGATTAGAACTTGCTCTGCTACCATGAAAGGAAATACAAGAGAAAGGAAAAAATAACAAAATCCAAGTAAGTTTATTGATGAAGTAAATGTTACCAAGAGAAATGCAAATGTCTTGGATCAATCACCCAAATGTGAAGGAGGCACAAGAACTTTTGAAAGGGGAAAAGAAAAGAAAAACCCCTTGTGATATTATGAATGAGGCAATGCTTAAAATGAGAGAGAGAGAGAGAGAGAGAGAGAGAGAGAGAGAGAGAGAGAGCGCAAGAAGCTCTTTACAATAATGTCATTAAGAAGAAATGAGAGAGGAGACATCTCTTAAATAAAGATGAGGAGAGGAGTTACAAAGTAACTCCCAAATCTCTGAATGCCACCATTCATAAAATGTGTGTGCCATGTGTCCACATCCTCTTATGTAGGAAATCTAATATTCCTTAATAAAGGAAAATAAAAGAAATGACTAGTCCTCACACATGTACTAGAGGACAAATTACATGTAGGAATTCCAAATAAATATCCTAAATTAAATACAAATAAACCTAAGCCAAGTAAAGATTAAATATTCTAACAGATTCATATACTCTGAAGTAGACAACAACTGAGAATAGAATTCTTCCATTAAGTCAAGCGAGCACGTCGCATGAGTAGCAAGAATAGCTTCTGCACTGGAGTAGGCTCTCTGAAGAATGTCGATCTGTGAGGTGAGCTGACTCTTGAGCTCTCTTAGAGACTGTAACATCTTAGCTCTCTCATTATCATTCCTGATCAGTCTGTCATGCAGTTCATCTATAGACCGGTTAAAGACATGAATGGAGTCCTGGAGTGGAACATATGCCTTGCATAACCTTTCTATTTCCTGCTCAGTTTCAACTTGATTTTTAGTAATGTCAGAATAAAAGAAAGTAATATTGGAGGTAGAGGCAAGATACTTTCCTCAAGATTCAATAGCTTTCTTCAACATACTGCCATTATGAGATGAGGCCATTTTGCCATTTTCAATGTGCTTAGCTAGCTTACTCCATATGCCTTCTTGCGGCTCTTCTCAACAGATATTTGAGCAACATCTTCAAGTGATTTGATTTGATCAGATGCTTCTGCAACTAACTGACCAAGTTTGTTGATAGGAGTGGGAAGATGTGTGACATAGGTTTCTGGAAGTAATCCAGACAAAATTTCTGCTGCATTCTGGATTGTCTCTGCCTCAATTCTTTGTTCTTTCAACCTCTTATTATGTGCACGAGATTGCATCACACTAGCAATCTTCATCATTTCAGATGCACTCAAGGTATTCATATCGATAGGCCCTGAAATGCTTAAAGAGTCATCATCATCATCATCAAGCAGTTTTTGCTTTGCCAGTTCAGGGGGTGTACTCTTAATGATGGTTATTTCTGTATTTTCTTCTGTTTTATCTTCTACTTGCTGAGTAGCAGCTTCCTCTGTGGGTTTCTCTAGTTGTTCAGTTGCCGGTATACTGACCTCCTTTAGTTGAGTACCCGGTTGATCACCTATTGTATCCTGTACTTCTATGATTGAAGGAGGATCAATATCTGGTGCAATAATATCTTCAGATAGGTCCACTATATCCTGGATATCCTCATCAACAAGAATAAAATAGTCATCCTTCTTCTTGGTTGAATAGACTATATCAGCTGGAACAATTTCCTCTATATCCATTTCTGGTGGAGAAACATCATCCACGGTTTCATCCTTATTGACAGAGTCAAGGTTCTCTACCCTTTGTTTGATTAAACAGGCTAGTTGGTGAGTATTTGACTTAATAACTGCCATTTTTCCATTAAGAAGCTTCAATCTCCATATTTTAAAATCAAAATATACTTTGTATTCCTCAGTCAAAGCACTAATTCCTTCTGATGATAATGTGGGAAAATACTGTACAAATACTTCATCAATAATCTTCTTCTCTAACTGAGTGGCTTCTTCCCATTTTTCTAACAAAGTATTATACAAAGAGACTAAAATATATTTCTCTAAATCACGTGGAAATCTACTGTAGTGATTTAACAAAGTTATTACCTGTTGGAGTATTTCCTTCTTCTCACCTACAGTAAAAGAATCATAATGTTCTTTAACATTTTCAAGCCTGTTTCTTCTCAATGACTTCATTGTTCTCTCAAATATTGTGTTAGGTTTGTAGGTGGCAATATCTAGTGGTGTAGTTGCCTTTGGCACTACCTTTTCCTTCTTAGATGTTTTGTCGGTTGCCTTTTCCTTCTTAGGTTCTTCTTTAGATTCTGTATCCTCAGACTCTGGTTGCAAAATCAGTTTCCTGTTCCTATTCTTTGGTACACTCTCCTTTTTTCCCAATTATTTTAGGTGATGGTTCCTTCTTGTTTAGGACACTCTGAATCACCCTTGTAGTTTTCTTCACATGAGATATTTACTCACTTTTCTTTTTCTTTCCTTTAGCTTTAGCTACAGGTGTAGTACTGGTTTCAGCAGATGCAACTTGGATTGCTAGAATGTCCAATTTTCCCTTCTTTTTGTCTATAGGCGATGCTAACAGGGTATTAGCATAGCCAACCAGTAAGTCATGATTGACCTCGTAGCTCATATCTTCCATCTTTTCCTCTCTAGATTCTCTTGCTTGCATTAAGCAAAAATCAGTTGTAATCGTGAAGATTATGTCTTTTTCAAAATGTCTTACCACATCATCAGGTATCCTCATTCTCAAGCTCATTTTCTTCTGAAATTCATTAAAGTACCTGTTGGTGGCAGCTGAAAAGGTATTCTTTACAACCTTAATACTATTCCTTATCTGAGCATTGACTGGTTGTTCTTTGGACCATTCAATGTCACCTATACCATGTAGAAAATTCTGAAAGTAGAAAAATAACCTAGCCAACAGCTGACCAAAATTGAACTTTTGAGTACTGTCCTTTTTGATGGAATTCAAATTTAGAAATAGCTGGACTCTGATAGCTTCATAGATATCATAGTCTTCATTTCCAACAATCATACTATGTGCTGTATGAATTGTTGCGGATGGAACACTATTAAGTCTACTGGAGTAAAATACTCTATAGCCTATCACCATTGTTGCAAGTTTCACCATAAGATCTTTGATATTGTTAATAGAGAAAGCACACCCATCAGAGGTAGAACCGATTAGCTTGAAGACAGTGTCTTTTGTAATTTTCCTCAACTCAGGAACTTTATCGGTTGAGCAATAACCCGTTACAGCCCTAATGGCTTCCTTGGTAATCGTGTGAGTCCTTTCCAGATACATATTTTCTCCATGGACTTGACTCATGATTATTCTTATGTGATCCTCCTCAAAATCTTCAAGAGGGTAGGTGACATTATGAAATCCTTTTTCAAAAACCCTAGCATATTTAGCTTCAATCTTTCCTTCCTTATCACAAAGAGATTTCAGCTGAGTATAGATGTAAAGAGCTCCCAAATCTTCAATTGTGCAATCTATATAGCTGGACAAATCTCCTTCGACCACAACTCCACTTGGGACTTGCGACAATGCATTATAAGACATAATTTCATCTGCCTTTAGAGCTTCCTCAGGCTCAGCAGTGATCATCAACCTCCCTATAGACTTAGAAGTAGATGTCATTCTAGATAAACAAGTTTCGAGGCGGTATACAAGAAAATACCTAAAATTTCGCACGTTGCTTCGATTCTCGGTTGAACTGTTCAAATGCTCTCCTGTTCGCTTCTCTGCAACTTCCAATTCAGCTAGATTTCTCTTAATCACAAAGTAATTTGTCAATTCGCACCAAGACAATCTTGCTCTACTCTACAATCGCTTCAATTTCTTTTTGAAAGGGTTAGGGTAAAAATGATAAGGTAAAACTTGCTTTTATCCTTTTTACCGACCGTAATAAATGCTCATAATTTTAGGTTACAAACCCTAATTTCACCACTAAAGTGAAATACTGGTTGATTAACATGTTAGCACAAAGTTACCAAAATTCAAAATTCAAAAAGATTTTTTCTTGCTTGTTCTACAAAAAGGGGTCCGAGATATGTTTTACCGTTACGCTCCCCTTAGCCGTTTTAGACAGTCTTAAGTCACTGGTGCTAAACTCTCTTCACTGGGTGAAGGAGTGATTTCTTCTATAGGTGATTCTTTTCTTTTCTTCTTCCATGTCCGGTTCATATCTTCTCTTGTTTCCTCAACATCAATTTTCTGCTTGCCTTTCTGATCCTTAGTAGAGTTGACCGGTTTGCTGTTTCTAGTTCTGCAAAACTTTGCCAGGTGCCCCAATTTGTTATAGTGGTAACAGATCATACCAGATGATCTCTAGGGTCCTGCATTTCCTCTTCCTGTTCTTTTTCTGCAGTTCATAGCCACATGACCGATTTTATTGCAAAAGGTACACACAACATTTGATACCTTTTCCATTTTGAATGGACTAAACCGGTTGTCATAGGATCTTTGCCAGTTCCTGTTCACCCGGTTATCAAAATTCCTTGTCCGGTCACCATATGGTCTAGGATGCATGTGTGGTATAGGATTGTTTGATCCATATCTACACTCAATATGTTTATGCCCATACATTCCACAAGTGTAGCAATGTCCTTTGAACTTTCTAGACACATACCTAGCATTATTATTGTAACTTGCATTCTTGTTAGGTTTGTTCCTACAAAAATTTGCAGTATGACCAGGCTTATGGAAAACAAAGCAGATAGGTTTAAAAGCCTTCTTACCGGTAGTCTTATTGACTTTAGAAGCAGTTTTGTTTTTTGGATTGTTGCTCTTTGTGCCAAAGGATTCACCTTTTTCAGTTGTATGAAAACCAAGTCCAGAGATATCACCCTTCATTCTCTATGACTGAATTTGTTCTTCCAGCATGGTAGAACTTTTAGCGAACTTCTCTAATTTCTCATTGGCTTCAGTAGGCTTTTTGACAAGATATTCATTTTGCTTAGACAGGTTCTCTTGTAGAGATGATGCCAACTCAAGATCTAGCTTTAGGTTTTCCTTTTCTTCTGTTTCAGCTATTAAGTCCTCATGCATAGTATCTTTTTCCCGTTTAATCTTTATGATATTTCAACTTCTTCTGATAAAGCATCAATATTAGCTTCATTTGAAGAACTATTGTCAGATATTTCTAACAGTTTTTCAGATAGCTCTCTCCTCTTGACTTGAGAAGCTTTCAGTTTTCCCCTAAGGGATTCAACTTCATTTCTACTAGCTTCTAGCTCTCTAGCCATCTCGAAGTAGCTTCTGTCCCCCATGGTAGTTTCAAGATTCCCTTCTAAGCGGTTAGGCTTCAAAGAAGTTAGGTTCTGATACCAATTGATGGACTTGAAAATAATTGAGAGGGGGGGCAGGGGGGGGGGTGAATCAGTGATTCCAAAACAAACACTACTTTAAACAGTAACCGGTAGATGAACTTAGCCAACCAGTTAAACAAAATACATGCTATCCAAAATGAAATAACAACACCCACATAAAGTAAAACATCCACCATAACACAAGTGTTTATACGTGGAAAAACCAAATAGGTAAAAACCATGGTGAGATGGAACTCACAAGTTAACTATCTGCAGTAATAGAAAATGGACTGGTTAAGGTCTTACAAAGAGCTCTGCTAGGAGCAAATCTTGTTAGAGATTCCAAGCTTGATTAGAAGCTTATACCCTGTTAAGAGTACTACCCTGTTAGGAGTAACCTTGCTAGAGGATTGAGAATCCAAACTAATGGATCACCTTGTTAGAGCTTACCCGGTTAAGGGATTTGAATCCGTTGTAATGATTAGAAAACAACAAGAATAGTTTGATCTGTTCTGAGTAGCACAAAACTTTCTTGATCAGATCCTTCTAAGTACATTCAACACTGCTTTGCATCTTAACACTTATCACCTTTTAACAAAAGCTTTTTCACTCTTTTCACATAACAAATCTCTATCTGTTATCATCATTAAAATGATTCTCTACAATGTCTTTAAATAGACATACAAACCTTATGTCGGCCATAGGAACACAATTCCCTAGGTGCAGTGAATCTAGACATCTTAAAAATAACTCATCACAAAAATGACCGCCAAACAAACGGTGCTGGTAACTCATCACAAAAATAGATACCGGTTAGAGCAGTTTGATATTGGTTGGAATAAAACTAGTGAATCATTGTTATAGTGTCTTCCACTTGATCTTTTTCTTCATCTTCATCCTGATTCTGATGCCGACTTAGTGTTACCACAGGTTGTCTCTTAGGCACATACTGGTTGACGCAAAGTACCGGTTAGAGATAGACCTTAAACATACCGGTTGGTAGTGTAAACCAATTGAAATTACACCGGTAGTCAATGCTATCATATATGTGTGTGAGAGTGTTTCATCAATGACAACAAGTGATGAATACATTACAATAATTATCAAGCCAACAATCTAGAATATCATCAGCTAAAGAAAATTACATATAACTGTTCAAACCAGAGGGTTCCAAGCAGTAAACCAGAACTTAATCATATAGCTATAGATTAAATATAGAAAAATAAAAAAACCTCCTAGAAAATCGAGTCAATTCCGGATCTGGGTTGGAAAGAGTCTCCTTTAGGACCTTCCTTTCTTTCTTTCTACAAACTTCTTGCCATTCTCCCTCCTGGGAGGGAGCTTCTTGTGTTGAACAAAGGGGGACCCCTGAAAGTCCCATGCTCAACACCCCATCCTTGATGGTGTCCTCACTCCTACTTGAAGAACCTGTCTCGATCATAGCCTTTTTTCTCAATACTTCTTGTTTATTTGTTTCTACTTCCCTATCAAGGTTTGGAGGAGAGGAGTCTGTAAACTGTTTATCCTTTTTGCCTTTTCCAATCTCTTAGTTCAAGGCGTTTAAATATGATTTCTCCTATCCATCCACAAAAGATTCATTGTCTATGACCACTTTTTGGCTGTTCCCTACATCCTTCCCCACCAAATAATGATGAAGGGAGACATCCCTCCACCAAGAGGCCCTTCTATTGTTATTATGCTTCTCACATTTGGCTGCCATATGCCTAGTTTGGAAGCATTTCCTGCATCTAAAATGAATACCTTCATAATCTATTGATTGCACCCAAATCTCATTTACAAATTTTAAAACCAGTTCTATAGGTGGGATCTTGGATGAATCCATTTCCACTAAGATGCATGCTTAAGTGGTATGAAGATAATCCAAGGAGCCCTTACCAACCCCTAAAAATTTCCCCAAAGAATTACCTATAGCTTTAAAGCAAGATTCGAGCAAAAAATGAAGTGGTAAGTTATGAAGTCTTACCCAAATCAGAATCCGATCAAAAGATTCAACAACTAGGTTAAATGCTGGATACCGGGGTTTGAGCAGCAGAGTATGTTTCTCCTCCCATCTCTAGAGAGATGTGCAGAAGATTTTATTCCTATCTTCCACCTTGTCAAAGATAACCACAAAGAAGCCTCAAGCTCCTAGGTAGATATGCACATTACCCACCATAACAGGGCCCGAGGTCTCTAAGATCCACTTGTGAAGATCCCTAAGACTTGGTCAAAATCTTTGAAACCTCCCTATCAAACCCCTTATAGAAAAATATTGTTCATTTTCAAAAACCTCCTTGGCTGTATCTGCATCCAAATTTACTGTTGCCCTAGCAACAACATCCTCTTCCCCACACCCACAAGCATCCCTGTTGTGGGCACCCCCAATACCAGAGACCAATCGATTAGCCCTATGTTCTTTTTTCCCATTTCCCAAGGGCGATGCTAACGACCTTTGATCCTTCCTCCCCATCTCCGATAAGGCCTCATTTTTCTGTTTGCAAAGATAGTAGCCCCCCTTCATAGAGCCATTGCTCTGTACCACTCCAACCGCCACATTATGCCACCACCTAAACTCATCCACACATAGTGGGGGCCAAGAGAAAGCAACAAACTTAGGCCTTTGATGCCATGTATAACCAGCTTCAATGCCTGCAAGAACCCTAGGGGAGGCATGGAGAGACATTTTTTAGCCGTTTTCTTTTAGTTAAGATTTTTTTAAAGACAATTATTATTATATTGTGATATTATAATTAATATTAAATTATTAATAAGACATGATTATATTATTATGCTTTAATATATTTTTATTTTATATTCTTTCTTATCTCAAGAAGAAAGTGGACTTTATGTAGGGACAGTCAATCCCCCATGATATTAGATTAAGAGAGGTGGAAGTGAAGATATAATTAGCATTAAATAATTAAATATTAGTCAATTGAGTGAATGAGAGGAGAAAATAAATAAAATTAAATTAAAAAATAATGATAAAATATTTTTATTTTATTTTTCATGCATTTAAGTGCTTTTAGTTTTTATTGATAGATGTTTTCCCATCCACATGTGAGTATAATACGCCTCTTGGCGTAATTTTATTTGTGTTTGAATTATGCAAGTGGAATGGATTGAGACTTTTAAGACAAGCTTCACGAGTTTGTTAGAATTTCTCTCATGCAATGAGTTCATCTGGAGAGTTTGTAATTGGCCTTGAAAGTTGAAAGGGAATACAAGAGCAAGGAAAGTAACAAAATCCAAGTAAGTTTATTGATGAAGTAAATGTTACCAATAGAAATGCAGAAACCTTGGAGCAATCACCCAAATCTGAAGGAGGCACAAGAACTTTTGAAAGGGGAAAAGCAAAGAAAAACCCCTTGTGATATTATCAATGAAACAATGGCTAAAATGAGAGAGAGAGAGAGAGAGAGAGAGAGAGAGAGAGAGAGAGAGAGCAAGAAGCTCTTTACAATAATGCCATTAAGAATAAATGAGAGAGGATACATCTCTTAAATAGAGATGAGGAGAGGAGTTACAAAGTAACTCCCAAATCTATGAATGCCACCATTCATAAACTGTATGTGCCATGTGTCCACATCCTCTTATGAAGGAAATCTAATATTCCTTAATAAAGGAAAATAAAAGAAATGACTTGTCCTCACACATGTACTAGAGGACAAATTACATGTAGGAATTCCAAAGGAATATCCTAAACTAAATACAAATAAACTTAATCCAAATAAAGATTAAATATTCTAACACCCCCCCTTAAGCTTTAATTGTGGAGTTTACATCAAACCCTTCAATGGGTTGCAATCCAAGATTTTTACAATGAAATTGGAACTTTTCTTTACAAAGTGGCTTGGTCAAAATATCTGCAACTTGGTCTTCCCCCTTGCAATAGAAGAGTGAAACTTGCTTGTCATCAATTTTTTTTCTAATAAAGTGGTGTTGGAGAGCAATGTGTTTTGTCCTTGCATGGAAAACTGGATTTTTAGCCAAGGCAATGGCACTTTGTTTGTCACAATACAATGGAGTTGGTTCGTGTTGAGGTAGACCCAAATCTTCAAGTAGTCTTCTAAGCCACAAGGCTTCTTTGGAAGCATTAGTGCATCTTTGTACTCAGCTTCAGTGGATCCAAGAGGTAGATTGTTGCTTTTTACTATTCCAAGAAATTTCTCTTGAACCAACAAAAAACAATAACCACAAGTAGATTTCCCATCATTGGGATCTCCACCTAGATCGGAATCAATAAAACCGTTTAAAGTAAAATCAGAATTTGCATCATAAAACAAACCTACATTAATAGTTTCTTTAATATATCTTAAAATTCTTTTAGCAACTTTAAAGTGCATTTGTTGAGGTTTAGACATGAATCTTGAAACCAAACCAACACTATAAGCAATATCTGGCCTAGTAAGAGTTAAATAATTCAGTCTTCCAACTAATTGTCTATACAAAGTAGGATCAACAAGAGGAGTTTGCATATCAAACATTAACTTAGTGCCTAATTCAATAGGAATGGAAACATGGTGAGAATCATTCATGTTAAAATTATCTATGAGATCTTGAGCATATTTACTTTGAGATAAGAAAATTCCTTTAGAGTTTTGCCAAATTTGCATTCCTAAGAAATAATGTAAAAAACCTAAATCAGTCATTTGAAATTTTTGATTAAGTTGAAACTTAATATCAAAAATCAAAGTATTGGAACTTGAAGTAAGAATCAAATCATCTACATACAAGATAATAATGACAAAATCATCTTCACTATGTTTAATATACAAGTTAGGATCATTTTTACTTCTAATAAAGCCTTGAGAAAGAAAGAATGCATTAATCTTTGAATACCACTCCCTAGGAGATTGCTTTAATCCATAAATTGATTTCTTTAATTTGCAAACTAAGTGTGCATTACCTTCTTTAATAAAACTAGGAGGTTGAGACATATAAATTTCCTCATGTAAATCACCATTAAGAAAAACACTTTTAACATCCATTTGGTGAATAGGCCAATTCATTCTAGAAGCCAAAGAAAACACAAGTTTAATTGTAGGCATTTTAGCAACATGAGCAAAAGTTTCGGTATAATCTAAGCTTTCAATTTGAGAAAAACCTCTAGCAACTAATCTAGCTTTAAATTTATTAATTTGATTATTAGCATTCAATTTAGTTTTATAAAGCCACTTGCAAGAAACAATATTTTTACCATGAGGCAAGGGAACTAAATCCCAAGTTTGGTTAGAAATTAAAGTATCATATTCTTCCTTCATTGCTTTTTGCCAATGTAGTTGATTTTTAGCTTGATCAAATGTTTTAGGATCATTAGAATTCATAATAGTAGTAATTAATGCATAATTACAATAATTAACTCTTCTAGCTTGAAGTCTATCCATTCTAGCTATGTATTCATCACTATCTTGAATTAAAGATTTAAACCATTTAGGTCTTCTTTTAGAAGTAATGGATTCATCACTAGAGGAAGAGTCATGAGGAGTAGAGTTATTATTATCATCATCACTATCACTAGAAGGAATATAAAGAGGTGCATTAGGAGTAGGGTTAAGAGAAGGAGGTTGGCCCTCCACAAGCACAACTTTGCTTTGAGCAAGTTCATCATCCTCCACTTTAGAACAATCATGAATGCCTTGTTCTGCAATACAAACATCTCTTGCAACTTTTACCTTGTTAGTAATAGGATTGTAAACTCTATAACCTTTAGTATTTTCATCATAACCAACAAACTTAAAAGGAGAAGATTTAACATCTAATTTTTTTCTTTTCTCCTTAGGTTTGTGAACATAAGCCGTGGAACCAAAAATTCTTAAATTCTGCAAATTGGGCTTTCTACCAG
The DNA here is from genome assembly GCF_030272615.1 of Cryptomeria japonica. Classification (NCBI taxonomy): domain Eukaryota; kingdom Viridiplantae; phylum Streptophyta; class Pinopsida; order Cupressales; family Cupressaceae; genus Cryptomeria; species Cryptomeria japonica. The sequence goes on from NC_081411.1 coordinate 764,653,101, forward strand.
ACCAAGCTTCTTCAAGAGTTTTATCCTTTAATGATTTCGTAAGTGTTCTATTAATTTGTAATCCATGTTTTTTGCATGCAATAAACATCTTGCCATTTCCACAATGGTCCTATGCTTCTGTTCCGCCACACCATTTTGTTGTGGTGTAGAAGGAATGGTAAACTCATGTTTAAGTCCAAAAGATTTCAAATAAGCATTAAATGCATTATTGACATATTCTCTTCCATTGTCAGTACAAAGAATCTTAATTTTAGAACCACATTGTCTTTCTACAAACATATGAAATTCAGTAAACACATCAAGCACTTGATCCTTACTATGAAAGAAATATATCCATGTTCTCCTTGAAAAATCATCAACAAAGGTAAGTGCATACCTTGAACCTTGGATGGAGGGATTCTCCATGGGACCCAAGGGGTCACTATGAACTAGATGCAATTTAGTATATGCCCTCCAAGATTAACCATGAGGAAAGGGTTCCCTATGAATCTTACCACTCATGCAACCATTGCAAACAATTTGAGAAGGAACAATACTAGGCAATCCATCAACCATATTTGCTTTTTGCATCAATGAAATGTAATCAGAATTGAAAATGCCAAGTCTTTCATGCCATATAGTAAAATCAACAGTAGTAAGCAAGGAATACTTTGTAGGAGCAAATTCATAGAACTTGAATAAGTTATCACTATCCATTTTAGCAGTAGCAATAACATAATTAGTTTTTGGATCAATGATATAACACATGCCCCAATAAAAGTTAATCTTATAATCTTGACAAAGTTTAGGAACTGAAATGAAATTTGATTTTAATTCAGGAACATAAAGATCATCATGTAATTTCCCATTACGAACATTCACATCAGCAATAGCTTCAACTTTGCAACTTTGATTATTAGCTAATTGAACATGAATATTAGAAGTATCAGGATGCAAAGATTCAAAACATTCTTTATGAGAAGTAACATGGTGAGATGCACCAGAATCAATAATCCACTCAAGTGGTTGAGAAACATTATAAGTACATTTAAATGCACGACGAGATGAATTACCATTATTATTACCTTTCTTATAATGAGGTTTATGTTGTTGATTATTTTGATTATTTTGGTTCATGGGCTTTTTACCATTTTGCTTCTTAAAACAATTATTAGTAATATGTCCATCTTTCCGACAATATGTGCAATGAGGTCTTGTTTGGAAATTATTCCTTTGATTATTGTATGAATTATTATTATTATTATTATGAGAATTGTTATGATAGGATTTAGAATGAGAATGATAATTAGAAGACTTGTGATTATGATTATTATTATTGGATTTAAAATTATTATTATTATTATTATGATTTTTAGACATAAAAGCATGTTCACTACTTTTAAGAGTACCAAATTGAATTAATTTAGCTTCCACTTGACGTAATAAATTATGAAAAATATCATAAGTTAATTGAGTAGCTAAACTAGGAATAACAAGTTGAGCATGAATATTCGTAATAAATTGTTGAAATTGACGAGGAAGACATTTTTTAAGAATAAGATGAATTAAATGTAAATTAGCTAGAGTAACTCCTAAACCAATTAATTGACTATTAATAGAATCGAACTTTAATAAGAATTCATCCATGGTTTTAAAATCTGTACACCTGAGATCTTCGAATTGATCTTGAAGTTGATTTTTTCGGGATTCATTTTTTGAGCTATCATAAGTTGTTTTTAAAATTTCCCAAGCTTCATACGTTTTTGTACAATTTCCAATTAAAACATACAAATTAGGAACCATTGAAATATCAATTAAACCAACTTCTTCCTCATTTTGAGCCTTCCACCTGTCTTGGTCGACTTGAGGAGCAGTTGTAGCGGGTTGAAAGGTTTTATCAGTAGCAACATCCAAAAGGTGTTTGAAACGAAAAATAAAAGAGATATGTGTTTTCCATGAATGATAATTACTACTATTTAACTTAATTTCAGGAATTAAAGTAGACATGATAGCAAAACAATGAACAAATTATGATTAGTATTTAAAAATACCCCTTTAAATTAAAAACGAAAAAATAAATAACCTCCTTGATTAAAAATTGAATCAAATTACAATAATAACTTTTATATATATATATATATATATATATATATAATTTAATTTTCAAAAAATTAATAACAAATTTAAATTTAAAATCTTAAATATAAATTTAAACAAATTTTGTTAAAAAAAAAAAAATCTTTATTAAAAGTAAAAAATAACTTTAAATCTTAATAAAATAAAACAATTTTATATTAAAAAAATTATATATTAAATTTTTTTTAATTAAAAATAATTATAAACTTTCTAGAAAAAATAAACTAAACTAAACTTAACTTTTTAAGGTTTTTTTTTTAATATAAATGTTTAAACTTTCAAACTTTCCATAAATATATAAAACCTTTTAAACTCATAAACTTTTCAAGGAACTAATGAGAAATGGCACGATAAAGACAAAGAAGGATATAAACTTTTTTTAAAAAAACTTATAAAGTTATTAAAATTTGCATATATCGTAATGATTTAAACGTTTGAAAGAATAATTAATAAATAGTGAAATGAAAGAATGGCATTACACTAGGCAACATAAACTTGTAGATAGCGCAGGTAGAGGCAACCCAAATGAGGATAGGAAGAGGGTTACGTAGGAGTTAAGGGAGGCTGTTAGAAACGTTAATGCACAAGCAAAGCTGGAAGAAATTGAAGGGAAATGAAGGGCTTGTTTGGTGATGAAGATAATCAATTCGAACTCACCAAATAAACAAAGCAAAGATGGAAGAAACTGTGTCAAAGCAAGGAGGTGAAGATTCTAGAAAAGCACAGAGATCAGAAGCTAAAATAAATAGATTCAGATTTAAAATGATATAAATTTAGATTTAACAGAATTATTTTAAACAGATTTAAACAAAAAGATGAAAGATTTAACAAAAGATTGAAATAATATAAAAAAAAAAATTAATACAGCAGAGAGAAACATAATTTTTTTTTTTTTTTTGAATCTACAAACATAAATTGTTAGAAAATATATAAACCAACAATAATTTGCAGGTGAAATAAAATTTTAGAACCTGAAAACAAACAAAGAAGCACCTGAATAATGCAAAAATTTTGGCAACAAGCCCTCCAAACTGATAAATATAAATTATAGAATGCAGGAAAAGAGGTTAGAAATGGAGTTTTGGTGGAAAGCCTTCCAAAACCACAACTTTAAACCAGAAAGAAGAAATTTTGGTGGCAAGCCTTCCAAAGCCACAACTTTAAACTAGAAAGAAGAAACTTTGGTGGCAAGCCTTCCAAAGCTTATTTAAAAAAAAAAATAGAATCTAAGAAGATTGAACTTGCATGCAAACTTGTTAACAAGTTTGAAAAAAAATTTAAAATCTGAAATAAAAAACTTGCATAGTAGAAAATATTAGAGAAAGAACGTCTTCTTCTCTCAAGAATGTCTCCAAGAAGGTGAACTCTACAGAATGGTAACCTTCATCAATCTTAACTTGAAACAAGGATTAGAACCTTCTCTGATACCATGAAAGGAAATACAAGAGCAAGGAAAGAATAACTAAATCCAAGTAAGTTTATTGATGAAGTCAATGTTACCAAGAGAAATGCAGAAACCTTGGAGCAATCACCCAAATGTGAAGAAGGAGGCACAAGAACTTTTGAAAGGGGAAAAACAAAGAAAAACCCCTTGTGATATTATGAATGAGGCAATGCCTAAAATGAGAGAGAGAGAGATAGAGAGAGAGAAGCTCTTTACAATAATGTCATTAAGAAGAAATGATAGAGGAGACATCTCTTAAATAGAGATGAGGAGAGGAGTTACAAAGTAACTCCTAAATCTATGAATGCCACCATTCATAAACTGTGTGTGCCATGTGTCCACATCCTCTTATGGAGGAAATCTAATATTCCTTAATAAAGGAAAATAAAAGAAATGACTTGTCCTCACACATGTACTAGAGGACAAATTACATGTAGGGATTCTAAAGGAATATCCTAAACTAAATACAAATAAACCTAAGCCAAGTAAAGATTAAATATTCTAACAAAAGTGATTTAGAGCATCAAGAGCTATTGAGAAGGTCTATGGGATGAAAAATCAATTGTCGTTGGCATTTGGAGTACTTAAAGTGAGTGCAACTTTTAGTTTTCTAGAAGATCATTTTTAATCTTTAAGGGGTTTCTCTTGGGTGTATTGTTGTAAGTAATTTAGTTATTTGTTTCTTTTACTATTGATGATTTTTGTAATTTTGTGACTAATCTAAAGAGTATATTTGTAATTTATGGATCACAAACAAGCATGCCAACGTTGGCTTAGGTATGCAAGGTAAACAAACTTAATTAAATTGTTGTAGTGCTCCTGATTCATTCGTGAATATGTTTGGCTCATCTAGAGTACATCAAGTTTATCTAAATGGAAGATAGTCAGTTCTTGACAATGCTGGCTTAGGCATGTAAGTTAAACCAATTTAATGAAATTCTTGTAGTGCCCTTGATTCATTGGTGAATATGCTTGGCTCATCTAAAGTACATCAAGTTTATCCTCTTGTGACAAATGTAAGTGGAAGATAGTCCTTTGATTTATCATGTTATGAATGTTTAAAGTGTATATCCAAATGCACTCCAAAAACAAATAAATGAAATTACCTTCAATATAAAGATTATAATACAATGACATATGTGGTGCAACCATTGATTGAGGTTTTAATGGACGATTGTTGAGCATGTGCTTAGAGCACACAAATGGAAGCAAAACAAGAAAAAATGCGAATCACATGAACTTGTAGAAAATAAAATGGAACAAGTACAAATGTGTAATGCATGGAGGGATATAATATTATCATGTATTAGGTAGTAATAAATGATATATTGGGGTGCATATGTTGTGTGTCATTTGCTAGTTAATTAAAATAAAAATATTTAATCTACATGTGTGGGTAAATAAGAATGGTTAACGGTTGAGTAGCATTTAATAAAGACAATAGACTCATATGAGATGCGAAGAGTATTATGCATATCTCATATTAAGATATACTATTGAGTGAATTCCTTCTAACAAGAAGTATGTATAATTTTGTCCTACCCCAAGGATTATGCAAGTTTTTCAAGGTGAAGTGGGAGACAACAGTTGTTTTTTTTAAAGAAAAAATTAGGAACATTTTTTTTTTGTTGTTGTTGTTCATAGAAGACTTAAACAAAACGATTTTGGATTTATTAGGAGATTTATAGAAAATGGTCATATTAATGAATTGGAGTACTATCAAGGGAGATATAAAGTTGACCTTGTGAATCATATTTTCAATTTTTTTTGATGTGTGGTTTTTGGGAAGAAATCATATCTTGTAATAGGTAGGCAAGTAAATGGAAATGATCAAACACATTTTTAGTTTATTTTTTCAAACCTTAATTTTCAATGGAGTGTCTTAATATTGTTGTCTCAGGTAGGTTGGTGCCTACTTAACCTTTGTGAGTGATTCATTATTTTGTGTGGCTGGATTCAAGCAGTAGATCCAAGCAGCTATTCTCACCATAGTTTTTCACATCTTGGGTTTCCATATATATATATATATGTATATCTCATGTTCATTGTGTGGATGTGTGTTTTAGTTGTTGCATCATTAAAGAACTTAAGTAGATTTGTTGATTCATGTTTATTGATTGGGGAAGCTATTAATGGTAGTTAATGTTTAACATGGAGTAAAAATTGGATATATTGAGTCACCTAGCCCACTCTCAGTATATTGTGCACCCTTTACATTGTTCCTTGAAGCACTATCACATTACATGGAATTACTTTTCTTTGTGGCCATGTCCCTTGACTTCCTTTTTTTCTTTTTATAGAACACTATTGATAGTCCCTTTACATGAATTTTCAAATATTATTATATTGTTCTTTGGTTTAATTCTTTGTTGATTGTGTTTGATGTTGCCACTTTCAATATTGTCATGTTGATTAGCTTCTCAACACTACTTTCTCATGGTCTTTATGTCCATGGTGAACTTGTCATAACCGCTCAACACTATTACAACTCTCATATGAATGTTAAGAACTTTGCATAACTTTTGAAACTTTGCATGACTCTGGAAACCTTGATATTTAACAATAACAAATGAAAATTGCATGACTATCCTTAATATGTTTGCATACAATCATCACCCTTATGCCATGATCTTTTACCACAATTCAACCCCTTTTATATGATTCTGTAGTCCTTGTAATCTATTTTTATTATTTCATGACTATGCTATTCTTCATGATGATTATCCTATGCCACCCTTCCAATTTATAGAAGTGCTTTCATCATGAAAACAATATCCTTCGTATCTTTGTGATCTATATCATGATAGTCCTATTATCAATCTTGTAATGCATTGTAGACTATCATCTCATACAACCATCTCTAGTTTCCTATTGTCACCTAGCACTATGAATTATGTATACCAAATTCTTGATATTGTAACCCTTTCCTTCCAATCTTCCTCTTTGTTGCTAACACAAAACACCATTGCCATGACATGCCTCAAGATATTTTTTATGATTATTGTTTGGAGATTGTCCTTTTGATGGATATTTCAAAGGAAACTATTTTTTTACATTACTATGGTAATCATTTCATTGAATTCTTAGTGACCAAACAATAACCTATGCTTGCCTTCATGTATATCATTATTGTTTGAGTCTCTCTGTCTCTTCATTGAGCACTCTTCACTACTTGTAGCTTCATCCAAGTCTTCATCTTTCCATATCCTTGTATTAATGATAACTATCATTAAACCCTTATCATTATCATTCAAATGGACCAATAATGCTACCATGATAGTACCTTATTCATTGTATACCAACCCTTTATCATATAGTCACCTATAGGTGTGTAGTGGTATAAATATAATTTTTGGACTATCTTATTCTTCATGGGCTACCATGCTCACAAAGTCCCTTGTTATTGTCATTTGAATGGCTCTTGTCACTTGTGATTAACATAGTCCATCTTATTTACCTCTTTTGATTTTCATTATGATGATAATTATCATGAAAGACTATTGTTTTTTGTCATGAGTTGCTACCTATAGGTGAGTAGAATCTAAATGCAATTTATGGACTATTTTTTTCAAGCCCACCCCTTTAAACTATTCTCCTTACAATTTTTCACCTCTATATTATCTCCATGAAGGATCTATTTACTATAATAGGGTACACTACAACTTTAGTTGAATTCCACTATATTGGTCCTTTCATCATTTTTATGAAGCTCATAAGACATAAAAATCATTGTCACATCTTTAAAAAGTGGTCATGCATATGTTATAGACTTTCATTGATTATAAGATTGTGTTGACAAGTCATGTGGGTTATTTATAGTATCAATAAATCTAGAAGGGAACTAGAATGCATGGATTGCCTTACTACTATTATCTCATATTGGAATATATTCTGGCAATTTTTTGTGGCTTGACATTGTAACCTAGTGGTTCATAAGGTATAACTCTCTTCTCACCTTCTACAAACCCTATGGGATTTTATTGAAAATAAAACATGCATTGACACAATACCTTATTACTATCATTTATTGCATTGGCTTCTTAGACTCTTGGGGTTTGTATAAACCTTTTATACCCTGTCATTGAAAATAATAATAAAAAACTCTTATAAGCTTTTATGACGGTTTAAGCAACCCCCTTTACCATCTTATATTATTGCACTTCTTTAAGATTGTGATACTACCATTTTCACTATAGCATACCATTGTATATTGTGAATTGTATATACCAAATCCTTTGCCACTATGATCTATAGGTCATTGTCCTTACACTTGATCACAATGCTTTCATCATACTCCATCATCTCCATCTTGATATCTTGATAGTACATTCTTGTTATTCTTTATCACATATGAACAATTCATACATTGACCACACCATCACCATGGATACCTTTAAGACCTAATACACAAGATACTATTATGATTCTATTCTAATGGTCTTCAAGAACTCACATTGAAAAGATAGTCATGACATAATATTTCCTTTCAATGAAATGATCTTTGAACTATTTTAATGTATGATGGATTTCCTAGGATAAAACATTGAAAATAGAACTCATGTAGAGTGTTTAACAAGGTTATTAAGGGCTTTTGATGGCATGTGAACCTGTATTTTCCTCTTTGAATAAGGGAAATTGAAAAATATGTGGAAGGGACTTGAAACATAGGCAAACACATATTCATACTGCAAACTCCTTCAACAATGAACAATTTTTGGGATTTACACCTATTTTTCAAAGGATCCTTAAGCCAAAACATACCCAGAGTGTTTTTTTTTTATCAACAAAGGACCAAGGCCAAAAATATTGTATTAGCTGTAATATAAATACATAATAAAAGGTTGGAACTATCTATTAAAATATGTCCATGATAAAAATATACAAAATTGTGCCCATAGATCTACCCAGATTGTTGAGGAGTTGGAACCATGTGAAAATTTTCAACTTGGAAATACTTTAGCATGTAAAGATAGTTTGGTACATAGTTTCGTAACCTCTACATCTTCATGACAAGTGCCACACATCCTCCTCTTGGCTATGTAAGATGCTTACACAATAGAAAAAAAAATCCTCCATGCCTTGAAGAGAGAGACCCCCAAAAATTCTAAGATATTTGAACTTTTTATAAACAAAGACTTCCATCCTTCTAGGAGATGCATTAGTTTTAGTAGACATTGAGTTTATTTTTCCGTTTTTAATGTCTAAGATCCATTAATTGCAAATCATTTATTCCTTATGCGACATAAGACCCTTAAAAGATCTAGATAAAAAAATAGTGACCATGGAAGACCTCTTAAGACATCCTAAACAACTATTGAGCAAGGTGACATAAAAATATCAACAACCATCATTACAAAATTTTATATAAAGTGATAAAAAATGTTATAAATGTGATATAAAATATAATATGTAAAATTTATTTAAATAAATCAATTAAATATATTATAAAAATAAAATAAACTATCTAAAAATTGAAGCAATACATGCCAAGTTGCTGAATGATAAAATTTAGGAGTGCAAAAAGGTACTATTTTTTATTGTTTCAATGCCTAATTGTAAGAAGTGCACAAATTTCCAAGACTTGTCCAAATTATAGGAAGCATGGTTTATGGAGTTTAAGGTACATAAGAAATTTGGTGCAACCATTCAAAAGGTGACACAACATAAGAAAGCTTAACCCTAGCCCAAAGATAGTACAATAGGTTATTTTAATTGAGATAGAATATCAAGGAATTGGACCATTAGAGGTTGCAAAGTCTGAGGTACAGGGCAATAACAACCAATTACAAGCATGGCATAGAGGATTCAAAATCCAACATCCATGTTTTCAAGGAAAATATGTTTGAAACAAGTTGCAAGATGACATATAGGCCAACATCCATATTTTCAAGGAAAATATGTTTGAAACAAGTTGCAAGACGACATATAGGCCAAGAAGAATTGAATGGTGTGATAAAAATGAATTGGATTTCATTTTGCTAGTTTATGTATATTTTCATAAGCATTCTAAGCGGTGATTCTAGAAGTTTTGATTCTTATGCATTTATAATAAAATGAGCCATGTTATATCACTTGTTATTCTTTGTTGATTATAGTGAGATGTGTTGTAAAATTATATTCAATTAGATAGCAAAGTGACATTCATTCAATACAAATTCTGAATTTACAAATTTTTATTTTTCATTTCTTCTGTTTTTCTTTTAGAGAGGCTTAGATTAGAATAGGAAAGGAGGCAACCCTCAACTAAAAAAATTATTTATAGTTGATGTCTTATTTTGACAAGTTTTTCCATGTTTGATGGCCTTACATAATACATTTATCATAAAAGGAGATTTAAGACATAAACAATACCTTCAACCATACATTCTAAGATCTTATCAAAATATTTTTGTGTGTATTATAATAACAGATCTAAATTTATATAATGTAAGGTTAAAATAAATGCATATTTAAATTAGGCTACAACTAAGTATGCAAAACATAGGTCTTGTAACTTTGTACCTCCATCCAAAACTCTAACATATATTGAATTATTTATCTCCTATTCATCATAGCATCATTAAATATTCTTTTCATAGTCAACTCTCGAAGTTAGCATTTGTGTACTAGGTGTAAAGAGCACATGAAACTAGTTTTGAGAAATATATTCTGTTTTTAAAATAATTATACTCCACTAAGTTAGACACATTTAATATTTACAGGTTTCTATATAAATACTAATATGTTCAAATTAAGAAAGAATCAAATTTCAATTAAAATACGATGATCCTACTCCATCTACCATAATTTTTTTAAAATATATAAATAGTGACCCAAAAGGCTTTACTCAATAATTAAGATAAGTTTATTATGTTTAAGTGGATACCAAAATCCTTACAAGTGATGCTCCCTAAGAAGTTCTAAACATATACAACATTGTTAGTGGGTTTGCTAAATGGAAACATGGATAGAAAGGGTCGAGCCATGTTCACTTGTTTAAATACTTCTAATTTTCTGCAAAGGTCCTATGATTTTCTAAAGCATATTATGCTTACAAAATATATCAACTATCTTATTAGAAACTATTTAATTAAATATTTGTGGTGGAACTTCTTGGGAATATTGAACTGTTTGCAATTACTAAAGATTTTTCTTTTTTGGAGCTTGAATAGAAATAAAAATTAGAAAATTTAGAGATATTACTTACAATAACAAATGGATTTCTAGGAAAGAGTTAGAAACATAAAAAATATAAACATATAAAATATCAATATATTTATAGAAAGAAAAAAATCTTTCGTTTTAAAGCTTTGATACTTCCTACTAAATTTAGAATGGACTTTAATACTAAAATATCAGATGGCATTTATTGTTTAAGATAATCTCCCCTACTTGAAATAAGTTATATGAAAAATGAAATATCCCCCATGAAATCATTCTTATGTTGGAAAAATAGTTGTTGAATTACCTCCAAAGATATAAGATGCAAATTTCGTTACTCTACTATCATATTGCTTGGAAAATTCATCCATTATATATGTTATGTTCTTACAAAATGTGTAGGTAGTACTTTTCTATAAGTGTCTATATTACCAATTATAAATAAAGTTACACATATTAACAAAAGAAAGGGTGGGTGGAAAGATTCACACCCTAAAAGTACAAATGAAGCAATAGTCTAGAACAAATCAAAACTAAAATAGGTTGTTACATAACGAGAGCAATGGTGCTAGGAGGAGGAGGTAGGTTTTAGTCATTTGGTTAGCCCCATACATTAGTGGTGTTTGAAGTATCCATAGGAGATTCCCAACCATCATTAACAACATCATATTTTTACATCCTTGGTTCAAGCCATAAAGTTTTAGTTTCCCGATGTTTGCTGGAGGTGTTTCTCGCCTGTTGGGGATTTTTGAATCTCCTCTAACTGTTGGTGTTGCGAATGGGGGATCTGCTTCCTCGTTGGCTTCTCCTTCCACTTCGGGTTCTCGTCCACCACCTTCTACATAGGCTCTTCCCTCTTCGAGTGTGGGTGTTGTGTCTGCTCTGCCTCCTGGGGGTAACCGCTCTAAAGCTAGGTTGCAAATAAGTTTTCTCTTGTGGCTGAGCCTTTTCCTATCTACAGGTCCATTGCCATTTCTCTGGAGGAGGACACTGAGGTTGAGATTGATCATGTTGCCTCTATTTTTGCTGCTCATGGTATTATTTGTAGATTCAGAGGTTTTTGGCCCAACCTTCCTGATCTTCATGCATGGATATCCAAGCACTGGGAGCCCATCTTGTCTGGTATAGTTCATATCTGTCCTTTGGCTAAAGGGTTTTTCATAGAAAATTTGGACAATGTTGAGGACAAAGACTGCATTCTGTGTGGTCATTTCTTTAGCTAGGATGATCGTTTTGTGTTAATGGTTAAGCCTTGGCACAAAGATTTCAATCCCTCTTCTGAAACTTTCAACAAGATCCCTATTTGGGTTAGGCTCCCTATCCAACTTCATCTTTGGATGGATTCTCTTTTGGAGGAAGTGGGTGGGGCTCTTGGGAACTTTCTGATGTTCGACACTGATTCTTTTAATATTTGCCATTCTACCTATGCTCACAATTTAGTGGACATTGATGTGTCTAAGGGTTTACCTGCATAGAT